>NW_027361828.1:2752500-3352500 GCF_039654945.1 Dendrobates tinctorius | reverse complement strand
ACACCGTCAGCTGGTCCTTGGTAGTGCCATTGGCTCTTGTTCCTTCTGCTGCCCCTCCAGGTTCCAGCACCGTCAGCTGGTCCTCGCTAGTTCCATTGGCTGTTGCAGCTTCTGCTACCCATCCGGGTTCCAGTACGGTCAGCTGGTTCTCGGCAGTTCCTCAGCCTTCTTGTACCTTCTGCTACATTTCCAAGTTCAAGCTTTTGGAAATGGTTTCTGGTTATCACTCTGGATCTCCCTGACGACGACCATGAAGACAATGACCCTGAAGACCACCCCGAAGAAGACGACCATGAAAACGATGACCCTGAAGATGACGACCCGGAAGGCCACCCCGAAGAAGACAAAAAAGATGACCCTGAAGAAGATGACCAAGAGGACAAAGAACATGAAGACATCCACCAAGATACAGAACAACAAGAGACAGAAGACCAAGAAGCAGAAGACCAAGAAGAAGAAGAACAAAAAGCAGAAGAACATTAAGCATAAGATTAAAAATCAGAGCAAAAGATATTATCTAAGTTATAAGCAGAAGACGACTAAGCAGTGTATGGGGGTGAGTCCATTCCTCCTCGTGGTACCCCTGGAAAATGCCTGTTGCTGCAGGCCAAACTGAACGTGGACAAATCCTGTTGTAAAACTTTTGTGACAGGCAGAACGGAAGGTGTAATCTTCAAACTTTTATAGATAACTACAGGAATGACTGTCACAAATAAGAATATAATGAAGAAGAAGAATAGGAAGAAGATGAAGAAGTAGAATATGAAGAAGAATAATAGTTGAATAAGAAGAATATGAAGAATGTAAAAAAAAAGAATAATAGGAAGAAGGTGAAGAAGAAGTTGATGAAAAAGATGCTGCTGCTGCTGAGGATCATGAAGGAGAAACTGTGGGAGAAGTAAAACAGAAGGTGAAGAGCATGGAAGTAGTGAAACATACACATATCTGACAAAATACAAAAAAGCTTAACATAGTCAATATCTTTGCAACTCCGAACGTCTTAAAAAAAAAATTAATTCCTGCTATTCCATTTGATTGTGCTAAACCTCTATGCCTTTAATGTCACCTCCATCTCCCCCAATACATTCTACATTATTCTTAGTTGTTTTTCTTCATGTAGAATTAACCTACAAGGAAAGAAAGGGTTTTTTTAATTCCGATAGTTCTGTCCCATTGACTTGCATTGGTTTCCGGTATCGGAATCGGCGATATCCGATACTTTTTGGGTATTGATCCAATATTTCACGATATCGGATGGTATCGCTCAACACTAGTCACTGCCCTTGCAGCTGTCAGTGATATGAAACTGGAGTGTTTTTGTGCTTCCAGCAGACTATGTGCTGAGAAGCCATGTGCAGAGTTTTACTGGGCCGGTTTTATGTAAGCACCCTCAGTGCGGGGGGGAGGGTGCTCACCATACCCTTTTTCCCTGTAGGACCTGCAGGTGTTTGAGGACCTGCAGTGATGTCATGATCACGTGACTTGCCATGTAATATATACCTGGACCTGTGGTTCAGGCTGTGTGTGGTGCTGTGGGGAGAAGCTGTACTTCCCACAGAAGTAATGACTGGAAGTAGTTTTCCCTAACAGTGTGCGGGAGGACCCCACACCAAGGAGGGCTGTGGGTTTTTTTTTCAGCACCATGGTTTATGTTGCATATAATAAACCCACTGGTGCTTTACGTGCATGGGCTCCTGAGTCTACCTGAAGGCTTTTACTGAGTGTGACAACACCTCACACAGTAAAGAAAATAAGAAGATATAAAAATAATGAGTATAATACATTCATATTTTTATATACTTACTAGTGATATGCAAACATGCTCAGGTAAGGTGTTATCGGAGCATGCTCGGGTGCTGAGTGTCTTCAGTGTGCTCAAATAATATGTTAGAATTTTCGAGCCTTCACGTCTCTAGAGAAGAGAGTGAGGATTCAAAAATATATAAATAAACTGGAGCAGTGGGCAGCAACTAACAGAATGGTTTTTAATGGGGAAAAATGCAAAGTACATGCGGGCAATAAAAATGAAAACAGCATATACAGAATGGGAGGAATAGGGTTAAGCAACAGCACATGTGAAAAAGACTTGGGTATACTAATAGATCATAAACTGTACATGAGTCAACAGTGTGATGCAGCAACAAAAAAGGCAAATACAATTCTAGTATGTATTAACAGAAGCATACAGTCTAGATCACGTGAAGTCATTATTTCCCTCTACTCCTCTTTGGTAAGGCCACATCTGGAATACTGTGTCCAGTTTTGGGCACCACATTTAAAAAAAAAAAAAATCAACAAACTGGAGCAAGTTCAGAGAAGAGCAACCAGAATGGTGACCGGTCTGCAAACCATGTCCTATGAGGAACAGTTGCAGGATTTGGGAATGTTTAGCTTGCGAAAGAGAAGACTGAGAGGAGACGTAATAGCTGTCACATTGTAGAAGGATCATCTTTATTCTCATTTGCACAAGGAAAGACCAGAAGCAATGGGATGAAACTGAATGTGAGGAGACACAGATTAGATATTAGAAAAAACTTTTTGACAGTTAGGGTGATCAATGAGTGGAAGAGGCTGCCACGAGAGGTGGTGAGTTCTCCTTCAATAGAAGTCTTCAAACAGAGGTTGGACAGACATATGTCTGGGATGATTTAGTGAATCCTGCTTTGAGCAGGGTTTGGACCAGATGACTCAGGATGCCCCTTCAAACTATACCATTCTATGATTCTATGATTAATATAAAGATATATTGAACTTTTGTGGAAATGATTCTTCTTACTTCTTACAGAATATAAGCCGTAGCTGGCATTTTAAAAAAAAGGCCCTCTTAACTTTATGACAGTCAATTTTTTTGTTTTTGCTCATCCATTTTCCCCTTGCACTCTTCCATGAACAATAACCATGTTTTGACTGCTATTTATTACATTTTTGGGGGAGGTATAGCAACCTCATGTGCATTCTGCTATTTTCACAGACTGATGTTCTGCCAAAAATTAACTGTGGTATCATAATCCCATGGGTATGTACCCCATTCACTATAAATTATACTTACCACATCAATACTTAGTAACTTTACCATCTTACTTTAGATGCTACACATCTCAGTAATTAACAAGTGCCCTTCCTGTGTACCTATGCACTGGACCATTTTGCTTGGTGGTTTACCATGCTTGTATAAACCGTACTGCTCTATGAATGACCATGTTCTTTTGATGTTTATACTTTGCTTTGTTTTTAATTTTTGGTTTTGTGTATATTGATTTCTACTATATTTCCTGTAGTAACTGATGAAGGTCCGGGTGACCGAGACTATTATTGTTAAGGGCACAATCTAACATCTAACTGGCAAAATGTCTGTACAGTAGATCTTTTTTTTGGGGTGGGGTAATTATAGCATTGACACATTATTTGAAGCATTGGTATCATTGTTCCACACAAGAAATGCAGGCACAGAATTTAGGGTAGCAACAAGATGTGTAGGATGAAAATAGGTATGAATGGTGCCAGAAATGTGAGTAGTTAAATGAGTCATACTAATTAACTCTGCAGAGTCATGGCTGGAAAAAGTTGTCATGTCCATCTGGGACACGTGGAAAAGAAGAAAAGTGAACGACTCCAAACAGAAAGAATTGTATTTACCATTTTATGGTCACTTTATGATGGTAATATCAGTCTTTTTAAAATATATATATATTTTTTACTGTAGTAAAAATTTGGTGGTAGAAATTAGTCATTATGTAGTGATAGGTATGGTATATAGTAGTATTATTTCCACTCTTGTTCTTTGTACATTGTGTGGTTGTGTAAAGATATGGTAATAATTTTTATACACAATGAAGGGGTAATGGTAGTTGTCATCATGTATTGGCAGTATTTTGGTCTTGTATAGTGGTAGTTTGGGTAATATTGGTCACAGTGGTGTATTATAATTATCTATGCATAGATTTCGTTTTTACTGATGGTAGTGGGGAGGGCATATTAGAAAACAAACTTTGGTGCTTTGGCCCCTGATCTTTTAGGACCCAAACAATACCCTTGGTGATTGGAGTGTCTTTACTTTTACCACCGGTAGAAACTATAGGAGGAGCAATAATCTTTGCAAACCATCAATTAATGGTACCCACTTTGTATTGAAAGGAATATAACCTTTTCTGACTGGTTGACTAAAACAATGAATTCTAGCTGTCGGAATAGGTGTCATTTCAGTTCAGAAGCTAACAGTCAAAATATTTTTTGCATGATTTCTCAAGTGACAACTGTGTTTTATGGGGTTCAGGACTGGTGGGCAAAGAAGAGGAATTTGATATAATATATTTTATGAGGTGGTGAATCTCCCTGCTTTTTAATCTCTATGTATCGCCCAGAACGTTGTCATTTTAATAAATCACTCCTCTTCTATTGCAAGACGGAAATCAAATATATCAAACAGCAGACTGACCAATATGAATAAGCAAGTAGTGTTTGTGTTTGCTACCAGCACTACTATGCACTACAAGACATCTCAAATTTATAGACTAATGTTAATGTTATACTCCTTATACTGCTACTTTTTACAGCTCTTTGTTTTCAACACCTTTGTCCCATATCAATAAATCTGGCTAAGTGATATGGCATCATAGGTCTTCCATTCTAAAGGTAGCGTATTGCTCATAATAGTATAAAAACTACATATTCATATTCGCTCATTTTTTTAAAAATTATATCAAAAGATGGGAGCACTTTTGTTCTTTTCTTTCTAGATTATTCTAATTTACTATTTATTATCCTTTGTATCCGAGACACTTTAACTGATTATATATTTTTCTTGTTTTTTTTTTTTTTACTACACCTTATAGGATTCGAATGTCAGTTCTCATTAATATAGTAATATATCTTTATAAGGACGGTAGCTTTATTTCTGTTATCGCTTTCCAAATTGCCTGCTTAGACAGAGGGTTTAATAAGCATTTTGCTGGGTGGAGAAAAAGGTGATGTCTCATGATTATTTTTATTTTACTCTTCTAGATTTATTTTAAAAAAAAAAGCTTTTATGTATAGTTACATACTTATTATGTTGCCACTGGAGTTCTTTTAATTCCTCTACATGTGTCCTTTACGCACAAGTCCTGTAGCTCTGCCACCTGGCCTTTATAAAAGGTAGTTTATAAGATGCAACTTCTCTCTCAACAGCACTGGACACATTGGTTTCTTTTTTTAAACAAACTTTATTTGATGGGATAAATTGTATCTATAAATCTGAATATGGCCATAGAATTTCCATAACACTCTTCATCTGCAATCAGTCTAAAAAGTCTCATCAGCATAAATTATTTTCAATCTCAACCCATCATTTTCTCTTTTTTTTGACCCAACAATAATTTTAACAAACTGAATCTTAAACTTAACATGTCAAACATATAGCAAATAATAAATAATAAAACTCACCCCTATTTAAATCCATAAGTAAGTATTCTAGATTAAGTGAACCAATTATGTTTTAAGTACCCCTACTGTCCCTGTAAGGTCTTCTTCCATGTTGTACCATGAAGTATGCCTAAATACTTTCATCAGTTGTGCTATCTCTGATTATGTATAACTATGTTCAATAAAAGATCTCCACTTGTGGAAAAATTTAGTTGTTGACTTCTCTTTATGACAGAAGATATAGACTAATCAAATTTTCACAGTATTTATTGTTTCAGACAATTGACGTATTTCTTTCTTTAACCGGTTTGCACGTTAATGACGGGCCAATTTTTTCAAGTCTGACCACTGTCCATTTATGAGATAATAACTCTGGAACACTTCATCGGATCTTGGCGATTCTGACATTGTTTTTTAGTGACATATTGTACTTCATGATAATGGTAAAATTTCTTCAATTTGGCTTCTGTTTATTTATAAAAAATGGAAATATGGCAAAAATTTAGAAAATTTTGCAATTTTCAAACTTTGAATTTTTATTCCCTTAAAACAGAGAAATATGTCACACAAAATAGTTAATAAATAACATTTCCCACAAGTCTACTTTACATCAGCACAATTTTGTAAACAAAATTTTTTTTGTTAGGAAGTTATAAGGGTTAAAAGTTGACCAGCGATTTCTCATTTTTACACCAAAATTTACAAAACTATTTTTTTAGGGACCACCTCACATTTGAAGTCACTTTGAGGGGTCTATATGTCAGAAAATACCCAAAAATAATACCCTTCTAAAAACTGCAACCTTTAAGGTGCGCAAAACCACATTCAAGAAGCATATTAACCATTCAGGTGTTTCACAGGAGCAGAAGCAACGTGGAAAGAAAAAATGAACATTTAACTTTTTAGTCACAAAAATCTTTTAGAAACAATTTTTTTATTTTCACAGGGGTAAAAGGAGAAACTGGAGAGGTAAAGTTGTTTTGCAATTGCTCCTGATTTCACTGATACTCCATATCTGGGGGAAAACCACTGTTTGGGTGCACGGCAGGGCTCGGAAGGGAAAGCGCCACTGACTTTTTCAAACCAAAATTGGCTGGAATTGAGATTGGATGCTATGTCGCGTTTGAAGATCCCCTGATGTGCCTAAACAGTGGAAACTTCCCACAAGTGACCCCATTTTGGAAACTAGACCCCCCCAAGGAACTTATCTAGATGAGGGATGAGAACTTTGAACACTCAAGTCTTTCACTAAAGTTTATAATGCCCGGGCGTAAAAAAAAAACATTTTTCCCACAAAAATGATATTTTAGTCCTCAACTTTTAATTTTCCAAAGGGTAACATGAGAAATTGAACCTCAAAAGTTGTTGTCCAATTTGTCCCGAGTATGCTGATACACAATATGTGATTAAAAATACTGTTTGAGCACACTTCGATGCTCGGAAGGGAAGTAGTGACGTTTTGGAATGCAGACTTTGATAGAATGGTGTGCAGGCGTCATGTTCCATTTGCAGAGCCCCTGATGTGCCTAAACAGTAAAAAAAACACAAGTGCCCCCTTTTTGGAAACTAGACCCACAAGGAACTTATCTAGATGTGCACCCTTTTTGGAACTAATCTACTGTTTCCTGTAAATTAGTAGTGCATGGAGGTGTGGTACAATTTCAAGCAATCTTGAAGTGCCAAATATCAGGGCCTTAACCACTACCTCCTGAACTGAAGGTGTCAGGGATCACAGGGATGTTTGGTTGCCCCCAGTTCTTCAGAAGGGATATATGTATATCACCCTTTCCAGTTCCGGTTTGGAAATTGCAGCTCTGTGGCGCCCCCCTTACTCTCGGGTCAGTCAGGGAACTGCACCTAGAATAAGTAGTCGCCAGGGGGCCGCCTCAACGTGTACAGGCTGATAGGAAGGCTGCAGTGAGGGAGATAACTAATCCCGATTCTCGGCAGGATATACACTTATCAAACCCCGTCCGTCACTGCCAGAGTCTCCCCCAAAAGCCCAGAACACACTCTACGCTGCCACCAGCTCCTGGTTCTAATTTTAAGATCAGTTCAGGAGCCACCCGTTCTGTAGCATTGGCTTTATTTAGCATGGAGGTCGTGGGGATACGTTATGGAGCAAGGAGAAATGACGCTAGTCATTTTATATTTTACTCCAAAAAGAATAGGCAGTGTTTACAAAAGTATAAGAGATTTTATAAAGGGAGACAATTACAATAAGTACAGACAATTATAAAACAAAGGATTAAAGATGAAAGAACTTACATATTTCAGTTACTAGCAAGCCATGTGCAGATGGTTGGTGAGGGAAGAGGGGGGGGTTTCCCAAAATTAAAGATTCAGCCCAGAAGGTGGAAGGTATACGCTGCCTCCCCCAGGTCTGAATGACCTCAGACTGAGGTTCATGATCATATACCCTCTGCTTGTAACATCACTGAGGGGGGTGGAGCTATGGACTGCACTCACCTTTTTAGAAATGCCTAAAACCTCATAAATATTATATCTTAGGGAGCAAAGCTCGTAGATGGACAAAAAAATGATCGTCTTACTCTGCCCAAAATTGGCATTCATTTAAGTCCAAACGCGCACTGTCTGCCAGCTAGGGGTAAGCAGAAATCAATTCCACCGATACTGCTGGGTTTGGAGCTTAGAAATTTCACTGGTGTGTAGATGCCATACTATTAAGTTCTTACGTGAACAAAAGGCCACCATGCAGTTTGGAAGTTGCCCTACCAGTTTTAGCTGGTAAGTATGGGGGTGAAATCACACACTGGAGTCTCACATTACAGAGAGTGTGTAATGAGGAGGAGCTGAGAGGAGGGGGGTAAAAAACCCACAGTGTGTGTCTGTGGAGTGTCAGTGAAGCCAAGGAACGTTCTTGAAGTATACTCAGCATATGGCATATTTATATTATCGTGACAGAAGGTATGATGTATCGGTGTGGCGTGCACATCATGAGAGCAGGAAAGTGTTATGCATTGACATTTGTATGATATGCATGGCCAGCTTTTTGTACCACACCTTGACCTTTCTCAAAGCACTGTATGGTTGGAGGAGTTGATCAGAAAGATCAATGCCCCCCATGTTTTTGTTTCTCCCCAGTACACAGTCCGGTTTGCAGGCCTGTGTAGAGGTACCTCGTACAGTACAGAGGGCATTGCCATCACCATGAATGGTGGTCAAGAGAAGGACATTCCTCTTGTCCTTGTACTTGACCACCAGCAGGTGGTTGCTACATTGGGCTCTGCTGTCACCCCTTCTGAGCATCTGCCCAAGTAGCATCTTCGGAAGGCCTCTCTGATTTTTGCAGACAGTAACGCAGGCTGTGGTACTTCACACAAAGAGGGACTTGAAGAGAGGGATGCTGGTATAAAAGTTATTGGAGTAGAGATGATTACCTTTATCCAGCAGTGCATGCACCAAATACCACACAATTTTCCCACTAACTCCCAGGACAGGGAGACAGTAAGGGGGTTCAATCCTGGTGTCCTATCCTTCGTAAACTCTAAACATGTGGGTGTACCCTGAGGTACTCTCACACAGTTTGTAGAATTTAATTCTGTACCTGGCCCTCTTGCTGGGCAGGTATTGACGGAATTGGAGCCTTCCCTTAAAATGAATTAAGGACTCATCCACGCAGATGTCCAAAAGCCCCATGGTAGCCAAGTGGTTAGCAATGCAGCCTTGAAGCGCTGGAGTCCGGGGTTCAAATCCCACCAAGAACAACATCTGCAAGGAGTTTGTATGTTCTCCCATGATTGCGTGGATTTCCTCCTGGTTCTTCAGTTTCTTCCCAAACTCCAAAGACATACTGATAGGGAAATTAGATTGCGAGCCCATTAGGGACAGTGATGATAATGTATGTAAAGTGCAGAGGAATAAGATAGCAATATATAAGCAAAGCATAATAAATAAATAATAAGAGCCTCTACCCAAACCCTCTGTATGTAAGGGCAATCCCAAATTCCATGAAACAGATTGGCCTTAAATTGCACTTTTGACATTTCCTTGATGGAGCAACTTTGCAAGAGAATTTGAAAGCCTAAATAGCATTATCAGTTTGCCTTGCATTTGCCTCCATTGCCCTTTAATCATTTCTTTCTGAACAATTTAATCCTCCCATTTAAAGCATCATCATTTAGTTTTGTACTGCAGTGATAAAAATGGCAGGTGATCCCGTATAAAGAATTTGTTTTCAAATTTGTTGGTAAATTGTGAATAGCAAAGCCATGTCTGCACTTGATCCAATCAATAAGTCAAAATTTCCTCTCATTTCTGCTTTCCCAAACTTTCTCACTATAGAGTGATTGACCACTTGGTGGTATTGCAGATATTGGTGGCCACATTTTTGAGAATTCCTGCCATGTGAGAAGCCTCCCTTCATTTTCATTTAAAAGATCTCCCACCAAAAGTTTATTTTGTTTACACTGAGTAAATCTGTGATATTCCCATAAAGGCAATATTTTACATAGACAGAATGGTAATTTATATATTTCTTAAACCTTTCCATGCACCAATAGTGTCCTGCAAAAGGACACTGTTTAACATGAGGCGGTAAGATCATTGGGTGTCAAAAGTTCCTTCTCCAATAGAGTATTTGAAAAAAAAAAAAAACACTCTTCCCATGCACCTAGTCTCTATTGTGGCCTGTTAAAGCTGCTTAATTATAGGCTCTTAAAAGATTCCTACCTCAATTTTAGATAAAGCCATTTTCATGTATTAAATTCTCTGTCTTTTTCCCTGCCATAGAAATTGAATAACTGCTGACTGTAATTTTTTTACGTCTAAATGTTTCAACATCAAATGTATTGTTTGCAGAGGATATAAAATGTATTCATTTTTATTAAATGTGCCCTCCAAAATAGAGATAATTGGAGATTTTTCCATTTTTCCAGCTCTTTTATCATTTTTTTCTATTAGATGAGGGAATTTTATCCTTTATAAAGATTCTGGATCTTTGCCAATCTTGATGCATAAATAGGTCATTAGTTTGGTAGCAACATTGACCCTGGCATTGAAGTTTGTTTCAGCTGCAGGTCTCACCAAGAATAGTAGCTGGCACTTGTCTACATTTATTTTGTATCCTAAAAAGGACCCAAGATATTGCAATGTGTAAATTATCTGACTTAATTGGTTTTCTGGTTCATAAAGAAAGAGCATCATATCATCAGCAAAACATATTATCTTAACCTCTTTATTTCCAATTCTGATGCCACGTCAGAGGCAATAAGTTGTCAAGTAAGATATCAATTGCCAGGTCGAATAACAAGGGTGAGAGGGGACAGCCTTGCCTGGTATCTTTCTCTAAAGCGAACGGTTGAGATATTAATGTTGGTGTATATATTCTACCTTGTGGGTTCTTGTATAAAGCTATTAGCTGATTCCTAAGTAAACCTGTGATACCAAATTTGTCCAAATGCCTTGTCGGCATCTAGGGCAAGTTAAGCTGGTTTTCCTCTTCTCACTCCATCTGAAACTGTACAAATATTCTTCACTGCTGATCAATTTTTTACAAATCTCACTTGCTGTGGACCCACTAGATTGGGTAATATAAGTGCAAGGCGATTCGCTAAAATTTTGGACATTATTTTAATATCTTGATTAATTAAAGATATAGGACTATATGATCTCGGATTAGTTGGTCTTATTGCAGGTATGTATTTTCCTTTAATATTCAGTTGAAAACTTCTCTTAATGGAGTTATCTCCTCTACTAAAATCTTGCAAGGTTGTGTGCACACGATGCAGAATTTCTGCAGATCCGCAGCGGATTTTACCACACAAATGCTGCGGATCCGCAGTGTGATTTACAGTAACATGTAAATCAATGAAAAAAAAACGCTGTGCAGACACTGCAGATTTTTCCGTGCGGTTTTCCTGCGGTACAAAATCCGCAGCATGTCACTTCTTTTGTGCGGTTCTCCACCTCCCCAGTCTCCAAATCCGCAGGGGGAAAACCGCACAAAAAACGCAAGAAAACCGCATTAAAAATGGAAGAAATCCGCAGGAAAAATGCAGGTCATTTGACCTGCGGATTTCTTCAATTCTGCGCGGAAAAATCCGCAGGGCAAAAAAGTACGTGTGCACTCAGCCTAAAACTCCCCCAAGCCTGAGGCCTAGTTGTTTCTCGAGGATTTTATTGTTGCCATTATTTCCTCATTACATATTGGAGCACTTTACAAGTATATTCTCAATTACAGTATTTACTTAGTCTTTTTTCATAATATATATATATATTATAAAGCTCAAGTGTGTGTATGTACAGTATGTATGTATGTATGTATGTATGTCGGGGATTGGCATCCGCACCGTCGCAGCTACAGCCACAAAATTTGGCACAGTCACACGTCTGGACCCCGAGAGCGTCCTAGGGCTATGTTGTGAGGCGAAATTTTAGCCCTGCGTGTTCCAATTCAACAAACAATTTTGCCCCTATCTACATAATGGGGAAAAAGTGTGTGTGTATCAAGCCCCACCCCTCATTATGTCATAATGGTTGCCATGGCGATGCTGATGTCATCATAGGTTGCAAGCCCCGCCACTCATTATGCTGTCATAATGGTTGACTATGGGATGGAGGATGTGTGATGGGTATATGGGCACGGGACTATGGGATGGAGGATATGTATGATGGGTATATGGGCACGGGACTATGGGATGGCGAATATGTATGATGGGTATATGGTCATGGGACTATGAGATGAAGGATGTGTGATGGGTATATGGGCACTCGACTATGGGATGCCGAATATGTATGATGGGTATATGGGCATGGGACTATGGGATGGAGGATGTGTGATGGGTATATGGGCACTCGACTATGGGATGGAGGATAGGTATGTTGGGTTTATGGGCACGGGACTATGGGATGGAGGATAATTTTAATTTGTTATAACTATCCACAGTTAGTTACTATGCCCGGGCAGCGCCAGGCTCTTCAGCTAGTGTATATATATATATATATATATATATATATACACACACACACACACACACACACATATACATGCACACATATAATTTCTCAAAACTCCTATAGTGATATATTAGCTCACAATTATTTTTCTTAAACAACCTTTTTATCTCTGGGGAAAAAGAGAATTAAACAGTGAATAACATTTTTGTTGATACTTAGTCATTCCGGTAGTGTTATCTATTTCTTTTGTCCTTGTAAAGATCTCCTATGTTCTTAAGAAAATCTGAAGCCTGTTTAGGAGCTGAGAATGTTTCTGTTCCATCTCCAGATGAAAAACTTTAAGAATCACTGTGAATTGAAATGAGAAGCAGATTTTGTTCTTTTTACTAGTTTGGTGCAAATTCCACTAAAAGTGTGTCTTTTCTTTATTACTTCCACTGAGTAGTTACTGAATATTAGCACTTTATGTGCTTTTAGCATCAAGGGGGGAGAGGATTGTCTGTATCTTTGTAGGATGTCCGCTTTGTCAGCATAGTTCAAGTATTTGGCAATAACAAGTCTGGGTTTTTTAAGAAGAAGATTCCTGCATAGGCAATTTTGGTGGGCCTATTCTCTGAGCCCACTCCACTTTCAGAGTTGTATTGATGCCCATGACCTTTGGTAAATCTGTTGTATATATGCTTGTAATCTGACTGGGAGTAATAGATTCTAGTAAACCAATAACCCTGAAATTACTTCTCTGGGACCTATTCTCCAGATCATCCACTTTGTCAATTTCTGAACCAGCTGATTAGCCTTTTGAAGATCTGTGTGAGCCCTATCCAGCTCATCTTCTATATTGCCGATTCTGTCCTCAGCTTTATCTATCCTTTCATTCTGTTGTGAGATATCACTCTGCATCTGTTGACCTGTATTGGAGACTGTGACTTCTAGAGATTGTTTTATCTCTGGAGCAGGCAATTTAGCTTCCTCAGTGGCTATAGTTTTGCAGGATGCATTTATATTAAGCATGCACAGCTCTCCCACACCTTCTTCCACTTCTTGTTGTGTGGCTGCTGCTTGTTAAGATGATTTGGCGCGGTTTTGCCTCTCAGAGAGCTGGCATCTCTTTGAGGTAATTGAGATCATCGTGTCGGAATTACGCTTCTAGTAAGGAACCTCTCCATACAACTAGAGAAGACATCTGGTGTGAGGTAGATGGATTTTCACCCTGATTAGTCTGATTAGCATGTGGGTATCACTGAGGTGTAGTGGTGGAGTCACGGAGCTGCAGTAACTTGCGACTACTCGTCTGTGTCGGAATCAGAAGTCCACATTGGTTACTTCTAGAATCTCTGAATGTTTTGATGATATTATCTATGATAGATGGTGAAATATTCAAAATTTTTGCAATTTTACATTGATGAACATTTTTTAAAAAATTGTTCCAAAATTTTAAGGTTTGTGTTTGCTCACAGACTTGTAAGCCTCTGACTAACTTTGCTTCTGAGAGACTCTGCCTTTCTATCATGCTCTTTTTATACAGGTTACTTAGTTGAAAATTGACCCTCCAGTAGTTTTTCGTTATTACTTTCTTGACATGCGTTGCGGACATCAATTTGTAAATGAGATCTATATTTTTCAAATTAAACTGAAAAATGTCCAAATGTCATCTGTGTCCTGTTGTGAATAAAATATGGCTATAATACATTTCCAATCATTGCACTGTTGATTTCTTGATATTTTACACAATATCCTAATTTTATTGCAAATTGGGGTTGTATGATACATAAGTTTTGACATGATTTGTTTGACAAAGACATTAAGGCTGTGTACCCACGTTGCAGATTGTATGCATTTTTGCCTCGTTTTTCGCTGCGAAAACACATACAGAACGCACCCCATTCATTCCTATGGCATTCCGCACATGCTGTGCTAATGCTGTTTTTTTCCACGGCAGAATCGCATAGCGGAATAAAATGCAGCAGGCTCATTATTTTTGTGGAATCGCCGCAATTCTGCACCCATAGGAATGCATCGATCCGCTTACTTTCCGCATGTGGCTATACCCACCATGCGCAAAGTGAGCGGATCATGTGCGGATGGTACCCATGGTCTGGAGGAGAGGAGAATGTCTTCCAGGCCCTGGGTACCATATCCATGTAAAAAAAAGCATTAAAATTAAAAAAAAAAAAAATCGGGTTATACTCACCTTCCGGCGTCCCGCGCTGCCTTACCGATGCTCCTGCCAACTCCCGTTCCCAGTAATGCCTTGCGGCAAGGACCTGTGATGACGTAGTGGTCTTGCGAGACCGCTACAGTATCGTGAGACCGCTCCATCATCAAAGGTCTTAGTTGCAAGGTATCGCTGGGAACGGGAGCATCGCTGAGGCCTGGGGACACTGCACGGGACGCCGGAAGGTGAGAATATTATGATATTTTATTATTTTTAACATTCTATCTTTTACTATTGATGCTGCATAGGCAGCATCAATAGTAAAAAGTTGGTCACACTAGTCAAACACTATGTATGACAAGTGTGACCAACCTGTCAATCACATTCCAAGAGATGCTTCAAATCGCTTGGAATGTGCTTGAATTCCGCACGCAAAAATCGCATGAAAAACGCATGCGTTTTTCCCGTGGCAGGAGTTGCGGAAATGCTGCGGAAATTTCCGAAGCATCTCTGCAACGTGGGTAGATAGCCTAAAAGCGGTCAAAACAATTCAGATGGATGCTGGATAAATAAAAGGTAATTTTAGACTGTCTTCTACCCTGGTGGATACTGTATTTTTTTTCTATTTCTAGGTGGTAGGCTTTGGTCACTATTTTATACTGACAACTGGGTGATTGAAATGCTTAAAAAATACTATTTGTTTAGATTAGTTTTGAGAGTGTTCAATCCCACCTCTGCAAAGTAACTATACATTTACCATTATTTTACTATTTATCATGGTATTTATTAACAAAACAAGTAAAAATATACCATTTTGAAAGCAAGAATATAATACGATCTTTAAAAGCATTCAAGGCTCATTTACAGATTCATAGATGCTTTAAAAATGAAAAGGTAAGCATTTATTCATTAGGTTTAAACATTACTCTAGGACTTACCCCATTAGAGCTTTGTTGGCTTAAAATGGTTGTCTGAAGAACAGCATTGATGACAATGCAATAAAGTATATGAAAAGATGCATACTAGCAATATATGTCAATCAATAATAGTTTGCACATTTGTGATACATTTTCCATACAGTATATTTTAACCCCCATGTTGTGTCTCTTGCAGCTGTAATGTTGGTCCACTCTTAGTTGTGCTCTATAGCTTCTTTGCTCAAGGTGCTGTATAAGGATCTGACAGTGAAGAGACCAATACTAAGTGATAATGAAAGGAAAAATGGGGCATGTACAGTAAGGAACAACCTGGTACCAGTGAGAGAAGAGATTATGGTGTATGGAATAGTAAACAAAGACCATTAGCTTTTAATTTTATTTAGTTTGATGAGGAGATGTGTGCAGATCTTTGGGTGACTCGCTTTCTCCAAGTTTTCTCTCCACATCTAATAACAAAAATGATCCATGGTCAATATTAAAAGGTTAGGAACTAACACATAAAATGTGCAAAATTGCAAAACAATGCAAAATGTTCTCTGATTTAACTGAACAGTAATTATCGCGTAAATAAATTTATTGCATGTCTATATTTGTGTATACACTATTGAAGGCAGCAGTTGCAAATTAAGTTTATGTGTACTGCACCCCACATATTTTAAGTCTGCATCAGAGAACACTTAAGTGATATTAATGCCACTAACACCAACAAAAATATGTCACATGTATTAGTGATGAGGGAACATGCTCGGATAACGTCTTATACGAGCACGCTCAGGTGTTATCCGAGCATCTGGGAGTGCTTGTATATTATGTTCGAGTCTCTGCGGCTGCATGATTTGTGGCTGTTCTGTCCTCACTAAATGAAGCAGAATTCATGTAGCTATACAGGCAGCTAAACCGCTATACCGGGGTCCAATAAGGAGACTGTAGTTGAATCTGTGCTTTATTTAATGTGATGTGTTATGATTGGGAAACCGAGGAGGAAAAAACAAGACAACAAGCTAAGTCTCAGAAAACCAGAGAAGTTGGTAACTATGCAGATTGCAGATCCCTGATCTTAACTGCACAACTAGCAGTCGTGGAGCGTTCCTACGTTGGTCCTAGACGCCTCGTCTCAACCAGAGAACTACATAAGCCTAAAGCAGGAAAAAAGGAAAACTATCTGCCCCAGAGCAGACCCCAAAGGAAAGACAGCCCCCCACATGTATTGACGGTGAAGCAAGATGAAAATACAAGCAAAGGGAGGAAAATAGGCTGAGCAAACGATGGGGCCCGGCTAACTAAAAAGGACGGAAAAGGAAAGACACTGTCTGCAATCTGCCAAAAAAAACCTACAAAAATATTGTCCAAAACTTCCGAGAGCAAAATTAACCCTGAAGTCACTAGACTTCTAAACCTATATCAGCACTCTGAAATATTCTGAGACAGAGCAAAAAAGAGGCCAATCTAATAAGGAACAAAAAGCAGATTGGCAAATACTGATTAATAGGAGTGGAAATTCAGCATAGCCCCAACAGGGGCAAGCTGATTACACAAAAAACTGGATTGACCAACAAGCGCAAGTGTGAACATTAGCAAAAAACAAACTTAACTTGAGAAGACTGGAAGAGAGCTGAAGTCCAGGACCTGAGAAGCAGACTGAATCACCAGCACCTGGATAGGGCATCGGCTGTCTTATATCCAGTCTGATACTCCAGAGATCCAATCGTTATCTTCCTCATCAGGTGGCAGATCACTACCACTTAAACCAACAGCACTACCTTCTGTCACCACCAGAGGGAGAACGGAAGGGGAACTCTGAACTGGTGGAGCAGAAAATGACTTCATGACAGTACCCCCCCTTGAGGAGGGGTCACCGAACCCTCATCCATGCCATCAGGATGGGCCCGATGAAATGCACGAACCAATTTATTGGCATGAATATCAGAGGCAGAGACCCAAGAATTATCCTCCTGGCCATAACCCTTCCATTTGACCAAATACTGGAGTCTCCGTCTAACCAAGCAAGAATCCAATGTTTTCTCTACCTCATATTCCACATTGCCTTTAACCAATACAGGATCAGGAGGTGCTGCCACAGGAACTACTGGCTCAACAAACCTCTTCAACAGTGACTTGTGAAATACGCTATGGATTTTGAACGTAACTGGAAGAGCCAATCGAAAAGAAACAGGATTAAGAATCTCCAAAATCTTATAAGGTCCAATAAATCTTGGCTTAAATTTTGGAGATGCAACCTTCATAGGAATATTCTTAGACAACAACCAAACCATATCACCCACTTTAAACCGGGGACCAATGGGCCTACGCCGGTTGGAAAAACGCTGGGCCTTTTCCTGAGAGAGTCACAACTTATCCACCACTTGGTCCCATATCTGCTGCATTCTCACAACCACAGTGTCCACACCTGGGCAGGACGAAGATTCCACTTGCCCTGAAGAGAATCGAGGATGAAACTCAAAATTACAGAAAAAGGGTGACATCAGAGTGGCAGAACTAGCTCTATTGTTCAGCGCAAATTTGGCCAAGGGCAAAAATGAGACCCAATCATCTTGATCAGCAGATATAAAACATCTTAAATAAGACTCCAGGGTCTGGCTTGTTTTCTCAGTCTGCCCATTGGTCTGGGGATGAAACGCGGAGGAGAAGGATAACTGAATTCCCAGATTGGAACAAAAGGCTTTCCAGAATCTGGAAACAAACTGGACCCCTCTATCAGACACAATGTTCTCAAGAATCCTGTGTAACCGAACCACCAGTTGTAAAAACAAGGGCACCAACTCAGCGGAAGATGGCAACTTTGGGACTGGTACAAGATGGACCATCTTCGAAAATCTATCACAAATCACCCAGATAACAGTCATTTTCTGAGAGACAGATAGATCAGAAATAAAATCCATTGAGATATGGGTCCATGGCCTCTTGGGCACCTGCAATGGCATCAGCAACCCACTAGAATGAGAACAGGGTTTAGACCGAGAACAAGTCCCACAGGACTGTACAAAATTCCTGACATCACGAGATAAGGCAGGCCAGCAAAACGACCGACTCACCAAATCTCTGGTACCAAAAATACTCGGATGACCAGCCAATGCGGAGCATTGGACTTCAGACATCACTCTTTTTCTCCACTGGTCAGGAACATACAATCTTCCCATAGGGCAATGCTCAGGTTTATCCTCCTGAAATTCCTCCAGGGCGCGTCTCAAATCGGGCAAAATGGCAGAAAGAACAACCCCCTCACCTAGGATAGTAGTAGGCTCAGTTACATTAAGAGAAATCAGCAAAGAAACTCCTAGAAAGGGTGTCTGCCTTAACATTCTTATTGCCCGGAAGAAAAGAGACCACAAAATTAAAACGCGTGAAAAACAAGGCCCATCTAGCTTGTCTAGGATTCAAGCGTTTGGCCGACTCCAGATAAATCAGATTCTTGTGATCGGTGAGGACCACAACTTGATGTCTAGCTCCCTCCAACCAATGTCTCCACTCCTGAAATGCCCATTTCATGGCCAACAATTCCCGATTCCCCACGTCATAGTTGCGCTCAGATGGGGAGAACTTTCGAGAAAAGAAGGCACAGGGTCTTTTTGGGACAACACAGCTCCTGCACCAATCTCAGAAGCGTCCACCTCCACTTGAAATGGAAGGGAGACATCAAGTTGCCGTAAAACTGGAGCTGAAGTAAATCTCCGCTTAAGCTCCTGAAATGCTGAGACAGCTTCAGGAGACCAATTCAGCACATCAGCTCCCTTCTTGGTCAGATCAGTCAGTGGTTTGACAATACTAGAAAAATTACTTATAAACTTACGATAGAAATTAGAAAAACCCAAAACTTCTGGAGAGCCTTCAAAGAAGTAGGCTGAACCCAATCATAAATGACCTGTACCTTGGCCGGGTCCATTTCAATAGTCGATGGAGACAAGATAAATCTCAAAAATGAAGACCTCTGTACACCAAAGAGGCACTTCGATCCCTTAACAAACAGGGAATTCTCCCTCAAAATCCGGAACACAGTCCGGACATGTTCCACATGGGAATCCCAATCACAAGAAAAGACCAAAATATCATCCAGATAGATGATCAAAAACTTAACCACAAAGTTTTGGAAAATATCATTCATAAAGGACTGGAAGACAGAAGGGGCATTAGAGAGCCCAAAAGGCATCACCAGGTACTCAGAATGTCCCTCCGGAGTATTAAACGCCATCTTCCATTCATCCCCGTGCTTGATGCGAATAAGATTATACGCCCCCCTGAGGTCAAGCTTAGTAAACCAGCAGGCACTCTTAACTCCGGAGAATAAATCTGACATCAGAGGTAACGGGTACTGATATTTAACCGTCATCTTGTTAAGGGAACGATAATCAATACACGGTCTTAATGAACCGTCTTTCTTGGCCACAAAAAAAACAGCGCCTAAAGGTGACGAGGATGGTCTAACATGACCCTTCTCCAACGACTCCTTAATATAGGATCACATAGCATCATGTTCAGGTACAGATAAGTTGAAAAGCCGACCCTTGGGAAATTTACACCCAGGCATCAACTCAATTGCACAGTCATAACTCCTATGAGGAGGCAAAGACGCAGACTTACTCTCACTAAAAACATCAGAGAAATCAGCCAGATAATTAGGATCATCATGAGACTGAGGAGAGGTGGAGAAAACAGGAGCGTCCCTGAGAACACACTGACAACCCCAACTCACCACAGACACAGATTTCCAATCCAAAACTGGGTTATGAGTTTGCAACCAGGGGAACCCCAGAACAATAGTATTATGCAAATTATGCAGCACCAAAAATTTACACTTTTCTTGGTGGTCTGGGGCAACTCGCATTATCACCTGGGTCCAAAACTGGGGTTTATTCTCCGCCAAAGGAGTGACATCAATACCCCTCAAAGGAATAGTCATCTGCAGAGGCGTCATGGACAGACCACAACGTTTAGCAAGTCCAAATCCATCAGATTCAGAGCAGCTCCTGAATCCACAAAAGCCTTAGTGGAAAATGTGGACAAGGAGCAGATCAGAGTAATTGCCAAAAGGAACTTAGGTTGTATACTGCCCACAGCAAATGTGTGCGCAAAACGTTTCTCTCGTTTAGGGCAGACAGAAATAGTATGAGAGGCGTCGCCACAGAAAAAGCACAGCTTATTACGCCTTCTAAACTCCCGACATTGCGCCCTAGACAAAACCCCATCACATTGCATAAGTTCAGACATTTGTTCAAAAGGTGGCAGCGCCTCCCGTGTAGTTTTACGTTCACGTAAACGCTGATCACCTTGAATGGCTGATGACATAGAGCCATCCAGACCAGAGGGAACAGGAAATCCCACCATAACATCTTTTACGGTCTCTGACAAACCTTTCCGAAAGAGAGCTGCCAATGCATTATCATTCCATGTAGTAAGGACCGCCCACTTTCGGAATTTTTGACAGTACAACTCTGCAGGATTCTGACCCTGGTTTAATGCCCACAGGGTTCTCTCAGCTTGATCAACGGCATTAGGTTCATCATACCCCAAGGCCTGAAAAAATGCATCCACATTAGTCAGAATAGGATTTTCAAGTGTCAGAGAAAAAGTCCAATCTTGGGGATCGCCGCGCAGCAAGGAGATGACAATTTTTTATCCTGCTGCACAGAGCTCCCCAATGAGTTAGGCTTCAAAGCAAGAAATAATTTACAATTATTCTTAAAATTTAGAAATTTAGACCGATCCCCAGAAAACACATCAGGAGTAGGAATCTTGGTGTAATACTATTGTAGGAACTCGAGGATTCTGATAGTGTGGGGCAATGAACAGACAGGAGCGGGTTACTTTAGTGCAAATAGTGTATTTTATAACTGCAGTGACACCCAAAAACAATATGCTGATAACCTGAAATGAGACAAGTCCTAAAGCTATATAGCAATTCAGTAATGTTCCTAAGACAGGGTCCTCATAAACATGTGATCCAAGGTGAGTGTAACACTCAGGTGACGTGGTGCAGTTCACAACGTAGTGATGTAGAGAGAGTCCAATCAGGTATGTAGCAAGCACAGGGAAGTCCAGAACAAGTCTATAGGTAAATCCCAGATGCAGCAAGAGCACAGGAAAGTCCAAAAGCTGATTCACAAGTTGATCCCTGGAGCGGCATGAACACAGGTGAGTCCAGAAACAGGTTCACATTAAGGCATACAGTAGGTGACAGTTCCGACTGCTCTCATTGGAGAAGAGTGAAGGCTTAAGAACCACACATAGTTCAGGAACACAGTTCTTACCAGATACCGTGAACCAAGGGTTAAGTTCCAAAGATGAGTGCAGCTTTCCTACAGAGAACAGGGAATGTCCAGAGCCACAGCAGAAGCACACTCAGAAACCAGCAGCACAGCTGAAGGAAGCAGAATACTCCAGCAAGGAAAGACAGCACCTGAGCCGGTTTTATACACATGAACAGGAAGTAGGGCACACAAAAACAGCAACCTCCATCTTAACAAAGGGCAAATTCATTCACAAGGTGATTTAGAAAACCCAGAATACTGACACTTGGGTTCAGCAGCATGTGACTGAATAAGGTAGGCGGAAATTCCCAGCACTTCAGCAGCAAGCTGCTCTACACGATCAGACAGTTGCTTAATCTCCATTGGGAAAAAAATCCTCCTACGGCCCAAGAGAAAAAGAGGAAAAAATACATAAAAAAAAAAATTCTGACACTTTTCTCTTGTTTTTTTTCTCTAACAATTCTTTCCTGCTTTTGAGTACCCTAGAATCTGCGGTATGGCTGGTGATTGTGTTGTGATTGGGAAACCGAGGCGGAAAAACAAGACGACAAGCTAAGTCTCAGAAAACCAGAGAAGTTGGTAACTATGCAGATTGCAGATCTCTGACCTTAACCACACATCTAGAAGCAGTCGTGGAGCGTTCCTACGTTGGTCCTAGACGCCTCGTCACAACCAGAGAACTACATAAGCCTAAAGCAGGAAAAGAGGAAAACTATCTGCCCCAGAGCAGACCCCAAAGGAAAGACAGCCCCCCACATGTATTGACGGTGAAGCAAGATGAAAATACAAGCAAAGGGAGGAAAATAGGCTGAGCAAACGATGGGGCCCGGCTAACTAAAAAGGACAGAAAAGGAAAGACACTGTCTGCAATCTGCCAAAAAAAACCTACAAAAATATTGTCCAACACTTCTGATAGCAAAATTAACCCTGAAGTCACTAGACTTCTAAACCTATATCAGCACTCTGAAATATTCTGAGACAGAGCAAAAAAGAGGCCAATCTAATAAGGAACAAAAAGCTGATTGGCAAATACTGATTAATAGGAGTGGAAATTCAGCATAGCCCCAGCAGGGGCAAGCTGATTACACAGAAAAGTGAATTGACCAACAAGCGCAAGTGTGAACATTAGCAAAAAACAAACTTAACTTGAGAAGACTGGAAGAGAGCTGAAGTCCAGGACCTGAGAAGCAGACTGAATCACCAGCACCCAGATAGGGCGTCGGCTATCTTATATCCAGTCTGATACTCCAGAGATCCAATCGTTATCTTCCTCATCAGGTGGAAGATCAATACCACTTAAACCAACAGCACTACCTCCTGTCACCACCAGAGGGAGAACGGAAGGGGAACTCTGAACTGGTGGAGCAGAAAATGAGTTCATGACAGTGATGGTATATTGATGCGCGATGAAACTACAATCAAAACATATACTGTATATATTATATAAATCCAACAATGTAGACCAGCTCACTCCTGTGAACCACCTGGAACCTCAGTTGACCTGGTTAACTCCGTTGTGCCCGGATCTGGATGTAGGAGTCCATCCATACAAATGTGAACAACGACAAAGCAAAGTCCAGCAATAACGTGAGCAATCCAGGATGCTGTTAAAAAAATTTTTCTTTTTATTCATAAATCCATTAAAATGCAATGGTCCAAGCAGTTCAAAACAGCAATGATGCAGGAAAGTCGTGCAGATAGGACTACGCGTTTCAGCGGTAGAACCCGCCTTCTTCACGGTCCAGAATCTAATCTGCTTTCCAAACATGGAACCTTATATACATCCCACTCCCATCAGGGTAATTATAAACATATGTGAGAGACTTAAAAACATGTGCTATAAAAGCAGATCAAACATATAAACTATCCACATATTGATCAGTATACAACATGCATAAAGATTATAAGGAAAGAATTCAACATATTGGAGAAAAGTACATTAGGAATGTCCAATAACCTGACCATAAGATTTAAGGCCCTGTGCACACAGTGCAGACTCCGTGCAGTTCCGCAGCAGATTTGGCCCTGCAGAACCGCAGCAGAAAAGCAACAGAACAGCACGTGATGCACAGTACCATTTAAGGCTATGTAAAACAAAAAAGGCTGTGCACATGCTGCAGATTTTTCTGCGCAGATCTGGTGCAGAATAAAAGAAGCAGCATATCGCTTCTCCTGTGTGGCTCTGCTGCAGTTCTCCACCTGCTCCATTATAGAAATCTACAGGCGGAAACTGCAGGGGAAATCCGCACAAAAACTGCACCAAATCTGCGACAAATCTGCAGGCAAAACGCAGATCATCTTACCTAAAGATTTAGCAAAATCTACGCGGAAAATTCCACAGCAGAATCGGCACCGTGTGCACATAGCCCCAGTGGTACAAAAACATAGAATAATAATATTAACCAGCATTATATAATACAAATATATCAATAGTGCATAATGATATCCAGGCGGTTATTAAAGCCCTGTGGCATGCGAGTCCCCAATTTCCCTAATTTCTTTTAAGCCACAACTATTTTATGTTTGATGAGAGATATTTCCTCCAGACACAGGGTGTGAGCATGGGTGCCAAGTTTTCACCTTCCCTAGCTAACCTGGTTATGTCTGTGTGGGAAGAAAATAATATCTTTAATATTGATAACCCATACAAGGATAATATTGTTTGGCTGGGGAGATTTATTGATGATCTGATATTTGTCTGGAGGGGTAGTCTCTCATCTGCAAAAAGTTTATTTTCTTATTTGGATTTGAATGATTTCAATCTAAAATTTACTAGTAGTGGTCATGAGGTATCAATTAACTTCTTGGATTTGAAACTGACCGCAGATCTCAACAATGATGGGGTTCTGATATCTCCCTATAAAAAATCCATTGCATGCAATAGTATTTTAATGGCTTCCTCTAATCACCCCAAACATGTCATTCAGAATATTCCTGTGGGGGAGCTTATTAGACTAAAAAGGAATACCACATCTAGTGACAAATTGGAGGAAGGAATTGAAATGACCTGTAATAATTTAAAAAAAGGGGGTATCCTAATTGGTCCTTGGACAGAGCCAGGAAAATGGTAGCAGGCATGGATAGGGTTAAGCTGTTGGAATCTACTGAGAAAAAAAAGACAGTTTGACTCTAAAAAATCTAGGGTGGTTTTCAGTACCAATTATAGTCCTCAGTTTAATTCTATTGTTAAAATCATCAAAAAATATCTTCCCTTGTTATCTCAGAATGATATTTTGAAAAATATTGTGGAAAATAATGATATTGCCTTTGTGGCAAGAAGAGCCCCGACTTTAGCTACATTATTATCACCCAGCATGTTCAAAGATCCGGATAAAATTTCCCCTAGCAATTGGTTAAAAACAACAGGATTTTTTAAATGCGGTGCCAATATCTGTAACTGCTGCGGTTTTGCTAATAAATCTAAAACATTTACATCTATCTCCAACAAAAAACAGTTTAATGTTTGTTCTTTTATAAACTGTAATACGGAGAATGTAGTGTATCTAATTAATTGCAATATATGCCGTATGCAATATGTAGGTTGTACGATGAACCCCCTTAAAACTAGAATCCGCAAACACCTATCAGACGCTAGTAATTTGCCTATGGTTGGTGCATCAGTAGTATCCCGACATTTTTCAAAAAAACATAATGGGGATTTACGCGGTTTCTCCTTTATGGGCATAGAGCATGTAAAAAAACCATTGAGAGGGGGAGATTTTCATAAAAAAGTGCTTGCAAGAGAAAGTAGGTGGATATTTGGGTTGGGGACTCGCATGCCACAGGGCTTTGGATATCATTATGCACTATTGATATATTTGTATTATATAATGCTGGTTAATAGAGTTGAGCGACTTTTGGTTTTTTAGGGTCGCGTTTCGTTTCGTGAAACCCGACTTTTCCAAAAGTCGGGTCGAGCAAGATCGTCCGATTATAGGGAAAAGTCGGGGTCATCCCGAAACACAAAACCCAATGTAAGTCAATGGGGAATAAAAGTCGGCAGTGAGAGGAGGACAGGAAACACACCTACAGTGCCCATTTGAATGCCAAAAGCATCAATTCTTCTTACTTAAGCTTGTAAACCTTAATTAACTTCATAATACAAGTTACGCACTGAAAAATGGGGGTTATTTGGCTAAAGTTGTGGGGGGGAGGGCTGGCTGCAGGTTTTCATGTGCCCTGGGCGAAATAGCGCCCCTTTAACACATACCACAACTCATCATGCTCCGATATGGCAGAGAAATAGCGGTATAGTACAATGAAAAATACTTCACTTTTTACATCTCTTGACGAGGCCCATCTATTTCTCCATACAGAATCATTGGTCCCATATAATGTTTGAAACAGTATATGATGAGCTCCACATAATGCTACAGTATATGTTGGTCCCCATGGATGAAGCTCCACTATCTTATGGGCCCAAATAATGCTCCAAACATAATGGGCCCCATTTCTAATGCTCTAGTATATAATGGGCCCTGTAAATGCTGCTCCAGTGTCTGATGTCCACCTTTGGAATGTTCCAGTGTATGGTGGGCCCCATCTATCATTCTCCAGAGTAACGTGCTCCCCAAAAATTGCTGTCCCAACATTGAAAACAATCAAATAAGTCTCCTCGCTAGGGAATCCCTGTACTAGTCTGGACTCCTCGTCGTCCCCATCTTCCATCTCACTGCACAGTATTTCAACCTTGCAAGTGCTGTGATCCTGAGCAAGCAGGGGGGGGCCCACTCGTTGGCGACGGCACTGGCACAGGGCCCCTGATAGTACGGTGGTGTGTCTGATGGCGGGTGGGCCGAACCTGCACTTTCATCTGCAGCTTCCTCTTTGTCACCGTGTAAGATGGAACTGTATATGGGAAGGGTAACCTGAGTTTCATCAGGGTCAGATTCAGGCCGTGTAGCGTGCGAGGGGAATGTAGTGGTCTGGGTCAATGTACCAGCAGATTCATCGAGCAGTGGCTGGGCATCAGTGCACTTGTGTCGCCCCCAGGAGTACGGTCGCCACAGTGGCATTACCTTCCTCCTAGGGAGTGTGATGTCATGCTTGGGAGCAACGAAGGATCTCTCTAGCAGGTTAACTGATTGGGCGGTGTTATTCCCACAAGTCATGACCCTCCAAACAGCGTTCATGAAGGCAAAGTGTTTGTTTTACGTGGGCAGTATGGTTGCAAAGCTGAACCTTAAAGGAATGTCCAGAAGGGCACCACCAGGAGTAGAGCCTACGGTTAAATTCGACTCCACCTGGGAAACCTCAACCATGCCAGCTACAGAACAGATGCACACATTGCAAGCTTAATTCCGTTAACGAACGAGACTCCGTCATGCCCCGCGGTCCGAGTCCGGCTTACTAGAGGGACACGTGAGTCTCTGGAACATGAGATTGGCCAATAACTGGTGTGTCATGCCCTTACATGTCCGTGGCTGCATGTGCGCTACACTGAAAAGGCCAGCGTTTGTCGCTTACAGGTGCAGATAACCCGCTGAACAACGTTAGTGATGGGGATCACTGATTACAATTATTACCCGCGAACAATGATTTCCCAGTAAGTGCAGGTCAACTGCAGTTCCGGAATTAGGCCTAACCGTCATTCCTGAAAAAATGAAAAACTTACGTGTGCAAACCACAGGTGCTGTAGCTTGCTTAACAGCTCGCCAGCCGTTCTCACGCCCAGTATGGATTACACGTGATTGCACAAAGGTTAGAAAGGGTACCGTATCCCCGGATAACATGTATGGATAGCGTACACATTCAAAATATATGTCTCAGGAGGCAGGCTCAGACGGTGTTAGGCCCAGTATGGATTGCACATGATTGCACAAAGGTTAGAAAGGGTACCGTATCCCCGGATAACATGTATGGATAGCGTACACATTCAAAATATATGTCTCAGGAGGCAGGCTCAGACGGTGTTAGGCCCAGTATGGATTGCACAAAGGTTAGAAAGGGTACCGTATCCCCGGATAACATGTATGGATAGCGTACACATTCAAAATACATGTCTCAGGAGGCAGGCTCAGACGGTGTCAGGCACAGTATGGATTTGACGGCCCAGATTACACAGCGGAGGAGCAGGGAGAGGTAAAGATTGCAAATGCTGGGGCCCTGCCCAAGCAAGGGGGGCCCACTCGTGGGCGTCGGTACTGGCACTGGGCCCCTCATAGTACAGCGGTGTGTCTGACGGCGGGTGTGCACCACCACCGTCAGAGACACTTGATTGCACTATGAGGGACCCTGTGCCAGTGCCCGCGCCCAAGAGTCGGCCTACCCACCTGTCCAGGGCAACGGCACTCGCACGGTGTCGTGCGCTAGGTGGTGACCCCGGCCATGGGGGGGGGAGGCAGCACAGTTAGGGAGTTTTAGAAAGTGGCATATGTTGATGTTGGACATTCAGCTGATGCAAAAGGCGAAATAGGTCAAGTCCCAGGAAGAGGTGGACCAAAGCAAGCCATTTTTCTGTCACCCTATGTGTCATCAGGGGAAGGTGGGACAAAATCCTTGGAAACCCATGCATGGTTCATTTTAATGAAGGTTAGATCATCCACATTTTGGGTTGACAGACGGGTCCTTTTTTCTGTCAGGATTGATCCAGCTGCACTGAAGACTCTTTCCGATAGCACACTTGCAGCTGGGCAAGCGAGCTCCTGTAAGGCATATTTTGCCAATTCAGGCCAGGTGTCCAGTTTAGCGGCCCAATAGTCAAAGGGGAATGACCTGTGTGGGAGAACATCGATATGGGAGGAAAAGTAGTTTGTAACCATGGTTGACAACTGCTGTCTCCTGTCACTTTCCATCGATGCAGTATTACCAGTTGTGTGAGCGGTATTTGAAAAATCAGTCCACAACATTGTCATGAAACCCCTGTCTCCAACGCCACTTCTGCTGTGTGCACCACGAACACCTCTGCCAAGCTGCCCCCGGCCCGTACGGCTCGTGTGAGAACCATCACCGCTGCTGTGTGCTGGGAATGCCTCAAGCAACCGATTTACCAGAGTTGCTTGTTTATTAGCCAATATTAGGTCAAGGTTCTCCTGTGGCATGATGTTTTGTAATTTGCCTTTATAGCGTGGATCCAGGATGCTGGCCAACCAGTAGTCGTCATCGTTCATCATTTTGGCAATGCGGGGGTCCCTTTTTAGGATCTGCAAGGCATAATCTGACATGTGGGCCAATGTTCCCGGTGTCAATGACGCACTGCGAGTGCTGGTTGGAGGACCACTTTCTGGCAAATCCACATCCCTCCAGTCACGCACAAACCCTCTACCAGACCTTGCCATGCCAACATTTTCACTTGCCCCATGAGATGCATCCTCCTCCCCTAAGTAATCATCCCCATCATCATCCTCCTCCTCCTCTTCTTCCTCCACCTCGTCCAGGAGAGGTCCCTGAGCAGACAATGGCTGAATGTCATCAAGGATTCCCTCCTCCTCTTCCTCCTCATCAACATTGGCTGCAGACGCCTGCTCCTTAAGGTGCGTCAAAGTTTGCATGAGCAGACGCATAAGTGGGATGCTCATGCTTAGGATGGCGTCGTCTGCGCTTACCAGCCGTGTGCATTCCTCAAAACACTGAAGGACTTTACAGAGGTCTTTCAGCTTCGACCACTGCACACCTGTCAACTCCATGTCTGCTCTCAAAGTGCCTGGCCGTGTATCCTCCCACAAATGCATTATGGCCTGCCTCTGCTCGCTGTTTCCTATACCGTGGGCTAGGCAGCACTGTCCCACCACCGCTGTCCCCTGTGGACCCTGCATCCACCACATTAACCCAGTGCGCAGTGATGGACACGTAACGGCCCTGGCCATGCCGACTGGACCATGCATCAGTTGTGAGGTGCACCTTTCCGCTCACTGACTGCTTGAGTGCATGGACAATGCGGTCTTTCACATGATGGTGGAGGGCTGGGATGGCTTTGCGAGAGAAGAAGTGGCGACTGGGTAGGTCATAGCGTGGTACTGCATAGGCCATGAGTTCGCGGAAATCTGTGCTTCCCACCAACCGAAAGGGCATCATCTCAAACGAGATTAGTTTGGCAATGTGGGCGTTCAAACCCAGTGTACGCGGATGAGAGACTGAGTACTTTCTTGACCTACTCATAGTATCTGGGAGGGTGAGCTGGACTTGAGAGCTGCATATGGTGGAAGTAGCGGTGGACAGGGCGGACTGAGAGAGGGTTGATGATGGTGATGGAGTTGGTGTTCTTTCTGATGGCCTAGAATCAGTCTTTCGTTGATATAACAGTGGGATTCCCTGACTGCTGTGGCCTTGCAACGACACCTCAACATTTGCTGCTGTGCTAACCGGTGGGCTTACAGTGGGGGAAACAATGTAGCGTTGCTGACTACCTTCGTTGTGATCAGTTGCACATGTGGCACTTGAGGTTTGGTGTTGTGTCCACGCTTGCAAGTGCATGCTGGTTAAATGTCTAAGCATGCAACTGGTATTCAAATTTTTCAGATTTTTCCCTCGGCTAAAGGTCTTTGCGCACTTCTTACAGATAACCTTGGCCTGATCATGAGGATTTTGTTCAAAAAAGTGCCACACTGCACTCTTCCTACTTTGGCAGACATTTTGCGGCCTAGCACGCTGTGATCTTTTGACCCTCTGGACAAGCTGTCCAGCAACTCTTTTGATGTTTGGAACCTGTCTTTGGAGTGCTCCGGGCCTGCCAGATAACAGCTGTTGCGATGTCGATGTCTGCTGTGGATGCTCCTCATCTGAGCTATTGGAAGCAGCACCCTCTTCCCCCAATGGATGCCAATCTGAGTCAACAACTGGGTCATCCATCACCTCCTCTTCTATGTCATGTGCACCTTCCTCTGTGTCACCGTGTATGGTGGTATAGTGTGCGGGAAGGGGCACCTGAGTCTCATCAGGGTCAGAATCTGGCTCTGTACACTGCGAGGACAATGTAGTGCTCTGAGTGAATGTACCAGCAGAATCATCCATCAGCGGCTGTGCATCAGTGCACTCCATGTCAGATTCATCTTGGCCTGGGTAATTTACCATTTGACTTGATAATCCAGGCATGGTACGTGAAAACAGCTCCATGGAGTAATCAGTAGTATGGCCTGCGTCATCCTTCAATCTTGGTTGGGGTGAAGGACACAAGGAAAGGTGTGGTTCATGAACATGAGCCTCCAATGACGACTCAGTGCTTTTACTTTTTACAACTGAAGAAGAGGAGGCGATAGAGCTGGAGGCTGAGTCAGCAATGTAAGACAAAACTTTTTCCTGATGCTCTGGCTTTAAAAGCGGTTTGCCAACTCCTAGAAAACTAAGCGTTCGAGGCATTATGTAGCCAGACGATGACGCAGGCTCAACACCTCCTGCATTCGGTCCTATTTTGCTCTTGCCACTACCATCAGATCCACCACCAACACCATCATTACCAGCTGCCAACCCCCGCCCAATTCCACGGCCTCTTCCACCAGCCTTCCTCATTTTTGGTAGAAATGTAGACAAAATCCAACAAACTATACAGTATGTAAAACAAGGTACAAGGTGTCTATAGGACAGGGGAGATTTTGAATTTCTGCACACACTTTTGGACACTGGACACTTTTGGATTGTGTGAGGCCCAATGAATATCTGAGCGCTATGTGACAGGCTCGATGGCACAGCTGTGACCTAAGTGACTAGAGGATAAGCGAGATTTTGAATCTCTGCACACACTTTTGGACACTGGACACTTTTGGATTGTGTGAGGCCCAATGAATATCTGAGCGCTATGTGACAGGCTCGATGGCACAGCTGTGACCTAAGTGACTAGAGGATAAGTGAGATTTTGAATCTCTGCACACACTTTTGGACACTGGACACTTTTGGATTGTGTGAGGCCCAATGAATATCTGAGCGCTATGTGACAGGCTCGATGGCACAGCTGTGACCTAAGTGACTAGAGGATAAGTGAGATTTTGAATCTCTGCACACACTTTTGGACACTGGACACTTTTGGATTGTGTGAGGCCCAATGAATATCTGAGCTCTATGTGACAGGCTCGATGGCACAGCTGTGACCTAGGTGACTAGTGGATAAGTGAGATTTTGAATCTCTGCACACACTTTTGGACACTGGACACTTTTGGATTGTGTGAGGCCCAATGAATATCTGAGCGCTATGTGACAGGCTCGATGGCACAGCTGTGACCTAAGTGACTAGTGGATAAGTGAGATTTTGAATCTCTGCACACACTTTTGGACACTGGACACTTTTGTATTGTGTGAGGCCCAATGAATATCTGAGCGCTATGTGACAGGCTCGATGGCACAGCTGTGACCTAAGTGACTAGAGGATAAGTGAGAATTTGAATCTCTACACACACTTTTGGACACTGGACACTTTTGGATTGTGTGAGGCCCAATGAATATCTGAGCGCTATGTGACAGGCTCGATGGCACAGCTGTGACCTAAGTGACTAGAGGATAAGTGAGATTTTGAATCTCTGCACACACTTTTGGACACTGGACACTTTTGGATTGTGTGAGGCCCAATGAATATCTGAGCGCTATGTGACAGGCTCGATGGCACAGCTGTGACATAAGTGACTAGAGGATAAGTGAGATTTTGAATCTCTGCACACACTTTTGGACACTGGACACTTTTGGATTGTGTGAGGCCCAATGAATATCTGAGCGCTATGTGACAGGCTCGATGGCACAGCTGTGACCTAAGTGACTAGAGGATAAGTGAGATTTTGAATCTCTGCACACACTTTTGGACACTGGACACTTTTGGATTGTGTGAGGCCCAATGAATATCTGAGCGCTATGTGACAGGCTGGATGGCACAGCTGTGACCTAAGTGACTAGAGGATAAGGGAGATTGGATTGCTTTTAAAAAAGCAGTTTGCGGAGCAGTGGGTAAACAGCAATGCCAGCCTGTCAGGAAGCCTTAAAAGGCAGCCCAACAACCAATACCACTGATACACCACAATATAGCCTCCCTTTGCACTGCACACACAGTGACTGGTGTGTTGTGCAGGCCAAATTGCTATCAGCAGCAGAAGCAGTTTTTTTTTCTTCTCAGCAGGACAAAAAAAAAAAATTGGGATTGCTTTTAAAAAAGCAGTTTGAGGCCCAATGAATATCTGAGCGCTATGTGACAGGCTCGATGGCACAGCTGTGACCAAAGTTACTAGAGGATAAGGGAGATTGGATTGCTTTTAAAAAAGCAGTTTGCGGAGCAGTGGGTAAACAGCAATGCCAGCCTGTCAGGAAGCCTTAAAAGGCAGCCCAACAACCAATACCACTGATACACCACAATATAGCCTCCCCTTGCACTGCACACACAGTGACTGGTGTGTTGTGCAGGCCAAATTGCTATCAGCAGCAGAAGCAGTTTTTTTTTCTTCTCAGCAGGACAAAAAAAAAAAATTGGGATTGCTTTTAAAAAAGCAGTTTGAGGCCCAATGAATATCTGAGCGCTATGTGACAGGCTCGATGGCACAGCTGTGACCAAAGTTACTAGAGGATAAGGGAGATTGGATTGCTTTTAAAAAAGCAGTTTGCGGAGCAGTGGGTAAACAGCAATGCCAGCCTGTCAGGAAGCCTTAGAAGGCAGCCCAACAACCAACACCACTGATACACCACTATATAGCCTCCCCTTGCACTGCACACACAGTGACTGGTGTGTTGTGCAGGCCAAATCGCTAGCAGCAGAAGCAGTTTTTTGGTCTTCTTCCCTGCCTAACGCTCTCCCTACAGAATCAGCAGCAACCTCTCCCTATACTGAGATCGGCAGAAGTAAGATGGCGGTCGGCGTGCACGCCCTTTTATACCCCCTGTGACGCCCACCAAAGCAAGCCAATCACTTGCATGCCCTTCTGAAAGATGGTGGTGACCCGTGCCTATGTCATCACGTTGCCCACAGTGTCCGTGGATCCTGATTGGCTGAAAAAGAGCGCAAAACAAACTTTTGAAACGCGACTTTGGCGCGTAAGTCGCCGACCTCGTGGCCGACCTCATCCTAGGGTCGGGTTTCGTTTCATGAAACCAGACTTTGCCAAAAGTCGGCGACTTTTTAATTTTTTCGACCCGTTTCGCTCAACTCTACTGGTTAATATTATTATTCTATGTTTTTGTACCACTGGGGCTATGTGCACACGGTGCCGATTCTGCTGTGGAATTTTCTGCGTAGATTTTGCTAAATCTTTAGGTAAGATGATCTGCGTTTTGCCTGCAGATTTGTCGCAGATTTGGTGCAGTTTTTGTGCGGATTTCCCCTGCAGTTTCCGCCTGCAGATTTCTATAATGGAGCAGGTAGAGAGCTGCAGCAGAGCCGCACAGGAGAAGCGATATGCTGCTTCTTTTATTCTGCACCAGATCTGCGCAGAAAAATCTGCAGCATGTGCACAGCCTTTTTTGTTTTACATAGCCTTAAATGGTACTGTGCATCACGTGCTGTTCTGTTGCTTTTCTGCTGCGGTTCTGCAAAAAATACAAGGATCAAAGTGAAAGTAAAATAACACAATAACACTGCGGTTATGACTCTTGCCTCGAGAGGGAGCCAAAAACACTGAAAACATTAACAAGCAGATAATCGAGGATTAAAAATCAGATGTTGGAGACAAAACTGTGGCTGTTAGACAGTCTCACACATGTGCGGATTCCCTAACAGGCGATCCCCACATGTATTCAGGCTGTCTAACATATGCAAGTCATGCAGCCGCAGATCCTCGATCATAGTATACGAGTACGCTCAGATGCTCGGATAACACCAGAGCGTTCTCATATAAGATGTTATCCGAGCACGATCGCTCATCACTAACAAACATCAAAACATTCTTTTTACATCATAATGGTAGCACTGTGTCTTTCTCAGACTATACATAGAACAAATCTATGATCATAAGAGAAATAGGAAGCATACATTTAAAAATAGAAAAGTCAGGTGTTTTTTTCCAGTGAAAGTTCCTTGTGGACTTAATATCTTTTGTATACATTATGCTGCATTATTAAATTCAGCATTTTCCTGCTTTACATTGCTTTTAATGTATAATAGTTCTTTGTTTATTTAATGGTTTGTACTATGTACAGTATATACCTGCATTTTGTATAATTATTATTCACTTTTTCTCTCTGGAAATTTTTGTCCGACAGTGAAGTACATAGTTAATTCTTTATTGGTCATGTGCAACGGTCTTTTTCAGCCGTCTATATGATCCATGATAGTTTTATAGAACGTCTTGCTGGGAAATCTGATTTTCAAATTGAGTTGTCAGTCTTAGGGCCCATATTCACATGCTAGAAATTCACACAAGTCTCACGTCTCAATACCTGGCACTGTCGCCGGCACTCGGATCAGAGCTTTTATACCAGCAACGAGTTAAAATAGGTGTAATTGATACAGGTAATGAACACAGAGTAGGAGGGCTTAAGAAAAAATTAACAGGTCTGTGAAAGTCAGAATTCTTGCTGGTGGGTAGGGGATCAAATACCTACATGCAATAAAATGCAATTTAATTATTTAAAAAATCATACAATGTGGTTTTCTGGTTTTCATTTTTAGATTGTCTCACAGTTGAAGTGTACCTACAATAAAAAATAAAGACCCTTCCATACTCTGTTGGTGGGAAAACTTGCAAAAGTGGCAGTGTGTCAAATATTCCCAACACTTTGTTTATGTACAGTATATAAGCACTGTGAAATATGTTGGTGCTATATAAAGATTATTATTATGTTATACAGTATGTAATATACACATACTGTATATATGTATGCATGTATATATACACATACTATATTTGTATGTATATATAGTACTCCTCCTTACATTGCAGAAAGAATACTCACAGCTATAACTTTTCCTTTCTTGAATGAGATGGCAGACTACAGTTTTTATCTATCGCTACTTCACATGGCATTTTAATTGCACACCTGTCTCTCTTCCATTATTCATTCAATTTGTAGCTGTAGTTCACACATTCATGGTATCTAGTAGAAGGATCCAGAAGGCTTCTCAATTAAATAAATATTTTTTCAATCACCTCCATACTCCAGTCTTTGTACTTTGTCTGTAGTTAAAAAAAAAATCTGGAATTCCACTATGCCTCTTGACAAAATATGACCAGTTTAAATCAGGCTGTGCTGCTGTAATAAAGAATCCTTGGAACCGAGATGAGTTAAAAAAACAATGCAATGAGACATTTCTAGTATGGGCCTATTATCTGTAATGTAAAGGATGTTCAAATAATCGATAAGGATAAATTACAGAGTAAAAATGAACATATAAGTTTGAAATTTGTTGAATAGATTTCATTGATAACACTTCAGGATCTAGAAAATGTATGTGCCTCATGTGATGCTAGTAAGGCAGGATAGGCCAGGGTCAGTACCAAGTGGTCTCGTAATAGACAAAAGGATAAGACAAAGCGTAGTTAGGTCATAGTCCGAGGTCAGAGTATCGGGAAGGTAGCAGTTCAAGACAAAGGGGTAAGTGAAACGGATGGTGAAAGGTAAATCCAATGTCAGCAACGTAGATTAGAAAGCAACTCAGAAAACAGAGCAAACACACACACCACTTGAGGAAAGCTAAAATTGGCAAGGGTCTGACCATTGTCAAAGTGCTAAATAGCCCTGTAATTACCCAGTACAGTTGACACCTGGAGGAGATGCCATAGACCCAGCCAGATAGGACACCTGAGCTGTCATTCGCAATACTCACACATCTGAACCAGATTGAGCTGTTGAGCTGCCACTCACAATTTTAACAACTTTGTAGAGCTGTCATTCACAGAGTCCATCGGACACCATTAGTGCTGGAACTGTGACACCTCAGATATTGAAAATCTAATTACTGTTCTACTTTGGCTAACTCTACAAAAAAAAAAAAATGTATCTGACCGTAATGATTTTCTATTTTTATTTCTGTCTCGTTCTTCTAAAACCACCTCAACTAGACACTTAAAGGGGTTATGGGTCGCCCTCCCTGGGCTGTGGGGTACTCGGTACCGGGCCGGTGTCAGGGGTATGTGTCACAGCAGCGGCGACCCGGTCCGTGGCCCTGGGCACCCAAGTAATGGGGGAATGTAGTGAATGGAATGGAATACTTTGTGACGCCACCTGTGGTGTTTGGCAAGCAAGATGTTACGCCAACGCTGCGTGCAGATCCTCTGGGGCTGATGGTGAGTTGCAGCATAGATGGTGTAGCTCCCCACAGGTGAAGCTGTAACCCCAGGGCAGTGTAATGGCAATAGATGAGAATAGGCACAGGTGGTGTGAGGAATGCTGGTACCCAGATGTAACGGTGCTGATGGTGTTAGCGCACAAATGAATGGAAGACACCAGGGCTTGCAGTTCCAAAGCTTTACTCACAGTCCTTGGTACACACTGGTGCCTGCCTCCGTGCCGTGTCCTCCGGGGCAGAGACTCAATCAACCTCCCAGGCAAGTCAGGATTCTCCTCTCCAACATGTACCTCTCCTGAGCGACTCCTCTATTGCGCCTTAAGGTATGAAGAGCTCCAGTACCATAGTACCCTGGAGTTCCTCCTGTCAGATGTTCCTAACAACTCTACTTGTATGGCAGACAGCTGTAGCCTCTCTCGGGGACTCCTTTCTCGGGAGTCCTGGCTCTCTATTCAGTTGCTGTTGTGCCCCAAGTCTTAGATGGGAGTAGTGCATTTACAGCCAACTACTCCACCGGTGTCTGCTTCAGAACCATAAGCGTCCATACAACCTCGGGGACTGGGCCCCGGCCTTGCTCTGAGAACCTATAGGCAGGGTTCCTCTTCCGACCCACAGCTCCTCTCTGTTCTCTCTACTCCTCTTTCCTATGGAAGCTTAGGTTGCAGCTCTACTGTACGTCTTTCTCCTTCTGTTCCTCTCCCGTGCCAGCTGGCTGAGATCACTGAGGCAGCTGCAGCACTCCTTCTCTCCCTCATCTAGGGATCTCCTTCCTCTCGGACCCGTCCTCAGACTCTCCTGACTGACTGTCCAGACTAAACTGTAATTCTTAACCTCCCAACCTTTTATATGGATCTCAACTCCACCCACCTCCCAGCACATCCAGTGTTCCATGCAGGGAACCACCAAGGCACTCCTAATGTTTAGGAGAAGCGAGACACCTCAATGTGGTTGTGCAGAACTACCCTGTTGTGTGGGGTGCGAGTGTTGGAGTGTGGAAAGGAGTTCCCAACTTACCTAGGTGGTGGGGCACTACACCTTAGGAGAAGGTGCAGTACCTCTCTGGCGACTGAGCCTCAGAGGCGCCACATACCCCCCGTTAAACACAGCACGTCCGCAGGCTGCAAGGCAACAAAGTTGACAATACAGGAACATACAAAAATTTTTTATAATGCTGCATAAACAATTCTTATACTAAGCTTCCTAGTATAGGAGGTACGTATTCTTGAACGTTACAAACAATTCTTATTTAACTATCTAAGGTTCAAGTCAAAAAGTGCAATTTTTCATTCTAAGTGCCATTATCTGTGACTCACTATCACTTCAGTATTATTCAGTTTTTCCTTCTCTAGTACACGTTTCTTTATCATTTTTCCTACTTTCACTGTCTCTTCTAGACGCAAGACGCTGACCACAAGTACCTGGTCCGTCACATGTCTACCTTCAATTCTTTATTCTTAATTCCGTATCAAAACATTCTCAATTCTCTATAAAAGCCATTTCTCAGTTACTAATACTTTTATAAAACACATTACCAAATACTTTACAGTAAAACATTCAACAATTATTCTTGTAAGTGCTGGACAACGCTCCCAGCTGGGATTTCTTGCAGTGTCCTTTGAGGTAGACATCATCTTCGAAAAGTGTCCATGCAAAGCATCATCTTCGCAAAGTGTCTTTTATGTAAAACCAAGAGAGAGCACCTAAAGAGGTGCAAACTATTTACAAGAGAGTTTGTGACACACTCCAAGTTCATGATCACTGTAGTTCAAAATTGAAGAACGCTGTCACTGCAAAAATTAGGCAACAAAAGTGCTACCAGAAAAACAAAAACATGATGAACAAAAGGGCACAACTGGTGCAAACAAACCCTCCTGGGTAACGAGATTTTTAAGTCCTTATTGCTGATCCCTTCCTGGGGTTCTGGAAGCCGAACTGGAACTGTCCTCATCCTGATTCTGGTTTCTCACTATAGGACCTTGAAGCTGTGGCAAATGGAACCCATGATGTATCTCAATGCCAATCAACTGCTCCTCCTCGATAGGTGGTTCCGCTATTCTGGTACGAGGTCTAGCTCCTAGGGCTTCTGCAGCTTGTCGGCGCTGATAAGCAACTACCTGGGGGCTTGGCAGTGAAGGGATCCCAAGATCACCGTCTCAAAACGATCCAGACCACACTCTTCCCTGAAGATATCGGATCGGGCGTGCCGGCTCCAACCGTACCCTTAGCAGCAGGGACCTCCTCTGCCTCCCCATCAACCCATTAGGAAGGCCGGGGTATATACCTGGGAGTTCTCGGAGGTGCGGTCTCTGCTCCGATGCAGGCGTGGTGGCAGGGGGCGATGCCCGTTGAGACATCAGGGATGGCGGTGGAGCCTATGGCAGCTCTGGCTCCGCGGGGGTCGTTGGCGGGACCTGCGCAGCCACGTCAGGTCCGGGCAGGAGCCTCTTTTCTTCCGCTTCAGCTCCCTGGGCTGTGTACAACTCCTCCGGTATTAGCGGCAAAGAGGGGACAGAGTATGCTGCTGGTGGCATGGCAGCAGCTCCAAGCTCCACAGGGTCTGCCAGGGAAAGGTCCGGTGCAGCAGCGGCGGGTACCGGTGTCGTGGGTACCGCAGGTGTAGGCCCCTCCTGGGCATGCTGCAAGTTCAATGTCCATAGCACTTCTCGCCTCAGTCGCAGGTGGCGCGTCAGCTGGATAATCTCGTCCTCCAGCTGTTGTCGATTCATCCCTGAGATCAGGTCGGAGCCTTCAGCCATGGCGCCAGGGAGATCCGTTTCCCCGCACTCTGCAGGCCTCCTTCCCTCACTCTCCAAAATGGCATTCTGGCATTCTTCTTCTTGCCTCGGCCCCTTTCCTGCCACTGGCTTCTTCTGCCCCAACTTCCAGGGGCGGCGTCTTCTTCCAGCGCCTCCATACCAAGCCAGTATACGAACCCCTTGGGGGGTGGGCCATGTCGTTGTCACATAGTAATGCAGGCAGGGAAGGCCCAATACTCTTCGCGGTCTTTTCCTAGGACCTCCCATCTCTTCATGCCCTTCTTCTCCGCGCCAGCGGCCATTTCTAATGTCCATTTTACAGTCTATTAAATCAGGTCTTCTGCACATTTTCAAAAGTGTAAAGTCTCACAAATTTCAGGCACACAGAACCCGGTGGCATCGGGCCTCGTCACCCTGTTTGTGAAGCCAAATTGGGTCGCCCTCCCAGGGCTGAGGGGTACTCGGTACCGGGTTGGTGTCAGGGGTATGTGTCACAGCAGCCGTGACCCGGTCCGTGGCCCTGGGCGCCCAAGTAATGGGGGAATGTAGTGAATGGAATGGAATAGTTTGTGACGCCACCTGTGGTGTTTGGCAAGCAAGATGTTAAGCTAACGCTGCGTGCAGATCCTCTGGGGCTGAAGGTGTGTTGCAGCATAGATGGTGTAGCTCCCCACAGGTGAAGCTGTAACCCCAGGGCAGTGTAATGGCAATAGATGAGAATAGGCACAGGTGGTGTGAGGAATGCTGGTACCCAGATGTAACGGTGCTGATGGTGTTAGCGCACAAATGAATGGAAGACACCAGGGCTTGCAGTTCCAAAGCTTTACTCACAGTCCATGGTACACACTGGTGCCTGCCTCCGTGCCGTGTCCTCCGGGGCAGAGACTCAATCAACCTCCCAGGCAAGTCAGGATTCTCCTCTCCAACACTCCGCCAACATGTACCTCTCCTGAACGACTCCTCTATTGCGCCTTAAGGTGTGAAGAGCTCCAGTACCATAGTCCTCTGGAGTTCCTCCTGTCAGATGTTCCTAACAACTCTACTTGTATGACAGACAGCTGTAGCCTCTCTCGGGGACTCCCTTCTCTGGAGTCCTGGCTCTCTATTCAGTTGCTCTTGTGCCCCAAGTCATAGATGGGAGTAGTGCATTTACAGCCAACTACTCCACCGGTGTCTGCTGCAGAACCATAAGCGTCCATACAACCTCGGGGACCGGGCCCCAGCCTTGCGCTGAGAACCTATAGGCAGGGTTCCTCTTCCGACCCACAACTCCTCTCTGTTCTCTCTACTCCTCTTTCCTATGGAAGCTTAGGTTGCAGTTCTACTGTACGTCTTTCTCCTTCTGTTCCTCTCCCGTGCCAGCTGGCTGAGATCACTGAGGCAGCTGCAGCACTCCTTCTCTCCCTCTTCTAGGGATCTCCTTCCTCTTGGACCCTTCCTCAGACTCTCCTGACTGACTGTCCAGACTAAACTGTAATTCTTAACCTCCCAACCTTTTATATGGATCTCAACTCCACCCACCTCCCAGCACATCCAGTGTTCCATGCAGGGAACCACCAAGGCACTCTTAATGTCTAGGAGAAGCGAGACACCTCAAAGTGGTTGTGCAGAACTACCCTGTTGTGTGGGGTGCGAGTGTTGGAGTGTGGAAAGGAGTTCCCAACTTACCTAGGTGGTGCGGCACTACACCTTAGGAGAAGGTGCAGTACCTCTGTGGCGACTGAGCCTCAGAGGTGCCACAGTTATTTAGAGCTATTTATTTTTTTACTACAGGCCTAAGAACTAACAGGCAGGTAGCTTATAACTACCTGCCTGTTGTGCCCTATACTACTATCTGACGACACAGAGGTCACAAACTGTGCCCGATGGCGATTCAGCAGCTTCCGCTGACATGTCGACAGACTGGTTGGCTTCTTTTCCGTTTTGCACTGTTGATGTCATGCTAACTAACAGGCATCTCCTCGCTTCTTAATTGAAGAGAGCCAGCTGAATCAGATAGCAAATCACTGATCTGACATAAAGCAGCCGAATTGCTGGCAGGAAAGGTCAGTGACCCCTTAAGCCAGTGCCAGATGCAACAGGAAGGTAGATGCCTCTGTTAGCAACTACTTGCCTGTTAACCCTTTTCTGACATCAGATGTAATATTCTGTCAATGTGACCTGGGCCAATTTGACCATAAGCGGAATATTAAGTCACCGCGATAGGCCACGCTCATCGGGGGTGCCCGGCTGATTATGGCCAGGTGTCAGCTGATGATTCTAAGTCAAAGACTGCTCCCGGCACTTTAACCCCCAAAATGCTGCGATGAAATAACATTGCAGCATTCCAGAAGCCAGCACGTGGCTGACAGCCCCTCTGCCTTTGGATCAGAGACCCCACGGTGTGATGCAGGGTCCGAATCGTTGCCATGGTGAGCGGATGTTGTCTGTACTGTGTTTTTTTTTTACACTAGACATGCATCGAGTAATGGGACTACTGTCCCATCATAGGCGAATGCGGTCACTGTCATATGTGACTGTATTCATAGCCGAATGGGAGCAGTAGTCCCATCACACGATGCCTGGCCACACAGACCAGCACATACACAGGACACACGCACACAAAGACAAACAGACCTACATACTGGCAGACCCCTGCACACAGACATACACATAGTCTCCGCCCACACACTTTACTTATCCTGATCTGCGGCGTTCCTCGCACCCACATCAGCAGCAAATCCGCAAATCTTTTTTACATGTGCAATTTTGCCTGACTCAATGGAAGTCAATGGGTGCAGAAACGCTGCAGATCCGCAAAAGGAATTGACATGCTGCAGAAAAAAAAAACGCTACAAATCTGCGCAGATTTTTCCACAGCATGCGCACAATGAACCCAAATTTCCCATTCACTAACATTGGCTGTGCACTACACTGCGGATTTGATGCGAATCTGAGCAGCCAAAAACGCTGTTGATCCGCATCTAAATCTTCAACGTGTGCGCATACCCTAAGGCCTATTTCATACATCCTGATATTTCCAGTACCGGAGACGTCAGCGTCCGTGTGTGTAATACTTTCATCAGTACCACAAGGATGGGCACCAGGGAAAAAGAGCTACAGTAAGCGCTGTTCCCCGGCACCGGGTCGGGCCGCTCGGCCCTGCGCTAGTATAGACTCTTCTTGCTAGATGTGTGAATGGTGATGGATGTATGATTCTGGTGACTGACTTATTAAGATTCCCGTCGCTCTGATATTACGCATGTGGATAGGGAACCATTGAAAGAGTCAGCGCCAGTCAGTGGCAAACCTTAGGCCACTGTGCACACCGCACCTCTACACTAGCGTCCGGTGGTGTCACGTCTCTCACGGCACTATTGCATAGCAGCTGTGTCTGCCGCCACACTGCATTCAGCAGCACTTACCGGCGCCCGCAGTAGCGACGTCACACGCACGGTAGGTCTAGACAGACACCGCCCCCTGTCTTGGACCCTGTCCTGAGACCTGATACCGTGTGTGTAATTTCGCTGGCACCTGTGAGTCTAACAGGCTCGGTGTTTATGTTTATGTTACAGCGCCTCTGTGAGTTATCAGAGTCCGCTCTGCGCACATCGGGTGACATTGAACCCGTCCGCATTATACCACCACATAGCGCGTTTGCCATTGTCTTGCAGCGGTTTTAACATCTACTGCACGGTGGACCCCGGGCGGCGAACGCACTTTCTATTATTTAATATTTAGTGCGTTCCGCCGTCCCTAACACTTTCTTTGCTTATTGAGGATTTCTGTCTCCTGCCTGATCCTGTATTTTTCAGCTAAGTGTCATTTGCTAAACTCTTTGCATCTGATTTTGCCTTGCTGTCAGGGGTCAGCTTGCTCCCCCATTGGCTGCTGGCTCCTGCCCTGTATTTTTGTATCTTGTTTTTTTGCTCAGTCCCCTGCTGTATTAGCCTGTTGCTAGCCGCCAGTTCACACCTGAGTGCTGATATAATGGGGCAAGGATAGTGCAAACCTCAGTATTTTTGTACATCAGTCATGTTGGAATTGTTAGGATTTTTGCGTGAATGCAGACAGTGCCTTTTCAGTCCTGTCCTATCTAGTCAGTGTGGGCCCCATCTTTTGCTCAGTATATTTTCTGTCTGTGTTTGTGCTTCATCTTGTCTCACCGACAATATATGTTTGGGGGCAATCTATTCCTTTGGGGGATCTGCTCCTGGGCAGTTTAGATTTCACCTTTCTGTCTTTAGGCTTAGTTAATCCTCCGGCTGTGATGAAGCGTCTAGGGCAAAGTAGGAACGCTCCACGGCTACTGTTAGTTGTGTTGCTAAGATCAGGGGTCTGCAATCCGCTGAGCGACCCACCTCTGGTGTTCTGGTGGCATAGCCTATTGCGCTCTCCTCCTCGCTGACCCATTCATAACATTTGACCATCACAGCAATCACATTTGAGTGCGCATAAAATTCTGCCGTTTTTGTGGTACTGTAATTTTTTTGGAGTGTCTTATACAAATTCTTGACACCAGTATGCTTAAAAAAAAACTTCACCTACAGGGCAAATAGTTTACACTGGGTTTTGTCCGCCACACGGATCTCCTATCGTTGTGCTCAAAATTGTGACTTTTTAGGGCTTCATTGAATATTTTTTGCTGTGTCAATGACTACTTATTGACACAATTTTGCTGTTAAAAAAAAAAAAAATAATCCAGGCCAGATATTAAAAGTGGGGCATCTCCGTCACAGGCCTCATCTATCTGTGGTCTAAAAATTGGGGGATTTTTTTTGTTCAATTGAACTGTTTTTGCTGTGTCTTAGTCTAGTTATTGACACCAGTTTGCTTACAAAAAAAAAAAAATGATGTTACCTACAGACCAGATATTTCAAACTGTGGTTTTCTCGCACACGGATCAAATATAAGTTTGCTCCAAAGTCAGTCATTTTCAGGGAACATGCAAAATATTGTCCTCCATTTAAAATGGACAAGGCACAAGACAAGTGACGGGGAAGTGGACGTGATGGTGCAAGCAGAGGGTGAGGCCGAGGATGTGGGCAAGCTGAAATTGGCCCACAACAAACATCCACATTATCTCACTCGACCTTCCTGTCACAATTACTAGGAGACCACAGCAGCACAATACTATTGAACCCAGAGCAGTGTCAAAAAGTTGTTGGTTGGATACCAGATAATGCTTCCAGTCACTTTGCCACCACTACCACCACGACCCTTTCTTCCACACAGTTACGTCTCAGTAGCTGTGAGTCTGGTCCACATATTCCTCACCCTGATCCTCCTTCCTCCCACAATGCAGAGCCCCCGGAGACAACTGATCAAACACTTGGACCCTCCAAAGAGCTATTCACTTTTCCATTTAGAGATTCGGGCTTCTTTCCCGGTGCACTTGAAGAGGAGCCCAAATATTTGAGCAGCCACGTTCACATGAAGGCGACAGTGGGAACGTGTCACAAGAGGTGGACTATGATGAGGCACAATTGCCAGCAAGTTAGGAGGAAGACCAGGAACAGAAGTGGAAGGCGATGGTGGATGATATAGTTACTGACCCAACCTGGCAGGAGGACATGCAGAGCGAGGACAGCAGCACACAGGCGGAGGGATGCGTAGCACCACAACAGGTAGGAAGAAGCAACGTGGTGGCCACAGACAGAAGGCGGGCAACCATTCCTAGTAACACCAACTCAACGGAAGTTGGCAGTACAACTGTTAGGTCTTCCCAAGTCTGGTTGTTTTTTAAAGACTTTGCCGATAACCCCAAACAAGCCATTTGCACCACCTGCAATGCCCGCATAAGCAGTGTCACGTGTACTGTCCTTTGTGACATGACCCGCAGGCCGGTAAACAACAAGACAAAGGGGAAGGGGAAATAGTTACAATGGTGGGCCCTGCAATACGGAACGGGGACGTGGAGACCTCCTGCACTCCCCTGAGACAGTGTCCCTAAGCACTCCTAGCGTTCCCTATACAGGCTCCTCACCTGTCGCCGACCTGGATACCAGAATCCTCACTCGCCCTGCACCTACCCCTTGCTAGGGAACTGGGTGGTGCAGACACTGGTCCCACCGCTGCACTAATACACACAAGGAAAAATACACAAAACAGGGAATACAACGAAACACTTATCTTTCTCTGCTGAAGTTACCAGGCAGCAGTGTGCAGCACCAGATCAGCTTTCAGCAGTGGCTCAAACTCTCAGAGCCAGCTGCTACCTTCACCATCTTCAGCAGTGGCTAGACACGTCAGAGCCAGCTGCTAACTTCACCAGGTTTAAGAAGTGGCTTAACACCTCAGAGCCAGCTGCTCACTTCACTGTGGTTGGAATCCACAAAGGAAATGCTATAACCAACACCTGCTGATACACCATGTGACCTTATATAGCCAAGGGAGTGGTCACATGAGCAGGGAAAACAGCAGACATGTAATTACACCTATGGCCACCGGGGGGCAAAAACCCATATTAAGTCCCCAGGCCTGAAAGGAAAAAAAAGGTTTATAGAGGGAACCCCGAATCTGACACAGATCCATGAATTGGACTGTGAAAGGCAGGAGTAGCAAAACTAACAGCCTGACCACCACCAGCATGATCAGGAACATGGCACAAAGAACCTGACTTTGTGGGCCGAACCCCAGGCTCCTGGAACAGTGTCTATGGATGAAAACACTGCTTCTTCCACTGTTGTGCATGCACAACAATCCCCTGTCCATGGTGCATGCAAAGATGCCTCCTGCCTTGCCCCTGTTATTTCCCACACTCAGCTACCACCATCATCAAGCACGACCTCGTCTTTGTCCCTCCGCAGCCTTCAATTGTCCATATCCCATACATTTGTATGCAAGCGTAAATACACAGCCAATGCTCCACAGGCCACAGTACTAAACTCACCCATTTCTCATCTGCTTGTGGATAAAATGTTGCATTTTAGGCTCATGGAGACAGAAGCTTTCCGCAACCTGATGGCGGAGGACATCCCAAGCTACTCGGTCCCCAGCCGCCACTAGTTCTCCCGGCATGCCGTCCCGGCATTACACAAGCACATGTCCCTCAACATTATCTGTGCCCTGAACAATGTTGTTACTGGGAAAGTCCACCTAACCTCGGACACGCGGACAAGTGCTTGTGGGCAGGGATGCTACATCTCGCTGACGACACATTGGGTTAACATAGTGGAAGCCAGGACAAAGACGGACCTTGGAATGGAACACGTCCTCCTGACGCCGAGTATTATGAGCCCTACGTCAATCAGGGTTGCCCCCCACAGTCTACAGCTCCTGCACCTTCTCCTCTTCAGCCTCCATCTTTGAAATGACCACATCAGTCACAAACTGCAAGCACTGCAGCACTGCCTTAGCCAAACATTAACAGGCTGTACTGAAGCTTAGGTGACAAACCGCACAATGCTGAAGAGTTGTGGACAGCTCTGAAAGAGCAGGCAGATCTGTGGCTGACACCTCTGAACCTACAGCCAGGCATGGTCTTGTACGACAATGGCAAGAACCTGGTGGCGGCTCTGAGGCAAGGCAAGCTCACACATATACCATGCCTGGCCAATGTACTTAACCTCCTGGTTCAGCGGTTTCTCAAAACCTTCCCGGAGCTGCCGAATCTGCTTATGAAAGTACGCCGCCTGTGTGCCCATGTTAGAAAGTCAGCTACAGCTTCTGCCGCCCTTGCCGTGCTTCAGCAGTGTTTGCAGCTTCTGGCTCACCGACTGTTGTGTGATGTCCCCACACATTGGAACTATTCACTGCACTTGTTGGAAAGGATTTGTGAGCAGAAGACCGCAGTTGTTGACTACCAGCATCAACAAGGTAGATGTTCTTCAGGTTTGACTCCACACATTAGACCTCAGGAGTGGACATGGATGTCAGACATATGTACCATCCTTCAAAACTTTGAGGAGTCCACCAAGATGGTGAGCAGCAATGACGCCAAAATTAGTGTCACCATCTGGCTTTTCTGTGTTCTGAAATGCTCTCTGCTCACAATGACAGAGGATGCATTGCAGGTGGAGCACAATGAGATATATCAAGCAAACATACAGGGTGATTACACACAAACCAGCCTCATGTCATCCCAATGTGCATTGGTTGGCAATGAGGAAGAGGAGGAGGAGTAGTAAGAACAGGAGCTACTTTCATGCACTATAGACAGTACTACAAGCACAACTGTCATACTATCTGTTCAGCGTGGATGGCCTGAAGACAGGGAAGAGGAGGAAAGCAGGGTCAGTCGTCCTCTTGATTAGGACACGGAAGTCTTGCCTTTTAGCAGTCTGGCACGCATGGCTGACTTTATGTTGCGCTGCCTTTCCCATGACCCTCGTATTCTCCAAATTTTGGGTGACAGTCATTATTGGCTGGTAAGTATCACTTCTAGACCCATGCTACAATGAGAACTTTCAATCTATTCTTCCAGAGGCAGACAGGTGTACTAAAATGGTGCAGTACCAGAAGGCCATTGTTGTGGAATTAATTAAAAAAAATTTTCATCTGAAGACGCTGGTGGCAGAGGCCACCATTCGCTGGACAACCAAGAAGTACAGGGAGAAAGACAACTCCAATATAGCAGAGGCAGGGGAACACTGGCAAAGTTCTGGGAGAGTTTTCTCAGACCCTCCCATCACCGTGGCCCGGAGGCATGGGGTACTGTCACAAGGAGTGCAAAGTTTTGGAAGATGCTGGGCGGGTACCTTGCTGACCGTACCAACGTCCTCCGTGATTTCTCTGTGCCTTACAACTATTGGGTATCAAAGCTGGAAATGTGGCATGAACTGGCTCTCTACGACTTGGAGGTCCTGGCCTGTCCTGCCGCTAGCGTTTTGTCAGAGCGCGTCTTTAGTGCCGCTGGTGGAATTATAACTGATAAGCTCATCCGCCTGTCACCTGAAAATGCTTACAGGCTAACTCTTATAAAAATGAACAAGGGCTGGATTAGGCCAGACTTCTCTACACCACCGAATGATAACAGCGAAACATAACCTCAAATTCAGTGTCTTTTTTGGGAAATATATTCCCATGCACCTCTTCACACCCACACATGGGTATACGCTTCCTGATTTTGGCTATTTGCTGTTATACTCCACCTTCTCCTCTTCCTCATCAGCCACTACCACTAGATCACCATGGTGACCGTGGTCGTGTTTTGTGTTAAAGGGTGTTTATGATGCCCTTAAAAAAAGTTTACACAGTATGTTGATGTGTACCCGCGAGGAGGAAATGTTTGTCAGCCTATACACTTAGTGTATGGGCATTACAACCATAGGAGACCCGACCCTTTAAATTGGTAAATGATTTTAGTAGGCCATCCTCCACATCTCTTCTGACACCACCACTAGATTACCAAGGTGAACGTGTTCCGTGATGCAATAGCCAGGTTTCTTTTTTATTTTTCAAGGGTGCATATGATGCCCATTAAAAAAAAGTTTGCACAGTATGATGATGTGTATCCCCCCATTGGGAAATGTTTGTCATCCCATGCACTTCACTTACTGTATGGGTATTACAAGAATACGAGACCCGCTCCTTTGTGGCAGGACTTGCATTCACTACATATGCAAACAGTATGTGAGACCCACTTTCTAATGTGAACTTTGTTGTTTGGTCAGCTTCAACACTGAAATTCTCCACTGCCAGGTCTGCAGCCTCAACTATGCAATGCTCCAATGCAGGTTCTTCAGGCTCAACACTGAAATACTTCACTGCAGTTTCTTTAACCTCAACACTGCAATTTTCCAATGCAGGTTCTTTAGCCTCAACTCTTGCACTCACTTCATGGCCAAACATTATGGGAGAGTACCAAATGAATAATGGGAAATTTGGTTTCATGTGGCCATCCAGTACAATGGTTCAAAGGGTTATTAGGGTGTGTGTAACTTTGGGGCATGGCAGTCTTTGCATTCAGTGAATGGGCTAACATTATTGGAGTAGCAAATTAAGAAAAATGGGACCTTTAGTTTCATGTGGCCACCTAGTATGTTCTGATCGCGGACACAGCGTGGCATACCAGCCAACGCTCCCATGTCGTCGTTATAACGACGACAAGGAATGCGTCCCAGGTGACCGTGGACCCACTGGACCACAGAGGGGGATCCAGGCCTACCCGGACTAGGGAAGGGTAGCGACCAGGGTCTGTGGCAGCTGAGCTAGTGGACAAGATGGTCATATGCAGAACTAAAAGACACCACACAACTTCAGGTATGAAGAAAAAAAGTTTACTTAAATGAAGCAAAAAGACATCCAGACACCAGGTTCCCGATTACGCACATCAAGAGGGATAAGTATCTCAGGTTGACAGACGAAGCAGGAGGTCATCACGGGTTGACGCCCTCCAGGGACTTCTGGCGTGGGCATCCTAGGAGGGCCCCTCTCTCAGCCCACAGGAGAGGCACAGCAGGGGAATATCAGACACCGACCTTGGGCAGACTTCAGATGATGGCTAGGGTCATCACAAGTTGATGCAGTCCAGGGTTGTCTGACACGGGCAGGATGGCCTCTCTTTCAGGCCTCAGGCATAGCACAGGCACAGCAGGAGAACATCAGACACCAACCTCGGACAGTGTTCTGACAATGGCAGGAGCCATCACGGGTAAGATCCCAGGGAACTGGCAGGACTTTGGAACATAAGCAAGACACGGATAGCACAGGTCCAGAAATGTTGGGACTACAGCACCGCCAGGCATCGGCCGGTCAGATCCAGGGCTCCCTGGTGGGACCATCACCGGGAAACAGAGCTGGAGACTCCCGAGAACCACGGAGGAGGAATCCATTCAGGAAGATGAATGGGACCGACTCAAAAGCACAGGCTGGACCACCAGGATCATGTACTGGACATCTGGACAAAGGTTGGACATCCGACAGACAATGGACTCAGGCAGAACATCAGGACACAGGCTGGAAATCGGAACATCGGACACAAGCAGGACATCAGGACACAGACAGGACATCAGAACATCTGGTCACAGGCAGGACAACAGGAAGTCTAGACTCTGGCAAGACATCAGGACATCTTGACACAGGCAGGACATCAGGACATCTGAACACGATACATCAGGGCTCAGGCGGAACATCAGAACACAGGCAGGACATCAGGACATCTGGACACAGACTGCACATCAGGACATCGGCGTGGCAGCCCAGGTCATCGGCTGGGACACGGACTGCACAGAACCAGGAACACAGCATGGCAGCTCAGATCATTGACAGAGACAAGGCCAGTGCTGGTCCAGGTACACCGGCGTGGCATCTCAGGTCATCGGTGGAGACACGTATGGCACAGGACCAGAAAGACTGGTGTGGCAGCTCAGGTCATCAGCTGAGACACTGACGGAACAGGATTAGGCAGCGGTGGTGGAGCTCTGGGAATCAGACAGTGGTCGCCAAACTCCAGACATCGGACACTATCTAGGCACCAGGCAATGGTCGTCAGGTTCCAAACTGGACGTCAGACTCCGGGCATTGGACCTAGGGAGGAACTCAAGCGTGATGGTGCAAGCACAGCTGAGTTGGACCGGGGCCGGACGGAGTTAGTACCGCATAGCATGCTGAGCACTGCATAGTAAACGCTCAGCAAAAACACCAGACTCCATCTTTAAAAGATGAACCCAGGTTAGTTCACAGTGACTGGGTACAGGGTTACAGACACAGAAGGACTTCAGGAACATAACAGAGGACACAGTTCAGACAGGGTCAGGTACAAGAGCAAGGGTTCAGGCCTGGATATGCAGCCTCTAGGAAAGGCGGATCTGGTACTCAGCCCCCAGAGGCAGAAAAACAGGCAACAGCAACCCTAGAACTGCACGCAGACAGAAAAGGAGCTGAACACCAAACACACATGACTAGACTCAGAAACTTAATGCGAAGCTCTGGCAACGCCCCACAGGGCACGGGAAATTTACATAGGAGCTTCCCTCAGCAATAGGCTGGGGACAGCAATTCAAGCACATACACATTCCTCATAAAAGCAGGGGAGGTGTGGCCGCGCGCACCCTAAGCACAGCCAGAAACAAATCAGCATAGCAAAGAACACCTGACAGGGGCTGCAAGCCTGGACACACGTGGTAAGTCATGAACAACTGCAGAGGACCTTAAAACCTGTGGGTAGCTTCCACATTGACATCCAGGGACCCTACATGCGGGTGGTCATGCAGCACAGCGGAGACACTCACGCATGTACGGCTATGCAGCGGAGTCAGGAACTGAGCAGCATCCATACAGGTAACTGAGTACAACATTCCAGCTCATTATGGGGAAAAGAACAAAGGGTTAAAAGCAGAGATATGCAGAGTAAGGCCGGTTAAACAGAGTACAAACAGCGGCATTACACAGTACATTGGTTCAAAGGGTTCCTAGAGTGCGTGTAACTTTGGGGCAGGGCAGGCCTTGCAGGCAATGCATAGGATAACATTATGGGAGTAGCAAATTTAGAAAAATGGGAACTTTGGTTTCATATGGCCCTCCAGTATGTTGGTTCAAAAAAAGAGTTATTGGGGTACGTGTAAATTTGTGGCAGTGCAGGCCTTGCATTCAATGCACAGGCTAACAGGATGGCAGTACCAAATAAATAAGAATGAGAACTTTGGTTTCATGTAGCCATCCAGGACGTCTGCTTAATGGGTTATTAGGGGTGCGTCCAAATTTGGGTCAGGCCTTGCATTCAATGCATAGGCAATAACAGTATAGGAGACCCACTGTTTAATAATGGGAACAACAAAGCATAGCCGGCTGATGGCTCTCTAAGAATAGTGAGGACAAACTGCTATCCCTTTAAGAAGATTAAAGTCCACCTGATGGCCCACATCCTTTAACAGTCCCTAATTCATAAATGAAACAGGATGTGTCTGATGATGTGTCAACCAGCTAGGTATGTAAAATGTTAAAATGACATTTCACAGTGAATGCGCATTTGTCTTGGTTGAAAGCAATGCTAAAGTTGAAAAACGCATCAAAAACACTATGTATGAACATAGCCCAAGTGGTGGAGGAACATTTTTGTTTTTGTCCTTACATACAAATTATTACCCTGGAAAGGATGTTCCTTAACCCCTTCATGACCAAGCCTATTTTGACCTTAATGACAAGGCCATTTTTTGCAATTCTGACTAGTGTCCCTTTATGAGGTAATAACTCAGGAACGCTTCAACGGATCCTAGCAATTCTTAGATTATTTTTTGTGACATATTTGGCTTCATGTTTGTGGTAAATTTAGGTTGATAATTTTTGCGTTTATTTGTGAAAAAAATGGAAATTTGGCGAACATTTTGAAAATTTAGCAATTTTCAAAATTTGAATTTATATTCTGTTAAACCATAGAGTTATGGGACAGAAAATAGTTAATAAACAACTTTTCACACATGTCTACTATACATCAGCACAATTTTGGAAACAATTTTTTTTTTAGGAAGTTATAAGTGTTAAAAGTTGACCAGCGATTTCTCATTTTTACAACAAAATTTACAAAACCATTTTTTTTTTTTTAGGGACCACCTCACATTTGAAGTCACTTTGAGGGGTCTATATGGCAGAAAATACCCAAAAGTGACACCATTCTAAAAACTGCACCCCTCAAGCTACTCAAAACTACATTCAAGAAGATGATTAACCTTTCAGGTGCTTCACAGAAACGAAAGCAACGTGGAAGGAAAAAAAAATGGACATTTTAATTTTTCCAACAATTTTCTTTTAGCATGAATTTTTCCATTTTTACATGGGCAACAGGATAAAATGGATCCTAATATTTTTTGGCCAATTTCTCCTGAGTACACCAATAGCTCATGTGTGGTCATAAACCACTGTTTGGGCGCACGGCAGGGCTCAGAAGGGAAGGAGCGCCATTTGACTTTTTGAATGGAAAATATGCTGGAATATTTAGCGGTTGCCATGTCGCGTTTGGAGAGCCCCTCTGTGCCTAAACATTGGAGCTCCCCCACAAATGACACCATTTTGGAAACTAGACCCCCCATGGAACTTATCTAGATGCATAGTGAGCACTTTGAACCCCCAGTTGCTTCACAAATTGATCCGTTAAAAAAAGAAAAAAAAAAAGTACTTTTTTCACAAAAAGATTCTTTTAGCCTCAGTTTTTTCATTTTCACATAAGCAACAGGATAAAGTGGATCCTAAAATTTGTTGGGCAATTTCTCCTTAGTACACTGATACCTCATATGTGGTCATAAACCACTGTTTGGGTGCACGGCAGGGAAGGCGCACCATTTGACTTTTTGAATGGAAAATTAGCTTGAATCGTTAGCGGACACCATGTCGTGTTTAGAGAGCCCCTCTGTGCCTAAACAGTGAAAAAAACCCATAAGTGACACCATTTTGGAAACTAGATCCCTTAAGGAACTTATCTAGATTTGTGGGGAACACTTTGAAACCCCAAATGGTTCACAGAAGTTTAAAATGCAGAGTAGTGAAAATAAAAAATCATTTTTTTTCCTCTAAAATGATTTTTTAGCTCGCTATTTTTTATTTTCACAAGGCCAACAGGAGAAATTGGATCACAAAAGTTGTTGTGCAATTTGTCCTGAGTACACCAATACCTCATATGTGGGGGGGGAAACCACTGTTTGGGCACACGGGAGAGCTCGGAAGGGAAGGAGCGCCATTTTGGAATGGACTTTGATAGAATGTTCTGCAGGCGTCATGTTGCGTTTGCAGAGCCCCTGATGTTCCTAAACAGTAGAACCCCATCATTTTGGAAGCTAGACCCCCCAAGGAACTTATTAGATGTGTGGTGAGCACTTTGAATCCCCAAGTGCTTAACAGAAGTTTATAACGGAGAGCTGTGAAAATAAAAAATCATTTTTTTCCTAAAAAAATGATTTTTTAGCCCACAATTTTATTATTTTCCCAATAGTAACAGGAGAAATTAGACCCCCAAAGTTGTTGTGCAATTTTCCCTGAGTATACTGATACTCCTTTTTTCAGGATACACCACTGTTTGGGCACACGTCGGGGCTCGGAAGGGAAGGAGCACTGTTTGACTTTTTTTAATGCAAAATTGTCTGGAATCAATGGTGGCACCATGTCGCGTTTGGAGACCCCCTGATGTGCCTAAATAGTGGAAACCCCTCAATTCTAACTTAACCCTAACCCCAACACACCCCTAATCACAACCCTAACCCCAACACACCCCTAACCACAACCCTAATCCCAACCCACCCCTAACCTTAACCCTAATTCCAACCCTAACCCTAATTCTAAACCTAATGGAAAAATAAAAATATTTTCTTTTATTATTTATCCCTACCTATGGGGGTGATAAACGGGGGGCTTATTTACTTTTTTTTATTTTGATCACTGTGATAGGGTTTATCACAGTGATTAAAATGTACCTGGAAGAAATAATTGAATCTGCCACCAGCAGATTCGGTGGGCGCACTGCATATGCGCCCGCCATTTTGAAAGATGACAGCATCCATACAGGAAGACCGAATGACACCAGGACTCAAGAGGTACCGGAGGGAGATCGGAAGGTGGGAGAGAATCGGAAGGCGGGGGAGGGATCAGAAGGCGGGGGAGCAAATACTGATGGCGGTAGCAGATCGCCGCCCTCAGTTGGTGGCGGGTGCAGATCACACCCCGTCAGTCGTGGGAGAGGTCTGATCGGTGTCTCCAGCCATGGGCGATGCTATTGCAGCATCGGCCATGGCTGGATTGTAATATTTCACCAAGTTTCATTGATAAAATATTACTAATCGCTCTGATTGTCTGTTGAAAGTGAAACAGCCCATCAGAGCGATCGTAGCCACAGGGGGGCAAAGCCACCCCCCTGGGGTGAAGTATAGGTCCCCCTGTACCTGCGGGTCAGGTGACCTTTCATTGACCCCGGTCACCCGACCTGCAGGAGGGTGATCAATTCATAACGCAGCATATGCTTCATTGGTCGGATTGGCAACGACTTTCATGGCGCATATGCTGAGTCAATGGTCGGGAAGGGGTTAACATATTTCCCAGGAAAATCAATTTTGACTTTGTTTATGTATGTTTGATTGTGCGCCTGGAAAAGTGGAGTAAGACTTTGACAAAATTGTTCCCAGCAGTGTCCTGGGAGTCAGAAATGCTTCCAGGGGTCATCCCCATGATGTTCCCTTGTCATTTCATCACTGTTCTCATCGATTTCAGATGTCTTCGGACCCTAAAAAGATCCTCTGGGGTGGGGTGGGGTGGGGGTCGCAGCAAAAATTCTCTGGTTTTCTGTAGACATACATTGGGCTCGTTGCTCGGGTCGAGCACCTGAGCATTCCAATTTGCTCGACCCGAGCAACGAGCATCTGAGCATTTTAGTGCTCACCCATCACTACTGTCTATAAGACACCTACCTAGTTGTATGTTAAATAAAAGACACAGTCAGAAAAAAAGACCTTTATTTGAGAAAAATGACACAGACTCCTTTATTAATATCAAGTTAACCATACTTGCAACCGTGACTAATCCAACCAAAGCCCTCGATCTCCTGTAATAAAAATAAAAAATACCATACCTGTCCATCGTGTTCCACTCAGTAATCCATGTTTGAGGGGATAATTAGTTTTCAACCTATAACTACAGGATTTGTAATGGAGAGGTGTCTTATAGACACCTCTCTATTACTAAGCCCTGGGCTTGATGTCACCTAATACAAAGGTGACATCAACCCCACAAATATTACTCCACTTGCCACGACTACAGTACAAGTGAGAAAAGCAGGGCAAAGCACCAGAATTGGCGCATCTAATAGATGTGCCTTTTCTGGGCAGCTGCGGACTGCTATTTTTAGGTTAGGGGAGTCAATATCCATGGCCCCTTACCAGCCTGAGAATACCAGCCCCCAGTTGTGAGCTTTAGCAAGGCTGGTTGTCAAAAATGGGGGGGACCCCAAGCTTTTTTTGAGTTATTTAAATAAGTAAAAAAACAGTGTGGGGACTCCTCTATTCTGATAACCAGCCTTGCTGAAGCCGACAGCAGAGGGATGCAGCCCCCAGCTATGAGTTTTGTCTGGCTGGTTATCAAAAATAGGGGGGAACCCACACAGTGTTTTTTAATTACCGTATTTATGTACAGCACAGGAGCATCAGATAAATACTCGCATCCGCCCTCCTGCCACTGTTATTAGCAGCAGCAGGAATAGGCTCATGGGAGTAAAAGTTCAATCAGCCGCCGCCTGCTGTCTCTTATTACTTAAATGTAACTCATCATTCCCCCCTGCTTGTGCCGATCGCCGACAGAGCAGGGGAGCCGTGTTCAGCACCCGGCACAGGGGAACAGCGCTTACTGTAATGCTTCTTCCCTGGCGCCGATGCATGTCTTATGGATGACATCAATGTGTGTTATGTGTACATTTTATGGCCCGTACTGACATTAAAAAATGAACATGTCAGCATGTTTTGACATTGGACACACATTGCATTGAAAAAGAAAAACGGCGCTACTTCCCTTCTGAGCCCTGCCATGCGCCCAAACAGAGATTTACATGCACATATGGGGTATCAGCGTACTCAGGACAAATTGCACGGCAACTTTTGCGGTCCAATTTCTCCTGTTACTCTTGGGAAAATAAAAAAAAATGGATCTGAAATACATTTTTTGTGAAAAAAAGTTAAATATTCCAAAAATTCCTGTATAGTACCTGAAGGGTTAATAAACTTATTGAATGTGGTTTTGAGCACCTTCAGGGGTGCAGTTTTTAGAATGGTGTCACTTTTGGGTATTTTCTATCATATAGACCCTTCAAAGTGACTTCAAATAGGATGTGGTCCCTAAAATAAAAATGGTGTTGTAAAAATGAGAAATCGCTGTTTAACTTTTAAACCTTATAACTTCCTAAAAAAAAAAATTGGTTCCAAAGTTGTGCTGATGTAAAGTAAACATGTGGGAAATGTTACTTAAGTATTTTATGCGACATAACTCTGATTTAAGGGCATGAAAATTCAAAGTTGGAAAATTGTGAAATTTTAAAAATTTTAGCAAAATTTCCACTTTTTTCACAAATAAACTCAAGTCATATCAAAGAAATTTTACCACTAACATGAAGTAAAAAAAAAAAACACTCAGAATCACCGTGATCTATGGAAGTGTTCTAGATTTATTACCTTATAAATGGACAGTGGTCAGAATTGTAAAAATTGGCCCGTCATTAACATGCAAACAGCCATTGGGGGTAAAGGGGTTAACCCTTTAGGGGTTAACCCCTTTACCCATCAAGGTGGTTTACACATTAATGACCTGGCCAATTTTTACAATACTGACCAGCATCACTTTATAAAGTAATAACTCTGAAATGCTTCAACAAACCCGATTCTGAAAATGTTTTTTTCATGACATACTGTACTTCATGATAGTGGTAAAATTACTGTGCTACAACTTGCGTTTATTTGTGAAAAAATAGACATTTGGCAAAAATTTTTACAATTTTCAAACTTTAAATTATTATGTCCTCAAACCAGAGAGATATGTCACACAAAATAGTTATACAACATTTCACACATGTCTACTTTACATCAGCACAATTTTCGAAACAATATTTTTTAAGTTAGGAAGTTATAAGGATTAAAAATTGAAAGGCAATTTCTCCTTTTTCAAACAAAATTTACAAAACCATTTTTTACAGACCACCTCACATTTAAAGTGACTTAAAGGGATCTTTATGATAGAAAATACCTAAAAGTGACACCAACCTAAAAACTACATCCTTCAAGGTGCTAAAAACCTTATTCAATATGTTTATTAACCCTTTAGGTGCTCCATTGAAATGTTTGGAATGTGTAAAAAAATTAACATTTAATTTTTTTCACCCAAGAATTTAATTTAGACCCAATTTTTTCCATTTTCACAAGGATAGCAGTAAAAATTGGACTCCAATATTTGTTTGGAAATTTCTCCTGAGCATGCCGATACCCCATATGTGGGGGAAAACTGCTGTTTGTGTGCACGGCAGAGGTCACAAGGAAAGGAGTGCTATTTGACTTTTTGAATGCAAAATTTGCTGGAACAATTAGCAGACACCACATCATGTTTGTAGAGCTCATGTATCTAAACAGTGAAAATCACTGAGAAGTGACACCATTCTGCAAGCTGGACCCCTCAAGAAATGTATTGAAATGTATGGTCAGCACAAAATGTATGGTCAGGTGTTTCACAGAAGTTTATAACGTTGAGCTGTGAAAAATTAAAAATCACATTTTCCCCACAAAAATGTTATTTTAGCCCCAGATTTTGCATTTTCATGAGGGTAACAAGAAAAATTGCACCATACAATTTGTAGGTCAGTTTCTCTTGAGTATGCCAATACCCCATATGAAGGAGAAAACTACTGTTTGGGTGCACTGCAGGGTTCAGACTTTTTGAACGCGAAATTCCCTGGAATCATTAGCTGACACCATGTCCCGTTTGGAGAGTCCCTGATGTGCTTAAACAATGGAAAACTCCCACAAGTGACTATTTTGGAAACTAGATCCCTCAAAGAATGTATTTAGATGTATTGAGAGCACCTTGGAACACCTAGGTGCTTCTCAGAAGTTTATAACGCAGAGCAATGAAAAAAAAAAAATCACACTTTCCCCACAAAAATGTTATTTTAGCCCTAATTTTTTTTAAAAATTTACAAGGGTAACGGGAGAAATTGCACAATACAATTTGCTGTGCAATTTCTCCTGAGTACGCCATACTGCATAAATGGGTGAATACTAATTGCAAAGCTCAGAAGGAAAGAGGCACCATATTGAAATTCAGATTTTGCTGGAATGTTGTGAGAGTGCCATGTCACAACAGAAACCCCGCATATGTGAACTCATTTTACAAATTACACTTCCCAATTAATTCATCTTGGGGTGCAGTGATCATATTGGCACCACATGTGCCTCACAGAATTTTATACCAATGAGTGGTGAAGAGTGAGCAAATTAAATATTTACCACTAAAATGTTGTTAAGTTTTTAATTTATCTAAGGACTAATAGGAATTTTTTTGCAACAAACTGAGGTCCATTTTTCCTGAGTGTGCCTGTCATGATCGAGACCGGGGTTGGAGTCCTGTTTGCCCTTTTTCCCTGTCTGGTCATGTAGGCGTTATCCTTTCTCAGCCTCAGTCTGGGATCAGGTTTGCCATTTATTGCTGCTGCTTAGTGTTGAGCATTCCGATACCGCAAGTATCGGGTATCGGCCGATATTCGCAGTATCGGAATTCCGATACTGAGTTCCGATACTTTTAGCATATCGAATACCGGAATCGGAAGTTCCCATAATGCTATGATCCAGTTTGATTTGATTCAGCCAATGACAATCCTCAGAAGTGTGGGCACATCCTGTTAGGCATTTTAAGTAATCGCATGGCTGTGATTGGCTGCTGAAATGATGTCATGATGCACTATAAAAGCCGCCGCCATTTAGGGTTCTCTCTGCTGTGATTTCAGTTAGGGACAGGCTGCTGTTCAAGACTCTGAGGGACAGTTAGAGATAGCGATTTTCAAAATCATATTGTGCTTTACCCAGGCTACATAATAAACCACTGTTTTGCCTTGCAGCAGTGTTCACAGCTGTCTGCAAGGTCTGTGTGAGTGCAGCTCACGCTGTGTAGTGTGTCCTGCAGCCACGTCTGGTTGTAGGCCGCTCAACGTGTGTCACTGCCTCATACATATTTTTCTTTTTTTGCTGCTCATTTTTCATTCTCCTATTAGTGTGCATCCATCTGTATCCATCTACATTGTTTGGCTGCAAACACTATAGGAGTAGACAGCGGAGCCTCTCTGCAGCCTTTCAGCGCTAGTGCCCAGTTTTCTGCACTGTTCACGGCTTTCTGAGAGGTCTCTGTGTGTGAGTGCAGCTCACGCTGTAGTTTGTCCTGCAGCTACGTCTGGTTGTAGGCCGCTCAGCATGCGTCACTGCCTCACACATATTTTTCTTTTATTGCAGCTCATTTTTCATTGTCCTATTAGTGTGCATCCATCCATATCCATCTACATTGGTTGGTTGCAAACACTATATAGGAGTAGATAGAGGAGCCTTTTTTCTGGCTTGTGCCCTTCAGTCGCAGCCAGATTAGTATTACCCTATTTTTTGGAGCCTCATCTTTTGCATTGTAGGTTACCTTCCTGCATTGTAATAGCTCCAAAAAGTTTTTGATTCTATCGCTTTCAAATCTTTGGTCACATCCTTTTTGTTTTTTTGAAAAAAAACAAAAACAAAATAAAGTTCACCAAACACTCCATTTGACAGTTGTGTAGGCCACATTAGCTCATATTAAAAGTGTAGTCCACACACACACTTTATAAAATTAGTGTGTCTTATACCTGTTAGCGGCTGTTCAGGAATGAGCACACTAAGCCCCCCCTTTGTACTTTTCTGCCTATCTTTATCAGTCTACCAAGATGAAGAAGGCAGGGAGTAAGGCACGTGGGCTGGGTGTGGAGTTTCAGCAGGGAGAGGACGTGGGGATTCTGCAGGGAGAGGACATGGGGATTCTGTGCCTGCTGCGGGCACCAGTGAGTCAGCATCCCCCAGTTTTACCAGGCAATAGTCCTTTATGCGCAGCTTTGTAGGACCTCGCCGTACCCCACTGCTGCGGGACGAACAAATTGAAGCCGTTGTGGGATGGATGGCAGCTAACGCATCGACTTCAATGACTTCCACGTCCTCTCAGGGCCAGAGCACTGAAAAGCAACCATCTGTCTCTTCACCACTTGCCAAATTGCCCAGGCAGTCAGAGAGCCCTGGACTGGAGCCATCACAGTCTCTACTTCTGTTCTCTGAATCTGTTGGCTTGGAAAGAGGGGGTCAGCCAAGCAGCATTCAAGAATGTGAATAAGAGGGAGAATACAGTGATGCGCAACTGCTTTGTCCCTCTGAATCTGAAGAGGCGGGTGGGCAACTGCCTATGGTCAGCACACCTCAGTACGCATCAGATGATGACGAGACTCAGGTGCCACTTTCTGGTGCGTACGGTGCTGGCGAGACTACCCAGGAGAAGCAGGTGTTTGAAGAGGGGAGTGTAGATGATGAGGTCCTTGACCCATCATGGCGTGAGGAACAGGAAGGTGATGGGAGCAGCTCTGAGTAAGAGATTCCCCGAACGGCCAAAACAGGAGGGAGAGGGAGGGGGCAGACTTGGTTGCCTGTAACCTCCACTTCAGCACCCGTTAGGAGCATTCCTCTTCCAAAAGCCAAAACGGGCGCTCCCAAGACTTACAGAGCGTGGTCCTTTTTTGACACAGTTGCAGATGACATTTGCTTTGCCAAATGCAAGCTGTGTTATCAGAAAGTCAAAAGTGGGAAAAATGTCAGCAACCTCAATACCACCAATATGTGTAAACATGTGCGGACCAAGCATGTGGTGGAGTTACAAAGACACACTGAAGACGTAGGCCAACCTACATCACCACCTACCACCTCTTCAGCTCGTGTTGTAGCTTCTTCCTCCAGCTCACACACTGGTTCGACATCCTCACAGGATTGCCTGGAAGAACCTCTGGCACTGTTGTCCAGAGACCCAGTGACATTCCACCCACAGCACCACGTTCCCATTCATCCTCACACTCCCAGGCCACTCTACAGCCATCGGTAGCACAGGCATGGGAGAAAAGGCGGCCATACTCGGCAAACCATCCCCGAGCACAGGCTTTGAATGCTGGCATTGCCAAATTACTGGCCCTTGAAATGCTCTCATTCAGGCTGGTGGAGACTGACACCTTCTGGAACTTCATGGCATTGGCAGTCCCACAATACAACGTGCCCAGCCGCTTTTATTTCAGCAGGCAAGCCGTCCCTGCCCTGCAAAAGCATGCGGAGGGAAAAATTAAACATGCGCTACTAAACGCCATCAGTAGCAAGTTCCACCTGACCACCGATGCATGGACCAGTACCCATGGACAGGGACGATACCTTTCCCTCACTGCCCATTGGGTCAATGTTGTGGAGCCGGGTAGAGATCTTGAGAGTGGCGCTGTATGTGTTCTGCCAACTCCAAGGGTTGCAGGAATCCAGTCTGTACACAATGACTCCTCCTCATACTCCAGTTCCTCAGAATCAGCGCTGCAGGAGCCTGTTACGACCGATATGAGCACAGCCGTGGCCAAATGTCAACAGGCCGTACTGAAATTGATTTATTTGGGGAATCGAAGTCACACAGTGCAGGAGCTTTGGAATGCCATCAAGCAAGAGAGCGACGTGTGGTTTCTGCCAGCGAATCTCCAGCCAGGCTTGGTAGTGTGTGACAATGGCCAAAATCTGGTGGCAGCTCTGGGCCTAGGCAACCTCACTCACATCCCATGTCTGGCACATGTGCTCAACTTGGTCGTGCAGAGCTTTCTGAGGGATTATCTGGATCTTGATGCACTGCTGCACAAGGTCCGCATAGGCATAGAGTGCGCTCACTTGCGGCGTTCCAGCACGGCAAGATCGCGCATTGCAGCTCTGATTACACCTTCTGGAACATCACATCATATGTGACCTACCCACCAGGTGGAATTCAACATTACATATGTTGGAGCGGTTGTGTGAGCAGCAGACAGCAGTAATGGAGTACCAGCTGCATCAGGCGCAAACAAGTCGCACTGTGCGCCGGTTACACTTCAGCCCCACTGAGTGGGCCTCTATGAACGACATCTGCCTCGCTTTGCGTGCCTTCGGTGATTCCAAGCGGATGGCGAGTGCAGATGATGCACTAGTCAGCATGACTGTCCCCCTTATCTGCCTGCTTCAAAAAACACTGCAAGCACTAAGGGAGGAGGTTTTGGAAGAGGTGGAGGATGAGGCGTCACAAATTCCATCTGCTTCTGGACAGTCTGCGCTACGTGGTTCCTCACAAAGGCCTAGGCACGGGACACTTTGTGAAGAGGATGAGGAGGAGTCAATGGAGGAGGAAGGCATCTCTCCAGAGGAGGGAGGTACACAATGCTCTAGTCAGTATGTACAGCGAGGGTGGGGTGATGCAGAGCAGGCAGAGATGACGCCTCAAGCAGGGGACAGCGTTTCTTGGGCAGTTGGGAGTCTGCAGCACATGGTTGATTTCATGCTGCAGTGCATGAGAAACGACCGCCGCATCGCCCACATTCTCAACACGGCTGATTATTGGGTGTACACCCTCCTAGAACCTCGCTACCGGGACAACTTACAAAGCCTCATAACACCGTTGAACCGGGAGCGTAAAATGCGGGAGTACCAAGACACACTGGTGCAGTCCATTATGTTCTCCATTACCACCCGAGAGCAGTGCTGCTAGTGCTTTACAAAGCAGCTCTGTGCGTCGAGGCAGTGGAGGAAGCTCTGCACAAAGAGGGAGCAGAGGCAGCGCCTCAGCACAAGGCAAGACCAGTATGGCCCAAATGTGGCAAAGTTTTATGTGCCCGCCACAAATGTCTACACCTTCACAGACGGCTCCAGTCAGCAGGAGGCAACGTTTCCGTCAGATGGTGACAGACTACATGTCTTGCCCTGTCAGGGGAAGAGTCTTGAGGAGATCATTTGCATATTCCCAGTGCCTTCTGGGATAAGTGAAGAGTCTCCGCGAGCTCAACGATCACTGGGTTTTGGCCGTTGCAGCTGAAAAGAGGAAATCGGAAAACCGCGTGCCGATCGGCGGGCGAATTTTGGCTCATCTTTCATCATTTGTAAGAAATCTCAATATGGAAGAGGCCAGGAGCCATTTGGTGAGCTGCATTTCTTGCTACATGTTCACATGTACCAGTGGAAAAGCCAAACTTCACATGCCACAAATGCAAGATTGTGTCCCTGTTGGAGGAAAAGTTGCAAAATCTCGAAGAGAGGTTAGCTACGTTGAAGATCATTAAGGAAGGTGAAGAGTTCTTAGACAGAGCAGGATTATCTCTTCATGTTACAGAAAGAGAAGAAAATCGAAGTGCACCTGAAGAAACAGAGGAATGGAGACATGTGACCCAGAGAAGCAGGAGGATCAGGAGGCAGTCAGCACCCATACTTCTCAGGAACCAGTACCAGGCTCTCACGCAGGAAAACGATGAAGAAATACATCAGGATAAGACTTTGCCCACAAACAGCAACCTTATGCACTCTCAGAGTCCTCCTGGATGGAGAAAGAAAAATGTTGTGAAGAAGAAACGGAGAGTGGTGGTCATGGGGGATTCCCTGTTAAGAGGAACAGAGGCCGCTATCTGCAGACCGGATATAACTTCAAGAGAAATGTGCTGTCTTCCAGGTGCAAAAATTAAAGATGTGTCTGACAGGATATCAGGACTCTTCAGACCTACAGATGACTACCCATTCCTGCAACTACATGTGGGGACAAATGACACCGCAATAAACGACCTGGAAACCATCTGCAGAGACTTTGAAGACTTAGGCAAGAAAGTGAAAGAACTGGGAGCGCAGGTGGTCTTCTCTTCCATCCTCCCAGTGGATGGCCATGGAGCAAGGAGGTGGAATAAGATTCTGCAGGTGAACAACTGGCTACGTCGATGGTGCCGTCAGCTAGGATTTGGATTTATGGATCACGGAGTGAATTACCTTTACGATGGACTACTTGCTAGAGATGGGGTGCACCTTACGAAGACTGGAAAACATGTATTTGGAAGTCGCCTTGCTACACTTGTAAGGAGAGCTTTAAACTAGAACATGGGAAGGGAAGCAAAAGACCAGAAAAAGCCATACACCTGACAAATGCTATTGAGAACTCTGCTATTAGAAGTGGAAAGGAAGAACAAAGACAAAAGAATCTAATTAATAAAAATATCGGAGAAAGAGAAACCAATCAAACTAAAATGCTTCTATACTAATGCACAAAGCATGGGCAACAAACAAGGAGAATTGGAACTACTAACACAGGAAAAGGAATATGAGGTCATTGGAATCACTGAAACTTGGTGGAACGATACACATGATTGGAATACAAGACTAGAAGGATACAACTTATTTGCAAGAAACAGACTTGATAAACGAGGAGGAGGTGTCGTATTGTATGTTAGAAACGCGTATATCTGCACAGAGGTAGAAGCTTCAGAGACTGGGCGTTCTGTGGAAACTGTTTGGGTAAGAATACAAGGACAGAACAATGGAAAGGACACCATTGTAGGCATTTACTACAGGCCGCCTGTGCAAGCTGAAGATATGGATGAACTCTTTATGCATCAAATGGCCAAGTTCTCCAAAAAATATGACATAGTTGTCATGGGAGATTTCAACTATCCTGACATTTGTTGGGAATCTCTCTCAGGCAAAACTAACAGTTCAAGGAAATTCTTATCCTCTCTTGCTGACAACTTTATCTACCAAAAGGTAGGGGAGAAAACAAGGGGAACTGCTACCTTGGATCTAATCCTTATAAACAGGGAGGAAATGGTTGAGGAGGTAAAAGTGGCTGGGACCCTAGGAGGTAGCGACCATGCTATTTTACAATTTTGGATAACTAGAGGAGGAAGACCTGTGAAGACTCAGACGTCAATGTTAGATTTCAGAAAGGCAGATTTTAAGGGATTCAGAAAGAATTGGAGGGATCCAATGGCTGGATATCCTTAAAGACAAAAATGTCCAGGAAGGATGGGAAATCTTGAAAAATGAAATTCTCAAAGCACAATTGTTAACAATTCCGAAAAGAGGGAAGAATAGGAAGCATTTAAGGAAGCCAGGATGGATGAACACAGAACTTAAGCACATGCTAAAAAGGAAGAAAAAAATGTTTATAAAATGGAAAGAGGGAGGCATATCTAAAGAAGAATATAATGCTGTCTGCAAAACCTGCAGGGCACAAATCAGATTATCTAAAGCTGACAATGAATTGAGGCTTGCAAGAGATGTCAAAAGCAATAATAAAGGATTTTGGGGACATGTCAAAAGTAAAAGAAAAGTCAAAGATGCTATAGGATTTTTACAGGATGAAAGTGATGAAATGGTAAGACAGGATGTTGAGAAGGCTGAACTTTTAAATTCCTATTTTGCATCTGTTTTCTCTCAGAAAGGAAATGTAACATCAACTGTTCTTCAGTGTCCTATTAAGGGAATAGAAGAATCCAGGATATCTATAAACAGAAAGATAGTGATGAAACACTTAGCTAACCTAAATGAATTCAAGTCTCCAGGTCCAGATGAGTTACACCCCAGAGTACTGAAGGAGATAGCAGAAGAAATTTTTGAACCCCTCTCCATAATCTTTGAAAATTCTTGGAGAACAGGAGAAGTCCCAGAAGACTGGAGAAGAGCAAATGTTGTTACTATCTTCAAAAAGGGGAAGAAGGTGGACCCAGGCAACTATAGGCCGGTGAGTCTGACTTCTATACCAGGAAAGATCTTTGAACAAATTATTAAACAACATGTATGTCAGTACCTGGATAAGAATGAAGTGATTAAACAGAGTCAGCATGGGTTTGTAACTAATAAGTCATGTCAGACTAACTTAATTTCCTTCTATGACGGATCACTGATTGGGTGGATCAAGGAAATGCTGTAGATATAGTATATCTTGACTTCAGCAAAGCATTTGACAAAGTATCTCATACAATCCTTATTGAAAAAATGACTAAGTATGGAATGGACAAGGCAACTGTTAGGTGGATTCATAACTGGCTTAGTGATCGGACCCAAAGAGTGGTCGTAAATGGCTGCACATCCAGTTGGAAGAATGTCTCAAGTGGGGTACCACAGGGCTCTGTCCTGGGCCCTGTATTGTTCAACATCTTTATCAACGATTCAGATGAAGGAATTGAGGGTAAACTGATCAAATTTGCTGATGACACAAAGCTAAGAGGGATAGCTAATACTAAAAAAGAGAGAGAGAGGATTCAAAAAGATATAAATAAACTGGAGAAGTGGGCAGCAACTAGCAGAATGGTTTTAACAGGGAAAAATGCAAAGTACTACATCTGGGCAATAAAAATGAAAAAAGCATATACAGAATGGGAGGAATAGGCCTAAGCAACAGCACATGTGAAAAAGACTTGGGTATACTAATAGATCACAGACTGAATATGAGTCAACAGTGTGATGCAGCAGCAAAAAAGGCAAATGCAATTCTACTAATAGTAGTGGGAATGTGGACAGAGCAGCAGACATTGCCGTACACACATCAGGGGATCAGCTGACGTTACTGAACCCCAGTAACACAGGAACAAGTGCTGATTGTGGAGACGCCACTTCTAAGCAGCAACTGGTGGGGTTTGAAGGCCAGGGGAAATACTAGAGACAGAGTGGAGCCAGAGGCCTAGTTTGAGAACATTTAAAATCAGTAGTAGTCTACAACAGAAATTAAGCTTGATGAAATTAGGCCTCAGCCTACACACTGATCTACCCTGGGCTCCAACATCGCCAGTTGTTGCTCGGAAGTGCTGTCCGCACAGAAAAAAAACACTAGCTCCTGTGTTAGTGGGGTTCAGTAGCATCAGCTGCTCCCCTGCTGTGTGGTCGGCAAAGTCTCAAGCTGCATTCACAGTCAAACTGCATCCGGTTTTCTACTTGCTCCAAGTAGGCCTCAGCCTGCTGCATGATTGATCCTGGGCTTCAACACAGCCAGTTGTCTCTTGGAAGTGCCATCTACACAGAGAAAAACACTAGCTCCTGTGTTAGTGGGGTTCAGTAACGTCAGCTACTCCCCTGCTGTGTGGACAGCAAAGTCTCCTGCTGCATCCACATTCACACTACTACTGATTTTTAACCGTGCTCCACTTAGGCCTCTGGCTCCACTGTCTCTAGTATTTCCCGTGGCCTCCAACACCGCCAGTTGCTGCTCAGAAGTGGCGTCTGCACAATCCACACTTGTTCCTGTGTTACTGGGGTTCAGTCACATCAGTTGGTCCCCTGATGTGTGTCCGGCAATGTCTCCTGCTCTGTCCACATTCCCATTACTAGTAGTGGGAATGTGGACAGAGCAGGAGACATTGCCGGACACACATCAGGGGATCAACTGACATGACTGAGCCCCAGTAACACAGGAACAAGTGTGGATTGTGCAGACGCCACTTCTGAGCAGCAACTGGCATGTTGGAGGCCAGGGGAAATGCTAGAGACAGTGGAGCCAGAGGCCTAAGTGGAGCACGGTTACAATCAGTAGTAGTCTACAACCTATATAAAACTTGCTTCAATTAGGCCTCAACCTGCTCCATGACTGATCCTGGGCTTCAACACAGCCAGGTGTTGCTTGGAAGTGCCGTCTGCACAGAGAGAAACACATGCTCCAGTGTTAGTGGGGTCAGTAATGCCTGCTGCTCCCCTGCTGTGTGGACGGCAATATCTCCTGCTGCCTCCACATTCAAACTACTACTGATTTCAAACTTGCTCCAACTAGGCCTCTGGCTCCATTCTGTCTCTGGTATTTCCCTTGGCCTCCAACCCCGCCAGTTGTTGCTTAGAAGTGGCATCTGCACAATCAACACTTGTTCTTGTGTTACTGGGGTTCAGTAACGTCAGCTGAACACCTGATGTGTGTCCCACAATGTCTCCTGCTCTGTCCACATTCCCACTAATAGTAGTGGGAATGTGGACAGAGCAGGAGACATTGCCGGACACACATCAGGGGAACAGCAGACGTTACTGAACCCCAGTAACACAGGAACAAGTGTTGATTGTGGAGACGCCACTTCTGAGCAGCAACTGGCGGGGTTGGAGGCAAGCGGAAATACTAGAGACAGAATGGAGTCAGAGGCCTAGTTGGAGCACGTTTAAAATCAGTAGTAGTCTACAACAGATATTAAACTTGCTGCACTTAGGCCTCAGCCTACACCCTGATTGACCCTGGGCTCCAACATTGCCAGTTGCTGCTCAGAAGTGTCTATGGCACAGGTACTCCCTCCTGCCCAGCCTGGGTCCAGCACGCCTGCTGTTTCCGGGTAGTGTCAACATCACTTGGCCACCAATACGTTGTCCTGTCGTGTTGCAGTCGGGTTAGCCGACTTTATGGTGCCTGCAGTGTAGGTGCTTCCTATGTGGGCTGCGGGATTTGGCAATAAAGGCTGGTTCCGTAGTGCCAATAGGACAAGCACCCCCTGTAGGACTGTGGGTTTCGGTAACTGTGGCCGACTCGTGGCCTTGCAACTTTATTTATCATGGGTACCTTCTGCTACCCATCTGGGTTCCAGCACTGTCAGCTGGCTCTCGGCAGTGCCTTAGGCCAAGGTGCCTCCTTGTCGGTATCCAAGTTCCAGCAATGTCTGCTGGTCCTTGGTAGTGCTTTGTAGCACAGGTACCTCCTGCTTAGTAACCATGTACCAGCACTGTCAGCTGGTCCACAGTTGTGCCATTGGCTCTTGTTCCTTCAGCTGCCACTCTGGGTTCCAGCACCGTCAGCTGGTTCTCGGTAGTTCCATTGACTCTTGTAGCTTCTGCTACCCATCCGGGTTCTAGCACCATCACCTTTGGCCTCGCTAGTTCCATTTGCTCTTGCAGCTTCTGCTACCCATCCGGGTTCCAGCACCATCAGCTGGTTCTCGGCAGTGCCTTTGGCCTAGGTGCCTCCTTGTCGGTATCCGAGTTCCAGCAACGTCTGCTTGTCCTTGGTAGTGCTTTCTAGCACAGGTACCTCCTGCTTAGTAACCGTGTACCATCACAGTCAGCTGGTCCACAGTTGTGCCATTGGCTCTTGTTCCTTCAGCTGCCACTCTGGGTTCCAGCACCGTCAGCTGGTTCTCAGTAGTTCCATTGACTCTTGTAGCTTCTGCTACCCTTTTCCGGGTTCCAGCACCGTCAGCTGGTTCTCGGCAGTGTCTTTGGCACGGGTACTCCCTCCTGCCTAGCCTGGGTCCAGCATGCCTGCTGTTTCTGGATAGTGTCAACGTCACTTTGCCACCAATATGTTGTCCTGTCGTGTTGCGGTCGGGTTAGCCGAGTCTATGGTGCCTGCAGTTTAGGTGCTTCCTATGTGGGCTGTGGGTTCTGGTAATAAAGGCTGGTTCCGTAGTGCCAATAGGACAAGCACCCCCTGTAGGACTGTGGGTTTCGGTAACTGCGGCCGGCTCACGGCCTTGCAACTTTGTTTATCATGGGTACCTTCTGCTACCCATCCAGGTTCCAGCACCGTCAGCTGGTTCTCGGCAGTGCCTTTGGCCGAGGTGCCTCCTTGTCGGTATCCAAGTTCCAGCAACGTCTGCTGGTCCTTGGTAGTGCTTTGTAGCACAGGTACCTCCTGCTTAGTAACCGTGTACCAGCACAGTCAGCTGGTCCACGGTTGTGCCATTGGCTCTTGTTCCTTCTGCTGCCCCTCCAGGTTCCAGCACAGTCAGCTGGTCCTCGCTAGTTCCATTTGCTCTTGTTCCTTCTGCTAACCACCCGGGTTCCAGTACCGTCAGCTGGTTCTCAGCAGTTCTTCAACCTTCTCGTACCTTCTGCTACTTTTCCAGGTTCACGCTTGTGGAAATGGTTTTTGGTTCTCACTCTGGATCTCCCTGACGACTACCCTTAAGACGACGACCCTGAAGACCACACCAAAGAAGACCAAAAAGATGACCCTGAAGAAGATGACCAAGAGGACAAAGAACATGAAGACAACCACCAAGATGCAGAACAACAAGAAACAGAAGACCAAGAAGCAGAAGAACAAAAAGCCGAAGAAACAAAATCAGAAGAACATTAAGCATAAGACTAAAAATCAGAGCAAAAGATATTATCTAAATTATAAGCAGAAGAAAACTAAGCAGTGTATGGGGGTGAGTCCGTTCCTGCTCATGGTGCCCCTGGAAAATGCCTGCTGCTGCAGGCCAAACTGAACGCGGACAAATCCTGTTGTAAATCTTTTGTGACAGGCAGAACGGAAGGTGTAATCTTCAAACTTTTATAGATAACTACAGGAATGCCTGTCACAAATAAGAATATGATGAAGAAGAAGAATAGGAAGAAGATGAAGAAGTAGAATATGAAGAATAATCGTTTAATAAGAATATGAATAATGTAGAAAAAAAGAATAGGAAGAAGGTAAAGAAGAAGTTGAATAAGGTGAAGAAGTTGATGAAAAAGATGCTGCTGCTGAGGATCATGAAGGAGAAAGTGTGGGAGAAGTAAAAAAGAAGGTGAAAAGCATGGAAGTAGTGAAACATACATATCTGACAAAATATAAAAGAGAAAGAACAGTGTAATACGTCCAGTATATAAGGGATAAAATGCAAATCTTTATTGAATGACAGGTGAAGCAAAATATAAGCTAAAAAGTGACACTACATAACATGGGCAGTGTATAAATGAGCAACACACCTTGATGCAATTAATAAGATGGATATTATACCCCACTGGCAAGGTGAATCATATTATCCATAGGCAGAAAAGTGCAATGGAAACACCATATATATTAAGGTAACAATCCCTGGCTAAACCATATTACAATCACGAACTGCCAATACATTAAACATATAGAGACACATACCAGGGGGAGGGTGCAGCACAGTATACACAGACAGACCCCGGGTGAGCAGGGAGAGGTAAATATTTCAACTTTGCAAGTGCTGTGATCCTGAGCAAGCAGGGGGGCCACTCGTTGGCGACAGCACTGGCATAGGGCCCCTCAAAGTACGCCGGTGTGTCTGACGGCGGATGTGCACCCCAACCGTCAGAGACACTTGATTCTACTATGAGGGACCTTGTGCCAGTGCCGTTGCCAAAGAGTGTGCCCACCCACCTGTCCAGGGCAACGGAACTCGCACGGGTGCGTGTGCCAGGTGGTGACCCCGACACTGTGGGGGGAGGCAGCCCAGTTAGGGAGGTGGAAAAATTGGCATATGTTGATGTTGGACATTCAGCAGCTGCAAATGGAGTAATTGGAGAAGTCCGCGGAAGAGGAGGACAAAAGTAAGCCATTTTTCTGTCAACCTACGTGTCAGCAGAGGAGGGTGGGACAAAATCCTTTGAAATCCATGCATGGTTCATTTTAATGAAGGTTAGATCATCCACATTTTGGGTCAACAGATGGGTCCTTTTTTCTGTCAGGATTGATCCAGCAGCACTGAAGACTTGTTCAGATAACACACTAGCAGCAGGGCAAGCGAGCTCCTGTAAGGCATATTGTGCCAATTCAGGTCAGGTGTCCAGTTTACAGGCCCAATAGTCAAAGGGGAATTACCTGTGAGGGAGAACATCGATATGGGAGAAGTAGTTTGTTACCATAGTTGACAACTGCTGTCTCCTGTCACTTTCGATCGATGCAGTATTACGAGTCGTGTGAGCGGTACTTGAAAAATCAGCCCACAACATGGTCATGAAACCCCTGTCTCCAACACCACTTCGGCTGTGTGCACCACGAACAGCTCTTCCATGTTGCCACCTACGGCTCGTGGGAGAACCATCACCGCTGCTGTGTGCTGGGAATGCCTCAAACAGAGGCATTACCAGAGTTGCTTGTTTGTTAGCCAATATTAGCTCTAGGTTCTCCTGTGGCATGATGTTTTGGAATTTGCCTTTATAGCGTGGATCCAGGATGCTGGCCAACCAGTAGTCGTCATCGTTCATCATTTTGGCAATGCGGGGGTCCCTTTTTAGAATCTGCAAGGCATAATCAGACATGTGGGCCAATGTTCCAGGTGTCAATGATGCACTGTGAGTGCTGGGTGGAGGAGCACTTTCTGGCAAATCCACATCCCTCCAGTCACGCACAAACCCTGTACCTGACCTTGCCATGCCAACATTTTTTCTGGCCCCTGAGAAGCTTCCTCCTCCTCAAAATAATCATCCCCATCATCCTCCTCCTCCTCTTCTTCCTCTACCTCATCCATGAGACTTCCCTGACCAGAAAATGGCTGACTGTCATCAAGGCTTCCCTCCTCCTCTTACTCCTCGGCTGCAGACGCCTGCTCCTTAATGTGCGTCAAAGTTTGCATGAGCAGACGCATAAGTCGGATGCATTCCTCAAAACACTGAAGACTTTGCAGAGGTCTTTCAGCTTCGACCACTGCACACCAGACAACTCCATGTCTGCCTGCAAACTGCCTGCCCGTGTATCCTCGCACAAATGAATTACAGCCTGCCTCTGTTAGCACAGCCTCTGAACCTTGTGCAGGGTGGAGTTCCACCTTGTTGCAACGTCAATAATTAGGCGGTGCTTGGGAAGGTGGAGCAATCGCTGCAGCTTCTGCATACGACTGGAGTGTACGCAGGGCCGCCATCAAGGCATTACAGGCATTACACTTGTATGGGGCCCGGCGCCGCCCCGGTGATTAGGGGGGCCCGCCCAGGCCCGGCGGCGCCTGAGCACGCTAGGCGCTTCAGCCTGGTCCGCGCTCGCCACTCAGGTCCCGGCCGGGCCCCCCCTTACAATTTGTTGAGCGGTTCGGGGCCCCCCCGTCCTCCCCTTCAGCCTGCTCTGGTGTTTTACATAGCATTCACTGAAAGTCCGGCCAGCGCTTGGCTCCTCCTCCTCTCTCTCCCTCCCCCCATTGCACCATGCATGGTCAGATGGCCGTCCACCCTCCAGCACCGCCCGCCCCCGGCTCATGTGACGTGACGTCACACGCTGCTGCTCTTCACTTCCTCATTCCTGATAAAGCAGAAGAGCGGCGGTGGTGTGCACGTGGTGTCGGCGTGGGACCGGGAGCGGCTGCAGGCCGCAGAGTAGAAGACGTCGGTCCTGGACCCTGGGTGACCGTCTCGGTCTGACGGTGCGGTGGACGGCAGGTAAGTCACGTTCATATTCTTTTTATGTCTCTCTCATGATGTGTCTCTGTATGTCTGACTCTGGCTGCAGCCTGCTGATCATGGGGACATTGGGGGCCGGGGGCCTGTCTCAGTCAGATCATGGGGGGGATTCTGAAGTCTGGGGGCCCCGGTGCCGGGGGCCGGTTGTTGTCTGAAAATTGGGGGGAAGTCTGGGGGCCCCGGCGCTGGGGGCTGGTTGTCTAATCATGTGGGGGGGGAATCTGGAGGCCCGGGGGGGCTGGTTGTGTCGATCATGGGGGACATTGGGGGTCCTGTGGGGACCCAGGGGCCAGCTGATGGTGTGGGACCCAGGGGCATGCCTGGCTGTCCATGGGGGGTCACCCAGGGGCCCGCCCTGCTATCTGTGGGGGGGTCTAGGGGATCCAGGGGCCCTGCTGTCTGTGGGGGGTCACCCAGGGGCCCGCCCTGCTGTCTGTGGGGGGGTCTAGGGGATCCAGGGGCCCTGCTGTCCGCGGGGGGTCACCCAGGGGCCCGCCCGGCTGTCCGCGGGGGGTCACCCAGGGGCCCGCCCGGCTGTCCGCGGGGGGTCACCCAGGGGCCCGCCCGGCTGTCCGTGGGGGGGTCACCCAGGGGCCCGCCCGGCTGTCCGTGGGGGGGTCACCCAGGGGCCCGCCCGGCTGTCCGTGGGGGGTCACCCAGGTGCTCGGCTGATGATTGGGGGGGCCCAAGGGCCTGGTTGTTCACGGGGGGTCTGAAGGGCCCAGCTTATGATAAGGGGGACCCAGGAGGCCCGGCTGATGATGGGGGGGCAGGGGGCTGATGGGGTGAGCCAGGGCCCAGGGGGACAGATCTCCAGTGCCAAGACTAGTAGGCACATTGTTGACTGTCTCCTCCTGCAGCTCAGCCCGTAGTCCTATCCTTTTCGTCACCACAGACTGTGCTGCACATGCACAGTACCAGCATGTTGACTGTCTCCACCTGCAGCTTAGCCTGTAGTCCTATCCTTTTAGGCAGCATAGACTGTGCTGACCAGTACCAGCATGTTGACTGTCTCCACCTGCAGCTCAGCCCATAGTCCTATCCTTTTAGTCAGTACAGACTGTGCTGACCACCCAGTACCAGCATGTTGACTGTCTCCACCTGCAGCTCAGCCCATAGTCCTATCCTTTTAGTCAGTACAGACTGTGCTGACCACCCAGTACCAGCATGTTGACTGTCTCCACCTGCAGCTCAGCCTGTAGTCCTATATAGGGTATCAGCCTACTCAGGACAAATTGCACAACTACTGTTAGGGTCCAATTTCTCATGTTACACTTGGGCAAAAACAAACATTGGGGGTGAAAAGATCATTTTTGTGAAAATAAAATTAGATTTTTGATTTTTATGGCTCTACATTATAAACTGTTAAACACTTGGGGGTTCAAAGTGCTCACCACACTTCTAGATAAGTTCCTTAAGGGGTATACTTTACCTTAGTGTTTACTGACCGTGGGAACATAGCCAAAAGAGTTTTTGAATTCTGACTGTATAATGCTATGTGCACACAGCACACGGTGGGGATTCTGCTGTGGATTTTTCTGCGCAGATTTTACTATATCCGCGGGTCAAATGATCAGCATTTTTCTTGTGGATTTAGTGCCTATTTTGTGCGGATTTACTGATGTTTTTGTGCGGTTTTTCCCTGCGGATTTGTAGAATGGAGCAGGTGGAAAGCTGCAGCAAAACCGCCGCTGCTTCTTTTAATTCCGCGCAGAAAAATCCGCAGCATGTGCACAGCGGATTTTGTTTTACATAGCCAATAATGGTACTGTACATCACCTGCAGTTCTGCTGCGGATCCGCAGCGGCAAATCCGCTGCGGATCCGGAGCAGAATCTGCACCGTGTGCACAGGGCCTAAAAGTTAGTAAACTAAATGGGGTGATCAGCCCTATACTCTTGACTCCTATTTTATTAATTGTATTTTTTTACATAATCACTTACAGTTAAGTTTTGAGGTGTATTTACGTTCTATAATTTATCGGTTTTTAATAATTACCAATAAAGATATTTTTTTGTAGTGTATAATCATTGATTATATATGCAATAATATACCCTTTCCATTTATTTGGTGGGCAGGCTGAGACGACCATTAGATTCTTCTTGTCTGGGTGGTGGGCGCACATCGGCTGTGAGTAAATAACAAGTCCATGTTTTTGTTTGTCCACCATTTATTTCAGTATGTGATTGTACTTACCCTATATATACATTGCTATTGGTGAGTCGAAGGGGGAGGGGGGGAGGAATGATTGTATAATGATTCCTTCCCCATTGCCCTTTGACTCCCCAATAGCAATGTATATATAAGCTAATGGATGATCCTGACCTGATGGAAAACCAAATGCCCAATGATAACATAAGGCAGCAGTGCTCAGGATAATCCAGTAGCTTAGAAGTTGTGTTTGGGGTTTGGAAGGGTCGGGGTGTGGGAATTATTGATGCAAGTGAGTTTATATGATTGGGAAAAATCTTTATTATGGCAGTGTATTCTTTGAAAGGGGAAAATCTGTCTGCACTTGCACAGCAGTGCATGGACTGGGCACCAATCTCCTGACCAGCATCCTCATACATGCTGTGAGGCTACTGAGTTCAGGTCAGGAGACACGTGGCCAGTCCATGCACTGCGGTCCAAGTGCAGACCGATATTCACCAACGGTTCCTCTAGTCTGCATGTCTGTGGCGCTGCACCTGTAACCATGAAGCCAAAGGGTACGTGCACACGCTGCGGAATCTACTGCGGATTCATCCATGCGGATTTGGCAAAGTCCGCAGATAAATCCGCAGGTCAAAAGACCTGCGGTTTATCTGTGGATTAGCCTGCGGTTTTGACCTGCTGTTCATCATCTCCACAATGGAAGAGATGGTTAACCGCTGTGGAATCCGCAATTCTTTCTGTGGATTTGAAACAGCGGAAAATTCTGCAGCGTCTGAACAGCGGTTTTTAATTCCCATAGGGAATAATGGTACTGTACACCGCAGCTAATTCTGCTGCGGATCCGCAGTGCCAAATCCGCAGCAGATTCCGCAGCGTGTGCACACACCCAAAGCGCTGCAGTGGATCCATCAAGGTGCACACATGTTGTTTAGAGCTGTTGTCTCGATGCATGCTTTTTTTTATTCCATCACAGGAGTGTTGCTTTAAAAGGACTCCGTCAGCAAAAATGAATGTTCAACTAAGTCCAGGTGCTTGGTGCTTCACAGTGGGTAATTATTGAAATACATCTTCCCACCTGCTTGGTTTCCCTCTGTCTCCAACATTCTCTGTTAATATGAAGCCAGAGCTGTCTATTGAAGGAGAGGGTATTCACATAGAGGGAAAACAAGTAGGTGGAAAGGTGAATTGAAATGATTGGGCCCAATGTGAAACAGAATGGAGGGCCTTTTTTTGAACACTCACTCTATGTTGACAGTCCCTTTAAACCTAAGTTACCTCTTATACCATCCAAAATATTCACAAATTTTCATCACCACTCTGGTATTTTGGTGCCATCTTGTACACGCAGCTTCTGACTGGCTGTAAGTCAGAAGCTATGTCATAAGTAGAGTGGAGCGAATATCTTTGGGTCCTTGCTCATTCTGCAAGCTGTAGTGCTTACCGATTAAGCTACAGCGGGAACCCGGATACCTGGAGCGCTCCCGATGATCAGCTGTTCGGCGTGGCATCTGCATGTGTCGTCATGGCTGTGTGACAGTCACAGCACATGCATGGAGACCCTTTGTTTTGGGCTCTCCATGCATATGCTGTGATTCTGACACAGTCGTGACACATGCAGCTGCGGTGACGTTCAGCCAGCTGCTCCCATGTATCCAGGTTCCTGCTGTAGCTTATTCGGTAAGCGCTATAGATTGTTCAGGTCCTCACTTATTCTTCAAATTTGCTCATCTCTAGTCGTAAGCTCTCAATTCAAGTATGTGAGCGCTACAACAATGTTCTCATAGATTAGATCTGGTCATGGTGTTGCGGTATTTATCTATATGGTGTAGTCATTGTGTAATGGTATTTGTCCCTTGTATATGGTATTTTTCGGCCACAATGTGATGGGAATATGTGATCTGGTCATGGTATGGTGATATCTCTCCATTTAATGTGGCAATATGTGTTTGTTATATATGATCTGCTCATGAAGTGGTGGTATTTATTCCTTGTATGTGGTATTATTTGGTCACTGTGATGGTAATATGTGGTCTGGTCATGGTGTGGTGGTATTTGTTCCTTCTTTGTCATATTATTGCTCTTGGGACTGAGAATCTGTGATATGTATGGAGGTCTCTTGTTTTGTGATATCAATAAAGGGAATTCTTTATTTCCAATATACCGTATATACTCGAGTATAAGTCGATCCGAGTATAAGTCGACCCCCCTAATTTTGCCACAAAAAACTGGGAGAACTTATTGACTCGAGTATAAGTCTAGGGTGGGAAATGCTCCATAGATTATTCCCCCATATGGTGTCCTCAGAAGAAACTCCATAGATTATTCCCCCATATGCTGCTCCCATAAGAAGCTCCATAGATTGTTCCCTCATATGCTGCCCCCACAAGAAGCTCCAGATTATTCCCCCATATGCTGCTCCCACAAGAAGCTCCAGATTATTCCCCCATATGCTGCCCCCACAAGAAGCTCCAGATTATTCCCCCATATGCTGCCCCCCATAAGAAGCTCCATATATTGTTCCCTCATATGCTGCCCCCACAAGAAGCTCCATATTGTTCCCCCATATGCTGCCCCCATAAGAAGCTCCTTAGATTATTCCCCCATGTGCTGCCCCCATGCCGCTGCTGCTGCTGCATGTATAAATAAAAAAAATGACATACTCACCTCTCCGTCGCTGGGTGTCAGATTCTCACCTGTCCTGCGTCCATGGCTGCTCACCGCTATCTGCACGTCATCAGTCAGTGACGTTCAGACTGCAGGGGGCGCGGCACGCACTAACCACATCACAGCGCCCTCTGCTGTCTGAAGTCACTGACCGATGACAGACAGCAGCAAGCAGCCATGGACGCAGGACAGGTGAGTATCGCTGTACTTACCCGTCCTGACGCTGTCTTGAGCCCCCAGCTTCTCCGCGCTCTCTCTTCCTGCCTTCAGCGGTCACGTGGTGCCGCTCATTAAAACTCATCAATATGCGCATATTGATGAGTTTTAATGAGCGGCACCACGTGACCGCTGAAGGCAGGAAGAGAGAGCACGGGGAGAAGCTGGGGGCTCAAGACAGCGTCAGGACGGGTAAGTATGACCTGACACATCCGCCCCCTCCGACCCCTTTGTACAGGACTCGAATATAAGTCGAGAGGGGGACTTTCAGCCCAATTTTTTGGGCTGAAAATCTCGACTTATATTCGAGTATATACGGTAGATTAATTACTTGAACATTTAACTCCATGTAACTATTAGACAGTTTCCATTGTTCTTCCGTGTATGTGGCGCTTCACACTTCTGTCCACAGACCTTTGCTGGCTCCAGGAATCTCTTTCCTGTAATCAGGGCAGCAACAAATCTAGGGGACTCATCATTTTGACTGCCCAAAAAATGGTCTGCCAATTTTTTTTTTGGGTTAACTGTCATGACTGCACTGCATAAAGTAATTAAGCAGCAGCACCACCTCCGCTCGTTCTTGTCACCATCGAGACAATGCTGACAAAAAAAGGCTATTTTAGACTGTTTAAATATTATTTGACATCCCCGTATGATGATGTAGTGTTGCCATTTCCAAGCATATTCTGATTTGGCATTCTCATATGTAGGTTTTCCTCGTTTACAAATCAACGTGCAAGCAGTAATTGTGGACGTAGACCCAAAAAGAAGATGTACAAACATAAATCAGGCTCTCAAAAACGAAAGGAGAAAAGGCTTAAAAAGAAAAGCATTCTATCTCAGTACTTTAAAAAGCCGCAAAGCACCAAGGAAGGTGATGATGACGCTTGTGAACCCCCTCAGATGCAAGATTATCATCAAATGCTTGAGCATCCTGCGTCATCAATTGAGGTGGCTGCCACTTCAAGCTTTTCTTCAATAATGCAAGAAGAGGCTGCAACTATGGCAACTTGTGCGGAAACAGAAAAATTTGCGGAAACACGTTCCAGAACCACGTCACCTCCTCACAAAATGCTTTCTTCCACTGTTTGTATACAGATGGAAGAAGAGGAAATGCCTTCATGTTCAAGTTCCATTTTAGAACATGTGTCTGAAGAACCACCTTGCGGCCAGAGTGCAGAGTCTCTTTCTCCAGAAGAGTGCAGTCAGATAACAGAAGAAGAAGATGAAGAAAAATAAGATAAGCAAGAAGAAATTGATTGGAAAGACCCAGCAATGTGGCCAGATGTCCTCAAGGATAAGGAACGGGAGAAGATTGTTCTTTCAGGGCTTTCTAATGAAGAAGAAATGAAGCAGATGGTACAATCTTTGCCTAAGGATGTTGATGATCGTTCCTTTAGTGAATTTCTCCTATATGCAAAGTCATCAAATGGACGAGAAAAATTTGTAAGGGATTGGCTAAGATGGAGCACAAGTAGGAAGGTAATGTATTGTGTGACATGTATGGCATTTTCTGATGATCACAGAGGCAAAACAGGGAGCATCCTTTGCCGGAAAGAAGGTTTTAATCCTTTGGTTTCCAAATGGCATCGACTGTACCTCAAGTTACCAGAGCATGAACATAGTGCACTGCACAGGAAGCACTACTGGAGTTGGAGAACACGCCAAAAGGCCATATTTGGCCATGGTATAGACTTCGAGATGCAAAGAAACTTGGCGAAGGAAGTGGAGAGGCTTGTGGCTCTTCTTGAAAGACTTTTGGATGTGACACTGCATTTAGCTTCACGCAACCTGGCTTTCAGAGGAACATCGCAGAGAATTGGAGACCTACATAATGGCAATTTTCTTGGAACCTTGGAAATATTGTCACGATATGACAGTGTACTAAAAGAGCACCTAGAAAAGGTCAAGCTTAGTCAAGAAAAGGGAATAAAAATGCCAGCTCATTATCTATCTTGGGCAACACAAAATGAATTTATAAATATTTGTGGAAAACATGTCCTGGATGCCATACTCTCAGAAAGGAAAGAGGCGATTTATTTTTCTGTTATTTGTGATGCTACTCCAGATGTCTCGCACACTGAACAGAATGTTATAGTTTTAAGGTATGTATCCAGAGACACCCAAACTGGAATTTGGCATGTGCAAGAAAGGTTTTTGGAATTTTTTGACTTTTTTCAGAAGACTGGAGAACAAATTGCAGAAATGATTATATCAAGACTGCATGAGCATGCCATTGACCTTAAAGACTGCAGAGGACAGGGATATGATAATGGGGCAAACATGTCTGGTAGGATTAAAGGTGTAAGAGCCAAAATTCAAGAGAAATTTCCAAGAGCTCTCTTTTCTCCTTGTGCTGCCCATTCTTTAAACCTCGTGGGTGTTCATGCTGCTGCAAGCTGCCCTGAAATGAAGACTTTTTTGGAAGCGTAAACCGGCTATACATTCTGTTTAGCAACAGCCCTGAGAGATGGAACACCTTGTCTGAAGTAGTTGGAAGATCTTTGCATGGTCAAAGTGACACCCGGTGGAGCTCAAGAATAGAGGCTGTACGTCCCATTGCTCAAAATTTGCCAAGTATTTTGAAGGCTCTTGATAAAGTTATTTCTTCCGGAAAACTCACAAATGATGCGCATTCAGAAGCTGAAGGTCTCTCTGACTATTTTTCATCTTTCCGAGCAGTGGTTTTGGCTTCCTTTTGGGTAAAAGTTCTTACCAGTTTTGAGGAGAGAAACAAAATACTACAGTCTAGAGCTGTGTCCTTGGAAGTTGGAGCGGCCAACATTAAAGCTCTCTCTGAAGAGATGAAATTACTTAGAGAAAAGTGGCCCAACCTGCTTTCTGAAGCCAGTTTGGTGGCAGATTGCATGGGCATTCCGAAGGACCTATTAAATGCTCAACAATTGCGCCAAAGAAAATCAAAGCGTCATGAAGCTTCAAGTCCTGAAGAGCACTTCAAAGTTAATGTCTTTCTTGTGGCAATGGACACTATAATTTCTGATCTTCACCAACGCTTCAGATCGATGGAAGATATCTGCAAGTTGTTTGCTCCAATTCTTAAGATGACAACAATTAGTGAAGAAAATCTGGTGGCATCCACTGAAGAATTGATATCTGCATACCCTGAAGATTTCACATCGTCGTTACTCTCAGAGCTGCAACATCTTAGGAAAGTTTATGAAGGCTACATTTATAGACAACATGGGTCCACTGGGTTTACTAAATGCCATCTACAAATTTGAGCTTCAAGGAATATTTGGAGAGGTGTGTATTGCCCTCAGAATTTTCATCACCCAACCACTTTCAGTAGCAGAAGGAGAGAGAGCATTTAGCAAACTCTCATTGGTCAAGAACTATCTGCGTTCTACAATGACAGAACAACGATTGAACAGCCTAGCCCTTCTATCAATTGAACAGGAGCTTGCCAGACGCCTGAATTTTAAAGATCTGATATCGGATTTTGCGAAACAGAAGGTAAGACGACTGCCTGTTCCACATATGTAAATGTAGACAGTTTTAAATTTTTCTGTTATTGCCACATATGTTACCCTCTATTGTGGATGAGTGGCATTGCCTGACTGTGGGTTTACTGACCTTATGTCATAAACATTAGAGAGATGTAGCATATCACTAATGTTTAAGTTAGGGGATTTGCACATGTGTACGGGAGATTGGAATGGCACTTTAATATTAGGCCTCAGTTCTTGGCACAGTGTTTTTTATCAGGGCTCAGTGTCTTGTTTGTTCTTACATTTTTGTAAATACGTATTTATTATTATGGTTCAGGTCCATAGATTGTGTGCAATATTCTTTGTTTTTAGCTTGTTTTTCTGACCTCACGAAATCACTTCATTTTCATTGTAATGATTGGTTATATTTGTTTGTTTTGGTTGTTTGTCTGTTTTCTTGTTTTGTACTTTAATTTTGCACTTACGTAATTGACCAAAGGATTTCACTAAATGACTCTTATTAATAGATTTAGTTAGCAAAATGTTTAATGGGAATGTGTTACGAACCTTTTATGTTAAGGGAATTGACCACTCTGGTTTTTGTTAGCCAATATATTTGAGATGATTAAAAGCCACTTAGTGCAGGTATTCAGCATAGCCTATATTTCTGTTTCCCTTTCTTCAAATTTGGTGCCAAAATTAAAGAAAGGCCATATTAGTAAGTCACGTGCCTTAACTCAAACACCTTTGTCAACAATAACCATAAAATGTCCAATCCTTGTAATAGTTTAACATTATGGAAGAATTTACTTTAAAATATGCTATCACTTATATCATTAAATAATTAACAGCTTTTCTAGTAGGCTTAAGGCCCTGTCAAACTTAGCGATGTACCAGCGATCCCGACCAGCGATATGACGCTGTCAGGATCGCTGGTGCATCACTAAGTGGTCGCTAGTGAGCTGCCACACAGGCAGATCTCACTAGCGACATCGCTGAGGTCAGGGGTCGCTATTTACCTGTCACACTAGGCGATCCTGCATCCTCCCGCCCGCGTCCACGCTCGTCTCTCCACAGGAAGCGCCGCAGGAAGCTGACGACGAGAAACAGTCCTGGACGTTCTCGCGCGATCAGCGATAACCAGCGGGGGAGCGTGTCGAAGGTAAGTATCAGACACAGCGATATCACTAGCAATATCGCTATAACGTCACAAGTTATAGCGATATCGCTTAGTGTGACATGCCCTTTACACTTCCAGAAGATTACAATCACAGATAACAGAATCCACCATTCAAAATAGGTAGTGTCATGATTACCTCTTCCCCTTCCTGCACAATTACATTTACATGTCATGAGAAATGATGAGAAATGAACATGATGAGAAATACATGATGAGAAATGAACATGTATAGGAAAGTCTCCCAAAGAAAGAGTCTCCTATTATGTCTTAAGATTGATATACACATGTGCATATGTCCAATGTCCATATCTCCAAACAGGCGATAGAGCAGTTTCCATAAATATACAGAAAACAGAATATAATAACCTGCAACCAGAAAGACAGAATACATATATCTTTTCAATTAGTTTAAAAATTGTATGTGACACATTCCCTTGAAGAAAGGTAATTAAAATATACCCAAAAAAAGTTTACAAAAAAATTACAAAAAAGTTTGCAAAAAAGTTTACCAACAAAAAAGTTTACAAAAAAAAAACTAACAAAAAGGTTACCAAAAAATAAGTTTATAAATGTTAGGTTAGAGTAGAGTAGGGCCCTGCCAATAGAGTCTACCTTGTCGTGGTGGCAGGCTTAAAAAAATCCTTTGGCCAAAACAAAACCTAATGGCTAGGTATGTGATATGGTGTTAATGTGTGATTGAGGGCATGGTGAAGTTTTTCGATGAAAGCGCGGAGGGATTTTGGAAGGTTCGCATGGTGGAGGAGGAGCTAGGGTGGAGGCGGAACTGGGGGTGGAGCCTGGGCAGAGTCTCAAGGGGGCCCCATAAATTTTGCCGGTATGGGGCCCCGAAATTCCTAGTGGCAGCCCTGAGTGTACGGGCGACCGGCGGATGTGCGAGTAGAGTCTTCGCACCTTATGGAGCAGGCCTGTTAACTCCGGATAATTATTGAAGAAGCACTGCACCACCAGGTTCAAGGTGTGAGCCAGGCAAGGTATGTGTCTGAGTTTTGAAAGGGCTATGGCTGCCACAAAATTCCGGCCATTATCACTAACTACCTTGCCTGCCTCAAGATGTCGACTGCCCAGCCATGACTCAGTTTGTTGCAGCAAATAGTCGGCCAGTACCTCCGCGGTGTGTCTGTTGTCGCCCAAACACATCATCTTCAACACAGCCTGCTGACGCTTACCACTAGCTGTTCGATAGTGGGACACCTCGTGTGCAACACTGACAGCTGCGGATGGAGTGCTCGTGCGACTGTGCTCTGTGGACGAGCATTCGCTTCTGGAGGAGGAGGAGGGTCAAACGCCTACAGCCAACTGTTTCCTATACCGTGGGCTAGGCAGCACTGTCCCACCGCCGCTGTCCCCTGTGGACCCTGCTTCCACCACATTAACCCAGTGCGCGGTGATGGACACGTAATGGCCCTGGCCATGCCTACTGGACCATGCATCTGTTGTGAGGTGCACCTTACCACTCACTGATTGCTTGAGTGCATGGACAATGCAGTCTTTGGGCTTTGATGGCTTTTCGTGAAAAGAAGTGCCGACTGGGTAGGTCATAGCGTGGTTGTCATGATCCAGGATGGGCTTTGTCTTTGGCCAGTCCTGGTCAGACAGGGGTTAATTGTTTCTGCCGCTTTCTGGAAGAGGGCGGCTATTTAGTGCTCACTTGACCTAGGTCCGGTGTCAGTTATACTCCTGCCCACGGCTGAGTTAGTTGACCTCGTGCGTACGTGTGCCTTGTGCCTGATATCTTGCTTGCTTGTTTGGTTTTGATCCGGTTCTGTCCCTGTTATGAGTTCTGCCTGTCCCCCTTGTACTGCGCTACCTCTCTGTGTATGACCCTCTGCCTGTGACTTGACTATTCTTTGCCCGTCCCTCTGGTACCGCACAGACCTCTCCGTGTATGAACCCTCGCTTGTCTGACCTGCGTTTTCCTCTCCTCTTCTACAGTTTCCCTGCAGTAGATACATTATATCATCTGCAGCAGTAGGATGCTAAGCCCTGCCCCCTGCAGTCACATGATCTAGGTCCTGGGACTCCTTACTATTTTCAGTGCTGCAGGTCCTGTCTGCTTGAACTGTCACTACTGTATTGGACCCCACGCTCTCCCATAGTGTGGGTAAGTCACCCTGCTCGGCGTGGCAGTTTGCCGACGCTGACCGGGTCCTGACATTAGAGTCCTGACAGTGGCACTGCGTAGGTCATGAGCTCATGGAAAGCTTTGCTTTCAACCAACCGGTAGGGCATCATCTCTAACGAGATTAGTTTGGCAATGTGGGCGTTCAAAGCTAGTGTACGCGGATGAGAGGATGAGTACTTTCTTGTCCTACTCAGTCTCTGGTAGGGTAAGCTGGACTTGAGAGCTGCATATGGTGGAACTAGCGGTGGACATGGCAGACAGAGAGGGTTGGGGATGGTTATGGTGTTGGTGGTGTTGCTGATGGCCTAGATTCAGTCTTTCCTAGCAATAACATTGTGATTCCATGACTGCTTTGCCCTTGCAACGACACCTCGACATTTGCTGCTGGTGGTGTGCTAACCAGTGGGCTTACAGTGGGGGAAGCGATGTAGCGTTGCTGACTACCTTCATTCAGAGCAGGTGCACATGTGGTACGTGAGGTTTGGTAGTCCGTCCACGCTTGCAAGTGCATGGTGGTTAAATGTCTAAGCATGCAACTGGTATTCAAATTTCTCAGATTTTTCCCTCAGCTAAAGGTCTTTGCGCTCTTCTTACAGATAACCTTTGCCTGATCATTAAAATTTTATTCAAAAAAATGCCACACTTCATTCTTCCTACTATGGAAGACATTTTGAGACCTTGCACGCTGTGCTAATTTGACCGTCTGGCCAAGCTGTCCTGCAACTCTTTTGGTTTTTGTAACACATTTTTGGACTGCTACGGTCATGTCAGATAACAGCTGTTGCAATGTTGTTGCCTGCTGCGGATCCTCTTCCTCCTCTTCTGAGCTATTGGCAGCGGCACCCTCTTCCCCCAATGGATGCCAATCTTGGTCAACAACTGGGTCATCCATCACCTCCTCTTCAATTTCATGTGCACCTTCCTCTGTGTCACCGTGTAAGGTGGTATAGTATGCGGGAAGGGGCACCTGAGATTCATCAGGGTCAGATTCTGGCTCAGTACACTGCAAGGACAATGTAGTGCTCTGAGTGAATGTACCAGCAGAAAAATCTAGCAGTGGCTGTGCATCAGTGCACTCCATGTCCGATTCATCTTGGACTGGGGAATTCACAATTTGACTTGCTAACCCAGGCATGGTATGTGAAAAGAGCTCCATGGAGTAATCGGTAGTGTGGCCTGCCACATCTTTCACTTTTGGTAGGAATGAAGGACACAAGGAAAGGTGTTGTTCCTGACCAGGAGCCTCCAATGATGACTCAGTGCTTTTATTTTTTGAAACTTCAGAAGAGGAGGCGAGAGAGCTGGAGGCTGTGTCAGCAATGTAAGCCAAAACTTGTTCTTGAAGCTCCGGCTTTAAAAGTGGTTTACCTACTCCCAGAAAAGAGAGAGACTTCGAGGACTTGTGGAGCCAGATGATGACGCAGGCTCAACACCTCCTGCCTTAGGTGCTATTGTGCTTTTGCCACTACCAACAGATGCAACACCACCACCATCGGGACCAGCTGGCAACCCCCGCGCACTTCCATGGCGTCTTCCATCATACTTGCTCATTTTTGTGAAAATGTACCCAAAATACCACCAGCTATATGGTACTGTAAAACAAGGTAGAAGGTGTATCTACTATTGGTGAGATTTTGAATCTCACTATAGATTTGAGGACGCAGAACTATTGTCTCTGGCCCAGTAGAGATTACACCTCAATGTAACAGGCTGAAATTGGATGGTGAATGACAAGGTGGAGGGTGTCTATAGGATTGGTGAGATTTTGGATATCACTAGAGATCTGAGAACGCTGACAATGATGCTCTCAGTCCAAGTAAGGATGCAGGCAGCCTAATAAGCAGGACTGCTGCACAGTGCACACACAAAAGGTTGGAAAAATGAACCCTTGGTAACTGTGCAGAAAAGAGGAAGAAAAGTATTTTTGCTCTTAAAAAAGCAGTTTGCACAGCAGTGTGCAAGCAGCAGTGCAGCTATCAGGGAGCCTTATAAGGCAGCCTAATAACCAACAGAGCTGATGCACAAAAATAGAGCCTCCCCTGTCACTGCACACAAAGTGTTGTGTTGTAAGTGGAAATCGCTAACAGCAGAAGCAGTTTTTTGGTTCTTCTTCCCTGCCTAACACTCTCCCTACAGAATCAGCAGCAGCTCTCCCTATGCCAAGATCACCATAATTAAGATGGCAGTCGGTGTTCATGCCCTTTTATAGCCCCTGTAATGCCACACAAAGCCAGCCAATCACTTGCATGCCCTTCTCAATGATGGTGGTGACCGATGCCTATGTCATCGCACTGCCCACAGTGTGCGTCCTCCATCATTGGTTGAAAAAGGGCGCAGGAACCATCTTTTGAAACGCGACTTTGGCGCTCTGGTCCCCGACCTTGTGGCCGACCTCACGCTATGGTCGGGTTTCATTTCATGAAACCCGACTTCAGCGAAAGTCGGCGACTTTTGAATATGACTGACCCGTTTTGCTCAACTCTTCTCTCAACTATTTCATATAAGGGTGCAATGATCATATTGACACCACGGCTGTGTCACAGAATTTTAGACCATTGGGCAGTGAAGAAAAAATAACTACGTTTTTGCCATCAAAATTTTGTTTTAGCCCCAGATTTTACATTTTCACACAAGAAGTGGGTAAAAATAGGACCATAATTTGTCCCACAATTTCTCCTGAACATGGAAATACCTGATATGTGGCTGTACAGAACTGATTAGCCATACATAGAATGGTAGAGTTGAAAGGGACCTCCTGGGTCATCTGGTTCAACCCCCTCCTCAAAGCAGGATTCACTAAATCATCACAGACAGATGTCTGTCAAGCTTCTGTTTAAAGACTTCCATGGAAGGAGAATTCACCACCTGTCGTGGCAGCCTGTTCCACTCATTGATCACCCGAACTCACAAAATGTTTTTTCTAATATCTAATCTGTGTCTCCTCCCATTCAGTTTCATCCCATTGGCTTCTAGTCTTTCCTTGAGCGAAAGAAAATAAAGGTGGTCCTTCTACAATGTGACAGCCCTTGAGATATTTGTAGACAGCTATTAATTCTCCTCTCAGTTTTCTTTTTGGCAAGTTAAACATTCCCGAATTCTGTAACCATTCTACATAGGACATGATTTGCAGACCAGTCACCATTCTGGTCGATCTTCTCTGAACTTACAGTATTCCAGATGAGGTCTGACAAAAGAGGAGTAGAGGGCAATAATGACTTCACAAGATCTAGACTGTATGCTTCTGTTAATACATCCCAGAACTGCATTTGCCTTTTTTGCTGCTGCATCACACTGTTGACTCATGTTCAGTTTATGATCTATTAGTATACCCAAGTCTTTTTCACATGTGCTGCTGCTTAGCCCTATTCCTCCCATTCTGTATTTGCTTTTTTCATTTTTATTGCCCAGAGGTAGTACTTTGCATTTTTCCCTGTTAAAACCATTCTGTTAGTTGCTGCCCACTGCTCCAGTTTATTTGTATCTTTTTGAATCCCCCTCTCTCCTCTAGTATTAGCTATCCCTCCGAGCTTTGTGTCATCAGCAAATTTAATCAGAAATATTCAGGAGGGACGAAGCACAGTTTGCCTCCTGGAGCTCAGATTTTCTTAGAATAGTTAGTGGACATATACAGAGCCCCTAATTGTTAGACGAGCAGAATCCCCCCTCAAGTGACCCATTTTGGAAATTATACCCCTTTGGGAATTTATCTACAGTTGTAGTGAAGATTTTTACTCCATTGATGTTTTCCAGAAGAAAGCAGTAATGAATGTTGCTGAGTGAAAATTGAAAACTGCCGTTGTAGTGACCAGTACGCTGTAGTGACCAGTACATTATGCCAAGCTTGTGGATATGCACCCATAAGTTAGGTGGGCTCTCATAGCTTCAAAAATGCCAAACATGTGGACGCTATATGTGGTTTAGGTACACTGTGGGGTTCAGCAGGGAGGAGGCATTTGGATTTGGGAGTGCAGAGTTTGCTGAATATCTTTTCAGGGGTGCATTTCCAGATTTTTTGTGCTATAGACCTTAGTGGGGGCTTGCTTTTTGTGGATTGAGTTGAAGGTTTTATTGGGAACATTTTACATAACATTTAGGATCACATTTATCCAGTGCGCTACACTGAGCACTTACTTTGGGGTTTCCATCTAAATCTCATGATTAAGTGACATGATTACCTGATTCAGATGAACCTTTGAGGAATTCATTCACTATAATGAGACAGAGTTACTCTGGACTCAGAAGTGCACAAAACTGTGGCTGATGGCACTTTTAAGCACACCTAAAAAGACGGACACTGCCATATCACAGGTCCTACGATGTCCACAGTACATACTTTTGCTTCATTATAGGAAATCTTATAACGGGTTTTCCATCTGAATCACATATTTCAGAGAATTACAGGGAAACCCTGGTGTAAGTGATAAGTGCAGAGCACAGGATAAATGTGTGCCAAGCCTTACTGTGATCTTTGGGAGGCAGAGTGAACAAAAAGCAGGTGAAGCGATTAGGTGACTTTATTCTTTGGGTCGGTGCGATTGCAGCAAAACCAGATTTTTATCGGGTTTTTATGTTTGGCTGCTGTCACACACTAAAAGATGCTTTTTATTGCAAAAACTAATGTTTGCATCCTCATATTTTAAGAGCTATAATTTTTCCATGTTTCTGCCCTCAGAGTCATATGTTTTTTGCGGGACAAGTTGATGTTTTTGTTGGTACTATTTTCGGGCACATGACATTTTTTGATCGTATTCTAGTCCGATTTTTGGGAGACAGAATGAACAAAAATCAGGAATTCAGGATTTTTTTTTTCATTCCACATGTGGAAAAATTGATAAGGCAGTTTTATTCTTCGGGTCAGTATGATTACAGTGAAACCCTATTTATAGCATTTTTCATGTTTTGAGGCTTTTACACAATAAACTTTTATAGAAAAAATAATTTTTGCATTGCTTTGTTCTGAGAGCTATAACTTTTTTATTTTTCCACTGATGAAGCTGTTTGATGGCTTGTTTTTTGAGGTACAAGATGATGTTTTCAGCGGTACCATGTTTATTTATACTTTATGTCTTTATTATAGTTTAAAAACTTTGTCTCACTATAGGACTTTCATTTTTTGCAAGCTGATCACTTGTTTAGCATAGAGATGCTTTGCATACTGTCAGCGCTGTATGGACAGACAAAGTTGCTGATCATGCTCTGAGCTCTGATGACCTGGATGTCGTCATGACGACATTAGGTCACCATGGTAACGATTGGGATCCTGCGAAGACGTCGCTGGGTCTCCGATCTAAGAGCAGAGGGGCAGTCTTCCCTCAGCCAACTCCCAAAATGCTGCAATCATGTTTGATCACAGCATTTAGGTGGTTAAAGTGCTGAAAGTGGTGCGGGACCACTCCTGGCACTGAGTGCCCGGTGTCATTTATCAAAATCAGCTGACATCAAGCGATGATTGCATATGCACAGCCTCTGTGGACTGTGTACTTACAGTTGCTCAATTTAACATTCTACCCAATTAACTCTTCTGTTTTCTGTTAACTCTATGACATCACATGATTAAAAACTGACTAGTTGAATCCCTCTAAGCTCCAAGGAGGTGAATTTTATGCGCACAAGTCTTGAGTAACTACAAAAGTCTATGGCAGGGGGAAGAGCAGAGCAGCTGGGTCTGGAGTTTAAGTGGGGAATGAGTTATGCAGGGAAAAGAAACTTCCTTACAAAATGAGTAATTGTAATTACACAATGCTATATAATATGATGATTTTAATTTATTAAGAGGATAACATTTTTGATGGGAGTGCTTCTTTAATGTAGTGTGCAAAAAAAGCTTAAGAAAAAGGAAAAAATGCTAAGCTATAGCTGAGATGACTAAATTTCTGAAAAGACAGACTTTCTAACCCTTGAAGTATAAACTACACAAACAACTTCACTGTATAGGTTAATACTATGTTTATTGGAAGAATTAATGGAGCTAGAGCAGAGAAAAGATAATTAAGAGTTCAATAATATGAACATGGTTAAAGTGTCAGAAATTACATTTGTTCTGGAATTTTCTGCAAAACTAGCTTTGTCCTTTTCTTTGTTTCTTTAAAATTATGATATAAAAGAAGAGTTTTACCAAAATAAAATACAGAGATGTTCAACCAAAGTATAATCAAGAGTTATAAATAATATCAGGGTTCTTTAATAGAAAAATGTCACACAATTTATCGAATTATGAAAATTGCTAATAATTAAAGTAATTTCTTAAAACTATTAAAATTTCAAATTAAAAAATTTAGAAGGAATATCATCTGTCTGAAATAGTGAATTATTTAGATAGCGTAAAATAACTTTAAAGGGAAGTGAATACTAATTGAACTTTCGAAAGGTCGCAAATCCCCATTGAAAAATCACAAAAATGGGAGAATAACACGACAAGCCATGAGAATAAGCTGATAGATTTGACTGAAACTGACTCATTCTGCCAATAGCTATGTCCTATAACATAGAGGATGTAGAAGCCAAATTGTTCAACCTCTAAGTCTGATACGACCAAGCGCCACAAATTTAAGGCCTCATTCAGACATCAGTGATTTTTCTTGGACTTAAAAATTGGACTATTTTTCATCAGTTATTTGCATCAGATTTTCATCAGTGCTTTGTCAGCGTCTCAGTTTTAACCATCAGCGTTTCATCATTGATTTGGTTATATGCTTAAAACTGATCCATAGACTTCGCATCGCTGGGATCCTGGGTTCAAATCTCACGTCTTTGCTTGTGTTTCCTTCCATGTTACATTGATAAACTAATCGGGAATTTAGAATGTGTGCATCACAGGAAACAGTGATGATAATGTCTATAAAGTGCTGTGGAACATGATGGTGCTATTCAAGTAAAATAAATAAATCAGCTCTGCCAAGTAATATGGGTCACTACAGGGGGTTTTGCCCCAGGGGTTAAAAAAGTATATTTCCCAGAGATCTTTTATCACCTCTAGTGGTGCATATTATGAAGTATATCTATTATTTACATTATAGTATTAATATTTGTTTATCCATTAACAAAACATAAAGTGAATAAACAAAGAAGAAATCTAAATCAAATCAGTATTTGGTCTGATGACCTTTTGCCTTCAAAGAAGCATCAATTATCTAGGCACACTTGCTCAGAGTTTTTGAGGTTGTTCGAAACAACCACAGATCTTCTCTGGATGTTGACTTGCACAAGTCCTTTAGTATATTCATGTAATACTAGACAAACTCAATGATGATGAGATCAAAGCTTTGTGAAGGTATGTGGAAATACACACAGGAGTCTAGATCTGACAAACTACAAAAAGCACAAAACACTGTCTCCCTCTTTATAGATGATGATCAGTTTTGGCATGTATGTAAATATGAATCTGCAAAAGGAATGTGGGAACAGCTGCAGAAAGTGAATGAAAGGATAAATCTCAGCAATAAGCTCGATTAAATGAGAATGGATTACGTAACAAATACTCTAGAGATTGTGAAACACCTGCAGATTGTTGGAGAAGATCTAAAGGATTTTCATGTTGCTGCACTACTGAACGGTCTACCAGAAAGCTATGACACACTTGTAACTGCAATAGATACACACCCAGATTATGATCTTACATTGGAATATGTCAGACCAAAACTTGTAGAGGAGTATATGCACAAGACAGAAAGTATAAACAGTAGTGGGGTATCCAAAGCAGAATTCATTTTAAAAACCCGAGATCTACCGAAAACTAAAAATCATTTTAAGGAAACACGTCTTAATGACTGACTACAGATTCCATAAAGCTATAATGAGTAAGAAAAATAATTATTAAAGGGTTGAAAGTGCCATTAATGAAGAATATGACACTTCAAGTACTGAAGCTGCTTTTACTGTTAATACAAGTGCATCAAAGCATGCATGCTGTATAAATTAAGGTGCAACTAGTAATGACTAATGACAAAATTTCTTCTCTAAGGCTGGTTTCACATTTGCATATCTGTGCGCAGCATTTGATCCGCATGCGTCATGTGTGCATATCTTTAACATGTTGTACATTGGGACATGCATTTGCATGAGGATGTGTAAGCTTGCGTCGTTTCGGTGTGTGGCGAACGAAACATGTTTTATTTTTTTAGGCAAAAATCTGTCAAATATGCACAGGCATGCGCATGAGTGCGTCAAAAAAGTACTGCTGTCTATGAGAACGCATTGGTATGCATGCATTCGATATGCATGCGTACTTCAGACTGAATGATCCTCCAATTGACTGCCAGTTCCCCTATAACAACTTCCCCAACCACTCCTAGCCTACCATCACAGCCCATCACCCCCCAGATCCCAAAAGTAAAGCCTTGTTTTATATTTTGTTGTTTATTTGTCACATAACACCAAGAGGAAATTTATGTTAATAAAAATTATTTTGGTTCACAATACCTGTTAAACAAAACAGGGTATCTCTTTATTTAAACATGTGTTGTGAATCGGTCACCGAGGAGGATAGCAGGCCCAGGCTGAGCCACAGAAAACCAGAGAGGTTGGTAACTAAGCGGATTGCAGACCCCTGATCCTATCCACACAACTAGCAGTAGCCGTGGAGCGTACCCACGATGATCCTAGACGCCTCGGCACAGCCGGAGAGCTAACTAAGCCTAAAGCAAGAAAGGGGAAATCTAAACTACCACAAAGGATTAGATAGCCCCCAAACATATATTGTCGGTGAGACAAGATGAAAACACAAATGCAGGCAAGCAAATAGACTGAGCAAATGATGGGGCCCACACTGACTAGACAGGACAGGAAAGGCAAGACACTGTCTGCAATCACACAAAAAAACCTGCAAAAGGTCCAACACGTCTGATGCACAAAAAACACTGAAGCCGCACAACTTCGCCCCCACTATATCAGCACTCCGGTATATTCTGAAAGCAAAGCAAAAAGAGACCAATATAACAGTGGACAAAACAAACTTGCACAAGCAGTAACATATGGGCGGTGATTCAGCACAGCCCCAGCCGGAGCTGGCTGACCCGCACAAAGCAGAGATAGACAAAACCAGATCAAATGCAAACAGAATAGCAAATGAGCCACTTAGCTGAACCATGCAGGGCTATTTTAGAATTTTGGATAACTAGAGGAGGAAGACCTGTGAAAACTCAGACGTCAAGGTTAGATTTCAGAAAGGCAGATTTTAAGGGATTCAGAAAGAGAATTGGAGGGATCCAATGGCTGGATATCCTTAAAGACAAAAATGTCCAGGAAGGATGGGAAATCTTGAAAAATGAAATTCTCAAAGCACAATTGTTAACAATTCCGAAAAGAGGGAAGAATAGGAAGCATTTAAGGAAGCCAGGATGGATGAACACAGAACTTAAGCACATGCTAAAAAGGAAGAAAAAAATGTTTATAAAATGGAAAGAGGGAGGCATATCTAAAGAAGAATATAATACTGTCTGCAGAACATGCAGGGCACAAATCAGATTATCTAAAGCTGACAATGAATTGAGGCTTGCAAGAGATGTCAAAAGCAATAATAAAGGATTTTGGGGATATGTCAAAAGTAAAAGAAAAGTCAAAGATAGGATTTTTACAGGATGAAAATGATGAAATGGTAAGACAGGATGTTGAGAAGGCCGAACTTTCAAATTCCTATTTTGCATCTGTCTTCTCTCAGAAAGTAAATGTAACATCAACTGTTCTTCACTGTCCTATTAAGGGAATAGAAGAATCCAGGATATCTATAAACAGAAAGATAGTGATGAAACACTTAGCTAACCTAAATGAATTCAAGTCTCCAGGTCCAGATGAATTACACCCCAGAGTACTGAAGGAGATAGCAGAAGAAATTTTTGAACCCCTCTCCATAATCTTTGAAAATTCTTGGAGAACAGGAGAAGTCCCAGAAGACTGGAGAAGAGCAAATGTTGTTCCTATCTTCAAAAAGGGGAAGAAGGTGGACCCAGGCAACTATAGGCCGGTGAGTCTGACTTCTATACCAAGAAAGATCTTTGAACAAATTTTTAAACAACATGTATGTCAGTACCTGGATAAGAATGAGGTGATTAAACAGAGACAGCATGGGTTTGTAACTAATAAGTCATGTCAGACTAACTTAATTTCCTTCTATGATGGAATCACTGATTGGGTGGATCAAGGAAATGCTGTAGATATAGTATATCTTCACTTCAGCAAAGCATTTGACAAAGTATCTCATACAATCCTTATTGAAAAAATGACTAAATATGGAATGGACAAGGCAACTGTTAGGTGGATTCATAACTGGCTTAGTGATCGGACCCAAAGAGTGGTCGTAAATGGCTGCACATCCAGTTGGAAGAATGTCTCAATTGGGGTACCACAGGGCTCTGTCCTGGGCCCTGTATTGTTCAACATCTTTATCAATGATTTAGATAAAGGAATTGAGAGTAAGCTGATTAAATTTGCTGATGACACAAAGCTAGGAGTGATAGCTAATACTAGAGAAGAGAGAGAGAGGATTCAAAAAGATATAAATAAACTGGAGAAGTGGGCAGCAACTAACAGAATGGTTTTTAACAGGGAAAAATGCAAAGTACTACATCTGGGCAATAAAAATTAAAAAAGCATATACAGAATGGGAGGAATAGGGCTAAGCAACAGCACATGTGAAAAAGACTTGGGTTGTCAAATTGGTACTATAGGTTCTATGGAACTCGGTAGCATGGGTCAGAGAAGACAGACACAGTATATGTTCAAAGGTTCAGTATTGTATTGTAGCAACAGGTCACAGTACTATGCAAAGATAGTTCAGGGGTATTGCAGGAAGCAGGCTTCAGTATTACACGGTAAGCAGATATAAGTTCTGGCAACAGGTAGAGTCTGTACGAACCAACTGGCGAGAGTCTGAGGTCCGGGAGCACACAGTCCTAAAGTCCTGAGCCTGGACCAGGCTTCAAGCGGAGAGCAGGCCGCAGAGATGAATGAAGCAGAGCAGATCCGGACAGGAGAGGCGGTCAGGCAGGACGGCAGGTAAGTAACAAACGGGGAATCCCGAGGTATAGAAGAAGCAGGCACAATGCGAGTTCTCCAAGCTTGGCAGCAGGTGAAGATCCAGATACACAAGCACAGGTATAATGTGCTGAGTCCCTTTTGTACACAGCAGGCAGGAAACAGGAAGAGTCAAACAGGAACAAGATGGCCCCTTGTGAAGCTACTTACTCCATCTTTGATAAGGGCAAAAGTAAGGGCAAAGTCAAACAGAACAGAAACATGGCTCAGAGCCTCACATGGGTATACTAATAGATCACAGACTGAATATGAGTCAACAGTGTGATGCAGCAGCAAAAAAGGCAAATGCAATTCTAGGATGTATTAACAGAAGCATACAGTCTAGGTCACATGAAGTCATTATTTCCCTCTACTCCTCTTTGGTCAGACCTCATCTGGCATATTGTGTCCAGTTTTGGGCACCACATTTTAAAAAAGACATCAACAAACTGGAGCAAGTTCAAAAAAAGAGCAACCAGAATGGTGACCGGTCTGCAAACCCTGTTGTTATGAGTGAGTCACCGTAGGAGGCAAAAACAGAAATATTAAGTCCAGAAAACCAGAGAAGTTGGCAGCTCTCTGATTGCAGACCCCTGAACCTATCAACAACTAGCAGTAGCTGTGGGGGGTTCCTACGGTGCCCTAGACCCCTCGATCACAGCCGGAGAACTAAATAGCCTAAAGACAGAAAGGGAAATCTAAACTGCCCCAGAGCAGACCCCAAAGCAATAGGCAGCCCCCAACATATAATGACGGTGAAGCAAGATGAAAAAACACACACAGATAGAAAGATAGGCTGAGCAAATGATGGGGCCCAAGCTAACTAAATAGGACAGGATAGAAAAGCTGCTATCTGCAATCCGCCAAAACCCTATCAAAACAAGAGCCAACAGACTGACAGGGAAAAAAGGCCTGAAGACGCTAGGCTTCAAAAAGACTATATCAGTACTCAGGTATTTTCTGAAGACAGAGCAAAATGGAATTCAGCTCACCCCAGCAGGGAATGGCAGAAATCCAGAAAAACAAGGCAAAACAAAACCAAAACACAAATGCAAAAAGCACAGCAGAAAACTTAGCTTTTGAGAAGCAGGAATCAGACTGGTCTCCTAGAATCCCTCTGAGAAATCACCAGCAAGGCAGAAGGGAGTCGGCTGCCTTAAATCCAGTCAGCAATTCCAGTCACCCAGTCATCATCATCCCGCTCAGGTGCTTGGTAATCATCCTCACTACCTTCCTTCACCAGAAGAGGGAGTTCATCAGACCTCAATGGTGAAGGGGAAAATGAACTCACAACACCCTGTCTTATGAGGAAAGGTTGCAGGATTTGGGATTGTTTAGTTTGCAAAAGAGAAGACTGAGAGGAGACTTAATAGCTGTCTACAAATATCTAAAGGGCTGTCACATTGTAGAAGGATCAACTTTATTCTCATTTGCACAAGGAAAGACTAGAAGCAATGGGATGAAACTGAATGGGAGGAGACACAGATTAGATATTAGAAAAAACTTTTTGACAGTTAGAGTGATCAATGAGTGGAACAAGCTGCCATGAGAAGTGGTGAGTTCTCCTTCAATGGAAGTCTTCAAACAGAGGCTGGACAGACATCTGACTGGGATGATTTAGCGAATCCTGCTTTGAGCAGGGGGTTAGACCAGATGGCCCAGGAGGTCCCTTCCAACTCTACGATTCTATGATTCTATGAGAGCAGGAGACATCTGACCTCAGAAGGCACAGGAAGAAAGTCACCAGCAGGGATAGAGGGAGTCAGCTGCCTTAAATCCCAAATCTCCAATCGTCATCCTCATTATCAGGTGGCCAGCCTCTGTCAATCAGATCAGCTCCACTACCTCCAGTGACCACCAGAGGGAGCCCAGAAAGAGAACTCGCAACCTCTCTGTCAATCTGACCAGCTCCACTACCTTCAGTAATAAGCAGAAGGCGGCCAGAAAGAGAATTCACAACAAACATGTGTGCATTGTTGAGTGAAGTATTAACGGGTGCTACAGTAAAGGTGTTTATTATTAAAGTTACACTAAAGGTGTTAGTATTAAAGTCAGCAAACATTACAGGTCCATTTAACTTAACCATTTTGTCTTGCCATGCCACACGTCCAATATCCGAAACAAAGTAGGCAGCAAATTTTTCCCTCATTTGAGCAACTTCCACTGTAGTCCTCAGAGGGTGATGTTCGTAATCCTGCAATGTTGTATGAACAGGTTTGTCAAGTTCTAATCGTTGTCACTCTTTCACCAGGATGTAATTGTGCAGAACACACGCTTTCACATCCTCAAAAATTGTCTGAGTTTTTAGACTAATAGGTAGTGTTGAGCGATACCGTTCGATACCCAAAAATATATCGGATGGTATCGCCCGATACGAAAAAAATATCGGGTATCGCCGATTCCGATACCGGAAGTCCCATTCAAGTCAATGGGACTTCCGGTATCGGAATAAAAAAAAAAAACCTTTATTTCTTTGTTGGCTAATTCTACATAATTGAGAACAAATAAGAATGTATTGTGGGAGGTGGAGGAGACATTAAAGGCATAGTGGTTTATTCAAATCACTTGGCATAGCATTAATTCCAATTTTTTTTTTCAAGACGTTCGGAGTTAAAAAGATATTGACAATGTTTACCTTTTTTATATTTTGTCAGATATGTATGTTTCACAACTTCCATGCTCTTCACCTTCTTTTGTACTTCTCCCACACTTTCTCCTTCATGATCCGCAGCAGTAGCATTTTTTTCATCAACTTTTTCTTCACCTTATTCATCTTCTTCTTCACCTTCTTCCCATTGTTTTTTTTTCCATTCTTCATATTCTTCTTATTCAGCTCTACTCTACTGCTCCACTGCCTCTACCCACATGGCTGCTTTGAAAAGCACTACCAGCAACACTTGCGGGGGGAATGGAGAACATGATGGCCTGCACAAGTGTTTCTTGGTACTCCCGCATTTTACGCTCCCGGTTCAACTGTGGTATGAGGCTTTGTAAGTTGTCCCGGTAGCGAGGATCTAGGAGGGTGTACACCCAATAATCAGCCGTGTGGAGAATGTTGGCGATGCGGCGGTCATTTAGCAAGCACTGCAGCATGAAATCAACCATGTGCTGCAGACTGCCAACTGGACCGGAAACGCTGCCCCCAGCTTGAGGCAGCATCTCTGCCTGCTCAGCATCACCCCACCCTCGCTGTACACACTGACTACTAGAGCCTTGTGTACCTCCCTCCTCTGGAGAGATGTGTTCCTCCTCCTCCATTGACTCCTCGTCATCCTCCTCACTAAGTGTCCCCTGCCTGGGCCTTTGTGTGGAAGCACGTTGCGCAGACTTGCCTGAAGCAGATGGCATTTCTGACTCCTCATCCTCGACCTCTTCAAAAACCTCCTCACTTAGTGCTTGTAAGGTTTTTTGAAGCAGACAGATAAGGGGGACAGTCATGCTGACTAGTGCATCATCTGCACTGGCCATCCGTGTGGAGTCATCGAAGGCACGCAAAACTTGGCAGGTGTCCCTCATAGTGGCCCACTCAGTGGTGGTGAAGTGTGTCCGGCGCACAGTGCGACTTGTTTGTGCCTGATGCAGCTGGTACTCCATTACTGCTGCCTGCTGCTCACACAACCGCTCCAACATATGTAACGTTGAATTCCACCTGGTGGGGAGGTCACATATGATGCGATGTTCTGGCAGGCGGAATCGATGTTGCAGAGATGCAATGCGCGATCTTGCCATGCTGGAACGCCGCAAGTGAGCACACTCTAGGCGAACCTTGTGCAGCAGTGCATCAAGATCCGGATAGTCCCTCAGAAAGCTCTGCATGACCAAATTGAGCACGTGTGCCAGACATGGTATGTGAGTGAGGTTGCCTAGGCCCAGAGCAGCAACTAGATTTCGGCCATTGTCACTCACTACCAAACCTGGCTGGAGATTCGCTGGCACAAACCACACATCGCTCTCCTGCTTGATGGCATTCCAGAGCTCCTGTGCTGTGTGGCTCCGATTCCCCAAAGAAATTAATTGAAGGACGGCCTGTTGACGTTAGGCCAGATATGAGCACAGGTGTGGCCAAACAGGCTCATGCAGTGCTGATTCCGAGGAACTAGATTAGAGGGAGGACTCAATATGTACAGACTGCATTCCTGCAATCCTTGGAGTTGGCAGAATACGTACAGAGCCACTCTCCAGATCTGTACCCGGCTCCACAATATTGACCCAATGGGCAGTGAGGGAAAGGTATCGTCCCTGTCCATGGCTACTGGTCCACGCATCGGTGGTCAGGTGGACCTTGCTACTGACGGCGTTTAGTAGCGCATTTTTAATTTTTCCCTCCACATGCTTTTGCAGGGCAGGGACGGCTTGCCTGCTGAAATAAAAGCGGCTGGGCACATTGTATTGTGGAACTGCCAATGACATCAAGTTCCGGAAGGTGTCAGTCTCTACCAGCCTGAATGACAGCATCTGAAGGGCCAGTAGTTTGGCAATGCCGGCATTCAGAGCCAGTGCTCGGGGATGGTTTGCCGAGTATGGCCGCTTTTTCTCCCATGCCTGTGCTACCGATTGCTGGTGAGTGGCCTGGGAGTGTGCTGATGACTGAAAACGTGGTTCAGTGGGTGGAATTTCACTGGGTCTCTGGACAACAGTGGCAGAGGTTCTTCCATGGCGTTCCAGTGAGGAAGCCGAACCAGCTGTGTGTGAGCTGGAGGAAGAGGCCCCAACACGAGCTGAAGAGGTGGTAGGTGCTGCTGAAGGTTGGCCTACATCTTCAGTGTGTCTGTGTAACTCCACCTCGTGCTTGGTACGCACATGTTTCCACATATTTGTGGTATTGAGGTTGCTCACATTTTTCCCTCGTTTAACTTTCTGATAACACAGCTTGCATTTGACAAAGCAAATGTCATCTGCAACTGTGTCAAAAAAAGACCACGCACTGCAAGTCCTGGGAGCGCCCGTTTTGTGTTTTGGAAGAGGATTGCTCCTCACAGGTGCCAAAGTGGAGGCTACAGGCAACCAAGTCTGCCCCCGCCCTCTCCCTCCTCTTTTGGCCGTTCGGGGAATCTCTTCCTCAGAGCTGCTCCCACCACCTTCCTGTGGCTGGCGCCATGATGGGTCAAGGACCTCATTGTGACGGGAGTATTCTCCAGAGCAAGGAGGGACAACAGGCCTGGGAATAATCCAACAGATTTATTGACCAAAAAACAGGAACAACACGAAGGTAATTTGCAGAGTCCCAAAATAAGTCCACAGGAAACTGATTCGGGGGCACTTCCCGACAATCCTTGTGCCAGATCACAAAACCATAGTCCTTTAAGAGTCCCAGAAATCCACCACGATCACACAGAGGCCGAAGCTTCCTCAGACAGCCTCGTCCTACTCTTTTAGCATCCAACTCACATCTGATCTTAAAGCAAGAATGTATTGTCAGGGCTCCTGGGATCAGTCCATCTGAAGGGGGGTAGGGGTCACACCTACTATTCAATGGTTTGGTCCATCAGAAGATTCTAGAAATGTAAGGGCTCCACTTAGTCTACAGGATGTGTATTGTAGGTTATCTTCTGCTTAGGAAAACAATAGCCAAAGTTCCACTAGCTGTTGACACAAGCCTAAATTAGATTATGGTCCAGGTACATCACAAGACATTGCAAGTATTGGGGGAAGGAGACATGGTTAATTTACAGCAAATGAACCAGAGGAAAGTTAAATGACATATTATACAAAATACAGGACAGGGCAAGACTGCAAATCATGACAATCCCTTCCCCTCCCAATTTGTGTACGTACTAGGGACCTCTACAGGTCACTGGTTAAGTACACACAGGCATGGCTGACAGGACTCAGGGCTCCTCTTGCCTGGACAGTCCATCTGCATTTTGGTGTTGGCTGCCTCTTCTATACTGTATGGTAAAGTTATAGGGCTGCAGTGCCAGGCTCCATCGTAGTAAGCGTCCATTGTCCCCAGCGACTCTGTTCAGCCAGGTGAGGGGATTGTGATCAGTAACCACAGTGAATTCTCGTCCATACAGATACGGCCTTAGTTTCCTAAGGGCCCACACTACAGCCAGACATTCTTTTTCAACAGTTGCATAGGCCACTTCTCGGTCCAGCAGTTTCCGGCTGAGGTAGGCAATGGGGTGCTCGTCCCCAGCTGCATTCACCTGGCTGAGGACAGCTCCCAGTCCATAAGCAGAGGCGTCCGTCTGCACAATGAATCTCCTCTTGTAGTCTGGAGCAGCCAGAACAGGGTCACAGACCAGAGCGTCCTTCAGCTGGTTAAAAGCCTCATCACAGGCTGGAGTCCAGATCACCAGCCGGGGCATCGTTTTCTTGGTCAGGTCGGTAAGAGGCTTGGCCACAGTGCTGAAATGAGAAACAAATTTTCGGTAATAACTGGCAGTGCCCAAAAAAGCCATAACTTGTTTCTTAGTTTGGGGTACAGGCCAGTCTCTAATAGCCTGGATTTTGGCAGGTTCGGGACGGAGCTTCCCTCCTCCTACTCTATGCCCTAGGTACTGGACTTCACCCATCCCCAATTGGCATTTATCTGGTCGAATGGTTAGGCCTGCTGCAAGAAGCAGGTCAAGAATAACGGCTACTTGGTTCAGATGTTCCTCCCACGTCTGGCTGAAGATAGCGATATCATCCAAGTAGGCACAAGCAAAGTCACCACATCCCCGGAGGATCTGGTCCACCATTCTCTGGAAGGTGGCCGGGGCATTCTTCATTCCAAAGGGCATATTTAGGAATTCATACAGACCAAAGGGGGTTATAAAAGCGGACCGTTCTCTCCCCTCCTCCGTCAGAGGGATTTGCCAGTATCCCTTAATGAGATCAAAGATAGTGACATATCGGGATCCAGCCAGTCGGTCTAGAAGTTCGTCAATACGAGGCATTGGGTAAGGATCACTGACGGTATGGTCGTTTAGTCGTCGATAGTCCACACAAAATCGAGTACTCCCATCCTTCTTGGGTACTAACACCACAGGAGAGGCCCAAGGGCTATGGGAGGACTGGATTACCCCAAGCTGTAGCATCTCCTCCAGTTCGTGCTGCATGGTGTTTCGAACTGATTCAGGTACCCGGTAAGGAGCCTGTTGTATGGGACGGATGCCCTGAGTGTCCACATGATGTTGGGTGACGGTGGTTCGACCTGGTTGGGATGAGAAAGCAGCACGTCTCTGTTGAAGCACTCCCAGCATCTGGTTTTTCTGTAAGGAATCCAGGTGATCTCCCAGAGGAACCTGTTCCACAGTGGATGGGGCTCTCGCTGCTTCCACAAGATAAGGTAGGGAGTCCTCATCCTCTTGACCGTCCTCTGAAGCTAGCCGACAGCTTGCTATCATTGGAAGGGTCCGGTCATGGTACTCCTTAATCATATTCACATGGACAGTCTTTTGTCTTAGCCCCTGATCATCTAAAGCAAGAAGGTAATTGGTGTCATTCAGTTTTCTGAGAACCCGGAAGGGACCCTCCCATGTTGTCTGCAGTTTATTCTGCCGATGGGGAACAATCATTAAGACCTGTTGTCCTTCTACAAACTCCCGGTAGCGTGCTTTACGGTCATACCATGTCTTCTGTCTGGTTTGAGCCATCCGCACATGACTCTGGGCAAAACTAGCAAGTTGGGCCAGGGTTTCTCGCAGCTTTAGGACATAAGGGACAACAGGGGCCCCTGTATCTTCAACTTGCCCCTCCCAGTATTCCTTGAGCAGGGTTAAGGGTCCTCGGACCTTTCTTCCAAAGAGTAGTTCAAAGGGGGAGAACCCAGTGGACTCCTGGGGAACTTCCCGATAGGCAAACAAGAGATGGGGTAGGTACTTCTCCCAGTTTGAATCTCTGTCAGTGAAGGCCCTCAGCATATTCTTCAGAGTGCCATTAAATCGTTCACAAAGTCCATTTGTTTGGGGATGATACGGGGTCGTGCGGATCGCTCGTACTCCACAGGTGCGCCACAGACACTGGACCAGCTCTGACATGAACTGGGAGCCTTGGTCCGACAAGATCTCACTGGGAAATCCTACTCTGGTGAAAATGGTAAACAGGGCCTCGGCCACCTTGGCTGCAGAAATACTTGACAAGGCCACCGCTTCTGGATATCGGGTGGCATAGTCCACAACAGTGAGAATGTACTGCTTTCCAGATTTACTTGGTTTAGCCAGAGGTCCAATGATATCAACAGCTACTCTTTGAAAGGGTTCTTCTATTATAGGGAGCGGTTGCAGGGGTGCCTTTGGGTGATCTCCGGGTCGCCCTCTACGCTGACATATGTCGCAAGTTCGGCAGAAATGCGCCACTGCTTGGGAAATCCCAGGCCAATAGAAAGATTGAGTCAATCGCCTCTCGGTGCGGGTTTTGCCTTGATGGCCAGCAGTAGGAATATCATGAGCAAGGTGTAATAGGGGAATTCTGTATTTCTGAGGAACAATCAGCTGTTTGCTATAAGTCCAGGGCTTATCTAGGGAGTCGGCATTGGTAACCCGATACAGAAGTCCATTTTCTCTGATAATTCTTTCTCCATTCTCCCCTAGCTGCCCTATTTCAGCTCGAGCTCTAAAACTAGCTAGGGTGGGGTCAGTCTCCACTTCTTGTCTAAACTGAACTTTATCCCAGGTAACATTCATATTATCCCCACAAGAAGAATCACTCACCGGCTGTGACGGCAGTTCTGGTGGCCTCATTTCCATGGATGGGTTGTACACGTCCACATTTGCTGCTCTCTTGGCTTGACTTCGGGTTACCGCACCGACAAAGTGGCAATGAAGATTCCCCACATCATTTCCTAGAAGAACGTCTGCAGGGAGGCCGCTCATCACACCGACCATGCATTGTTTGGCCCCAAAGCCATAATCCAGGGTCACACTCGCTCTTGGAATATATCTCTGGGTACCTCCAGCCAATTCAATGGCAATTCCTGGTCCCTTTTGAATTGCTTCTGGTTGAATTACTCGGGGATCGGCTATGGTGAGAAAAGCCCCAGTGTCACGGAAGCCAACAACTTTTTGACCATCCAGCACGACCTCCTGTAGATGTTTGTGCTGAAGATCAGAGGAACAGGTGGCTGGGGCTCGCACCCCATAGACTCCTGGTAGGGAAGCCAGGATATCAGAGTCACTTGGCAAGTCATCAGGCACTGAATCCATCTCTTCTCCAGGTGAGGGGGTCTGTAGATAATGAACAGGCAAAGGCGGTCTGTAGGTGTTCTGCCTCCGTACACCTGGACATTGGAATTGCATATGCCCGGGCTGCCCACATCCATAGCATCTGCGCTCTGGGATTCTTCCTCCACGTCGTAGTCCCAAAGGTGGAGCAGGAGTAATGCGAGGCACAGTCACACGAAGGTCACCATGAGTTGATGGTCTAGTGGGATGGTGAATATTGGAGGCAGAAGGACCAGGGGCCGCCAGCGTTGGGGGGCTGGTAGTGTTTTTCTCCCTGAGTAGTAATTTTTTCCACTGAGGCTTGATGGTGAGAGCCTCATCAGCTAGAGCTGCAGCTTCCTCCACTGTTGCTGGTCTCCTTTCACGCACCCATTCCCGGATCTCAGCGGGGCACTTAAAATAAAACTGCTCTTTTAGGATGACCTGCAGGAACGTTTCCCAGGTTATTGCCTCCTCTGCCTCCAGCCAGCGATGACATATATGTTTGAGTTTGTGAGCATACATCTTGAAGGACACTTCCTCATCACAGGCTAAAGTACGGAACTGAGTCCTGTAAGTGTCTGGGGTTACAGCATAATGTTCTAGAATAGTCTGTTTAATCTCCGCATACTCACAGTTCAACCGAGGGTCCATAGCTCTATAGGCTGCGGCAGCTCCACCCTCTAAGAGCCCCACAAGATGTCGGACGCGCTCCCTTTCCGGGACTTCCATTAATCGACACTGATGCTCAAAGTCCAGGAAGAAGCCCTCAATGTCACCGGAAGCCTCATTAAACGGCTTGAAGTCTTTGCGGGACACTCTGGGGAGTTCCCTCATGGGGGATGCTGTGGGTACAGTCTGTCTGGAGCTTCTCGCTGCCTCCAAAGTGATCTCCCTCTCCAGCATTGCCCTCTCCTCCATCCTGCGCTGCCTCTCCTTGGCTGTGCGCATGACCTCCCTCTTATCTTCTATGGTAGCCTCTTCTCCCAGCAAGGCCATCTCCTCCTCGTACCACACAACCCACTGACTTTTTTGGGTATTTACCTCCGACTGCCGCCTTTCCTCTCTTTGCTGTGAGGATCCTTCCTCAGCATCATCTTGCAGGTGAACTGCTTCCAAAGCCTCAATCAGCTGCTCCTTGGAGAGTCCCTTGTAGCTGACTCCCAGTTCACGGGCCTTTGTTTGTAGGTTCACCGCAGTCCAGTTCTTGTACTCTGCGGTGCTGGTTCCAGATGTTGATGGGCCGTTGTCCTCCATTCCTTCTGCTCTGATCCCACTGCTGCCACCAGTTTGTGACGGGAGTATTCTCCAGAGCAAGGAGGGACAACAGGCCTGGGAATAATCCAACAGATTTATTGACCAAAAAACAGGAACAACACGAAGGTAATTTGCAGAGTCCCAAAATAAGTCCACAGGAAACTGATTCGGGGGCACTTCCCGACAATCCTTGTGCCAGATCACAAAACCATAGTCCTTTAAGAGTCCCAGAAATCCACCACGATCACACAGAGGCCGAAGCTTCCTCAGACAGCCTCGTCCTACTCTTTTAGCATCCAACTCACATCTGATCTTAAAGCAAGAATGTATTGTCAGGGCTCCTGGGATCAGTCCATCTGAAGGGGGGTAGGGGTCACACCTACTATTCAATGGTTTGGTCCATCAGAAGATTCTAGAAATGTAAGGGCTCCACTTAGTCTACAGGATGTATATTGTAGGTTATCTTCTGCTTAGGAAAACAATAGCCAAAGTTCCACTAGCTGTTGACACAAGCCTAAATTAGATTATGGTCCAGGTACATCACAAGACATTGCAAGTATTGGGGGAAGGAGACATGGTTAATTTACAGCAAATGAACCAGAGGAAAGTTAAATGACATATTATACAAAATACAGGACAGGGCAAGACTGCAAATCATGACAATCATCATCTCCACTCCCCTCTTCAAGCACCGGCTGGTCCTGGGTTGTCTTGCCAGCACCGTACGCACCAGAAATTGGCAACTGAGTCTCATCATCATCAGATGAGTACTGAGGTGTGCTGGCAATAGGCACTGGCCCACCCGCCTCTTCAGATTCAGAGGGACAAAGCAGTTGCGCATCACTGCATACTCCCTCTTCTTCACGCTCTAGAATGCTGCTTGGCTGGCCACCTCTTTCCAAGCCAACAGATTCTGAGAACAGAAGTAAAGATTGAGATGGCTCCTGTCCAGGGCTCTCAGACTGCCTGGGCAATTTGGCAGGTGGTGAAGAGACAGATGGTTGCACTTCAGTGCTCTGGCCCTGAGAGGATGCGGAAGTCATTGAAGTGGATGCGTTAACTGCCATCCATCCGACAACGGCTTCAATTTGTTCGTCACACAGCAGTGGGGTACGACGAGGTCCTACAAAGCTGCGCATGAAGGACTGTTGCCTGGTAAAAGTGGGGGATGCCGGGTCACTGGTGGCCGCAGCAGACACCGATTCCCCACGTCCTCTCCCTGCTGAATCCCCCCGTCCTCTCCCTGCTGAAACTTCACGGCCACGACCACGTGCCTTACTCCCTGCCTTCTTCATCTTGGTAGACTGATAAAGATAGGCAGAAAAGTAAAAGAGGGAGGGCTTAGTGTTCTTATTGCTGAACACCTGCTAACCAGTATAAGAAACACTAATTTTGCTAAGAGTGTGTGTACTACACTTTAATATGATCTAATGTGGCCTACACAACTCTAAAGTGGAGTGTTTGGTGAACTTTATTTCCTTTTTTTTTTGGGGGGGGGTAAAATAAAAGGATGTGACCAAAGTTTGAAAGCTATCGTATCACAAACTTTTTGGAGCGATTACAATGCAGAAAGCTAACCTACAATGCAATTGATGAGGCTCCAAAAAATAGGGTGATACTAGTCTGGCTGGCCCTGAAGGGCACAAGCCAGAAAAAGGCTCCTCTATCTAATCTTATATAGTGTTTGGAACCAACCAATGACAATGGATGCAGATGGAAACACACTAATATAGGAGCAAAAATCTGGACAAATTAGCTGCAAAAGAACACATTGCAACGTGAGCTGCACTCACACACAGAGAGACCTATCAGACAGCCAAAAACAGTGCAGAGAAATGGGCTATAGCACTGAAAGGCTGCTGAAAGGCTCCACTGTCCACTCCTTTAGTGTTTGCAACCAACGTATATGGATACGTATGGAAGCACACTATACAGGAGAAAAAAAAAGCAGCAATAAAAGAAAAATGTGTATGAGGCAGAGACACATGCTGGGCGGCCTACAAGCAGACGTGCCTGCAGGACACACTACACAGCGTGGGTCTGCACTCACACAGCCCTTGCAGACAGCTATTAAAACAGCTCTGCTGAGCTAAAAAAATGCTACAGTGGTGGATTATGTAGCCTGGGTAGAGCAATAGATATGTTTGATGATCGCTATTTCTAACTGTCCCTCACAGTCTTCAACAGCAGCCTGTCCCTAACTGAATTCACAGCAGAGTGAACCCAAAATGGCAGCTGCTGCGGTTTTTATAGTGCATCATGACATCATTTCAGCAGCCAATCACAGCCATGCCAGTAGTTAACATGCCTACATGCCTAACAGGATGTGCCCACACTTCTGAGGATCCCCATTGGCTGAATCAAATCGAGCGGGCTCCTAGCATTATGGGAACTTCCGATTCCGGTATTCGATATGAAAAAAGTATCGGAACTAAGTATCGGAATTCCGATACAGCTAATATCGGCCGATACCCGATACTTGCGGTATCGGAATGCTCAATACTACTAATAGGTGTTCCCAAAATGTGCCATTTAGATACCAGGAATCCAAAGGCATACTCCACAGTTCTTTGTGCCTTTGTCAGTCAGTAGTTGTAAATCCTTTTGGTGTGATTCAAGTGCAGGCCTTAAAAATTATTTTTGCGACCTAGAAATGGCCACGAGAAGTCTGATGTGATATGTTGATTTGCAAAACTACTAGAAAACACACACCAGACTTAAAAATGTGTTTTGGGGCCTAGAAATGGCAACGACAGGAATGATGTGAAATATTGATTTGCAAAACTACTAGAAAACAGACACCAGGTCTGTAAAAGTATTTTTAGGTCCTAGGAATAGCAACGAGAAGGCTGATGCGATATATTGATTTGAAAAAGTACTACAATCTACACAACACCTGAAAAAGTGTTTTTGGGGTCTACAAAGGTCAACAAGACGGTTGATGTGATTCCAGCAGTTTTGCAAACCAAACAGCAGGCCCGAAAACTTATTTTTGGGGCCAACTAATACAGTAGCAATAAGACGATTGATGCTAATTTCTTTTGCAGGCTAATAGAAAACACACAAAGGCTTCAAGTACAGTACTTTCACAGACGGGGGGGGGGGGGGGGGTGCGGAATGCACAGCACCTTCACAGACGGTACTCCCACAATCGGGGGGGTGCTGAGTAAACGTTGTAGCTTCAAAGTCAGTACTTCCACAGGTGGTGGTTGCAGAGTACACAGTTTAACCCCTTAGTGACAAAGCCAATTTGGTGCTTAATGATACAATTCTGACCACCGTCATTTTATGAAGTTATAGTTCTAGAATTCTTCAATATATCCCACTGATTCTGAGATTGTTTTTTGTGACATACTGTACTTTGTTAGTGGCAAAGTTTATTTGATATAATTTGTGTATATTTATGAAAAAAATGGAAATTCACGTTTGGAGACCTCCTGATTTACCTAAACAACCTTAACCCCAAGACACCCTTAACCCTAATTCCAACCCTAACTATAACCCTAACCCCAGCACCCTCTAACCCTAATCCTAAAAATTACCCTAACCATAATCCTAACCCTAATCCCAACCCTAACTTTAGCCCCAACCCAACTCTAACCCTAATGGAAAAATGGAAATACATTTTTTTGCTTTATTATTTTTACTTAATTAAGAGGTAATAAAGAAGAGTTTGCGTTACAATTTTTTTTTATTTTGATCACTGTGTTAGGGTCTATCACATTGATCAAAATGTGCAATCACATCAAAGGAGAGAGAAATTAAATGGGAAATCTGACTTTTTTATGGTTGCCGTTATTCCGTTACTAACGGCAACCGTAACACTGGGGTCGGTAAAAAACGGCCTGAATAATGTTCTCTGGGGTCTCAGCTACCCCCGATAGCCAAGAACCTGGAGAAATTCCAACTCTAGGGGGCATTATACAGTTATTTCTCAGCGCTGTTAAAAAAATGGTGCTGAGGAATATGTACCCTTAATTGCCACCATTGAAAGCAGTATCGGCAGTCATTAAAGGGTTAAAGCACTGTACTTGAGTACACAGTGGCTTTTACCACAGAAATAGCACATATAGGGGATGCAGAGTGCGCAGTCAGAATATGTCCCTCACTCACTCCAGATGCATTCTATCTCTACACTAACAAGAGCATAATGACAGTAACACTCGTGATCTGGCCCTTAAATAGGCTGGGTCACGTGCTGCAATGGCCAGTCATAACCATGTAAAATACTTGGCATGGCTGTGATGGCTCCAGAAGTGTCCACAGACTAAAAGCTTGTTCATTGGCTATGCTGCAGTCTTAAAGTAAAATGTCAATGTTCTGTGTTCAGTACCAGACAATAGGTGTCTGGTACGAACCCCAAATGGCCATAGTCTGCATTATTTGATATAAAGTAACAAAAACAGCAAGTACTCATCTTCCCCAGGTCCAGCTCTTTGCTGTTGTTTTGGTCTCTGTGTTTTGGCGGCAGCAGTGATGTCAAATCAACTACTGACATCACCTCTGCAACCAATCACTGAATTCAGTGGCTCGTTCCATCTACCTTCACTAAGTTACGGAGTTCAGTATTTGGTTGCAGTGGTGATGTGAGCAGAGAGCTAGTGCTGGACTCGGGAAGGCGAGTACTAGCTGATTTTATTATTATTTTTTTTTTTATGATTTGTGACTTTGAGTCCACTTATGTAAAAGTGGAAAACCTCTTCTTTAAAAATGTAAAATAATAGGTCTTGTCATCTATTGTCTAACGGGGCTCATAAAACACTCCTAACATGCTAGATCTCCCTGTATCAATGGGGTCTCCTCTGCAATTCCACTCCAGCAAACTACACTTATCACCTAATGTACAATACATAGCATTTTCAGACATGTATTTATGGGGGGACAGGTGGGGCATATTCCCTAGGTGCAGCTTGTAGGGGGGGGGTGCGGCGATCCAAGATGTATTCCCGGCAGCTGCATTATTCTGCCCCCCAGACTGGAAGTCAGCTGTTCTCTGAGACAGTTTCTAGTGATCAATTGTACTTGAGTCTTTCAGAAACTGAAGTCGCCAGGTTATGGAGACGTTAGCAGCATAATCAGGTCATGTGATAACACTGCTGACATCACTTGGCGGCACTGCAAACAACATTGGTGGCAATTGCTCCAGTGGTTCTGAAGACACCAAAGTTTTAGTGTCATGGTGATGGGAAAGATTTGAGTACACAGTTTGGGGAGCAAGAAAGGTATGAATGCAGACACAATATGAGGGACGGGAGAAATTTAAGCACACAGTTTGAGGTGCAAGCAGGGAGATGGGGTCGCGTATATGAAGGGGATGGGTGCAGACACAGTATGGCGAGTGGGGGACAGGTGCAGAAACAGTATGAGTAGCGAGGGGGGGAATGTTTGCAGACAGAATTGGGAGGAAGAGTGCAGGCAAAGTGTGAGGAGCGAAGGAGGAATGTATGTAGATACAGTATGGGAAGCGAGGGAGGGGGGGATGGGTGCAGATACAGTATGAAGTGGGGGTATGGGTACAGACTAGAGTTGAGCGAAACAGGTCAGCCAGATTCATAAGTCGCCGACTTATGGCAGAGTCGAGTTTCGCCGACCGAAACCCAACCACAGCGTGAAGTCGGCCATGCGGTCGGCAAAACGAGCGCCAAAGTCGGATTTCTCAGAATGCTTGCATGTGACTTTTTTCAGCCACTGAGCAAGGACATACACTGTGGGCAACGAGATGACATGTGCAGCGTAGAGAGAGAGAGATTTTGCACACTTTAAAAAAGCGGTCCAGCATGTAGGTGTGTTTACGGTCCTCCACTCCCTGCCAACTTTGCTTCCCCATTGACTTGTATTGGGTTTCATTTTTCAGTCGGACCTTCGACTTTTCCCGATAGTCGGCTGATTTCATTAAACTCGACTTTTGAGAAAGTCAAGTTTCATGAAACCCGACTCGACCCTAAAAGGGCAAAGTCGCGCATCTCTAGTACAGACACAGAATGGGGGAATGTATGTGGACAAACTAACAGTGTGTAAATAAGGTGTAGAGTATAAGTAGTGTCTAACAATAGGCTAATCTCACCCAATTAAAGATCAAAATTTTATTACCGTAAATTAAAGTATGGTGAGTGGGAGGCTGGTGCAGAAACAGCATGGTGAGTGGAGAGGGGATGGGTGCGGACAAAGTATGAGAAGCGAGGGAGGAATATATGTGGACACAGTATGTAGAGCGAGAGAAAGAATGTATGTGGACACAGTATAGGGAGGTGATGGAAAGGGGGTGTGGGCACAGTATGGGGAGTCAGGGGGTTGTGTGAGGAGACATTATTGAGAGTGAGGGGGTAAATATAGGAGACAGTATGATTATCAGAGGGGATTTGAGAGGAGATAGTATGAAGAGGAAGGGGGATATGTGTGAGGAGACTATTGAGGGGAGTAGTATGGGGGTAGCATGGGGGACAGTTTAAGAGCACAGACAGAAGGGGACAGTATGACAAGGAGGCGTGTGATGAGATGGCACAGTAGAGAGACTGGGCTCTATATGGGGACACAGTGTGAAGAGGGTGCCCAGTATGGAAAGGAGAGGGCAATGTGGAGGGAATATAGTGAGGGCAAATTAGTTATTCAGGGGCTCAGCTTACAGCACATTTTTTCATTCAGGAACATTATAATGACACTGCTATTTTTAAAGGTATCATGTGGGGATGTGCTGCACAAGACTGGAGAAGATGGATGTCTGCAGAGACTAGCTGTGGCTGTGAAAAGTCATCATAGCAGGTGGACAAGATGAAGAAAAGAAAGAACAACTCCAAATCAGATAAGTTTTTTTTGTGATACTGACTAATTCTCATCACTACTGCAGTTCAGCCTGATAATGACAGAAAGAAACAACTCCCGGTATCTACTTACCATTGTTAAAGACATACGGGAAATTGTAGGTTCATGCAATACAAACGTATATGAGCCTGACCTGATATTACAATTGATGTACCACGTACTGATGATGGTTCTGGTGCTGAATTCATGTACTGATGGTGGTCCTAGTGATGTATTCATGCACTTCTGGTGCTTCTGATGATGAATGTCTGTTCTGCTGGTGGTTCTGGTGATGTATTTCTGTACTGATGAGGGTTGTAATGCTATGTTTCTGTAGTTTTGTGGATTATAGTGATTAGATATGAGCGACTTTGCCTTTTTTAGGGTCGAGTCGGGTTTCATGAAACCCAACTTTCGCAAATGTCGGGTGGAAGGAAATCAGCCGACTATAGGGAAAAGTCGGAGGCCGACTAAAACACGAAACCTAATGCAAGTCAATCGGAAAGCAAAGTCGGCAGGGAGTGGATGACAGTAAACACACCTACAGTGCCCATTTCAATGCCAAAAACATCAATTCTTATTACTGAAGCTTGTCAACCTTAATTTACTTCATAATAATAGTTACGTATTGAAAACTGGGGCTTATTTGGCTAAAGTTGTGGGGGGGTAGGGCTGGCTCCAAGCTTTCGTGTGCCCTGGGCCAAAGAGTGTCAGTGCGCCCCTTTAATACATACCACAACTCATGATGCTCTGATACGGCACAGAAATATAGGTATAGTACAATGACAAATACTTCACTGCTTACATGACATGACTGATCTATTTTAAATTGTACAATAGCTCAAAAAAAGGACAGTATATTACTCCATACAGTTTTATGGCCACCACATTGTGCGCCATACAGAATATTGAGCCCCATATATTTCTCCATACTGAATAATTGGTCACATATAATGTTCCATACAGTATATGATGAGCTCCACATAATGCTCCAGTATATTATGATGGGCCTCATGGATGATACTCCAGTATATGATGGGCCCTAATAATGCTCCATATATAATGGGCTCCATTTCTAATGCTCCAGTGTATCATGTGCCCCATAGATGTTGCTCCAATGTCTGATCTGCCCCATTTATAATGCTCCAGTATATGATGGGCCTCATGGATGATGGGCCCTAATAATGCTTCATATATAATGGGCCCCATTTCTAATGCTCCAGTGTATAATGGGCCCTGTAAATGCTGATCCAGTGTCTGATGTCCCTCATTTGGAATGCTCCAGTATATGATGGGCCCCATTTTTTAATTAACCCAGGCATGGTATGTGAAAAGAGCTCCATGGAGTAATCTGAGGTATGTGCTTCCACATCCTTCACTTTTGGTGTGGGTGAAGGACACAAGGAAAGGGGTTGCTCCTTATCAGAAGCCTGCAGTTACAACTCAGTGCTTGCATTTTTTACAACTTCAGAAGAGGAGGCGATAGAGCTGGAGGCTGTTTCAGCAATGTAAGCCATAATTAGTTCCTGTTGCTCCGGCTTTAAAAGCAGTCTACCTACTCCCAGAAAACGGAGCCATACAGGCCTTCCAGAGCTAAACCATGATTCAAGCTCAACACCTCCTGCCTTTGCTGCTATTGTGTTTTTGGCACTACCAGCTGATGCACCATCACCACCACCACCAGTACAAGGTGGCCCCCCACGCCCAAGTCCACGTCCTCTTCCACCATACCTTCTCATATCTTGGAAAATGGACCCAAAATACCAGCAGATATATGGTAAGGTATCAGATGCGTACAGCCCTATACAGTCTAGGGATAACAGTAAATCTCCGTACATATTTCATGATTCATACACAGACGCTCAAAGGCTCAGTATGGATAACCCAATAAAATAAAAAGTTGAAAAAGGGTATAGTATCACCAGATACAAGGTATATATAGTATACTGTAAACATTCTGAATCTCCGTATACATTTCAGGAGGCAGACACAAATGCTCTCAGGCCCAGTATGGATTACACAAGAATATGAAAAGCTGTAAATGGGTAATGTAACACAAGAATACAGCTGTATACAGTGTTGGAGTAATCTTAAAACTCCTAATATATTGCCGGAGTAACAGACAGACGTTCACAGGCTCATTATGGATTACACCAGAATCTAAATAGCTAAAAAGGGTACTGTATCAGAAACGTACAGCTGCATACAGTGTTGGTCAAATTTGAAATCTCGGTCTATATTTCCGGAGTCACCCTCAGACGCTCACTCAGTCTGGGTTTGACCATAATAAAAAAAATGTTGTAAAAAAGGTACTGGATAGCAAGTATTTATATTATAGGGTACAATTGAAATCTCTGTATACATAGTCCCGTAGTCACTCTCAGACGCTCACTTAGTATGGATTTGACCATAATACTAAATGTCGAACAAAGGTACTGTATAACAAGATACAAGCTGTATCGAGTATAGAGTAAAAATTGGTATCTCTGATTCACCGTATATATAGAAGGCGTAAACCACACACGCTCACTCACTATGGATGATACCGTAATACAAAATTTTGAACAAAGGTACTGTATCAGCACATAGCAGGTGTATCCAGTCTAGGGGTAATTGTAAATTTCCGTCTATACTTCCGGCGTCAGACACAGACACTATGTGTTACACCAGAATTTAAAAAGTAGAAAAAGGGAAAAGGTAGTCGAAGCGTATAGCAGTATACAGTGTTGTGGTACTTTAAAATCTTCGTATAAATTTCAATCTCAGTGTGCCAGTCCAGACTCTCCGCTACTGGAAACTACATGGATACAAGTACAGATGGAAAGTCGAATGTTAGCAGAAATTTGTGAGTTACTCATCGTGGGAAAACCTCCCGGTAGATGTTGCAGAGGCGATGCAGACCCTCAATTACTGTCTCTGTGGAGACAGAAAAAACGGTTCTTTGTGAAGAAAGGATTGCTTTATCGCAGTAGCGTGGATCATATCACCGTTACTCGTTTCCATCAAATTGTGATCACATGGAGATATGTAGACATGGTCCTCACTGCCTATCATGATGTATCTGGTCATTTTGGAGTGCAAAAGACAGAAGCCACAGGCCGTAGTTGATTCTATTGGATTGGCATGAGAGGAGACATTGAAAAATGGTGGCAGGAATGTCACACGTCTGTGACTATCACAACTGTGAAAGGTGATCATAAAGCACCACTGCATCCGCTTGTAAGTTGACGTCCATTACAAATGGTAGCCATTGATCATCTGAAGGTAGAGGCTAGCAGGACAGGCCATAGCTACATCTTAACCATCCTCGATCAATACCACAAATTTCTAGTGGCCGTCCCTGTGAATGATTTAACTGCCCAGACTACACAGCGGTGGAGCAGGGAGAGGTAAGTATTGCAACTTGCAAGTGCTGTGGCCATGACCAAGCAGGGGGGCACAATCGTGTTCGACGGTACTTGCACAGGGCCCGTCATAGTACGCTGGTGTGTCTGACGGCGAGTGGGCCCCCTCACCGTCAGAGACACTGTATTGTACTATGAGGGGCCCTGTGCCAGTGCTGTTGGCCATCAGCGGGCCCATCCACCTGTTCAGAGCAACGGCACTTGCCCGGGTGCGCCAGGTGTTGACCCCAGCCCTTGGGGGTGTGGGCAGCCCAGTTAGGGAGGTTTAAAAAAATTGCATATGTTGATGTGTTGGCTCGACATTCAGATGCTGCAAAGGGCGGAATTGGGCAAGTCCGAGGAAGAGGAGGACAAAAGCGAGGCAGTTTTCTGGCAACCTATGTGTCATCAGGGGAAGGTGGGATAAAATCCTTTGAAACCCATGCATGGTTCATTTTAATGAAGGTTAGATCATCAACATTTTGGGTCGACAGACGGGTCCTTTATTCTGTCAGGATTGATCCAGCAGCACTGAAGACTCTTTAAGATAACACACTAGCAGCAGGGCAAGCAAGGTCCTGTAAGGCATACTGTGCCAATTCAGGCCAGGTGTCCAGTTTAGAGGCCTAATAGTCAAAGGGGAATGACCTGTGAGGGAGAACATCGATTTGGGAGGAGAAGTAGTTTGTAACCATAGTTGACAACTGCTATCTCCTGTCACTTTGAATCAATGCAGTATTAGCAGTCGTGTTAGCGTTACTTGAGAAATCAGTCCACAACATGGTCATTAAACCCCTTTCTCCAACGCCACTTCGGCTGTGTGCACCACAAACACCTCTCCATTGTGCCCACTATGGCTCGTGGGAGAACCAGCACCGCTGCTGTGTGCTGGGAAAGCCTCAAACAAACGGTTTACCAGAGTTGCTTGTTTGTTTGCCAATATTATCTCTAGGTTCTCCTGTGGCATGATGCTGTGTAATTTGCCTTTGTAGCATGGATCAAGGATGCTGGCCAGCCAGTAGTCATCCCTCATCATTTTGGCAATGCTGGGGTCCCTTTTTAGGATCCACAAGGCATAATCGCACATGTGGGCCAATGTTCCAGGTGTCAATGCTGCACTGCCACTGCTGGGTGGAGGAGCACTTTCTGGCAAATCCACATCACTACAGTCACGCACAAACACTGTACCTGACCTTGGCAAGCCCACATGTTCTCTTGCCCCATGAGAAGCATCCTTGTTGCAAGTTCATTTTTGGATAGGGTTTTTGCGGATTGCAGACAGCAGCTTTTCTATCCTGTCCTATTTAGTTAGCTTGGGCCCCATCATTTGCTCATCCTATCTTTCTATCTGTGTTAGTGTTTTTCTTCTTGCTTCACAGTCATTATATGTTGGGGGCTGCCTATTGCTTTGGGGTCTGCTCTGGGGCAGTTTAGATTTCCCCTTTCTGTCTTTAGGCTAATTTAGTTCTCCGGCTGTGATCGAGGGGTCTAGGGCAACTGCTAGTTGTTGTGGATAGGTTCAGGGGTCTGCAATCCGATAGCTTCCAATTTCTCTGGTTTTCTGGACTTAGCTATTATTTTTGTTTTTTCCTCCTTCGGTGACTCATCCTTAACACATCCTCCTGCCCAAAATAATCATCCCCCTCATCCTCCTCTTCTTCCTCCACCTCGTCCAAGACAGTTCCCTGACCAGACAATGGCTGACTGTCATCAGGCCTTCCCTCCTCCTCCTCCGCTGCAGACGCCAGATCCTTAATGTGAGTCAAATTTTGCATGAGCAGACGCATAAGTGGGATGCTCATGCTTATGATGGCATCGTCTGCGCTTACCAGCCGTGTGCATTCCTCATAACACTGAAGCACTTTACAGAGGTCTTTCAGCTTTGACCACTGCACACCTGACAATTCCATGTCTTCCCTCAAACTGCCTGCCCGTGTATCCTCCCACAAATGCATTACAGCCTGCCTCTGTTCGTACAGCCTCTCAACCATGTACAGGGTGGAGATCCACATTGTTGCAATGTCTATGATTAGGCGGTGATTGGGGAGGTGGAGCAATTGCTGTAGCTTCTGCATACTAGTGGAGTGGACGTTTGAGCGACGGATGTGCGAGCACAGTCTTTGCACCTTATGGAGCAGGGATGTTAACTCTGGATAATTATTAAGGAAGCACTGCACCACCAGGTTCAATGTGTGAGCGAGGCAAGGTATCTGGGCAATAAAAATGAAAAAAGCATATACAGAATGGGAGGAATAGGGCTAAGCAACAGCACATGTGAAAAAGTCTTGGGTATACTAATAGATCACAGACTGAATATGAGTCAACAGTGTGATGCAGCAGCAAAAAAGGCAAATGCAATTCTAGGATGTATTAACAGAAGCATACAGTCTAGATCACGTGAAGTCATTATTTCCCTCTACTCCTCTTTGGTCAGACCTCATCTGGAATATTGTGTCCAGTTTTGGGCACCACATTTTAAAAAACACATCAACAAACTGGAGCAAGTTCAGAAAAGAGCGACCAGAATGGAATGGTGACCGGTCTGCAAACCCTGTCTTATGAGGAAAGGTTGCAGGATTTGGGAATGTTTAGTTTGCAAAAGAGAAGACTGAGAGGAGACTTAATAGCTGTCTACAAATATCTAAAAGGGCTGTCACATTGTAGAAGGATCAACTTTATTCTCATTTGCACAAGGAAAGACTAGAAGCAATGGGATGAAACTGAATGGGAGGAGACACAGATTAGATATTAGAAAAAACTTTTTGACAGTTAGAGTGATTAATGAGTGGAACAGACTGCCACGAGAAGTGGTGAGTTCTCCTTCAATGGAAGTCTTCAAACAGAGGCTGGACAGACATCTGACTGGGATGATTTAGCGAATCCTGCTTTGAGCAGGGGGCTGGACCAGATGGCCCAGGAGGTCCCTTCCAACTCTACGATTCTATGATTCCATGTGTGCGAGTTTTGCACAGGCTATGGCTGCCACAAGATTACGGCCGTTATCACTGACTACCTTGCCTGTCTCAAGATGTAGACTACTCAGCCATGATTCAGTTTGTCGCTGCAAGTATTCGGCCAGTACCTCCACGGTGTGTCTGTTGTCGCCCAAAGACATCATCTTCAACACAGCCTTCTGATGCTTAACACTAGCTGTTTGATAGTGGGACACCTCGTGTGCAACACTGCCAGCTGCGGATGGAGTGCTCGTGCGACTGCGCTCTATGGACGAGCTTTCGCTGATGGAGGAGGAGGGTCGAAAGTCTACAGCCAACTGTTTCCTATACCGTGGGCTAGGCAGTACTGTTCCACCACCGCTGTCCCCTGTGGAGCGTGCATGCACCACATTAACCCAGTGTGCAGTGATGGACACGTAACGGCCCTGGCCATGCCTAGTGGTCCATGCATCTGTTGTGAGGTGCACCTTTCCACTCACTGACTGTTTTAGTGCATGGACAATGCGGTCTTTCACATATCGGTGGAGGGCAGGGGTAGCTTTTCGAGAAAAGAAGTGCCGACTGGGAAGGTCATAGCGTGGGACAGCGTAGGCCATGAGCTCGCGGAAAGCTTCACTTTCAATCAAACGGTAGGGTATCATCTCTAATGAGATTAGTTTGGCAATGTAGGCTTTCAAACACAGTGTACGCAGATGAGTACTTTCTTGTCCTACTCAGAGTGTCTGGTAGGGTGAGCGGGACTGGAGAGCTGGTAGTAGGGGTAGTAGCGGTGGACCGGACAGAGTGAGAGGGGGTTGGTGATGGTATTGGTGGTGATGGCCTAGATTCAGTTGTTGTGTTGCAAAACCATTGTGATTCCCTGAGTGCTTTGGCCTTGCGTCGACACCTCCACATTTAGTGCTGTTGGTGTGCTTAACGGTGGTGGTCTTACAGTGGTGGAAGCGATGGAGCATTGCTGGCTACCTTCAGTCGGAGCAGGTGCACATGTGCTACCTGAGGTTTTGTAGTCCGTCCATGCTTGCAAGTGCATGTTGATTAAATGTCTAAGCATGCAACTGGTATTCAAATTTCTGATTTGTTTACCTTGGCTAAAGATCCTTCCGCACTTCATACAGGTAACCTTTGCCTCATCAGTAGGATTTTGGACAAAGAAGTGCCACATTTTTACTATTGTATACATTTTCTGGCCTTGCACGCTGTGCTAAGTTGACCGTCTGGCCAAGCTGTCCTACAACTCTTTTAGTTTTTCGTCCACGTTTTTGGACAGCTACGGGCCTGCCAGATAACCGCTGCAGCGATGTCAATGCCTGCTGCGGATCCTTCTCCTTATCTGAACTATTGCCAACGTCACCCTCCTCCCCCAATGGATGCCAATCCGGGTCAAGAACTGGGTCATCCATCACCTCCTCTTCAAAGTCATCTGCACCTTCCTCTTTACTTTCCTCTGTGTCACAGTGTAAGGTGGTATAGTATGCGGGAAGGGGGCATCAATAGACTGCGAGGGCAATGTAGTGCTCCGGGTCAATGTACCAGCAGAATCATCTAGCAGTGGCTGTGCATCAGTGCACTCCATGTCAGATTCATTTGAACTAGGGAATTCTGGATTTGACTGGATAGCCCAGGTATGGTATGTGAAAACAACTCCATACAGTAATCTGAAGTGTGGGCTGCCGCATACCTAACTTTTGGTGGAGGTGAAGGACACAAGGAAAGGTGTTTTTCCTGACCAAAACCTGTTCCTGATGCTCCGGCTTTAAAAGCGGTTTTCCTACTCCAAGAAAAGGCAGCCTTACAGGCCTTCTTGGGCCAGACGATGAAGCAGGCTCAACACCTCTTGCCTTAGCTGCTATTTTGCTTTTGCCAGAACCAGCCGATGCACCACCACCATCAGTACCAGCTGCGACCCCCTCCCCACGTCCACGGCCTCTTCCAACATACTTCCTCATGTTTGGGAAAATGTACCAAAATACCTGCAGAGAGATGGTACTGTATGAGGCGCATCCACCTTTGTAAGGTGTATTAAAAAAATTAAATCTACGTATATATTTTGTTAGTCACAGACGCTCTCATAGTATGTATTTGACCGTAATCCAACAAGCAGATATATGGAACTGTATCAGAAGTGTACAGCTGTATACATTTTGTGTAACTAACAATCTCCGCATATGTATTTACAGAGTGTCACACACACTCGCTGACTCTGTATAGATGTGACTGTAATTCAAACAGCAGATATACAATACTGTTTGAGAATCGGACAGCTCTATATGGTGAGTGTATGGAAAATTGTCAATCTCCGTCTATTTGTATACGGACTAACACACGCTGTCTCTGTCTAGTTTTGACCATAATCAAACAGCAGATAGACGAAACTGTTTAAAAAGCGGACAGGTCTTTAAGGTGTACGTCAGGAAAAATGGAAAATCTCCTCGGCTTGTTTTTCCAGAGTCTCACACAGATAGCTTCTACTTGTCCGTGATACAAGGCGGTACACGGTAGTGTGTGAGGAGCGTACACCGCTATACAGTGTGTGAAAAAATGAACGCTCAGTAACTCACCAGAACAATATAATAAAAGTTGGAGTGCTTTGAAAAAAGTGGTTTGAACAGCAGTGTGCACACAGCAATGCAGCTAGCAGGTAGCCTTAAAAGGCAGCCTAATCACCACCAGCGCTGCTGCACAGATCAAAAATCCTCCCCTTTCACTGCACACTAACTGTACAGTGAAAAGCGCTAGCAGCAGAAGCAATTTTTTTTTCTTCTTCCCTGCCTAACTCTCTCCCTATTCAGAATCAGCAACAGCACCTCTCCCTATTATAAGATCGGCAGAAGAAAGATGGCGGTCGGCGGTCACGGCCTTTTATACCCACTGTGACGCCACAGAAAGCCAGCCAATCACTTCAATGCCTTTCTCTAAGATGGTGGTGGCCGCTGAGCTTGTCATCGCGTTGCCCACAGTGTGCATCCTCCATCATTGGCTGAGAAAAGGCGCTGGAAGCATTATTTGAAATGCGACTTTGGCGCTCTGATCGGCGACCTCATGGCCGACCTCACGCTATGGTCGGGTTTCGATCGTCAAAACACGACTTTAGCTAAAGTCGGCTATTTTTGAATTTGAGCGACCCGTTTCGCTCAACTCTAATAGTGATGTATTTCTGTACTGCTCATGGCTCTGATGATGGATTTCTATGCTGTTATTGGTTCTAGTCCTGTACACATGTAACAATCCATAACTTGTAAGATGACATGATACATGGCTATGTTAATAAAGTATTGTGCCATCTGACAAGTTAATGGTTACTTTACATTAGGAACTGTGACTTAGCGATCACTAACGTGTTTGGGGTGTACTCGCTTGTCAGCGATATAACATGTAGGAGGACTGTATTTTCTTAAAAGTTCACCTAGATTTACTGCTCCATAACCCCAGCAGCACAAACACAAAGTAAAACAGCCTTTAGATCCAGCAAAACAAAATAATGTCCATAAACAGGGCTTAGCTCCGTCAGACTTGTGGTCACACAGGTCTGGTTATATTGTCCAGGATTCAGGCAAGGTCTGGAGCCAAGCACACACAGTTCCCCAGGCTCAGGTTTACCTGCTTAGGAGGTCTGCTGTTTTCCCAGTCTGGCTTCATATAGGTCCAGTCAGCCCAGACCCTTCCCTCAGTGCCTCCTGGGCTCCACAGTCGCACTCGACCGCTCCAGTCATACACACGGGTCTCCACAGTCCCTCACTGACCCCGTTCAGTATCACTATCAGATGTCAGACTGTCCACTCTGGAGGTACTGTATCTCACATACCACTCTATAGTGTCCAGTCTGGACACAGGGAATTCTGTCCACCCTGACAGACTCTCATACACTCACTGCCATGTGCTAAACACACCTCCATTACATAGCTTGTAACCATACCCACAGGTGAGGTATGGATCACATGGGCTGGTCACATGGTTATGACCTCAAGGAAAACAGGGGTACTGTGATCACCCTCACACAGAGGTGAGGTAATATGGGTAACCAAACCCTCCTGTTATGAATGGGAAACCGAGGAGGAAAAAAAGACAACAAGCTAAGTCTCAGAAAACCAGAGAAGTTGGTAACTATGCAGATTGCAGATCACTGATCTTAACCGCACAACTAGCAGCAGTCGTGGAGCGTTCCTACGTTGGTCCTAGACGCCTCGTCACAACCGGAGAACTACATAAGCCTAAAGCAGGAAAAGAGGAAAACTAACTGCCCCAGAGCAGACCCCAAAGGAAAGACAGCCCCCACATGTATTGACGGTGAAACAAGATGAAAATACAAACAACGGCAGGAAAATAGGCTGAGCAAACGATGGGGCCCAGCTAACTAAAAAGGATAGGACAGGAAAGGAAAGACACTGTCTGCAATCTGCCAAAAAAACCTACAAAAATATTGTCCAACACTTCTGATAGCAAAATTAACCCTGAAGTCACTAGACTTCTAAACCTATAACAGCACTCTGAAATATTCTGAGACAGAGCAAAAAAGAGGCCAATCTAATAAGGGACAAAAAGCAGATTGGCAAATACTGATTAATAGGAGTGGAATTTCAGCATAGCCCCAGCAGGGGCAGGCTGATTACACAAAAAACTGAATTGACCTACAAGCGCAAGTGTGAACAATAGCAAAAAACAAACTTAACTTGAGAAGACTGGAAGAGAGCTGAAGTCCAGGACCTGAGAAGCAGACTGAATCACCAGCACCCAGATAGGGCATCAGCTGTCTTATATCCAGTCTGATACTCCAGAGATCGAATCATTATCTTCCTCATCAGGTGGCAGATCACTACCACTTAAACCAACCGCACTACCTCCTGTCACCACCAGAGGGAGAACAGAAGGGGAACTCTCAACTGGTGGAGCAGAAAATGAGTTCATGACACCCTCCCATCTCTCATAGCTACCCGCAACCCAGACCCAGGTGCACTAAATGACATCTTTAGTGCTCCCATGCACTAGAGACAAAATACTCAGGGTTACATCGCAGGGAGCATCCATCCCTGTGACATTTACTTCCCATTAACCACACAACCACCAGTGAGAGTATGCAATTTGCACGATAAGGTAGCGGTAGCAGCGTACGCAGTGAAGAGGCAGTGACCCACAAAATTCAAACACAAATGTCTTTTTAATGTGTTTCCTCACAGCATTAAATGTCAAATCCACACAAGTGCATATATCTTCAGTGCATATAACTAGTATCCATTTCACCATTTGCAGAATATATACTGCTAAAAAGAAATAAAGGGAACACTATTCCATTTGCATCAGGCTGTTTGTGCTCCCTTTATTGCTTTGAGCATTATATATTATACGGCATGCTTCATTTTTCAGATAGTAAACACACCAGTCTTCCACTGACTAGTTTCCGTGGGTGTCTATGCGCCATATCCAAGACTCTATTCGCACAGCATTACATGTTGCAGGCACTACACACACTAGTCCTTCTCTGACTAGTTCCCATGGGTGTCCTGCACCGCTTGTATCACAGTCTCTTTACTCACACAGCCATACACAGTCCAGGATATCCTCTGGATCGCAGCCGGGTAACATATCAACCTGTTTTGCTATCGTTACACATACCAGTCTTCTTTCGGGCACAGGACATCCACCTCTGGGCACAGGACTGTCCACATCCGAGACCAGCCACATGGATGACTTGTATCTTTGTGTACACTGTGGGTTGCCAAGCCTCACTCTAGCCCTGAGACTCTTTAAGCACTTACTCAGCCTTCACTATTCCTTTCCTGCAGGGATTTTATCACAGAAACCTGTGGCTTTCAGCCACATGGAAAACCTGGATCCGGAATGGAACAGACTGCAACACTATCAAACTGCAATCTTTTTCAAAGACAAAATTCAGAGCAGGTTTTCCGTACCTCTGTCTTGGACACTAACATGTCCAAGACTAAGGCTGTGTTCACACGTAGCGGTTTTTTCACGTTGTTTTCTCAGATTTGCCAAAAAATCTGCTTAAAATAAGCTTCCTATTCATTTTTATGCATTTTGCACTTTTTGTGCATATTGATGCGTTTTTTACCGTGAAAAAAACGCTTCGCGGTAAAAAACGCAGCATGCTCATTAATTTCGCGGAAAATTCTGCATTTCTAGCTATTTTCTATGGGTCTGAAAACACACGAAAAAAACGCATAAAAATGCGCGTTTTTTGAGCCAAAAACGTGCGTTTTCGGAGAAGGGAGTCCGGTTTTTATGCAGAAATTTCTGCATACGTGTGCACATAGCCTAACTCGAGTTTTCCGCGCGGTTTTTGGACAAAAAATGTGCGGTTTTTATGCAGACACATAGAAATAGCCAGAAATGCGGAAAAATCTGCGAAATTAATCAGCATGCTGCATTTTTTACCGCAAAGCGGTTTTTTCTTGGTAAAAAACGCATCTATATGCACAAAAAGTGCAAAATGCATAGAAATGAATGGGAAGCCTATTTTAAGTGTTTTTATAGCGGATTTATTGACAAATCCGTGGAAAAAACCGCAAAAAAATGCTACGTGTTAACACAGCCTTAGACCGGGGTAACACATGCGAGAAACTCGCACGATTCTCATGTGAGTCTCTCGCATGAACACCAGTCACTGCCGCCAGCATTCAGACCGGAGCTTGCGGCAACATGTATTTCTATGCTGCTGCACGCTCCATTCCGAATGCTGACTGCAGTGCCGGGTATTCAGTAGACGCCGACACTCGGATTGGAGCGTTCAGCTACATGTATTTCTATGTAGCTGAGCGCTCTGGTCCTGAGTGCCGGGTATTGACATGCGAGACTCATCCAAGTTTCTCGCATGTGAGTATGAGCCCTAAGTGTGCAAATCGCATATGTGCTTTTTGGAGGGAGAGGTGCCAAATTGAATTCTTGCCTTGGTGCCAGAGAACCTAGATACACTTCTGGCATTCTTTAGCTGTTTCACTATGTTAAATATATTGTGCACATTTTCTGGCAAAACCCAGGTGGAAGAAAGCAGGCTAAGAATGTGACTATCCAGTGCTGGTGGATCAATCATTCTCGCAGGTTATCACAATCTGTCAGAACGAGTGAATGCTTGGTGCTTTCATGTAAGGAATATAGAAACCTGCAACCACCTTTCCTTATTAGAATCACTTTACCAGTAATGGAAAAGCTGCTAATATTTGTTGTGCTGTTCAACAAAGGAAATTCAAAACCGCTATCTAAGGCACATTGTATTTTATGATATTTAAAGAGATTGTCCACTAATTTGACATTTATTATCTATCTTTTGGAAAGGTAATCAATGTCTGATTGGTGGGGGTGCGACACCTGGTGCCCCTGCCAATCAGCTGTTCCCATCTTCTCCGTCTACTGATGGTGCTAATGGTGGGTTCAGCACATCTGCCTTCGGCCACTATCAGACAGAGCAGCTCCATAACTGAGCACTTCCGGCAGCCGCGGACACCAATAACAGCTGATCAGAGGGGGGTGCTGAGAGCCATACCTCCACCTATCAAACATTGATGACCTATCCTTAGGATAGGTCATCAATGTTAAAGCAGTGGACAACCTCTTTAATACTATTAGATCATCTACTATAGGATATAGCACTGTCAGGGTGTGCACGCTGCGGATTCTGCTGTGGTTCCGGCTGCTGTGGGTCTGCAGCAGTTTTTGCTGCGGTGTACAGTACCATTATTCCCTATGGGAATACAAAACCGCAGTGTAGACGGTGCGGATTTTTCAGCGTGTTTTTTCTGAGGTTTTGAAACCACAGAAAGAATTGACATGTCAATTCTTTCTGTGGATTCCGCTGCGGTTTGCCATCTCTTCCATTGAGGAGATGAAAGACCGCAGGGCAAAACCGCAGAGCAATCCGCAGGTAAAACCACAGGTCTTTTGACCTGCGGATTTTACAAAATCTGTGAGGCCAAATCTGCACCCCAATCCGCAGCGTGTGCACGTAGCCTCACAGATTCTATTCCAGGAGTTTTAGTATTGGCATGTACGATATGACTCTAGCCAGTCATAGAACAAAATGCATGGATAATCATGTGTAGGAAAGGCACTAATATTATACGTATAAGCTCATGCATACACAATATACATATATACAAGTATAATCAGCAAAGGCAGGATAGAAATGAAATGGTCTCTTCTAAATGAAGAGTGAATTTACATACTGTGACCTTATGGTAAAACACAGAGCCATGTACAGTGCCATTTAATGCTTTTCTGAGAAAATGACAAAGCAAAACCTGGGGAGGGGGGTTAGATAGCAGAAGACGCAGTACTTTGCATTTCCCAATATTGGGCCATTTAAGTGGCAGCTGGTGGCAGTCGCTTCTTTTATTTGTGCCCTAATGACTATATGTCTGTTTCGAATATGGCTCATTAACGTTAACAGACTGAAAATGGTTCCTGCAAGAGAAATAAGACGCAGCCAATCTTCACCATTTCATGATCCGCTTTGGACTTTCTTCCCAGAAGGTCACTCATGAAACAATTATGACTTTTCTCAGCCATAACAGCAACAGACACCATGGGAAGTAATGAGGTTGGCAGCTCCCACCCTCAACCTGTTGCCTGCTGAAGATGCTGCGTCATCCTGTCTTCTGGCTAGATGGGAAGCTTAGCACAAAGGACAGGGCTAATAGAGGAGATGATGGACATGTTCACCTCCCTCAGTCCCTGGGCTCCCTCTGTCAGGCTGCTGCAGCTAATGTATTGAATTCTTGTTAAAGTTTGCAGCTCCAGCAGCTGCCAGCTGAGCAGCACAGTCTACAGAGCAGGGAAGGAAGGCTGGATCATTCTGCCATCTAGTTTCCCAATGCATTAATTGCTGTGAGGCTTGGACCGTGCAGGAGCTGAACAAGAAGCAACAGGGGACTGATTGTGGAGAGGTGTGTTAGGTGTGAGCTCCAGTGACAGGGGAGATGCATGTATAATGGTCTGTAGTAGGCACAGCATCACTTGTGCTGCTACCTGCCCCTCTCTTCTCTAGGTGGCTGAAGACTCCTTGCACAGTGGGGGAGAAGGAGCTGCTGCTTCTTGAAGCCAAAGCCAAGGTGAACTGCAGATCTTGGGAGCAGGGAACTGGCACAGGAGAACTAACACTCCCAGCAAGCAGATCATGGAGATAAAGGAGGAGAGGACTTGTCATGAAGCCCAGGATCTGATTTCTCCAGCAGAAGGGGAGAATGCTGTGGTATCACAGTGTACAAGTAAGTGCAGCAGCTCCATTAACATGCATTCTCCATGTGTATTGTCCAAACACTGTCAAGAGTTCACACTTCATTATTAACCCTTTATCAAATGGCTGGCTATGCAGTGGCAGGTCTGATTCCACACTGCGTGGGATGAAGCTAATGCAAAAGGTGATCGTCGGTTCCAGCAAACGCTGCACTGCTCACCTAACAAAGGTGTGAGAATGATGACTGAAGGGAGCAACTGCTTCACCTGGGACTGAGCACCCAACTTCTACTTCTCCATTAAATTTCGTAGGGCAGTTTCACACGTCAGTGTCTCCGGTACGCGTAGTGACAGTTTTCTCACGTAGCGGAGACACTGACACACGTAGACACATTCGACCGTGTGTCCGTTTGCAAACCACGCTGACATGTCCGTTTTTGTGCAACAGCACGGATCACACGGACCCATACAAGTCAATGTGTCCGTGTAAACACGTACCGCACATGCATGCTGTCCGTGCGCGATCCGTGTGCGTTTTTAAAAGTCAAAGGGTTAACATTGAAAATAATTTTTCAAAAACACGGACACACGGATAGCATACGTATGCACACGGACACAGATAGTACCGGTATTTCCGTTACCGAAATTATCTGGACGTGTGAAACTGCCCTTAGTTAGATGTGTGCTTTTGTATAGCCATTCTTTTTATTTTTATATATTTAAGCCATGAATTGGTAAAGTTGCAAATTAAGTATAAATACATAAACATTTTATTCTTGCTGAAATGGAAGATGCACATAAAGTGTGTGTGTGTTGTGCTTGTAGACTTTTGTTGTTGTGAACACACACTTTCTTTTGCGATTGTGAAGTTTTAGCACCTTCATATGACCACTTTTGCAGAAAGTGCTGGATGGACAGTGCCTCCCTTCCTTATCTGACTTTTGGGGAATCCATAGCAGTTATTGGAGCATTAAGTGATTCACTTTCTTGATGGTTGAGCAACTTAACTGCAGAGTCCCCAGTGCTCCAAAAATAAGGTCTACATTGGTACTAAGACATTGTCTGGTACAAGTATGAGGTAGAAGATAGATCCAGTGTGGTGAGAATACTACATTAGCATATAAAACTTTATCAGGGTAACACATCTTTAAAATTCATACACCAGATTTACATGCCAGGGATATTACATTGTTCTAGCAATGGGTTTTATTCCATAAGCACAAGTCACGGTGATATCATTTTCTCTGGATCTGCCTAAGACTGCAGTTAAATATCTCGGAAATCTATCATGGTGCAGTTTTTTTTATAAAGGGAAATTCATCCCTGCTCCTTCTGTACATATTGGTGTCCGATTGCTGCATTATTGTGAGAATTATTGCCAACCCGTTGGACTGACCGAGTCTGCCACGTAGGAATTTCCAGGAAGTGATTCCGTAATATGGGGAATAGTGTAGGTAGTAATCCAATAAACCTTTAGCACGTTCCGGAAGCTCAGCATAATGCAGCTTCTCTAGTTCTGAGCTTTATGATATGTTCTGAACATCTCATTTGTCACAGCTCTGAGCAAAAGTTGACTTCTATGGCCTTTGCTAACCTGATTAGGAATTTAACCCTCACACCTCTGCATGGCTATTAAGTGCCCACTAGGAACAATTTTTACTGAATTATATTGCCAGTTCTTGGTCTCTTATCTCTTTAATGACCCAACTTGATTAATGTTTATTATCCTGGTTTATTTCCTATCGCCATACGTGTGACTGAATGATGATAATTATATTTTCAACGTGTCTAATGTGTCTTTGCCTTGCACATTTTGTTTTAATTCGGTCTTAGTCCCATCTTATCCCGTGTCCATAGCAACACAGTTTGGCAGCAGAAGACAAGCATCAAGCTACAGGGTCTAACACTATTGTATCCAATATATATCACATGCAACGTGTCTGGAGTTTTTGTATGACTGCCATCTGGAATTAGATAGCTGTGCTGTGGGGTATTTTGAAGCTCTGTTCTGTACCATTTACCTCTTTGTAACACGCATTTGCAAGCAGTTGATTTCATTTGAAGCCTGCAGATATTGTCAGTTGCTGCTGGTACCACATTTGCACAGGAGATGTTAATGTAACTGTTCTTTAAATGCATGCTTTCTTTTCAAGGGAAAAAGTAGAGCGAGGGGTCTAAAGAAAAGATTCAGCTCCTTAAGATATGGCTACATACATGGCACACCACAGTCCTTGATTCCCTTATCAGAAGAAGACCACTAAGATTTTATCATCTTCACCACTTAGATATGTTGTCCTATCTATTACTATAAATTTATAGGTGATTCCATGTTTATTGTATTGTTTTAACATATTCAACCTCTTCTACATGTTAATAAGATCCTACCTAAAAAAACAAAAATGTTTCTAGTGATGTGTATTCAGTTTGAGATCATTTTTGACTTTACATAAACCCCTGCCTCCATTCTCGAATAGTGCGGAGAATAGACTTTGTGAATGAACAGTACTCATTCTGAGTTTTTCAGAAGAGGTCCACAAAGGTGACATCTAGAGAGTCCAGTAGATTCCAGAATGCCTTTTGCTTTTTTTGCAAAGTCAACGCATGCCTTGTCTAGTATTCATTAAGCCTCCTCTGCTTTCTACCTATATTCAAATTACATCAATTTTCCTATTTTTGTTTCTAATTTTATAATTTATATATATATATATATATATATATATATATATATATATATATATATATCATCCAATAGATAATTCCTAAGTCAGCAGATGACTGTACAGTTAGGTTCATATATATATGGACAGAGACAACATTTTTCTAATTTTGGTTCTAGACATTACCACAATGAATTTTAAACAAAACAATTCAGATGCAGCTGAAGTTCAGACTTTCAGCTTTCATTTGAGGGTATCCACATTAAAATTGGATGAAGGGTTTAGGAGTTTCAGCTCCTTAACATGTGCCACCCTGTTTTTAAAGGGACCAAAAGTAATTGGACAGATTAAATCATTGTAAATAAAATGTTCATTTCTAGTACTTGGTTGAAAACCCTTTGTTGGCAATGACTGCCTGAAGTCTTGAACTCATGGACATCACCAGACGCTATGTTTCCTCCTTTTTGATGCTCTGCCAGGCCTTCACTGCGGTGGTTTTCAGTTGCTGTTTGTTTGTGGGCCTTTCTGTCTGAAGTTTAGTCTTTAACAAGTGAAATGCATGCTTAATTGGGTTGAGATCAGGTGACTGACATGGCCATTCAAGAATATTCCACTTCTTTGCTTTAATAAACTCCTGGGTTGCTTTGGCTTCATGTTTTGGGTCATTGTCCATCTGTTGTATGAAACGACGACTAATCAGTTTGGCTGCATTTGGCTGGATCTGAGCACACAGTATGGCTCTGAATACCTCAGAATTCATTCGGCTGCTTCTGTCCTGTGTCACATCATCAATAAACACTAGTGACCCAGTGCCACTGGCAGCCATGCATGCCCAAGCCATCACACTGCCTTCGCCGTGTTTTACAGATGAATTGGTATGCTGTGGATCACGAGCTGCACCACGCCTTCGCCATACTTTTCTCTTTCCATCATTCTGGTAGAGGTTGATCTTGGATTCATCTGTCCAAAGAATGTTCTTCCAGAACTGTGCTGGCTGTTTTAGATGTTTTTTTTAGCAAAGTCCAGTCTAGCCTTTTTATTCTTGATGCTTATGAGTTTCTTGCACCGTGCAGTGAACCCTCTGTATTTACTTTCATGCAGTCTTCTCTTTATGGTAGATTTGGATATTGATACGCCTACCTCCTGGAGAGTGTTGTTCACTTGGTTGGCTGTTGTGAAGGGGTTTCTCTTCACCATGGAGATTATTCTGCGATCATCCACCACTGTTGTCTTCCGTGGGCTCCCAGGTCTTTTTGCATTGATGAGTTCACCAGTGCTTTCTTCCTTTCTCAGAATGTACCAAACTGTAGATTTTGCCACTGCTAATGTTGTAGCAATTTCTCAGATGGTTTTCTTCTGCTTTTGCAGCTTAAGGATGGCTTGTTTCACCTGCATGGAGAGCTCCTTTGACCACATGTTTCCTTCACAGCAAAACCTTCCAAATGCAAGCACCACACCTCAAATCAACTCCAGGCCTTTTATCTGCTTAATTGAGAATGACATAACGAAGGGATTGCCCACACCTGTCCATGAAATAGCCTTGGAGTCAATTGTCCAATTACTTTTGGTCCCTTTAAAAACAGGGTGGCACATGTTAAGGAGCTGAAACTTCTAAACCCTTCGTCCAATTTTAATGTGGATACCCTCAAATGAAAGCTGAAAGTCTGAACTTCAACTGCATCTGAATTGTTTTGTTTAAAATTCATTGTGGTAATGTCTAGAACCAAAATTAGAAAAATGTTATCTCTGTCCAAATATATATGGACCTAACTGTACAACCCAAGGCTGCTGTCATCTGCTGACTTAAGAATTATAGTGGACTAAAGATACTATTTTACCTTAAGAAATTCATGCCCTCCATAAATCTATTCGATGATAAATATATATATATATACAGTCATATGTAAAAGTTTGGGCACCCCTATTAATGTTAACCTTTTTTCTTTATAACAGTTTTGATTTTTGCAACAGCTATTTCAGTTTCATATATCTAATAACTGATGGACTCAGTTATATTTCTGGATTCAAATGAGGTTTATTGAACTAACAGAAAATGTGCAATCTGCATTTAAACAAAATTTGACCAGTGCAAAAGTATGGGCACCCTTATCATTTTCTTGATTTTAACACTCCTAACTACTTTTTACTGACTTCCTGAAGCACTAAATTGGTTTTGTAACCTCATTGAGCTTTGAACTTCATAGCCAGGTGTATCAAATCATGAGAAAAGGTATTTAAGGTGGCCACTTGCAAGTAGTTCTCCTATTTGATTCTCCTATGAAGAGTGGCACCATGGGCTCCTCAAAACAACTCTCAAATGATCTGAAAACAAAGATTATTCAACATAGCTTTTCAGGGGAAGGATACAAAAAGTTGTCTCAGAGATTTAACCTGTCAGTTTCCACTGTGAGGAACATAGTAAGGAAATGGAAGAACACAGGTACAGTTCTTGTTAAGCCCAGAAGTGGCAGGCCAAGAAAAATATCAGAAAGGCAGAGAAGAAGAATGGTGAGAATAGTCAAGGACAATCCACAGACCACCTCCAAAGACCTGCAGCCTCATCTCGCTGCAGATGGTGTCACTGTGCATCGGTCAACAATACAGCGCACTTTGCACAAGGGGAAGCTGTATGGGAGAGTGATGCGAAAGAAGCCATTTCTGCAAGCACGCCATAAACAGAGTCGCCTGAGGTATGCAAAAGCACATTTGGACAAGCCAGTTACTTTTTGGAAGAAGGTCCTGTGGACTGATGAAACAAAGATTGAGTTGTTTCGTCATACAAAAAGGCGTTATGCATGGAGGCTTAAAAACACAGCATTCCAAGAAAAACACTTGCTACCCACAGTAAAATTTGGTGGAGGTTCCATCATGTTTTGGGGCTGTGTGGCCAATGCCGACACCGAGAATCTTGTTAAAGTTGAGGGTCGCATGGATTCAACTCAGTATCAGCAGATTCTTGACAATAATGTGCAAGAATCAGTGACGAAGTTGAAGTTACGCAGGGGATGGATATTTCAGCAAGACAATAATCCAAAACACCGCTCCAAATCTACTCAGGCATTCATGCAGAGGAACAATTACAATGTTCTGGAATGGCCATCCCAGTCCCCAGACCTGAATATCATTTAACATCTGTGGGATGATTTGAAGCGGGCTGTCCATGATCGGCGACCATCAAACTTAACTGAATTGCAATTGTTTTGTAAACAGGAATGGTCACAAATACCTTCATCCAGGATCCAGGAACTCATTAATAGCTACAGGAAGCGACTAGAGGCTGTTATTTTTGCAAAAGGAGGATCTACGAAATATTAATGTCACTTTTATGTTGAGGTGCCCATACTTTTGCACCGGTCACATTTTGTTTAAATGCAGATTGCACATTTTCTGTTAGTACAATAAACCTCATTTGAATCCAGAAATATAACTGAGTCCATCAGTTATTAGATATATGAAACTAAAATAGCTGTTGCAAAAAACAAAATTGTTATAAAGAAAAAAGGTTTACATTAATAGGGGTGCCCAAACTTTAACATATGACTGTGTATGTATATATATATATATATATATATATATATATTAAATCTATTATAAAATTAGAAACATAGAAACAAAAATAGGAAAATTTATGTAGTTGACTATAGGTAGAAAGCATAGGAGGCTTAATGAATACTAGACAAGGCATGCATTGACTTTGCGAAAAAGCAAAAGGCATTCTGGAATCTATTTGTTGGTGACGGATAAATGATGATCTGTATTACTCATTCATCCTTGACATGAACAAAGCACAGAAAGACTTGTACTTTACTACTTGAGTTGTACATACAAAGTAGGATGACACATGTCTTATGTGAGCAAATGATACTGCAATGTTGCTATGATGCTCTCTATCTTGCCACATGGTACAATTTTAAATTAAATATCTTGTTTTCTTCACTTTTTTCTGCATCCTTTCTGCCTGTATTTTACTCTGTATAATTTCTGCTTTCTAGAATGTTATGCCTGAACAATACAAATTGCTTTGTTTTGTTACTTTATAATTGCATTTGGCATGGGTGGTGATTTTCTTTTGGGCTTTTTGTTTCCTGCTCTTTAATACGTGTTTGCCAACCTAGTAAGAAGATTGTCGAACAATGAATTTCATAGGAAAGTTCCAAATCATTGTCAAAAGCTTATGCCAATGTTGGGTGGTAACGCTGCTAAGTTTATTGTGTTGATTCAATAATAGTATTTGATGCTGGTTGGTGATCTTTACTTTTAAGGCCACGTGCACATGTTGAGTTTTTTACCTCAGTATTTGTAAGCCAAAACCTGGAGGAGGTGGAAATTGCGGAAGTGGGGACATGTCTCTGTTATACTTTTCCTCTGATTGTTCCACTCCTCCTGGTTTTGGCTTACGAATAGTGAGGTAAAAAAAAAACTCATCAAATACTCAGTGTGCACGTGGCTTAAAGCTATAAGCAAAAAATTCTGACCACTTTTTCAAATTATTCTGGACTGTGGTGACAGAAGTTGAGACCAGTGCTCCGAATTTTAGTTTCTGAACCAACAGTTTCCAGAATAATGGATTTTTATTTTATGAGTGGTATTTCTAGAAAAATTACAATAATATTACAAAAGCCTGAAGTATAGTTGCAATTTAACCCATGTAACCAAATTGAGGGAGAATCTTAACCCATAATGTTGTTGTCCAATACTCAGATAACCCCTTCTCAATCACAATAGTTCCCCCATGTAAAATAATAGCAGCTATATTCCCCGCTATTGCATGCATTGTTCCAGTGATGTTGGCACCTGATTTCCCTTGGATACCATGACATTGGCTGCAGGAATCACATGACATAACAATTAACACTCCTTCCCTAGCACTTCCACTGGATGGAACTGACAACCGGAAGAGGTCAGAGAGCAGCAGCGGTAGCTCTCCCTAATTATTATGTATGTAATGTTTTTGTCTGACGGAAGTGAGAGGGAAATGGGTACTGGTTGACTGCAGGACAAAAAATGTCACGGGAGCTCTGGGAAAGTGGGCATCAGCAGTGCTGGAATGGTGTCCACACCTGAATGGAGTGTAGTTGCCATTATTTTACACAGGTGAACTATGGTGATTGAGAAGGGGTTGTCTGAATAGTTGACAACCCCTTTAAACCTCCTGTCAGAGGCCTCACACCCAGCCAAATCAGTTCTCTTGTTGTGCATTGATGAGAGACAAACACCCCCAAAAAAGTGTGCAAATGCTGGTTTGGCTTCTTATAGTAAGTCATGTGGCAAGGCTTATTAACCCTTTATCCCCCCAGGCTGCATGTTAATGACCAGGCCAATTTTTACAATTCTGACCACTGTCACTTTATGAGGTCATAACTCTGGAACGCTTCAACATATCAAACTTAATCTGAGACTTTGTGACATATTGTTCGTCATCATAGTGGTAAAATTTGTTTGATGTGAATTGCATCTATTTGTGAAAGAAAATGGAAATTTGGCAAAAATTTTGAAAATTTTACATTTTTTTTATGCCCTTAACCCCTTTCATGTGCCGTACATATACTGCTCTGCAGGAGCTGCGTTCCCGCAAACAGCAGTATAAGTACGGTTGCACAATCATGCAGCCTCATGCGTGATATAGCTACCTATGCTCATTCATATCTTTTACATTTATGCATGCTAATTACTACATGCATATTGATCTATGTACTGGGCACTATATGTTCTGGTCCGCTTTCTAATATCCACTCATGGGATTTTTTTCACATATTAATCAATATTATTTGATCTACGTACATGTTTGAAAACCATTTTTAAATCATCTTCTTGCGCATGTGCGGGAGATCATTATTGCTTAGTTTTTGCTCAATGTAATAATACGCTTGCACAAGTCCATATTGATATTTATGCTGTTTTCAGCACGTTGATCATCATTATTATCTCTTTACCGCGCCTGCGTTACATAGCCATCCGTGCTGAATTGAGGAGTGATGTAGCAATGTGCCTGTGCACGTCGACAATTGCATCTAGTATTATGTTTTTTTAGCTTGCTTTCCAATATTCATTAAGGGACATGTGATATATTTACATATTGATCAATTATACTTATTTCTATATCTTTGCGGGCGATTTTCACTTCACTGTGCATGTGCAACTAGGTCATTATTGCTCAGTGGAAGGTCATTGTAACAATGCGCCTGCGCAAACTTAGATCGGTACACATGGTGTTCCCTAGAATGTTGGATACTACACGTTCCGATCCTCATTAATGGGAGATTTTTAGCACACTGTTAAACACTTAGGCTCATTAATTTGTCTCTGTATAATGGTTGTTTACAGGACCCGGTACAGACTTCTCCAGACGAAGCTGTCTTGCACAGCGATACGCGTTGGGTTCTCCCACATACCCATGGTGCATGTGCTTTGACTGCCCAATTGGGCTTTATGATGGCTCCTTTGCTCTGAGCTACTTAAGTAGCTATCATTATATTCACATTCCTCCTCATGAAACTTTATTTTCAGAACCATTAGCGTGTTTCAGCTTGTGCTTTTGTGCTCTTTACTTGCAACACCAGCATACACATATACACATTTTTGTCTTTTTTTTTTTTTTATATCCATATCACGCAATTCCTATACAACTTTTTATTAGGCTCATTTTCAAGTGATTATATATTGTTAGCCTTATAGGATTGTGCAGAATAATCAGTTACCAGTATTTCTTGAAAGAGGATGACTATGATTTTTTTGGTATTATTACTATTTAAAGTTTGTGGAGCCTTGTATAAATATTGCTGTATCCTGGTTTTAGATGTTTTTAATGTTTGTTGTTTGTCCTGGGTTTTTGCAATAAAAATTTTGTAATATTGTCTTATATTAGGTGTGCACACCATTTTTTGTTTGGTCTTTTTCTTCTCCTTGTTTTGTTCCCTGGCTGCAAAATGGCTATGGAGTCCTGCAAGGAAGGTGGCTTGTGAGCACCTGATGAGACCATGTGCTGACATGCCTCCTTCCTTGCCTGTCAGATGCTGATGTGATGCTCTGCAGTGCAAAAGCATTTCACAGTATCAGATCAGCGATCTGACACTATATGGTGATGTTCCAGGATGGGACAATTCAAAAAAGTAAAAAAATAAAAAAATTTTTTAAAAATCCCCAAATAAAGAACAAAAAGGAAACAATTATTTCCAATAAATACATTAAATGTACACATATTTGATATCGCCGCATCCTTAACGACCCGCTCTAGGAAACTTTCCCACTAGTTTACCCCTTCATTGAATACGATAAAAATAAATAGAAAACAAAGCAAAAAGCAATGCTTTATCATCATACCGCAGAACATAAAGTGCAATAAAATGCGATCAAAAAGCCGAATGTAAATAAAACGTCATCTTGTCTCGCAAAACACAAGCCGCCATACAGCTCCATGAGCAGAAAAATAAAAAATGTCATGTGCCCGAAAATGGTACCAATAAAAACGTCAGCTCGGCCCACAAAAAGCAAGCAATAACATGACTGTCACCTGAAATATGCAAAATGTATAGATCTCAAAATATGGTAATATAAAAAATAGCTTTCGCAATAAGAGTCTTTTAGTGTGTGACAGCAGCCATACATTAAAACCCAATATAAATCTGCTATCGCTGTAAGGCTATGTGCACAGGCTGCGGATTCTGCTGCTGATCCGCTGTGGATTTGGCCTCTGCGGATCTGCAGCAGTTCTGCAGACAGTGTACAGTACAATGTAAGTCTATGTGACTTACAATCCGCTGTGCACATGCTGCGGTTTTTCAACTGCGGAAAAGCTGCTGTTTTGAATCCGCAGAAAGAATTGACATGTCAATTCTTTCTGTGGATTCCGCTGCGGTTTCCCTCCTATTCCATTGTCCAGGTGGCAAACCGCAGGCCAATCTGCAGGTAAAACCGCAAGTCATTTTACCTGCGGTTTTACCTGTGGATCCGCAGATACAAATCCGTGGGTGAATCCGCAGCGTGTGTACATAGCCTAATCGCACTGACCCGAAGAATAAAGTCACCTAATCACTTATTAGAAAAAAGTTGATTCAGCTCACCCTTATAGTGATGTCCACACCACACATGAGTAGTTCTATCCGAGCAAGGAAGTGTCTCTGCTTGACGTCAGGTACTTGTGAAAAAAGAAGGTATCCAGCTCCGGAGATAAAATCCAAAATCTTTATTGAAACAAATTAAAAGGTAATAAGCTGCTTGATAACCAGTATATACTGGAGGAAGGAATGTCCTAGATGACTGGACGCGTTTTGAACACGTGTAATGCTCTTTGTCCTCAGTTTCCAGTTTACGTGATTCAGGCAGAACCCCCAGTGGACGATTCCCTATAATGAAGCAGATGGAGGCACTGTGGACGCCATAGGCACTGGCGTAGCGTGGGGGGGGCGGGGGGGGCGGTCCGCCCCAGGCGGCATGTGTGTGGGGGCGGCGCGGCAGCAGCAATTCCACCCTGCAGTGCAGTGCAGCGGCGGGCAGGGAGCGATGCGATCACGGCAGCTCCGCTGCCTGCAAGAGTGAATAGCAGGAGCGGAGCGGCAATGGTCCGTCCTGCTTCCTGCCCGGAGGCCGCGCTTCCTGTTTCACACAGAGGAGCGCCGCTGAGTGACGTCATCATTCAGCGGCCGCTGCTGTGTGAGGGAGGAAGCGCGGGCGATGCTGCGGACAGGTGAGAGGAGAGAGGTGGTGTCTTGTGTGTATGTATGTATGTCTGTGTGTGTGTGTGTGTGTCTGTGTGTATGATGGAGCAGGCAATGATGGGAGTGATGGTCTAGAAGGCAATGATGGGGTGATGGAGCAGACAATGATGGGGTGATGGAGCAGGCAATGATGGGGGTGATGGAGCAGGCAATGATGGGGTGATGGAGCAGGCAATGATGGGGTGATGGAGCAGGCAATGATGGGGTGATGGAGCAGGCAATGAGGGGAGTGATGGAGCAGACAATGATGGGGTGATGGAGCAGGCAATTATGGGGTGATGGAGCAGACAATGATGGGGGTGATGGAGCAGGCAGTGATGGGGTGATGGAGCAGGCAATGAGGGGAGTGATGGGGGTGATGGAGCAGGCAGTGATGGGGTGATGGAGCAGGCAATGATGGGGTGATGAAGCAGGCAATGATGGGGTGATGGAGCAGGCAATGATGGGGTGATGGAGCAGGCAATGATGGGGTGATGGAGCAGGCAATGAGGGGAGTGATGGAGCAGACAATGATGGGGTGATGGAGCAGGCAATGAGGGGAGTGATGGAGCAGGCAATGATGGGGTGATGGAGCAGGCAATGAGGGGAGTGATGGGGGTGATGGAGCAGGCAGTGATGGGGTGATGGAGCAGGCAATGATGAGGTGATGGAGCAGGCAATGATGGGGTGATGGAGCAGGCAATGAGGGGAGTGATGGAGCAGACAATGATGGGGTGATGGAGCAGGCAATTATGGGGTGATGGAGCAGACAATGATGGGGGTGATGGAGCAGGCAGTGATGGGGTGATGGAGCAGGCAATGAGGGGAGTGATGGGGGTGATGGAGCAGGCAGTGATGGGGTGATGGAGCAGGCAATGATGGGGTGATGAAGCAGGCAATGAGGGGAGTGATGGGGGTGATGGAGCAGGCAATGATGGGGGTGATGGAGCAGGCAATGATGGGGTGATGGAGCAGGCAATGAGGGGAGTGATGGGGGTGATGGAGCAGGCAGTGATGGGGTGATGGAGAAGGCAGTGATAGGGTGATGGAGCAGGCAATGATGGGGGTGATGGAGCAGGCAATGATGGGGTGATGGAGCAGGCAATGAGGGGAGTGATGGGGGTGATGGAGCAGGCAATGATGGGGGTGATGGAGCAGACAATTATGGGAGTGATGGAGCAGGCAGTGATGGGGTGATGGAGCAGACAATGATGGGAGTGATGGGGTGATGAAGCAGGCAGTGATGGGGTGATGGAGAAGGCAGTGATGGGGTGATGGAGCAGGCAATGATGGGGGTGATGAAGCAGGCAATGATGGGGTGATGGAGCAGACAATGATGGGAGTGATGGGGTGATGGAGCAGGCAATGATGGGAGTGATGGGGAGAAGGCACAGTGATGGGGTGATGGAGAAGGCAGTGATGGGGAGAAGACAATGATGGGGTGATGGTCGAGAGGGCAATGATGGGGTGGTGGGTGAGAATGCAATGATGGTGGTGGTGGAAAGGGCAATAAATGGGGGTGGTGGAGGAGGAGGAAATGATGGAGGTGGTGGAATGGGCAATGATGGGAGTGGTGGGGGAGAAAGCAAAGATAGTGGTGGAGAAGAAAATGATGGAGGTGGGGGAGAGGACAATAATGGGATGCGAGGGGAGGAGGACAATGAGGGGTGTGGGGGATTGGGATGGGAGGAAGGGGGACTTATAATGGCCTTAGGAACAGGGGGAGGTGGAGGAAGACATTATCGTTTATTATGTCTAACACAGTCCCTTAGTATATAGTGTACTCACTAATTCTGTATAACACCATCCTTAGTTACATAGTTTCCTCTTTTATTATGTATAACACCGCCCCTTATTACCTACCATCCTCTCTAGTTATATATGGTGCCGTCCCTTATTATATAGCTTCCTCTGCTGTTATGTATAGTGCTGTCTCTTACATAGTGTATTTTTGTTATTTTTGTTATTCACAGCGCCCTCTTTTATTACATGGTCCCCTCTCTTGTTAGATATAAAATGACTGCTGATCGAGGAGCCGGTGACCAGACGACCAGTCCATCAGCTCCTCCATTAGAAAGGAAGCTTTCCCATGCTCCATCAGCCATCATTGCATTATACAGCTAACAAGACAGGACGGTATGTAATAAAAAACAGGGCTCTATATAATCCAATATGTAAGGGACAGAACTGTACATAACAAGAGAAGGCACTGTGTATGGGACAGCAATATACATAATAAAGGAGACTATGTAATATATACCTGTATGTGTGTGTGTGGCTATATAATATCAATAATCTATCTATCTATATATATATATATACACACACACACGTAGCTTTGACGCCATAAAAGGAGGGGGGCCCGGACACATTTCTTGCACAGGGACCCCAAGCTGTCAGTGTCCGCCCCCTGTCCGCCAAAATAATTTGTACTTTCTGGTTTTTTTTCTGTCACATTATTAAAAATTATTATTAAAAAAAGCCATTAGGTCTTCATCCAGCATCATCAAGCTAATACATACATATATATAGAGAACTGCAAGAAGTTGAAAGTCTAGAAATTTAGAAATAATAGCAGAGTTAGTAGCAGACTAAAAATTAGATCTTTGAGTGTAGTGTGGGCTCTTCGGATGCTTCCGAATTATCAACGACCAAAGGGGCGGCAAATTTTTCGACCGCCCCGAGCGCCACAAACAGTTGCTACGCCACTGGCCATAGGACCTGTGATCCGGCGGTGTCTAGCTTTTTAAGATTGCATAAAAGTGCCATCAGCCACAGATTTGTACACTTCTGAAAAGGACACAGATGAAAAGAGGCCAGACAGGGTCCAGAGTAACTCTGCTACCTCATTATAGTGAATTGATCCATCAGGTGTTTCATCTATCATGTTACTCAAAGATTTAGATGGAAACGCCAATGTAAGTGCTCAGTGTAGAGCGCCGGATAAATGTGATCATAAATGTTATGATCCCAATAAAAGCTTCAACTCAATCCACAAAAAACTCAAGTCCTCACTCAGGTCCGTCATCTGTTAACGGAAATATTGGGGGGCTTACACGTTATTGGTAACAAAAAGGCTCTGGAAAAGCAAAATGGCACCTCTTCCCCCAAAAGAAATTCAGGAAATTCTCTGCTCCCAAATCCAAATGCCCCCCCTCCCTTCAGAGCCCGTGTGCCTAAACTAAATTTAATGCCCACGTTTGGCATTCCTGTAGTGATGAGAGCCTGCCTAATTTACAGGTGCATGTCTCCAGAAGCATGAGCTGGGGTCCTGGGATAATGTACTGGTCACTACAATGGCAGTTTACAATTTTCACTCCGCAATATCCGCTGCTGCTTTTTTCTGGAAAACACCCATGGAGTCAAAATCATCACTACATCTGTAAATATATTCTCAAAGGGTTATAATTAACAAAATGAATTCACTTGAGGGGGGATTCTGGTTTTCTATCACTTAGGGGCTCTTTATATGGAATCCACAAACTATTCTAGGAAAATCTGTGTTCCAGGAGACAAATAGCATACCTCTCGCTTGGTAGTACTGTACAGCCACATATGCACATATGGGGTATTGCCACATTCAGTAGAAATTGTGGGACAAATTGTGAGAACAAGCTTTTACTGGGAACATTTTACATAACATTTGGGCTTACATTTATCCGGCGCTCTACGCTGAGCACTTACCTCGAAGTTTCCATCTAAATCTTAGTGATGTGACAGATGAAACCCCTGATGGATCAATTCACGATAATAAGGCAGCAGAGTTACTCAGGACTCCACCTGTCCTCTGTTCAGTGATCCTTAAAAGGATCCTTCAATCCTAAAATGATGGAGACCGCCGGATCACAGGTCCTATGGTGTCCACAGTGCCCTACGCTGAGCACTTACATTGGGGTAATTCACAGGGTGATCCTCGACTCTGCGCTCTCTTTCAAACCACATATCCAAGCCCTCGCCTCCTCCTGCCGCCTCAAACTCAAAAATATTTCCCGGATCCGCTCATTCCTGAACCACAAAACCACAAAAACACTAGTGCATGCTCTTATCATCTCCCGCCTCGACTACTGCAACCTCCTACTCTCTGGCCTCCCCTCTAGCACTCTGGCTCCGCTCCAGTCCATCCTACACTCTGCTGCCCGACTAATCCACCTTTCTCCCCGCTATTCCCCAGCCTCCCCCCTATGCCAGGCCCTTCATTGGCTTCCTATTGCCCAGAGGCTCCAATTCAAAACCCTAACTATGACATACAAGCTATCCACAACCTGTCTCCTCCATACATCTGTGACATGGTCTCTAGGTACCTACCCGCACGCAACCTTCGATCATCTCATGATCTCCTTCTCTACTAGGGATAGCTAATACTAGAGATAGCTAATACTTCTCTACTAGGGATAGCTAATACTAGAGAAGAGAGAGAGAGGATTCAAAAAGATATAAATAAACTGGAGAAGTGGGCAGCAACTAACAGAATGGTTTTTAACAGGGAGAAATGCAAAGTACTACATTTGGGCAATAAAAATGAAAAAAGCATATACAGAATGGGAGGAATAGGGCTAAGTGACAGCACATGTGAAAAAGACTTGGGTATACTAATAGATCACAGACTGAATATGAGTCAGCAGTGTGATGCAGCAGCAAAAAAGGCAAATGCAATTCTAGGATGTATTAACAGAAGCATACAGTCTAGATCACGTGAAGTCATTATTTCCCTCTACTCCTCTTTGGTCAGACCTCATCTGGAATATTGTGTCCAGTTTTGGGCACCACATTTTAAAAAAGACATCAACAAACTGGAGCAAGTTCAGAAAAGAGCGACCAGAATGGTGACCGGTCTGCAAACCCTGTCTTATGAGGAAAGGTTGCAGGATTTGGGAATGTTTAGTTTGCAAAAGAGAAGACTGAGAGGAGACTTAATAGCTGTCTACAAATATCTAAAGGGCTGTCACATTGTAGAGGGATCAACTTTATTCTCATTTGCACAAGGAAAGACTAGAAGCAATGGGATGAAACTGAATGGGAGGAGACACAGATTATATATTAGAAAAAACTTTTTGACAGAGTGATCAATGAGTGGAACAGGCTGCCACGAGAAGTGGTGAGTTCTCCTTTAATGGAAGTCTTCAAACAGAGGCTGGACAGACATCTGACTGGGATGATTTAGCGAATCCTGCTTTTAGCAGGGGGTTGGACGAGATGGCGCCGGAGGTCCCTTCCAACTCTACGATTCTATGATTCTGCTCCCCCCTTATCTCTTCTTCCCACAACCGCATACAAGACTTCTCCCGTGAGTCCCCCATTCTCTGGAACTCTCTGCCGCAACACATCAGACTCTCACCATCAACGGAAACCATCAAGAAGAACCTGAAGACCCACCTGTTCCGACAAGCCTACAGCCTGCAATGATCCTCGGTCTACTGAACCACCACACGACCTGCTCTACCCTCTCCTATTGTATCCTCACTCATCCCTGTAGACTGTGAGCCCTCGCAGGCAGGGTCCCCTCTCCTTATGTACTTGTGTGTCCCTTGTCTTACACATGTTTATTATACTTGTCTATATTTCCCCTTTTCACATGTAAAGCGCCATGGAATAAATGGCGCTATATAAATGCATAATAATGATAATAATGAAAAACCTGAGGGATCCATTCATTATAATGAGGCAGCAGAGTTTCTCTGGACTCTGTCTGGCCTCTGTTCAGTGATGTCTTTTTTTCAGAGGTGCTAAAAACTGGCCAAGTGCACTTTTATGCACTCCTAATAAAGATATGGACACCTTTGGATCACAGATTGTCCACGGTGCCTCTATCTGTTTCATTATATGGACTCATCCACCAGGGGTTCAGTTTGAATCTCGCATTTTAGAGATTTACACAGAAATCCCGGTGTAAGCGCTCTACATAGAGCATAGAATAAATATGCGCCAAGTCTTACTGCGTTCTTTGGGGGGAAGAATGAACAAATCAACAGCAGATGAAGAATTGTTTTTATTTATTTTTTACGCCGTCCCTTATGCGGTATAAGTGATTATATGACTTTATTCTTCCAGTCGGTGCGATAGCAGATTTATGTTTTATGTGTGCCTGCTGTCACACACAAATAGATACTTTTTTTACCAATCATGTTATGGCTTATTTTTTGCGGGACGAGTTGATGTTTTTATTGTTACCATTTTCGGGTTCATGATTTTTTTTATCACTTTCTATTCCAATTTTTGGGAGGCAGAATAAACAAAAAACAACAATTCAGAAATTGTTTTTTTTCTATGCCATTCAGCGTATGGTGAAATTAATAAAGCAGCTTTATTTTTCAGATCAACATGATTACAGTAATACCTCATTTATATCTTTTTTTTTATGTCTTTGCACTTTTAGACAATGAAAACTATTTTATAGAAAAAAGTTTTTCTGCATTGCTTTATTCTGAGAGCTATAAATTTTTATTATTTTTTGGCTGATGGAGCTGTATATAATCTTTTTTTGCTAGTCAAGATTAGAGTTGAGCGAAACGGGTCGGTCAAATTCAAAAATAGCCGACTTTAGCTAAAGTCGGGTTTCGCCGATCGAAACCCGACCATAGCGTGAGGTCGGCCATGAGGTCACCGAGCAGAGCGCCAAAGTCACGTTTCAAATAATGCTTCCAGTGCCTTTTCTCAGCCAATGATGGAAGACGCACACTGTGGGCAACGCGATGACGTGCAGCGGCCACCACCATCTTAGAGAAGGGCATTGAAGTGATTGGCTGGCTTTGTGTGGCGTCACAGTGGGTATAAAAGGCCATGACCACAGACCACCATCTTGTGCCGATCTTAAAATAGGGAGAGGTGTTGCTGATTCTGAATAGGGAGAGCATTAGGCAGAAAAGAAGAAAAAAAATTGCTTTTGCTGATAGTGCTTTTCACTGTACAGTTAGTGTGCAGTGAAAGGGGAAGATTTTTGTTGTGTGCAGCAGCGCTGGTGGTGATTAGGCTGCCTTTTAAGGCTACCTGCTAGCTGCATTGCTGTGTGCACACTGCTGTATAAACTGCTTTTTTCAAAGCACTCCAACTTTTATTATTTTGTTCTGGTGAGTTACTGAGCGTTCATTTTTTCACACACCGTATGGCGATGTACGCTCCTCACACACTACCGTGTACCGCCTTGTATCACGGACAAATAGAAGCTATCTGTGTGTGATTCTGGAAAAACAAACCGAGGAGATTTTCCATTTTTCCAGACCTACACCTTAGAGAGCTGTCTGCTTTTCAAACAGTTTCGTATATCTGCTGTTTAATGACGGTCAAAACTAGACCAAGACTGCGTGTGTCAGTCTGTATACAAATAGACGAAGATGGACAATTTTCCATACAGACACCGTATAGGGCTGTCCGATTCGCAAACAGTCTGCCGTTCGCATTACAGTCACATCTATACAAAGTGTGTGTGTGACACTCCGTAAATACATATACGGAGATTGTTAGTTACACAAAAAACGTATACAGCTGTACACTTCTGATACAGTTCTGTATATCTGCTTGTTGGATTACGGTCCAATACATACTGTGAGAGCGTCTGTGACTAACAAAATATATGTAGATTTAATTTTTTAATACACCTTACACAGCTGGACGCTCCTCATATAGTACCATCTCTCTGCTGGTATTTGTGGTACATTTTCCCAAACATGAGGAAGTATGGTGGAAGAGTCCGCGGACGTGGGCAGGGGAGCGCAGCTGGTACTGATGGTGGTGGTGAATCGGCTGGTTCTGGCAAAAGCAAAATAGCAGCTAAGGCAGGAGATGTTGAGCCTGCGTCATCGTCTGGCCCAAGAAGGCCTGTAAGGTTGTCTTTTCTTGGAGTAGGAAAACCGCTTTTAAAGCTGGAGCATCAGGAACAGGTTTTGGCGTACATTGCCGAAACAGCCACCAGCTCTATTGTCTCCTCTTCTGAACGTTCGAAACGTGCAAGCACGGAGGAGTCAGTGCAGGGTTCTGGTCAGGAAAAACACCTTTCCTTGTGTCCTTCACCCCCACCAAAAGTTAAGGATGCGGCAGCCCACACTTCAGATTACTCTATGGAGCTGTTTTCACATACCATGCCTGGGTTATCCAGTCAAATCCTAAACTCCCCAGTCCAAGATGAATCTGACATGGAGTGCACTGATGCACAGCCACTGCTAGATGATTCTGCTGGTACATTGACCCAGAGCACTACAATGCCCTTGCAGTCTATTGAGCCAGAATCTGACCCTGATGAAACTCAGGTGCCCTTTCCCGCATACTATACCACCTTACACGGTGACACAGAGGAAGGTAAAGAGGAAAATGCAGATGACTTTGAAGAGGAGGTGATGGATGACCCAGTTCTTGACCCAGATTGGCATCCATTGGGGGAGGAGGGTGGCGCTGACAATAGTTCAGATAAGGAGAAGGATCCGCAGCAGACATTGACATCGCTGCAGCAGTTATCTGGCAGGCCCGTAGCTGTCTAAAAACGAGGAACAAAAACTAAAAGAGTTGCAGGACAGCTTGGCCAGACGGTCAACGTAGCACAGCATACAAGGCCAGAAAATGTATACCATAGTAGGAAGAGTGCAGTGTGGCACTTCTTTGTCCAAAATCCTACTGATGAGGCAAAAACTAAAAGAGTTGTAGGACAGCTTGGCCAGACGGTCAACTTAGCACAGCGTGCAAGGCCAGAAAATGTATACAATAGTAAAAATGTGGCACTTCTTTGTCCAAAATCCTACTGATGAGGCAAAGGTTACCTGTAAGAAGTGCGGAAGGACCTTTAGCTGAGGTAAACAATTCTGAAATTTGGATACCAGTTGCATGCTTAGACATTTAATCAACATGCACTTGCAAGCGTGGACGGACTACAAAACCTCAGGTAGCACATGTGCACCTGCACAGACTGAAGGTAGCCTGCAATGCTCCATCGCTTCCCCCACTGTAAGACCACCACCACTGTTAAGCACAACACCAGCACTAAATGTGGAGGTGTCGTCGCAAGGCCAAAGCACTCAGGGAATCACAATGGTTTTGCAACACAACACTGAATCTAGGCCATCACCACTAATACCATCACCAACCACCTCTCACTCCATCCGGTCCACAGCTATTTCCCCCATATGCAGCTCTCCAGTCCCGCTCACCCTACCAGACACTCTGAGTAGGACAAGAAAGTACTCATCCTATCATCCACATACACTGTGTATGAACGCCTACATTGCCAAACTAATCTCATTAGAGATGATGTCCTACCATTTGGTTGAAAGCGAAGCTTTCCGTGAGCTCATGGCCTACACTGTCCCACGCTATGACCTTCCCAGTCGGCACTTCTTTTCTCGAAAAGCCATCCCTGCCCTCCACCGGCATGTGAAAGACCGCATTGTCCATGCACTAAAACAGTCAGTGAGTGGAAAGGTGCACCTCACAACAGATGCATGGACCAGTAGGCATGGCAAGGGCCGTTACGTGTCCATCACTGCGCACTGGGTTAATGTGGTGGATGCAGGCTCCACAGGAGACAGCGGCGGTGGAACAGTGCTGCCTAGCCCACGGTATAGGAAAAAGTTGGCTGTAGGCTTTCGACCCTCCTCCTCCTCCATCAGCGAAAGCTCGTCCACAGAGCGCAGTCGCTCGAGCACTCCATCCACAGCTGGCAGTGTTGCACACAAAGTGTCCCACTATCGAACAGCTAGTGGTAAGCGTCAGCAGGCTGTGTTAAAGATGACGTCTTTGGGCGAGAACAGACACACCGCGGAGGTACTGGCTGACTACTTGCAGCGACAAACTGAGTCATGGCTGGGCAGTCTACATCTTGAGGCAGGCAAGGTAGTCAGTGATAACGGCCGTAATTTTTTGGCAGCCATAGCCCTTGCAAAACTCACACACATACCTTGCCTGGCTCACACTTTGAACCTGGTGATGCAGTGCTTCCTTAATAATTATCCGGAGTTAACATCCCTGCTACATAAGGTGCAAAGACTGTGCTCACACATCCATCGCTCAAACGTCCACTCCACTCGTATGCAGAAGCTGCAGCGATTGCTCCACCTCCCCAAGCACGGCCTAATCATAGACATTGCAACAAGGTGGAACTCCACCACGCACATGGTTGAGAGGCTGTGCGAACAGAAGCAGGCTGTAATGCATTTGTGGGAGGATACACGTGCAGTCAGTTTGAGGGAAGACATGGAATTGTCGGGCCTGCAGTGGTCAAAGCTGAAAGACCTCTGTAAAGTGCTTCAGTGTTATGAGGAATGCACACGGCTGGTAAGCGCAGACGACGCCATCATAAGCATGAGCATCACACTTATGCGTCTGCTCATGCAAAGTTTGAAGCACATTAAGGGTCTGGCGTCTGCAGCGGAGAAGGAGGAGGGAAGCATTGCTGACAGTCAGCCATTGTCTGGTCATGGAACTGTCCTGGACGAGGTGGAGGAAGAAGAGGAAGAGGAGGGGGATGATTATTTTGGGCAGGAGGATGCTTCTTAGGGGGCAAGAGAAAATGTTGGCATTCCAAGGTCAGGTACAGTGTTTGTGCGTGACTGTAGGGATGTGGATTTGCCAGAAAGTGCTCCTCCACCCAGCAGTGGCAGTGCATCAATGACACCTGGAACATTGGCCCACATGTGCGATTATGCCTTGCAGATCCTAAAAAGGGACCCCCGCATTGCCAAAATGATGAGGGATGACGACTACTGACTGGCCAGCATCCTTGATCCACGCTACAAAGGCAAATTACACATTTTAAAAAAGACATCAACAAACTGGAGCAAGTTCAGAAAAGAGCGACCAGAATGGTGACCGGTCTGCAAACCCTGTCTTATGAGGAAAGGTTGCAGGATTTGGGAATGTTTAGTTTGCAAAAGAGAAGACTGAGAGGAGACTTAATAGCTGTCTACAAATATCTAAAGGGCTGTCACATTGTAGAAGGATCAACTTTATTCTCATTTGCACAAGGAAAGACTAGAAGCAATGGGATGAAACTGAATGGGAGGAGACACAGATTAGATATTAGAAAAAACTTTTTGACAGAATGATCAATGAGTGGAACAGGCTGACACGAGAAGTGGTGAGTTCTCCTCCAATGGAAGTCTTCAAACAGAGGCTGGACAGACATCTGACTGGGATGATTTAGCGAATCCTGCTTTGAGCAGGGGGTTGGACCAGATGGCCCAGGAGATCCCTTCCAACTCTACGATTCTAACATCATGCCACAGGAGAGCCTAGAGATAATATTGACTAACAAACAAGCAACTCTGGTAAACCGTTTGTTTGAGGCTTTCCCAGCACACAGCAGTGGTGCTGGTTCTCCCACGAGCCGTAGTGGGCACAATGGAAGAGGTGTTCGTGCTGCACACAGCAGAAGTGGCGTTGGAGACAGGGGTTTAATGACCATGTTGTGGAATGATTTCTCAAGTACCGCTCACACGACTGCTAATACTGCATCGATTAAAAGTGACAGGAGACAGCAGTTGTCAACTATGGTTACAAACTACTTCTCCCATATCGATGTTCTCCCTCAAAGGTCATTCCCTTTTGACTATTGGGCCTCTAAACTGGACACCTGGCCTGAATTGGCACAATGTGCCTTACAGGAGCTCGCTTGCCCTGCTGCTAATGTGTTATCTGAAAGAGTCTTCAGTGCTGCTGGATCAATCCTGACAGAAAAAAGGACCTGTCTGTTGACTCAAAATGTTGATGATCTAACCTTCATTAAAAAGAACCATGCATGGGTTTCAAAGTATTGTGTCTCACTTTCCCCTGATGACACATAGATTGCCTGAAAACTGCCACGCTTTTGTCCTCCTCTTCCTCGGACTTGCCCAATTCCGCCCTTTGCAGCAGCTGAATGGCCAGCCAACACATAAACATATACCATTTTTGAAACCTCCCTAAGTGGGCTGCCCACCCACCCCCAATGGCTGGGGTCAACACCTGGCGCACCCGGGCAAGTGCCATTGCTCTGAACAGGTGGATGGGCCCACTGATGGCCGATGGCAATGGCACAGGGACCCTCATAGTACAATACAGTGTCTCTGATGGTGGGGGGGCCCACTCGCCATGAGACACACCAGCGTACCATGAGGGGCCCTGTGCCAGTACCGTCGACCACGAGTGTGCCCCCCCTGCTTGGTCATGGCCACAGCACTTGCAAGTTGCAATACTTACCTCTCCCTGCTCCACCGCTGTGTAGTCTGGGCAGTTAAATCCTTCACAGGGACGGCCACTAGAAATTTGGTATATTGATCGATGATGGTTAAGATGTAGCTATGGCCTGTCCTGCTGGCCTCTACCTTCAAATGATCAATGGCTACCATTTGTAATGGACGTCAACTTACAAGCAGATGCAGTGATGCTTTATGATCACCTTTCACAGTTGTGATAGTCACAGACGTGTGACATTCCTGCCACCATTTTTCAATGTCGCCTCTCATGCCAATCCAATAGAATCACCTACGGCCTGTGGCTTCTGTCTTTTGCACTCCAAAATGACCAGACACATCATGATAGGCAGTGAGGACCATGTCTACATCTCTCCATGTGATCAGAATTTGATGGAGACGAGTGACGGTGATGTGATCCACGCTGCTATGATAAAGCAATCCTTTCTTCACAAAGAACCGTTTTCGCTGTCTCCACAGACACAGTAATTGAGGGTCTTCATTGCCTCTGCAAAATCTACCGGGAGGTTTTCCCGCCATGAGTAATTCCCAAATTTCTGTTAACACTCGACTTTCCATCTGTACTTGTATCCTGGTAGTTTCCTGTGGCGGAGAGTCTGGACTGGCTTACTGAGATTGAAATATATACGAAGATTTAAAAGTACCACAACACTGTAAACTGTTGTACATTTCGACTACCTTTCCCTTTTTCTACTTTTTAAATTCTGGTATAATACATAGTGAGCCTGTGAGTGTCTGTGTCTGACGCCGGAAGTATAGACGGAAATTTACAATTACCCCTAGACTGGATACCACCTGCTATGTGCTGATACAGTACCTTTGTTCAAAATTTTGTATTACGGTATCATCCATAGTGAGTGAGCATGTGTGGTTTACTCCTTCTATATATACGGTGAATCAGAGATACCAATTTTTACCCTATACTCGATACAGCTTGTATCTTGTTACACAGTACCTTTGTTCGACATTTAGTATTACGGTCAAATCCATACTGCGTAGGCGTCTGACAGTAACTACTGGACTATGTATACGGAGATTTCAGTTGTACCCTATAATATACATACTTTCTATCTTGTTATCCAGTACCTTTTTTACAACATTTTTTATTATGGTCAAACCCAGACTGAGTGAGCGTCTGAGTGTGACTCCGGAAATATATACAGAGATTTCAAATTTGGCCAACACTGTATACAGCTGTACGCTTCTGAAACAGTAACCTTTTTAGCTATTTAGATTCTGGTGTAATCCATAATGAGCCTGTAAACATCTGTCTGTTACTCCGGCAATATATTTGGAACTTTAAGATTACCCCAACACTGTATACAGCTGTACGCTTGTGTTACATAACCCATTTACAGCTTTTCATATTCTTGTGTAATCCATACTGGGCCTGAGAGCGTTTGTGTCTGCCTCCTGAAATATATACGGAGATTCAGAATGTTTACACTATACTGTATATACCTTGTATCTGGTGATACTGTACCCTTTTTCAACTTTTTATTTTATTTTGTAATCCAAACTGAGCCTGTGAGCATCTGTGTATGAATCATGAAATATATACGGAGATGTACTGTTATCCCTAGACTGTATAGAGCTGTACTCTTCTGATATAGTACCATATATCTGCTGGTATTTTGGGTCCATTTTCCAAAACATGGGGCCACCTGGTACTGATGGTGGTGGTGCATCTGCTGGTAGTGCCAAAAACACAATAGCAGCTAAGGCAGGAGGTGTTGAGCCTGCATCATGGTGTAGTTCTGGAAGGCCTGTAAGGCTCCATTTTCTGGGAGTAGGTAGACTGAATTTAAAGCCGGAGCATCAGGAACTGTTTTTGGCTTACATTGCTGAAACATCCTCCAGCTCTATTGCCTCCTCTTCTGAAGTTTAACAAAATGCAAGCACTGAGTTGTAAGTGCATGCTTCTGGTCAGGAGCAACCCCTTTCCTTGTCTCCTTCACCCACACCAAAAGTGAAGGATGTGGAAACACACACTTCAGATTACTCCATGGAGCTCTTTTCACATACCATGCCTGGGTTAATTAAAATTTGGGTTCATCATATACTGGAGCATTCCAAATGGGGGACATCAGACACTGGAGCAGCAGTTACGGGTCCCATTATACACTGGAGCATTAGAAATGGGGCCCATTATATATGGAGCATTATTAGGGCCCATCATTCACTGGAGCATCATCCATGAGGCCTATTATATACTGGAGCATTGTAAATGGGGCAGATCAGGCACTGGAGCAGCACCTGTGGGGCACATGATACACTGGAGCATTAGAAATGGGGCCCATTATATAGAGAGCATTATTAGGGTCCATCATACACTGGAGCATCATCCATGAGGCCCATCATATACTGGAGCATTATGTGGAGCTTATCATATACTGTATGGAACATTATATGTGACCAATTATTCTGTATGGAGAAATATATGGGGCTCATTATTCTGTATGGCACACAATGTGGTGGCCATAATACTGTATGGAGTAATATACTGTCTTTTTTTGAGCTATTGTACAATTTAAAATAGATCAGTCATGTAAGCAGTGAAGTATTTGTCCATTGTACTATATCTATATTTCTGTGCCGTATCAGAGCATCATGAGTTGTGGTATGTGTTATAGGGGCGCACTGACACTATTTGGCCCGGGGCACACGAAAACCTGGAGCCAGCCCTACCCACCACAACTTTAGCCAAATAATACCCAGTTTTCAATGCGTAATTATTATTATGAAGTAAATTAAGGTTGACAAGCTTCAGTTATAAGAATTGATGTTTTTGGCATTGAAATGGGCACTGTAGGTGTGTTTACTGTCTTCCACTCCCTGCCGACTTTGCTTCCCCATTGACTTGCATTGGGTTTCGTGTTTCAGTCGGACCTCTAGTCAAGATGATCTTTTCAGTGATACCATTTTTATTTACATTCATCTTTTTGATCGCTTTTTTTTTTTTTATTTGGTGGTGTGACAATAAAACATTATTTTTTTGCCACTTTTTTACTTTCTTTTTTTTGGTGTTCACTAAAAGGGTTACCTAGTGGTACAGATTTATAGGTTGGGTCATTCCGGACACGGTGATATGTGTACTTTTATTTGATTTTTTTTTTTCGTAAAATTTATTTATGGGTACAATATATATATATATATATATATATATATATATATATATATATATATATATATTTTTTTTTTTTTTATAAAAAATACTTTTACTACTTTTTTTTTCACTTTTTCCTTTTAAACTCTCACTTTCTGCAGTCTGATTGCAGTTGTAAGGCATAGCAATGCAGTATACACAATAAGGGCAGAGAAACACTGGCATATTTTTCATCCGAGAATCACATTGTAAAACTCTCACTGGCTGTCTGCTCTCCTCACCTGAGCTTGTTAGCTGCATAGTAATCCATCATACAGTCTTGCTCAGGTCAGGAGAGGTGCCGGCCAGTCCGGGCTATGCGATGCGATTATCGCATGAGAAATTCGGCAGTGTGACTCCAGCCTAAGAAGATATTCAGCTCACCCTTGTAGGATTCCCAGCGGGTTCCATGTATCAGAACACAAGATCCCATCACTGCCAGACGTTATAAGCAAGGTGCACAAAATGGAAGTGAAAATCCAGCTCCGGTAAAAATTGCAATACTTTATTAGGGTCTGTGCACATGTTGCGGATTCTGCTGCAGATCCGCAGCGGATTTCGCATATGTAAAACCTAAGACGCTGTGCACATGCTGCGGATTTATCCACCCTGATTTTCTGCGGACTTGAATCCGCAGCATGTCAATTCTTTTGTGCGGATCTGCAGCGTTTTGACACCTGCTCCATTATAGGAATCCGCAGGTGTCAAACACAGTGGAAATCCGCACAAAATCTGCACGAAATCCGCAGTAAATCTGCACTAAATCCGCGCGGAAAAATCCGCAGGGTAATTTGCAACGTGTGCACATACCCATAGAGCGTCTAAAAGAATGTCTTTGTCGTGAGATACCATATAGGTATGGTTGGAGGTTTGGGAGGTGAAACAGAGTTTGAAACACCCGACGTGTTTCGAACACTATGTCTGCTCTTTTAGTCGTTCAACAAATCTAAGAACACACAGGATTGTTACTTCTAGTAGGTGGCATTAGAGTTCCTATATCCTTCCTTTCTGAAGAGGCTATGTGCATATTCTAATTGAATGGGAATGGACATCTTTACATTCTAAGGAATTGTCTGATATAAATAATCTCTATAGCTACTGGATATACAGAATGAGAGGAATAAAAATGTAGACTAAGGAGGGATAATCTTTTTTTGTTCTATTACCCAATGGGAAAACTCCATAGAAATCCCTCTCTAACAAAACATAAAACAAAACTTTTAACCCTTTCAAGAAATGACTTAAAATGACACATGGTGTACATATATCAGCTCTCATATGCCCCTAGCAGGCGCAAGTGGAATTTTGATCCACCCGCGGCTGTTAAAACATCAATATTGCAGTCAAGTCTCATGTCGTATGCAACTGGCATCTTGTGTTGAAGTCTCTGGTAAGTTTGTCGCATGCAACTTTCTACTAGTGACTGAAATTCCAGCACACTTGGAAACATTTGCTACTCTGTTACAGTAGGTCACAGGAGAACACCATAGGAAATCATTCTATCTAATGTTGCTGTGATTTCAGTGATGCATGATACGTTACCATTTAGACCAGGCCTAAGGCTGTGTGCACACGTGCAGTTTTTTAGCATTTTTGCCTCTTCTTTTGCGGCAAAAACGCTAAAAATCCACAACCCATTGAATTCAATGGCATTCCGCACAAGCTGTGCTAATACTGCGTATTTTTCCGCGGCGGAATCGCACCATGGAATAATATGCAGCATTCTCATTCTTTTTGCGGAATCGTGGGGATTCCGCACCCATAGGAATGCATTGATCCGCTTACTTTCTGTATGTGGCTATGCCCATCATGCGCAAAGTAAGCGGAAAATGTGTGGATGGTACCCAGGGTCTGGAGGAGAGGAGACACTCCTCCAGGCCCTGGGTACCATATCCCTGTTAAAAAAAGAATTAAAATAAAAAATCGTGATATTCTCACCTTCCGGCGGCCCCCGCAGCCATTCCAGGCCTCAGCGATGCTCCTGGCAAGTCCTGTTCCCAGTGATGCCTTGCAACAATGACCTGTGATGATGTAGCAGTGTCGCGTGATGCTACGTCATCTGGGGTCATTGTCGCAAGGCATCGCGATGATCAGGAACGCTGCACGGGACGCCGGAAGGTGAGAATATCATGATTTTTTTATTATTATTTTTAACATTATATCTTTTACTATTGATGCCGCATAGGCAGCCTCAATAGTAAAAAGTTGGTCACACTTGTCAAACACTATGTCAAACGCATAGGATTTCCCGCGGCAGGGAGTTGCAGAATTGCCACAGAAATTTCCGCGGCAATTCCGCACGTGTGCACATAGCCTTAATGTGCCGTTTAACATTTTTATTGCAAGCACTGTGCATCTGTGATATGTCATGTGAACGATGGGTACACACACTGTCTGAGGTTATGCGTGTGAATGCCAGATCTTTGCACTGCACATTCTCCATTCAAGGTGAAGCTAGGATATATACAGTGGGGAAAATAAGTATTTGATACACTGCCGATTTTGTACATTTTCACACCTACAAAGAATTGAGAGGTCTGTAATTTTTATTGTAGGTACACTTCAACTGTGAGAGACAGAAACTAAAATTAAAATCCAGAAAATCACATTGTATGATTTTTAACATTTCATTTTATTGCATGAAATAAGTATTTGATACAATAGAAAAACAACATATTTGGTACAGAAACCTTTACTTTATTTTTTACTTTATTTTTTTTAAATAGCGCTAACATATTCCGCAGCGCTTTACAGTTTGCACATATTTTCATCACTGTCCCTGATGGGGCTCACAATCTAAATTCCCTATCAGTATGTTTTTTGGAGTGTGGGAGGAAACCGGAGTGCCCGGAGGAAACCCACGCAAACATGGGGAGAACATACAAACTCCTTGCAGATGTTGTCCTTGGTGGGACTCGAACCCAGGACTCCAGTGCTGCAACGCTAACCACTGAGCCACCGTGCTGCCCATTGTTTGTAAATACAGAGGTCAGACATTTCCTCTAGTTCTTGACCAAGTTTGTACACACTGCAGTATGAGGGTGTTTAAGTTTGATTGCTGAGACTAGTTTCCCCAATGCTATTCACTTTTGTTTTGCTGCAGTGAGCTGGTAGGTAATTAGCTCTCTGATGGGCACCATTGGCAAAACTCTCTTCTATATAAACTCCAGCAGACTAACTTCAGCTGTCAATTATTAGTTTGTGTGCAGTTAGTGACACAGACTCTCTGCATTGGCTCTAACTTAGCTCCTCTGAGCTGTTGTGTATTTCCCATGTTCTCTTTTATTTTTTTTCTTAAACTGTTTTTATTGAATATTTTCATATATAACATACAAAAAGTAAAAAGTATCCATGCAAGGGAAAAGCAAAAAATATCAAAACATTCAAGTAAAACAGCAAGACAATCAAGTAAAGCATAACTGCGTTACATGAGTCGGATTCACTCCATAATCAATTGATTGTCCAGAACATTGCCATAATGCTGTCTTGAGTATCATATTCCTAACATCCAATAAACAAAATAGAATTAAAAGAAGAAAAGAGTGTAGCGTAGGTAATAGAAAGTATGGAAAAAAGAGAAAGGTGGAAATTAGGGGGGTCTGATTAAGAGGACAGAAAAAGAGTGGGGAAGAGAAGGGAACTGAGGGGTGAAGTATGAGGAGAGTTGAATCTCTCCCATACTTCACCCATCTCCCAGTTCTACCCTACTCTGCTAATTTGTCTCCAAGAGTGTTAGGAATTAATGAAACCAGTTCAACACCCATATTACTATGGTTGCCCGATGATAGGTTCTCAAGTTTGGCATGCCCATATCGCCCTCTGATTTGGGTTTGCTAAGCACTGAGCAAGCAAGTCAAGGTCTCTTAAGTCCCCATATGAACTTACTACAGACTGTGTCTAGATGCTTAACAGTCTGGGAAGATTATCCACTTTGATGACACTTATCTTGATTGTAGAGTATCGTAGAGAGGGCCAGAACAGGACTGAGGGTAGAGCCTCAGAAGGCAAGCAGAAGGTTAGGGAAGGACGGGAAGAAAAAAACGGATTGGGACCAGAAAGCAGAAAAAGAAGAGGAAAAAGTAAGTAAATATGGAGAACCTAAAGAAAATTCAGGAGCCTAACAAGGGTAGGCAACTTCCTCCATCCTAGGCTGAGGAAATCGTATTTGAGGAAGTCCTCTCGTAACATGAAGATCTCCGGACGCCCTCAAGTGCAAGCTTTCTAGTGGGTGGTGTCTCTCAAGACGCGGGTACACCGCCCACATGGACCAAGCATCATATCACATTTGTTTGTATAGATCCAAGCATCTAGAAATAAATCAACAAGCAAGGTAACCCCAATGCTTCCCCCTATCTCCGGAAAAGCACACAGGTAGGCAGAGTCAATACTTACATTCGTATTGTATGAAACCTGAAGCCGAAATATGGAATACCACCATCTCAACCCGCATGTTGACTCTCCTCCACCAAAAGAGCTGTTGCCCCATTAGTAGCAAGGTGCCCCTCTTAGTCATGGTTAAGTCCCGCTCGTCAAATGGGCTATCTTTGTCCTGGTACACTTGACAGGGTCCACATCTATACAAAAATTATAGAGGAACAAAGAGCAAGTGTCACTGTTCTTCAGATTATGCGGAAGATGGGCGAGAGCCTGTGCGGCTATGCCCGCCCCGTTGAGGCAATGGTTGCTGGGAACGTCTGCGACTGTTGTTGTGAGGCATCACAGGTCTTGGCATGTTTGTTGGCCAGTCAGTTATCTGAACCTGTGGCACGTCCAGCCTCTCCAGAAATCCCTGCAAGCCCTGAAGATCCCTCAGTGACGCCATTCCCCTCTGGTCTCATATCTGCAATTGGAAGGAAAATCCCAATGAACAGAGCATGTTCCGTTCTCTCAATGCCTCCAGGACAGGACTTAAAGCCCTGCATTTGGCCAGGGTTCTCCAAGATAAGTCCGCTAAGACCTGCAGACTCCGTCGAACTCACAGGGGCCCTTGATCATGGCTTGAGCCATTATGTCCTCTTTGACCCTGTAAAAATGAACCCAGCAGATAATGTCTCTTGGCCTGCTGGTGTCGTTACTCCGAGGCCTGATGGCCCGATGTGCTCCTTTCCAAAAGCATGTTAAATTTTCCTTTCAAGGTGTGCATCAGGTCCTGATTTGTTGTGGTTTCAGGCAGACCCTGGACGCAGATATTATTGCGCCGATTTTGGCTCTCAGAGTCTTCCATCATGTCAAACGGTGTTTGTTATGAATGGGTCACTGAGGAGGAGAGCGCAATAGGCTATGCCATCAGAACACTAGAGAGGTTGGTCATTCAGCGGATTGCAGACCCCTGATCTTAACAACACAACTAGCAGTAGCCGTGGAGCATTCCTACGTTTCCGTAGACGCCTCGTCACAGCCAGAGGACTAACTAAGCCTAAAGACAGAAAGGTGAAATCTAAACTGCCCCGGAGCAGATCCCCAAAGGAATAGACAGCCCCCAAACATATACTGTTGGTGAGACAAGATGAAGCACAGACAGAAAATAGACTGAGAAAATGATGGGGCCCACACTGACTAGATAGGACAGGACAGAAAAGGCACTGTCTGCAATCACGCAAAAACCCTAATAATGCCAAAATGACTGATGTACAAAAATACTGAGGTTTGAACAACCTCGCCCCCACTATATCAGCACTCAGGTGTGAACTGGCAGCTAGCAACAAGCTAATACAGCAAGGGACTAAGCAAATAAACACAAGATACAAAAATACAGGGCAGGAGCCAGCAGCCCCAGGGGGAGCAAGTTGACCCCTGACAGCAAGGCAACAACAGATGCAAAGGGTTTAGCAAATGACACTTAGCTGAAAAAATGCAGGATCAGGCAGCAGACAGAAATCCTCAGTAAGCAAAGAAAGGAGTATCACCGGCAGTCACTGAGAGAAGTCTGCTCACTTATGTAGTCCCAGTCACTACCACCACTCCTCCAATTATCTTCTGCAGCTGTTGGGTTAACATCATGTTGACCAGCCTTCAGTATCCACCAGAGGGAGCCTTGCCTTAAAAGTCGGATCAAGAGAGCTCACAACAGTACCCCCCCTTGATGCCAATCTCTCGGCATGAATATCGGAAGCAAAGACCCAAGAATTATCCTCCTGGCCATAACATTTCCACTTGACCAAGTACTGGAGTCTCCGTCTAGCCAGACGAGAGTCCAATATTTTCTCTACCTCATACTCCAAACTACCCTCAACCAATACAGGGTCAGGGGGCACCACCACAGGAACTACTGGCTCCACAAACCTTTTCAACAATTATTTGTGAAAAACATTATGAATCTTGAAGGCACCTGGAAGAGCCAAACGGAAAAAAGCGGGGTTAAGGATTTCCAAAATCTTATACGGTCCAATGAACCTTGGCTTGAATTTTGGAGACGCAACCTTCATATTTTTTGAGGACAACCAAACAGGATCAGCCACTTTGAACCGGGGACCAAAGGTCCTATGCCGGTTGGAAAACCGTTGGGCCTTTTCCTGAGAGTGGGACAACTTGTCCACTACTTGGTCCCAAATCTGCTGCAGTCTGTCCACCACAGAATCCACACTTGGGCAAGCAGAAGCCTCCACCTGCCCCGAAGAATATCGAGGAAGAAAACCAAAATTACAGAAAAACGTAGACAAAGTGGCGGAACTAGCTCTATTGTTTAGAGCGAATTCAGCCAATGGCAGAAATGAGACCCAGTCATCCTGATCAGCAGATATAAAACATCTCAAATAGGATTCCAAAGTCTGGTTTGTTCTCTCAGTTTGTCCATTGGTCTGAGGATGAAATGCAGAGGAGAAAGATAACTGAATTCCCAGTTTAGAACAAAAGGCCCTCCAAAATCAGGAAACAAACTGGAATCCTCTGTCTGACACAATGTTGTCAGGAATCCCGTACAAACGAACCACCTGTTGTAAAAACAGGGGCACCAACTCAGGAAGATGGCAACTTCGGGAGTGGTACAAGATGGACCATATTGGAAAATCTATCACAAATCACCCAGATAAGTCATTCTCTGAGAGACAGGGAGATCAGAAATAAAATCCATTGAAATATTTGAAATATGGGTCCATGGCCTGCTGGGCACTGGCAGGCGCATCAACAAACCACTAGAACGAGAACAGGATTTGGACCCTGAACAAATCCCACATGACTGCACAAAATTCCTGACATCACGAGATAAGGCAGGCCACCAAAAAGACCGACTCACCAAATCTCTGGTACCAAAAATACCTGGATGACCAGCCAGCGCAGAGCAATGAATTTCAGCCATGACTCTTTTCCGCCACTGGTCAGGGACATACACTTTCCCCACAAGGCATCGTTCAGGCTTGTCCTCCTGAAATTCCTCCAGGGCAAGTCTCAAATCAGGTGAAATGGCTGAAAGAACCACACCCTCACCCAAAATGGTAGTAGGCTCGGTCACATCAAGAGAATCCGCAAAGAAACTCCTAGAAAGGGCGTCGGCCTTAACATTCTTAGTGCCAGGAAGAAAGATGACCACAAAATTAAAACGCGTCAAAAATAAGGCCCACCTAGCTTGTCTAGGATTCAAGCGCTTGGCTGATTCAAGATGAATCAAATTCTTGTGGTCGGTAAGGACCACAACTTGATGTCTAGCTCCCTCCAACCAATGTCTCCACTCTTCAAATGCCCACTTCATGGCCAACAACTATTGATTCCCCACGTCATAGTTACGTTCAGATGCGGAAAATTTTCGAGAAAAGAAGGCACAGGGATTTATGTTAGAGGTTCCTGGATCCCTTTGAGACAAAACAGCTCCTGCACCAAGCTCAGAAGCATCTACCTCCACCTGAAATGCGAGTGAAACATTAGGTTGCCGCAGAACCGGAGCAGAAGTGAATCTCGGCATAATCTCCTGAAACGCCGAGACTGCCTCTGGAGGCTAATTCACCACATCAGCACCTTTTTTGGTCAAATCAGTCAGTGGTTTAACAATACCAGAAAAATTACTTATAAATTCACAATAGAAATTAGAAAAACCCAAAAACTTCTGAAGAGCCTTCAGAAAAGTGGGCTGAACCCAATCATAGATGGCCTGTACCTTGGCCGGGTCCATTTCAATAGCAGATGGGGACAAAATGAATCCCAAAAACAAAATCCTCTATACAGCAAAGAGACATTTCGATCCCTTAACATACAGAGTATTTTCTCTCAAGATCCGGAACACAGTTTTGAACATGTTCCACATGAGAATCCCAATCACTGGAAAAAATCAAAATATCATCCAGAAAAATGATCAAAAACTTAGCCACAAAGTCCCGGAAAATATCGTTCATAAAAGACTGGAAGACGGAAGGGGCATTAGTGAGCCTAAAAGGTATCACCAGGTACTCAAAATGTCCCTCTGGAGTATTAAAAGCCGTCTTCCATTCATCCTCGTGCTTGATGCGAATAAGATTATACACCCCCCTAAGGTCAAGTTTGGTAAACCAACAAGCACTTTTGACCCTGGAAAATAAATCAGAAATCAGGGGCAACGGGTACTGATATTTAACAGTGATCTTATTAAGGGAGCGATAGTCAATACATGGCCTTAATGAGCCATCTTTCTTGTGCCCCCCAAAAAAAACCCAACACCTAAAGCTGAAGAGGATGGTCTTATATGACCCTTCTCTAATGACTCCTTGATATAAGATCGCATAGCATCATGTTCAGGTACCGATAAGTTGAAAAGCCAAACTTTGGGAAATTTACACCCGGGCATCCACTCAATTGCGCAATCATAACTCCTATGAGGAGGCAAAGACACGGACTTACTCTCACTAAATACATCAGAAAAATCAGCCAAATAGTCAGGAACATCTTAAGGGAGAGGTGGAGAAAACAGGAGTGTCACCAAGAGCACATTGACAAACCCAACTCACCACAGACACAGATTTCCAATCCAACACAGGATTATGGGTCTGCAACCACGGAAAACCTAGTACAATAATATTGTTAGGCATCGGATTCCTGGGACTGCACAACACGAATCCAGAGCCGTACATCCAGCGGTGTCCCATTCCTCTCCGACCGCTCAGGGACCTGCTCAGCAATCCTGGCGATCCAGGCGTCCTGCTCAGACTTGCTCTGTGAGCCTGGATGTTGCTGCCACATCTGGTGCAGCAATGGTAGTGCAACCTGCTCTGCAGGGAACTGCTCCAGAGGCTAAGTCCTCTCGCCATGCGGCTGGGCATGCCTGCAAGATGACCTCTCAGTGGAGAACAGGGGTCACATGCCCAGGTCCTGTGTCGGATCTGATTGGTCCTTCCCAGAGTACTGGAAGGTCCCTAAAGCGCATGGCTATAAAAAGCCCGCATGGCGGCTCGGCCATGCGCTAGTGTAGACTATTATGCTGTGTGTGTAAGGTGATGGATGCATGTGTCTGGTGACTGACTTATTTGAAACCCCCTTCCCTCTGATAATATGAATGGTGACAAAGTGTTGGTTATAGTCAGCTCCAGTTAGTGGCAAGCTAAGCGCCACTGTGCTTCCCGCACTGTACACTAGCGTCCGGTGTCCGGCTTTCTGGCGCCGTCGTCTAGCGGCTATTGTTACCGCCGCACTGCAGTAGCAGCATTTATTGGCGTTTGCGGCTGCGACGCCACATGCCAGCTGGTCCTGTGGAGTTAACAGGCCCAGCGCTCATTCCTAATTTATATTAGGGCGTCTCTGTGGCTTAACAGAGTTCGCCTTCACTCCTCGGGTGACGTTAACCCGAGTGCAGCACTTCGCCAGCTAGCGAGTCTGCCGTTGTCCAGCAGTGGTCTTGTCACCTACCGCATGGTGGACCCCAGGCGGCGAACGCACCTCCTATTATTTATATTTGGTGCGTTCCGCCGTCCCTAACATTACACTAGCGACAGGGTCTGGCTGGTAATGGCAGACGTGCAGCAACTGCAGCGCTACATTCGGCAGCTGGAGAGCTGGTTGGCGGCTATTGAGAGCACCAACTCGGCTGCGAATGCTATGCTAGCTGCTGCTCAGACGGTCGCTAAGGCTGTCTCACACTTTTGCCCACGCCGACAATTTCTCGTCTCCCGCTCCCCGACAAGTTTTCAGGTGACAGCGCCACCTGTAGGGGATTCGTCAGCCAGTGCTCAATTTAGCTCGAGTTACTGCCTGCACGATTCCCTACAGAGCGGGCTAAGGTGGGATTTATTGTCTCATTATTGTCTGGCAGGGCATTACAGTGGGCCACACCATTGTGGGAACGTGATGATCCTGTGGTTCAGGGTGCTGCTCAGTTCCTCACGGCCCTGAAGCAGGTCTTTTTGGGACCACAGATCACGCATGATACTTCTCTTCAATTGCTATCCCTAACACAGGGGTCGCTTTTGGTTAGCCACTATGCCGTCCAGTTCCGGACACTGGCTTCCGAATTAGAATGGCCGGACAAAGCATTAGTCCCGGTGTTTCGGAGAGGGCTAGCTGAGCACGTCAAGGATGCTCTAGCTACCAGAGAAGTTCCCACAAGTTTGGAGGAACGGATTGCCATCTCCACCCGCATTGACCTCCGGTTTATGGAGCGCGGGCTGGAATGTGCACAGTCCAGACGAAGGGTTAACTTGGCTCCCACCTTCACCGAGCCGCTAGATACCCTGCACAGGAGCTTGCATCCTCTGAACCTATGGAGGTGTCTTGCACCGGCCCCAAGCCACGTCCGATGCAAAGCTCTGTACATTGCTATCAGTGCCGACAGGTTAGTCACTCGGCTTGCATGTGTCCTCTGCGGGCAAAAAAACATCCACATTCAGTGGCCGTAGGTGGTGGTTAGTCCAATATGAAACCCTATTCACCTAAACTGGTATTCCGGGGCATTTTAGACAGTGGGTCCTCCACCTGGGAGGCAGAGGTTATCGTGGATTCCGGGGTCGAGGGGAATTTTATGTCCTCAACCTTCGCCCAGAAACACGCTATTCCCCTGGTGTTGCTGCCCCAGCCTCTGACCATCATGGTGGTTAACGGTGCACATTTACCCTCTCAGGTGACCCATCAGACAGCTCCACTCGGGCTTTCTATCTCTCTGTGTATCCGCTATCACTCCCTAAGACAGAGGCTATGTCTCAATATATCCAGGAGAACCTGGCTAGAGGTTTTATCAGAAAATCAGTGTCGCCGGCTGGTGCAGGGTTCTTCTTCGTACAGAAGAAGAGCGGAGAGTTACGCCCCTGTATTGACTACAGAGGTCTCAACGCTACAACGGTCAAAAACAAATACCCTCTGCCATTGATTTCTGAGTTATTTGACAGGTTGCGAGGGGCCCGGATCTTTACAATATTAGATCAGTGGGGGCGTACAACCTGATCTGCATTCGCGAAGGAGACGAGTGGAAGACAGCTTTTAATACCAGGGATGGCCACCACGAATATCTGGTCATGCCCTTCGGCCTTTGTAATGCGCCTGCTGTCTTCCAGGACTTCGTCAATGACGTCTTCCGCGACATGCTTTCTACCTCGGTGGTGGTCTATCTGGATGACATCCTCATCTTTTCACCAGATTTGACCACCCACCGGAGAGACGTCTGCAGGGTCTTCGACCGTCTGCGGGCGAATTCTCTTTATGCCAAGCTGGAAAAGTGTCAGTTTGAGCAGGAGTCCTTGCCGTTCCTGGGCTACAAAATCTCGGCCCAGGGATTGGCTATGGATCCGGCCAAACTACAAGCGGTAATGGACTGGCAGGAACCCCATTCACTCAAAGCGGTGCAGCGCTTCTTGGGGTTCGTGAATTATTACCATCAGTTTATACCTCACTTTTCCACATTGGTAGCTCCATTAGTTGCTCTCACTAAAAGAGCTGGCGCTCCCATCTTGCACCGTCCCGATGTGGATAAACCATTTATTCTGGAGGTAGATGCCTTTTCCATTGGTGCAGGAGCAGTCCTTTTCCAGAAGGATGCTCAAGGTCGGAAGCATCCCTGCTTCTTCTTCTCTAAGACCTTCTCACCGGTGGAGAAGAATTACTCCATCGGCGACAGGGAGCTGCTAGCAATGAAGCTGGCCTTTTCTGAGTGGAGACATCTCCTGGAGGGAGCTCGGTTTCCCTTCCAGGTATATACAGACCATAAAAATTTGGTCTATTTGCAGACGGCTCAGCACCTGAACTCTCGTCAGGCTAGGTGGTCGCTCTTTTTTTCCCACTTCCGCTTCCCCCTGCATTACCTCTCAGGAGAGAAGAACATTAGTGCGGATGCTCTCTCATGCTCGGTGGTTTCAGTGGAGGAAGGAGAGTCTGAGCCTCAGCTAATTCTCCCGCCGGAGAGTTTTGCGACCATGGCCCCAGTTGCTCTCGAGTCTGTGCCACAGGGCAAGACCTTGGTGCCTCCTCAGCTACGGCCGGAGGTTCTCGCCTGGGCACACGCCTCCAGGGTGGGTGGTCACTTTGGCAATAAACGGACCGCAGAGCTCCTGGCTAGGTCGTACTGGGGGCCGCATATGGCTCGATGCCAAGGAATACGTACAGGCATGCGTCTCGTGTGCACGGAACAGACCCTCTAGACAGAGGCCGGCGGGGCTATTGTATCCCCTGCCAGTAGCGGATAGACCTTGGGAGATGGTTGGCATGGACTTTGTGGTTGGCTTGCCCAAGTCCGGTGGCAGTACAGTCATCTGGGTGGTCACCGACGATTTTTCTAAAATGGTGCATTTGGTGCCACTCGCACGGTTGCCTTCCGCTCGTGGTCTTGCCACACTGTTCATAAAACACGTATTCCGCCTACATGGCATGTCAGACAAAATTGTTAGTGATTGAGGTCCCCAGTTCGCGTCTCGGTTCTGGAGGGAGCTCTGCAGTCTACTCAGCATTGAGCTAAATATGTCCTCCGCTTACCATCCCGAGACGAACGGCTTGGTTGAAAAAGCCAACCAAACCTTAGTCACGTACCTACTGCATTTTGTCTCTGCCAGGCAGGATGACTGGGCATCCTTGCTACCATGGGCTGAGTTTGCCCTGAACAATGCAGTCGCTGATTCCATTGGTCAGACTCCCTTTCTTCTAAACTACGGCCAACATCCACGCGTCCCTGTCCCAATGCCAGTGTCTTCCGCTGACTCCAGGGTGGCAGACTGGGCAGTGGAAGCTTGTGACATCTGTGATCGCACTCAGGATGCTATCTGGGCCTCTAAAGAAAGGATGAGGGCGTCTGCCGACACACATCGGCGACCCGCTCCAAGCTTCTCCCCCGGCGGCATGGTGTGGCTCTCTACTCGAAATATCAAACTGCGAGTAGAGTCCCCCAAGTTCGCACCGCGATACATTGGACCCTTCAAGGTCCTCGAGTGAATCAGCTCGGTGATCTACCGCCTGGCTCTTCCTCCACACTTAACCATTTCGGATGTTTTCCATGTATCCCTTCTCAAACCAGTTCATATGGCCCGGTTTTTCGAGTCATCTGCCGGGTCATCAGACTTGTCGTCTGACGAGTTCAAGGTTAACGCCATTGTGGGACGCAGGATTGTCCGTGGCAAAAAATTTTATTTGGTGGATTGGAAGGGTCATGGACCGGAGGCTCGGACCTGGGAGCCGGTGGAGAATATCCATGCTCCACTTCTGATTGCAGCCTTTGCGCACAGCGAGGCTCAGGGGTGGGGGCCCTAGGGGGGGGGTAATGTTAGGTGTCGGATTCCTGGGATTGCACAACAGGAATCCAGAGCCGTACATCCAGCGGTCCCCCATTCCCCTCTGACCACTCAGGGACCTGCTCAGCAATCCTGGTGATCCAGGCGTCCTGCTCAGACTCACTCTGTGAGCCTGGATGTTGCTGCCACCTCTGGCTAAGTCCTCTCACCGTGCTGCTGGGCATGCCCGCAAGATGACCTCTCAGTGGAGAACAGGGGTCACATGCTCAGGTCCTGTGTCGGATCTGATTGGTCCTTCCCAGAGTACTGGAAGGTCCCGGAAGTGCATGGCTATAAAAAGACCCCATGGCGGCTCGGCCATGTGCTAGTGTAGACTATTATGCTCTGTGTGTAAGGTCATGGATGCATGTGTCTGGTGACTGACTTATTTGAAACCCCCTTCCCTCTGATAATATGAATGGTGACAGAGTGTTGGTTATAGTCAGCTCCAGTTAGTGGCAAGCTAAGCGCCACTGTGCTTCCCGCACTGTACACTAGCGTCCGACGGTGTCCGGCTTTCCGGCGCCGTCGTCTAGCGGCTATTGTTACCACTGCGCTGCAGTAGCAGCATTTGTTGGTGTTTGTGGCTGCGATGCCACACGCCAGCTGGTCCTGTGGAGTTAACAGGCCCAGCGCTCATTCCTAATTTATATTAGGGCGTCTCTGTGGCTTAACAGAGTCCGCCTTCACTCCTCAGGTGACGTTAACCCGAGTGCAGCACTTCGCCAGCTAGCGAGTCTGCCGTTGTCCAGCCCGGTGGACCCCGGGCGGCGAACGCACTTCTTTTTATTTATATATGGTGCGTTCCGCCGTACCTAACAAATATCATGTAAATTGTGCAACACAAAAAATTTACAATTCTCTTGGTGGTCCAGGGCGACCCGCATAATCACCTGGGTCAAAAACTGGGGTTTATTCTCCGCCAAAGGGGTAGCATCAATACCCCTCAAAGGAATAGGGATCCGAAGGAGCACCATAGGAAAACCACAATGCTTAGCAAAGTCAAAATTTATCAGATTCAAAGCTGCTCCTGAATCCACAAATGCCTTAGTGGAAAATGTAGACAAGGAGCAGATCAAGGTAACAGCCAAAAGGAACTTAGGCTGCACACTGCCCATCGCAAATAAGTGAGCAAAACGTTTTTTCTGTTTAGGGTAGTCTGAAATAGCATGAGAAGCATCTCCACAAAAGAAACATAACTTATTACGCCTTCTAAACTCTTGACGTTGCGCCCTAGACAAAACCCTATCACATTGCATGGGTTCAGAGCTTTGTTTGAAAGGTGGCACCGCCTCTCACATAGTTTTACATTCTCGTAAACGTCGATCAACTTGAATGGCCAATGACAGAGTCGTCAAGACCAGAAGGGACAGGGAATCCCACTATAACATCCTTTATGGATTCTGCCAGACCTTTCGAAAAGAGAGCTGCTAGGGCATCATCATTCCATTTAGTAAGGACCGCCCACTTTCAGAATTTTTGACAATATAACTCAGCATCATCTTGACCCTGTTTTAATGCCAATAAGGTTTTCTCACCTTGATCAATAGCATTAGGCTCATCATACAATAACCCCAGGACTTGAAAAAACGCATCTACATTAGCCAGAATAGGATCTCCAGGTGTCAGAGAAAAGGCCCAATCCTTGGGATCGCCGCGCAGCAGGGAAATGACAATTTGAACCTGCTGCACCGAGCTCCCCGAAGAGTTAGGCTTCAAAGCAAAAAATAGTTTACAATTATTCTTAAAGTTCAGAAATTTAGACTGATCCCCAGAAAACACATCAGGAGTAGGGATCTTTGGTTCTACAACAGATGATTGGGCGAGATAAGCAGAAATTCTCCACACTTCAGCAGCGAGCTGCTCAACACGATTGGACAATTGTCTAGTCTCCATTAAGGAAAAAAATCCTCCTACGGCCCCAGAGAAAAAAGAGGAAAGAATATATAAAAAATTCTGACACTTTTTTTTTTTTTTGCAATTCTTTCCTTCTTTTGAGTACCCGAGAATCTACAGTTTGGCCTGTGATTCTGTTAAGAATGGATCACTGAGGAGGAGAGCGCAATAGGCTATGCCACCAGAATACCAGAGAGGTTGGTCACTCAGCAGATTGCAGACCCCTGATCTTAACAACACAACTAGCAGTAGCCGTGGAGCGTTCCTACGTTGCCCTAGATGCCTTGTCACAGCCAGAGGCCTAACTAAGCCTAAAGACAGAAAGATGAAATCTAAACTGCCCCGGAGCAGATCCCCAAAGGAATAGACAGCCCCCAAACATATATTGTCGTTGAGACAAGATGAAGCACAAACACAGACAGAAAATAGACTGAGCAATTGATGGGGCCCACACTGACTAGATAGGACAGGACAGAAAAGGCACTGTCTGCAATCAAGCAAAAACCCTAATAATTCCAACACGACTGATGTACAAAAATGCTGAGGTTTTAACAACCTCGCCCCCACTATATCAGCACTCAGGTGTGAACTGGCAGCTAGCAACAGGCTAACACAGCAAGGGACTGAGCAAATAAACTCAAGATACAAAAATACAGGGAAGGAGCCAGCAGCCCCAGGGGGAGCAAGCTGACCCCTGACAGCAAGGCAACAACAGATGCAAAGGGTTTAGCAAATGACACTTAGCTGAAAAAATGCAGGATCAGGCAGCAGACAGAAATCTTCAGTAAGCAAAGAAAGAAGTATCACCGGCAGTCACTGAGAGAAGTCTGCTCGCTTATGTAGTCCCAGTCACTACCACCACTCCTCCAATTATCTTCTGCAGCTGTTGGGTTAACATCATGTTGACCAGCACCACTACCAGCAGTATCCACCAGAGGGAGCCTTGCCTCAAAAGTCAGATCAAAAGAGCTCACAACAGGTGTTTATCTGCTGAGTATGTTGGTCAATGAGAGTCTTTTGGGCACCTTGCTCTTATGTCAGTACAGTGGAGGCTGATTCCAGTTGTGACACTGTCAGCGACTTGGGACACAGTGGCATTAATTGAGTGAATCTTTTATATAGGTTCTCCCACTGTGCAAAATATCCTTCCATATCAGTTTTTGTGGGGAACGCTGACATTCTGGCCTGCAGGTCTATTATTTCATCCATCATGTTCAAGGGTCTGGGGGCCGGTCTGGCATCATCCCTTCTCTGCTGAATTTTATCCCATCCTCTGTCCTGTTCATCTGGGAGGGGGAAGGGGACGCAGACTGAGAAGAAGATGGAGAAGAAGAATCCCCTGTGGCCATTTTAAGTCCTTGGGGTTTAGCAGAGCCTGTTGGGTCAGTGAAGAATTTTTGAATATTTCCTCTATTTTCTGCCCCTAAAGCCATGGGTGTCTCTGCAGTGGAGGGGGAAGAGGATGGTGTCGGCTTTCTGCTATTCCTGCCCATAATACTGCATTCCCCTGATAAGAATTGCACAGTTAATATATGTGGCTGTAGAAACTCACTCCCCAGAGTTCCAGGTCTATAGGGGTTAATCTCCAGTCCCCTGGAATGTCTCCCCACACTCCTGGTATAAAGCCCCCGTCACACACAGCGAGATTGCTAGCAAGATCGCTGCTGAGTCACGATATCGCTGTGTGTGACACTTATCAGCGACCAGCCCCCCTGCCAGGTATCGCTGATCGTGCTCGAATGCCCTGGACATTTTTTTGATCGTTGGTCTCCCACTGGCCAGTATGCATTGCTGCATGTGGCAGGTGGGAGACCAGCGATCAGTGAGCTGGAAACCGAGGTAAACAGCGGGTTTCTAAGCGCTGAGCGGGGCTTAGAAACCCACTGTGTATGTTAGATACCAGCGCGCTGGTGCAGGGAGCTTGTAACCAGGGTAAACAAACCCACTGTTTACCTTGGTTACCAGCTCCCTGCACCAGCGCGCTGGTTTCTAACGTACACTGCGGGTAACTAAGCGACGTGCGTCGCTTGTTACCCGCGTCGTTGCCGTCCAGATTACTGCTGAGATCTGCCTGTTTGGCAGCTCACCAGCGATTATGTAGTGACACACCAGCGATCCTGACAAGGTCATATCATTGTCGGGATCGCTGGTGCATTGCTATGTGTGACGGGGCCCTTACACTCTGTTTTAATAAGTGCTAAGCGCTGTCAGCATCTTCTCCCCTTATCACAGTTACACTGTGCTCCTCCATGGGTGGTCCCTGTAGCTTGGTAGCTTATCTTCTGGCATGTATCTTCAGTGACTCACTTCCGGACTGAGGGACTAGCTGCACGTCCTCCATTCCTCCCAGCCTTCTAGATGTTGTGCCCGTGCTCTAGAGTTCTCCCCAGGTGCTTTTATTCCTTCAGATGCTGGCTTTCTCCTTGTGAGCAGCAGGAGCTCTCACACCATGCTTCTGTCCCATGCCATTTTTAGGCCATGCCCCCTTCTGTCTTTTATTTTGTCTATCCGCTTGTCTCTTGATTTTGTTCTTGACATGTCTTCTTGGATTTGACCCTGCTTGGTGACCTTTCATTACTCTGGTTCACACTTACAGATGGCAGCCATTCCATGGAAGCAATCCACTGAACCCCATTGTAAAACCAGAGCCTTGTACAGGGTTTAAACGGTCTCTGGAATCTGCCAGATGGAGTGACTTGTGCTAAGTCTGTACGAGGTAGCCTATTTGAGCTTGTGGCCTCCTGACATATGTAACAACTGTAGGTACGTGTGCCGACTGGGGGGTGGTCCTCTTTCCGCCGCGAACAGACTGAGACAGAGACTGAAGTGCATCCAACAGGTCCTCTTTATTGGCCATCTCCTCGATGAACCGCAGCACCACACAGCAGCTTCTCGACTCTGCAGCACCACACAGCAGCTGCTCGACTCCGCACACAGACACGGGTACCTTCACTTCCTTCCTTTCCTAAATGACATCCCTCGCGGCTCTTTCACTGTGGCTGCCCTAGGCCTACAACCACAGCGCTTCACCCGTCCGAGTCTGTCCATTTGTGGTACCCTAGGCTGTCTCTGTTCTGCGGCTCCTGTCAGGGCCACCCCCCTGACTGTCTTCCTCCTCAGTCCCTGCTGGAGCTTGTTCTCTGTCCGTCTTCTCCTTCTGTTCTTGCTTTAAGCTCCTCTCCCTGGACTGACTGTTCTGGAACTCTCTGCAACTATATCCCAGGAATTCCCCCTCTAGAGCTCCTGTAACCCCGCCCCCATGACTTTGCGGTTTCATAGCTGTAAGCTGCTGTTAAGCCCTGCTCCCTGCTCCCATCTTGTGGCCAAACAGCAGTACTACACCTTCTTCTGTTTCTGCTGTCCTTGGTCTCCCCCTTGTGGCAAAACCCAGTACTTCACCATCCTTCTCCTCTATTTAGCTGTCTCCCACCTTCATACACAGCAGTACATGTCCAGCATATTGTACATTAGCCCTCCTGCTGCAGACAGGTCCATAGGTCAGTCCACTTCCCCTACACAACAATCACTTAACCACAGAATAGCTTATAAAGAGTTAATCCCTGCAACCCTGTGCTCTTGTGAATCTGTGACCGACCCTCTACTACACTATGCCAACTTGTTCACTGTAGACTTGTGAGGAGAAACAGTTCAAACACGTATTTTGTGGATAGTTGATTTAATGTCATTATCTTGAAAACCTTATCAAGCCTCTTATTTATGGCAGAATTCTGATGGAACGTGCCACAATATGAAATCAGGACATATGAACTTACACTATGAGTCTATAGATTTCTATTGGTGCCATGTTAAAGGTAATCTGTCGGTAGTATAAACCTTACTAAGCCAACTAAGGAGGAATGTTGATCATAAGAACTGAAAAAGGAGACCTTTGATAACTTTAATCTGATGTCTAATTTCAGAGAAATCTGTTTTTCTTCTATGTAAATGAGCTGTTAAGCACTATGGGCAGGATATTGATCTCCCTAAAGCCCCCGATTTTGTGACGTTATAGAGATATTGCTGCATGTGATACTTAACCAGCAGGGGAGCGGGTCGGAGGTATCGCTGATCGCGCGAGAAGCTGCTGGATCATTCCTCGTCGGTCACTTCCTGCAGCGCTTCCTGCTGTGACGATGAGCGATGCGTGGAGCCGGGCGGGAGGACGCAGGATCGCCGCGTCTGACAGGTAAGTAGCGACCCCCGTCCCCAGCGATGTCGCTAGTGAGATCTGCCTGTGTGGCAGCTCACTAGCGACCACCTAGCGATGCACCAGCGATCCTGACCGCGTCATATCGCTGGTCGGGATCGCTGGTGAGTCGCTAGGTGTAACGGTACCCTAACAAATCTGGCTTCAGAGCTTATTATAAATTAAAGGGCAGTTACCAGTGTAATATGTAATGGCTGCTCTCCAGATCTCACTGCAGAGCTGTGTGTGATTGTAACTGACACAATAGAGGACAGGATGAAACACTTTTGCAGGTTCTTCTCAGTGCTTCAGCTTTCATCTCACAGGTAGCCAGTGTTGCAATAGTTGTGTAATATGAAGAACCATGAGAACTGCAGCAAACGTGTTTGTAAGGATGCTAATTTCAGTTCTACTGTTCTGTGTTAGTGTCATGTTTCATACTCTTAACTGCACTTTTTATTAAAAATAAGCTTTGCAGGCAAACTCTCATTCAAATCTGTGTGTGTCCCATAGTTCTTAACAGCTCATTTACATATGATAAAAACAAAGATTTCTCAGGAATAACTGATCACAGATATCAACTACTTTACAAAAAATACATCAATGTCTAAAAATATCACAAATCTATGCCTGTCTAACAATTTCCCACCAAACGTACTGCTGAAGCTTTCCAGTCATGCTTATCTTTAACCAAAGCAACCAGTTACTGGCAACTGTAGTCACATGCCTTTCTTGCCAGAAGAAACAGCAAAGAGACTTTTGGGGAACCGGGTATTGATGCAGTAAAAGCAGTGGTGTATACGTGGGTGATACTCGATTGTGGAATTTTTTAAACATATTGGGCTCTTGTTTTCAATGGTAAACCTATGAATGCTGCCCGATCCACAGGTCACATTCATCAGGCAATGCCTGTATGAAATCGGCTAACTATGTTTAACCCTGAAATGCTGTAGTGTTTCAGAGAAAAACATACTTTAAAAACTGCCGGGGACCAAACCACTAGTCAGAGAATTGGGTCCCCGGCTGCTTCTCCCCACCTGCTACGCTGAATTGACAGGTCTCTGCACAAGCAGGGAGAAACTGGTTGAATGGTTGGGCAAGTTTGATGTTGAAGAACATGACTGACTGCAAAGATCCCTGACCTCATCCCCATCAAATACTTTTGGGATGAACTAGAACTAAGTTCATGAGACAGGCTAAGCATCAGTATCTGACTTCATAATTGCTCTTCTGAATGAATGAACAGGCAAACAATCATACAGACAAACTCCAAAATCGTGTAGACAGCCATCCAAGAATAGTGGCATCCATTTTATCTGCAAAGGGGGGCAAACCTCATACTGAAGTGTAACTGGGGTTTCAGGAGAACTTGCAGCAGAATGTATGTCTGCCTCCAGATCTTGCCTCATCTTCCCATCTCTGTTTTATGAGAACCAATTGCCATCTCCCATCTAAGTAATGGGAAAGTTTGTATTCACTCAAGACAGAGGTTATCTGTATGTTAAGAACCAGTCCAGAAAGAGAAAGCAGATTTCTCAGATAAGATACATATTACAAATAATGTTATTTTCATGTGTACTATTCAATTAAAAAGTTAATGACAATAGATTTTTAAAGGGAAATCATAAAATGTCAGTAGTTTGGTGATCCTAGTAGGAGCTTTGTAAGCCGATTCCTACCCGTTGGAATCCCCGGTGCTTCTTTTGAAAAGTAGCCTTGGTGCAAATTATCAAGTGCACCATGTTGCATTGATGTTGTCTTGCCATGGAAGCCTGACTTGGGTCACTGTTGATCTCAACCAAAAAAGTTAAACAAAACTTTTTCTCCTAAACTAATATTTACTGTTTCTTTAAAGGCTGATAGAACTTGTATTTTCCACCTTCTCAATCAATACTTCAGTAGACCATTTAGCCACAGCAAATTATATAAGGCTGTGATATAAAGAAGTCTGTGTCTGATATGTCTGCTACAATTTAGCAGATTTCTGTGATATGTTTGGTGCCCATGTTTGTTCTGTGGTTGCCCTTTATATTTTAGGCATTACCTGTATTCACCTCCTTCACCTTTCAATAAATCACATGAACATTTTTCTCAGAACCTGAATGGACAGAGAATAAAATATTAATGTCTCCCAAGAATTATGTGGAGTTGCTAATGAAATGCTGTATAGTAAAATCTTTATTTTTAATTACTATTTATCTTACTTTTGTGTTCTCAGGGATGCAGAGGACTTTAGCTGACCCAAAGCTCGAGTTCGCTCTAGGTAAGGAAATGCTCTTTTCAACTAATATTATGGATCAATGAAACAGTATTCGATTTCGAGTGTCTGCATTTAAATACTGTATTCCACCTAAATACATTTCTATTAAATATAGACTAGCTTGGCCCGTGCGAAATTTTCGCACATTGGTCGTTGGGGGCGCAGGCAATTTCAGAGAAAGCAAGCTGGTCAAATGTAAATGTATTTCATGAGATGATGAACACAGACAGATACAGTCATATGTAAAAGTTTGGGCACCCCTATTAATGTTAACCTTTTTTCTTTATAACAATTTTGGTTTTTGCAACAGCTATTTCAGTTTCATATATCTAATAACTGATGGACTCAGTTATATTTCTGGATTCAAATGAGGTTTATTGTACTAACAGAAAATGTGCAATCTGCATTTAATCAAAATTTGACCGGTGCAAATGTATGGGCACCCTTATCATTTTCTTGATTTGAACACTCCTAACTACTTTTTACTGACTTCCTGAAGCACTAAATTGGTTTTGTAACATCATTGAGCTTTGAACTTCATAGCCAGGTGTATCAAATCATGAGAAAAGGTATTTAAGGTGGCCACTTGCAAGTAGTTCTCCTATGAAGAGTGGCATCATGGGCTCCTCAAAACAACTCTCAAATGATCTGAAAACAAAGATTATTCAACATAGCTTTTCAGGGGAAGGATACAAAAAGTTGTCTCAGAGATTTAACCTGTCAGTTTCCACTGTGAGGAACTTAGTAAGGAAATGGAAGAACACAGGTACAGTTCTTGTTAAGCCCAGAAGTGGCAGGCCAAGAAAAATATCAGAAAGGCAGAGAAGAAGAATGGTGAGAACAGTCAAGGACAATCCACAGACCACCTCCAAAGACCTGCAGCATCATCTTGCTGCAGATTGTGTCACTGTGCATCGGTCAACAATACAGCGCATGCATAACGCCTTTTTGGTATGACCAAACAACTCAATCTTTGTTTCATCAGTCCACAGGACCTTCTTCCAAAATGTAACTGGCTTGTCCAAATGTGCTTTTGCATACCTCAGGCGACTCTGTTTGTGGCGTGCTTGCAGAAACGGTTTCTTTCGCATCACTCTCCCATACAGCTTCTCCTTGTGCAAAGTGCGCTGTATTGTTGACCGATGCACAGTGACACCATCTGCAGCAAGATGATGCTGCAGGTCTTTGGAGGTGGTCTGTGGATTGTCCTTGACTGTTCTCACCATTCTTCTTCTCTGCCTTTCTGATATTTTTCTTGGCCTGCCACTTCTGGGCTTAACAAGAACTGTACCTGTGTTCTTCCATTTCCTTACTATGTTCCTCACAGTGGAAACTGACAGGTTAAATCTCTGAGACAACTTTTTGTATCCTTCCCCTGAAAAGCTATGTTGAATAATCTTTGTTTTCAGATCATTTGAGAGTTGTTTTGAGGAGCGCATGATGCCACTCTTCATAGGAGAATCAAATAGGAGAACTAATTGCAAGTGGCCACCTTAAATACCTTTTCTCATGATTTGATACACCTGGCTATGAAGTTCAAAGCTCAATGAGGTTACAAAACCAATTTAGTGCTTCAGGAAGTCAGTAAAAAGTAGTTAGGAGTGTTCAAATCAAGAAAATGATAAGGGTGCCCATAATTTTGCAGCGGTCAAATTTTGATTAAATGCAGATTGCACATTTTCTGTTAGTACAATAAACCTCATTTGAATCCAGAAATATAACTGAGTCCATCAGTTATTAGATATATGAAACTGAAATAGCTGTTGCAAAAACCAAAATTGTTATAAAGAAAAAAGGTTAACATTAATAGGGGTGCCCAAACTTTTACATATGACTGTATTTATATATGTAGATTGGTAATACCATATATTGTTTTGATAAGTAGATGCCAAAAAAATATTTTCTGGTTGAGGTGCCACCTGCAGGTCATTGTGTCTTACTGCAGGTTTATGAAAATGAATGTTTAAACTGTATTAAGTGATAAAATCGAGAATGTGTGGTTTGTTTAGCTGTTTTCTTGCTGAAGGGAGCAAGTTTACCTTTCAAATGGTGTTTCATGTGTGTGTGGGGGCGAAATAATCAGCGAAAAAGCAGTGCATGTTTACAAATGTGTTGGTAGTGTGCTTTGGGGTACTGTGGTGCCACCTGCAGTTCATTTTTCCTTACTGCAGGTTTATGAAAATTAATGTTTAAGCTGTATTTTGTGATCACATCATGGATGTGTGGTTTGTTTGGCTATTTTCTTGCTGAAGGGGGCATGTTAACCTTTCAAATGGTGTATCATTTGTGCGTGTGGGTGCAGTATGAACGGGAATACAAAGGAATCACTGAAAAATAGTGTTTAGAAATAATAGAATAGATAATTTGTGTTGTCTGTACAGGACACTGCTGTATGTAGTGCTCTACACAACATAATTAGTGTCACAAAGCTAAACACTGGCATTTATATGCATTGTCTTATGATTTCACTGCACTGCGTAGTTTTTGAACTTTCCCTTGGTTAACCTTTCTATTTTGTTAACATAAAAAACAGATCTGCAGTACAGTACAGAGTCTACCAGTAACTGTTATTTTGCTGAATGTTATTGTTGGAAGGAAATTAACACATTTTATACATTCAGAAAATCCATTTTGCTCTCTTCTGTGAATAGAATAGTTTTTCAAGGCAAGCCATCAGAAAATGACTATTTAAAGAAGCCCTCTCATCAAAGCTTTTATCTTGTGAATAGAATAGTTTTTCAAGGCAAGCCATCAGAAAATGACTATTTAACCCCTTAACGACCGCCGATACGCCTTTTAACGGCGGTAATTAAGGGTACTTAAACCACAGCGCCGTTAATTCACGGCGCTGTGATTTAAGTGAATAGCGCCCCCCAGTGTCGGATTTTCTCCGGGGTCTTGGCTGCCAGGGGTAGCCGAGACCCCAGAGAACATGAATCGGTCGGTTTTTACCGACCCCCGCTTTTGCGATCGCCGTTATTAACCCTATAATGGCGACCGCAAAAAAAAAAAAAAAGCAGCGATTTTACATTTAATTTTTCTTTCCTCTGATGTGATCGCACATCAGAGGATAGAGAAATAGGGTCCCCGATCCCCCCGGTCCCCTCCCGGTACCTCTCCCTTGTCCTCCGTCCCCTCCCGGTGGTCCCGCGCCCGCCGGCGTCATCCGATGGGCGCCGCCATCTTGAAAATGGTGGGCGCATGCGCAGTGCGCCCGCCGGGAATCTGCTGGCTCCGGCTGGCAGATTCCATTCATTATTTTGATCACTATGATAAACGATCATAGTGATCAAAATAATAAAAATAGTACATAACCCCCCCGTTTATCACCCCCTTATATAGGCGCACACAATGAAATAAAAAAAATATTTTTTTTTTCAGTTTTCCATAAGGGTTAGGGTTAGGGTTAGGCTAGGGTTAGGGTTAGGGTTAAGCTAGGGTTAGGGTTAGGCTAGGGTTAGGGTTAGGGTTAGGCTAGGGTTAGGCTAGGGTTAGGCTAGGGTTAGGGTTAGGCTAGGGTTAGGGTTAGGGTTAGGCTAGGGCTAGGGTTAGGCTAGGGTTAGGCTAGGGTTAGGCTAGGGTTAGGCTAGGGTTAGGCTAGGGTTAGGCTAGGGTTAGGGTTAGGGTTAAGGGTTAGGGTTGGGCTAGGGTTAAGGGCTAGGGTTGGGCTAGGGTTAGGGCGAACTAGGATTAGGGTTAGGGTTGGGATTAGGGTTAGGGGTGTGTTGGGTTAGGGTTGGAGCAAGAATTGAGGGGTTTCCACTATTTACCAACTTTGGGGGTCTAAAAATTGGGGTCTAAAAAATCACTTTTGTGGAAATAAAGACTTTTTATTTTCACGGCTCTGCGTTTATAAACTTCTGTGACGCGCTTGGGGGTTCAAAGTGCTCACCACACATCTAGAGAAGTTCCTTAGGGGGTCTAATTTCCAAAATGGGGTCACTTGTGGGGGGTTTCCACTGTTTAGGCCCATCAGGGGCTCTGCAAATGCAACATGATGCCCGCAGACCATTCCATCAAAGTCTGCATTCCAAAATGGCACTCCTTCCCTTCCGAGCTCTCCCATGCGCCCAAACAGTGGTTCCCCCCCACATATGGGGTATCAGTGTACTCAGGACAAATCGCATAATAACTGTGGGGGTATGATTTCTCCTGTTACCCTTGTAAAAATAAAAATTTTGGCGCGAAAAGATCATTTTTGTGGAAAAAAAATGGATTTCTTATTTTCACGGATCTACGTTATAAACTTCTGTGAAGCACTTGAAGGTTCAAAGTGCTCACCACACATCTAGATAAGTTCCTTCATGGGTCTAGTTTCCAAAATGGAGTCACTTGTTGGGAGTTTCCACTGTTTAGGCCCATCAGGGGCTCTGCAAATGCAACATGATGCCCGCAGACCATTCCATCAAAGTCTGCATTCCAAAATGGCACTCCTTCCCTTCCAAGCTCTCCCATGCACCCAAACAGTGGTTCCTCCCCACATATGGGGTATTAGCGTACTCAGGACAAATCGCATAATAACTGTGGGGGTATGATTTCTCCTGTTACCCTTGTAAAAATAAAAATTTGGGGGCGAAAAGATCATTTTTGTGGAAAAAAAAATGGATTTCTTATTTTCATGGCTCTACGTTATAAACTTCTGTGAAGCACTTGAAGGTTCAAAGTGCTCACCACACATCTAGATAAGTTCCTTAATGGGTCTAGTTTCCAAAATGGGGTCACTTGTTGGAGTTTTCCACTGTTTAGGCACATTAAGGGCTCTCCGAACGCAACATGGCATCCGATCTTAATTCCAGCCAATTCTGCGTTGAAAAAGTCAAACGGTGCTCCATCCCTTGCGAGCTCTGCCGCGTGCTGAAAAAGGGGTTTACCCCCACATATGGGGTATCGGCGTATTCAGGAGAAATTGTACAACAAATTTTGTGGTTGATTTTCTCTTTTAACACTTGTGAAAATAAAAAAAATTGGTTCTGAAGTAATTTTTTTCCAAAAAAAAGTTAAATGTTAACTTTTTCCATCCACATTGCTTACGTTCCTGTGAAGCACTTAAAGGGTTAATAAACTTCTTGAATGTGGTTTTGAGCACCTTGAGGGGTCTAGTTTTTAGAATGGTGCCACTTTTGGGTATTTTCTGTCATGTACACCCCTCAAAATGACTTTAAATATGATGTGGTCCCTAAAAAAAATGGCTTTGTAAATTTTGTTGTAAAAATGAGAAATCGCTGGTCAACTTTTAACCCTTATAACTTCCTAACAAAAAAAAATTTTGCATCCAAAATTGTGCTGATGTAAAGTAGACATGTGGGAAATGTTATTTATTAAGAAATTTATGTGACACATCTCTCTGATTTAAGGGCATAAAAATTTAAAGTTTTAAAATTGCAAAATTTTAAAATTTTTTGCCATATTTCTGTTTTTTTCATAAATAAACACAAGACTTATCGAAGAAATTTTACCACTAACATGAAGTACAATATGTCACGAAAAAACATTCTCAGAATCAGCAGGATCCATTAAAGCGTTCCAGAGTTATAACCTCATAAAGGGACAGTGGTCAGAATTGTAAAAATTGGCCTGGTCATTAAGCTGCAAACTGGCTCTGTCGCTAAGGGGTTAAAGAAGCCCTCTCATCAAAGTTTTTATCTTCTTAACCCATTTTACATTTTGGTGTTTTCGTTTTTTGATCCCCTTCACAGTGTCCTAACTTTTTTTTTATGTTTTTCATCAATATGGCCATGTGAGGGCTTAATTTTTTTTTTTTTTTTCTGTGGGACAAGTTGTACTTTGGAAAGGGTCCATTGATTTTTACCACACAATGTACTGGAAGGCGGGGAAAAAATGCCAAGTGTGGATAAATTGCAAAAGAAGTGCAATACCACAATTATTTTTTGTTGCTTTTTACCACTTTCACTAAATGCTAAAACTGACCTGCCATTATGATTCTTCAGGTCATTACGATTTTATTTCAGTGGCTAAAAAAAAAAATCCAACATTTGTAAAAAAAAAAAAAAAAAAAAAAAAAAGAATTCCGGCTCTAGGGCATGGTGAGGATTAATTTTTTTGTGTGCCAAGCTGACTTTTTATTGATACCATATGGGGATGGAAACAAACTTTTGATCGCCCATTATTGCATTTTATTGCAAGTTTGTAACTACCCAAAAAACGTAATTCTGGCATTTTTTTTTTTTTTCTCATTGAGCAGTTTACCAATCGGAACAATTCTTTTTAGATTTTCTAGATCTGGTGTTTCTGGACATGGTGATACCAAATATGTGTAGTTTTGACATTTTCTTTACTGTTTTATTTTGAATAGGGCAAAAGGGGGTAATGTTTTTTATATTTGTTTAATATTTTTTAAAACTTTTATATTTATTTCAGTAGTTTCCATTGGTGACTATTGAGTGAGTTGAAGTTGCAATAATCCGATTGTTTGTGCTACACATAGCAGAGCTTGAGCCCTGCTTTGTGTAGCAGAAATGCTCATCTGCTGTGAATGCCGGCCCCAGGAAGCCATGCCAACCCATCAGCGCCCCACGAACATGTGACAAGGGCGCTAATGGGTGGATCTAATGATGTGTTTCCAGTGCAATCCTGTTAACTACTGCTGTCAGAGATTGACCGGTGTATAACATGCTAACAGCTGCGAGTGGATCGCGATTCCACCCACGGCTGTTAGGGGTACATGACAGCTTATCAGAGCAACTGTCATGTGCCTGAAAACATGCGAGCTCAGCGAGGAAGCCCACCTCAAAGATGACATATGACGTACGTATACGTCACAGGTTATAACGGGGTTAATATTTACGCAATCATCACATTATATAACACTATGTATTTAAAATTGCTGATTTTGCTTTTCTACCAAGTAAATTCTTCTTTTCTCTGCTCTATGTAAAAACTGGAAGTATTTTGTCTTCATAAATATTCACCTCATCTCCTGACCCAGCTGCTCCTTCCTCCAACCTGTCAGAGACTTTTGCAGTGACTCATGAGTCATGCAAGTGTAGGGAAGGTGACCTGATGGACAGACTGACTGGTCAGGTTTAAAAGGGGTTTGCACTTGTCAGGCAGGATATCAGTTATGACAGGCGGGAAAACAGCTAGGAAAGTGTAGGTGATGTGCAGTACCTAGAATTGACATTAGAGGGCAGGGAGGAGTGTGAGTATAGGACTTGACATCAGCTTAGGGCTAAGAAACCGTTGGTCATGGGGGGCGGAGTTACAGGGAACCAGGAAAGCTATAAATTTGACAGGAGGGTTCCAGAAGATTCCAGTCCCCAGGGGGAGCTCAAGTGACGAGGAGACTGTGACGGTGCACTGTGAGGAGAACCTAGCCAGGGGACTGAGGAGAAAGGAAGTCAGGGGGGTGGTCCTGACACGAAGTACCGCAGTACAGACGAGGCTCCGGGCTAAGGATATTGTATAGGGAACGACGTTTGACCCGTAAAATTACTGTTGGTGTTCAGGCCTAAGGCAGCCACAGTGACGGAGCTGTCAGAGCGTCACTAAGCGCGAAGGGACGGTGCGTATATATACGTCCCAGGTGAAAAGTACGATACGTCAATGTGTTCTGTAACTGGAGAGCCTTGAAGAGTATTGTGGTGTGCTGTGAGGCCGTCGTGTGGACGGCGAGAGAATAAACTTGGACCTGTTGCACCCGAAACTTGCCTCCATCTTATGTCTGTACGTCACTGCGCGGTATACAGAGGGACCACCTCCCCCCCGCCCGGCCTACCGACCCAACACTTGGCGTAGTCGGCAGGATCAACGCCGCTAATGCAATATCTTCTGCGGCAGTCCTGCCTCTGAGGAATGGAAACGGACTTGGACTGCACTGTTTGGTAATTTGTAATCCACAGGTGTTTATAATCCAACCTGTGGATTACAAATTGGGAGCACTGTGGCGTATCTGCGTTGCCAGCAGAGGATCCGGGGTGGTACCAGGTTTGGAGCAAGATGGCGGTGCTGCTTCAGCACAGAGGAGAGGTCCGGGTGTTTGAAGTCGTTCTGGATGGACTGGGACCCCCTCCTACGTACCCCTGGGAACAGCGATATGTACCAGGAGGCCGACGCTCCCACATACTGGACCCTGGCAGGTGGGTGGAAAGGCCTGCCTGAGTGGCACCGAGGAAAAGATTGGCTGTAGCTGCTTGGCGCCATTCGATTGCTGCCCACCGGACGGGATGTGATGCTGTGGTTGTCGAGGCATCAGCCGCCTGGAGTGCCGATGGCGGCGGGAGGTCGAGCTTCGCCAGAAGATCTATACCTCAGAGTCACGAGCAGCCAGTCTGATCTCGGGTGGAGGAGCGGAGCCATGGTGGATCCCACGGGAGCAGCCGCCAAAGATACTCCGCGGAACCTCTGAGCCTGGAGGCCAGCCCCACCGGACGGTGGAGTGAAGAGCGGAGACTGCAGGAGCAGCCACGGAAAGATGTGACGGAGACCGCGGCGCCGGGGAAGGCGAGAGTTCCCCCGGCTTTACCAGCGGCTCCGCAAATGGCCCCATCACTCAGCCGCAGCACGCGGCCTCCTGTGATCCTGAAAGGCTGGCCAAGGAAGACCCCACTGTCTATGCGGAGCTGAGTGGGGTCTCCACTCCTAGCCACGAGCCACACCGCCCAGTGACGCCACGTCCGGTGTCATCGGTGCGGAGCCTGTCTCCAGATGATGCTGTCGCGTTCCCCCTGCAAGTGGCGACATCCTCCCCGAAACCGGTCGTTACTCCGGTTATGCCGGCTCCGGCTGAAGCTCCGGATGCAGTTCACCCTGCGGCCGCGGCCATGCTGGCGTTGGAACTGGCTGCGGCCTATTTGTCAGGCCCTGTGGCCAAACCTTTGGAAAACCTGTCTGCCCCTATCCGCCACCCGGCCCCAGCGGCTGCTGGGCTGCTGACATCATCCGCCGTCTTTGCCCTGTTTTCACCCCCAGCTAAATCCCGCCCACCGGACTCCCGGGCTTACACCGTACCCTCGGTTTGGGTCGCAGAAGTTGTGAAAACGAAGAAGGCCAGGGAGCAGGAGGTATGGAACTTGCTCCATGCAAAGGGGGAGGCTGGCATGGCAGCTACACGATCCTTGGGATGGCTCGTGTACAACAATATACCAAAAGGATACCGGTTTATTCGGGATCTTGCTACCGGCCAGAAAGTTTATATCAATGTGACCTCTATTCGCCACGGCCAAGCCTTGCAAGAGGGGGACTTGGTGTCCTATTAAAAGGAATACTGCCCCCGCAGCTACTATGTGGTAGCCGTGCTTGCGGAACCCGAAGGTCACGAGCCCCCATAGAAAGGTCTCTAAGGACACTCCCCGCATCCCGGGAGCTCCACGGATGTGGGGTCCCTTGCTACCGACCACCAGAAGATGGCGTGGACTGTCGGGCATTCGCTGCATTGTAATGCAGATTATGGGGACAGTTTGCGCCCTAGTTAAATGAGAATGTTGTTAATGTTTTTGTGTTCTTCTGATCTTCTAAAAAAGGGGGGGTCTTTCTTGGTTTTTCCTGATATAGTGGGGATGCAATAGAATCAAAGAGGAGGGAGTGTCCATGTCCAAGGAAGGGGGGGTGAAAGTCTTTTCTGTTTTACTGTTTTGTGTGTTATGGTTTTAAAGCAATAGTAAAAAAATATATATATATATAAAAATGGGGTACTTATGATATTATAAAGTTGTTCTGATGTATAATATGCACAAGAAAATGCAACAGGTACGGGTAAGAGAAGGTCTGTGTGACTGAAGGAAACGTGAGACCGAAGGGGTCTATGAGTTGAGAAGGTCTGGGAGACCGAGACGCCGACCATGACTGGTAACCAAGAAAAAGACAAAGAGATGGAAAATGTGAAGCAGACAGTAGTCCCAGGTCAGGTTCCCGACATCACGGACACCCCAGAAAGAGGAAGGTGGGCGCTGGCAATGATCTGGTAGGGGAAGATGATTGTCGGGGATGACAATAGACAAAGGAAAGGGGAGTGTAGGGAAGGTGACCTGTCTGACAGACTGACTGGTCAGGTTTAAAAGGGGTTTGCACTTGTCAGGCAGGATGTCAGTTATGAAAGGAGAGAAAACAGCTAGGAAAGTGTAGGTGACGTGCAGTACCTGGAATTGACATTAGAGGGCAGGGAGGAGTGTGAGTATAGGACTTGACATCTGTTTAGGGCTAAGAAACCATTGGTCATGGGGGGCGGAGTTACAGGGAACCGGGAAAGCTATAAATTTGACAGGCGGGTTCAAGAAGATTCCAGTCCCCAGGGGGAGCTCAAGTGACGAGGAGACTGTGACAGTTGGTGCACTGTGAGGAGAACCTAACCAGGGGACTGAGGAGAAAGGAAGTCAGGGGGTGGTCCTGAAACGAAGTACCGCAGTATAGACAAGGCTCCGGACGAAGGATATCGTATAGGGAACGACGTTTGACCCGTAAAATTACTGTTGGTGTTCAGGCCTAAGGCAGCCACAGTGACGGAGCTGTCAGAGCATCACTAAGTGCGAAGGGACGGTGCGTATATATACGTCCCAGGTGAAAAGTACGATACGTCGATGTGTTCTGTAACCGGAGAGCCTTGAAGAGTAATGTGGTTTGCTGTGAGGCCATCATGTGGACGGCAAGAGAATAAACTTGGGCCTGTTGCACCCGAAACTTGCCTCCTTCTTATGTCTGTACGTCACTGCGTGGTATACAGAGGGACCACCCCCCCCAGCCCGGCCTACCGACCCTACACAAGGAACATTGACCTCCTGTTTTTACATAGAGCTAGAACGATTCAGCTAGTCAGTTTTTAATCATTTGATGCCATAGCGCCAACACCCTCTTTTGATCGCACTGGCGCTCAAAGCGAGTCCACGTGATCATCACGCCATACAAATACAGTGGTTGGTGAGAACGCACCTCCCACAGCGCCATACGGTGGATGTCGTGAAGGGGTTTAAAGAGCTGATTTTCTGGGATGTGGATGATTTAATAAAAAAAAATCCTTCTTCATCTGTTTCATATGGTTTGTCCGTGTGTAGGTAAACAGCAGGTACTCAGGATGCAGTGACGAGACGCGAGACTGAATTGAACTTTGACTATGAACTTTTATGAATTTAAGCCGTTAGGGCTATACTAAGCAACCAAAATTTAATAACAGCTATTGTCCTTGCAGGGACTCTGCACAAACAAACAATTTAAAAAGTGAACACGACTAATCCGGCAAGGGCCTGTTACTATAGTCAAATATAAAAAGAGAGAAGCCAGCGCTGCTGGTGGTCAGAACGCATAACATGAAGTGCAATGCACATATTAACATCTAACTGTATTCAATATGAGACATTTGGCAAAATATTGATCAATAAATTGAGCCACCCCGCCGCGCCAAGGCAAACTCATGTGGGGGGTCCTACTCTACATTTTTATTATTCACTGTGCCATTACGGCCTCCTGAATATTTTAAAAGCAAGACCATATCTATTGCAAATGTACCTGAAACATGTCTGAATCGCTCCCGTGCAGCCAGATGAAACAAGTGCAGATAAGGGCCAACCAGGTCTGAACAGAGACATCTCAGGTTAAACCTCCACACACTGCCCGACCAGCAAACACAGATGAAGGGCAATGCAGGCTCAGACACAGGTGCAAATATTATATAAAGCCTGGGGCAGGGCGGGGCTGCTGTGTGTGTGCACAGCAGCCTAGATCCATCACAATGAACACAGCAAAAATGGCGAACATAACCCAGCGCGCACGGCAACAGTGGTGGTCAGCCACAACGCAATATGCAAATATAAAAAGAGAGAAGCCAGCGCTGCTCGTGGTCAGAACGCATAACATGAAGTGCAATGCACATATTAACATCTAACTGTATTCAATATGAGACATTTGCCAAAATATACTATAGGGCCGCGATATGGCCGACTACGGGTCCTTATTTCTTATAGTGTCACTTATCCATCCTGACATCCCTCGGCGTCTCTGATGAGACTGCGTTGGCGTCACAGCCTCTGGGCCCAGCTGCTGAGGATCTGTCATAGTCTTCGGGCGCCCAGCGCCCAGGAGGAGATGTGGCACAACAGGCCCTGAGGAAGTCTTTTGATGAGGCTACCCCCTGTAGAAACAGTGGGGTTCTGATTGTAAACGAGTTCAATGAGACTCCAGTCTCCAAGCAGGGTTGTGTCGCAGTTCCCAGGAGTGGCGGTTGGCAGGCCACATGCACGGCCTGGGCTTAGGCGAAGGAGTAGCGGGGTGACGTCCACTGCGGCCGATGATGAAGAGGCCGCAGCTGCGGGCTGAAGTGGGGCGGCATAGGGCAGGCCGCAGCCACGGGCTGGAGTGGAGCGGCAGCAGCTGCGAGGGGCGGCGGACCAGCCGCGACAGGCTGAAGTACAGCGGTAACAGCTGCGGACCACCATGGGCAGGAAGAGACCCTGGATCAGAGTGAAGTGACAGTCTCTTGTTGGTAGGTACAGCTCCCACTCTCTGCAGGCTGCATTAAGTCTCTCCTCTGCCGATGGTCTCCTTTCTCGTCACAGTCTATCACTCTGGCTCTCTCAGACTCCCACAGTCTCTTGCCTCCTGTCTGCCGTTCCGCCAACTGACTCCCCTGCGCGCTCCCTGTCCCTTTTATACTCGCCCCTCCCCTTGCTGTCCTGTCACTCTCAGCAGTCCACTCTCCTCCTTTGTTCCCGTGTACTGTTTAATTAGGAACCCAGATGGCGGTTCCCTTGGTTCCGGCCTGGGCACTCTGCGGTGGTCCGCCTCCCTACACGTGAAAAATCGGATTGCACTCGAATGTCATCCATGAATGGGCTAGTATCATTCAATCATCAGAGGCAATTCGTGCATGCTGCAATTTTTTTCCTCAGACTACTTGTTTCTAGGATATAGTCAGACATGTAACCTGTCCGATGTTTTAACGTATTGGACCCGTATCGAAAATACGCTCGTCTTCACCTGCCCTACCTTGAAGTTTTTAGGACCTTTAGTTCCTCAGTAGAAGGATCTCTTTGGAAAACCGATTAAACCACCACTCACTATCCCCACAACCCTTTGTACAGCAAGCTGACATTTAATTCCTCATGCTGCAAGAAGAAAGCATTTTCAACCATTTGGTTATCCATTTAATGGGAGGATGAGTCTGCACTTCGTAACAGCTATCAACTCTTAATGAAAGAGACCTTTCATCCTACTCACTAAATTACATGGAACGCTTCACAACTGCAACTTTCTAATATATATCTACGGCTTCGGAAGCTATTAGTTCTACGGAAAGTTGCAAAAGAAAAGTGACTATTTTTGGATTTCTTTCCACACTAAGTCTTGATTCCCAGCAAGGTTGAAATTGGCAAGTGGGGCTTTGACAACGCCACTTCTGACATGCATAAATCCAGAATTTTAATTATTTTTTAATATATATAAGTTCACGACACTCTGAAGTGACCTTTTGTAGTCACGTAGCTCCTTTTTGCTGAACATATTCACCATATGTGGTGCTGCTCTCTTGTAGTTTTATCTCACCTGTTACATTGAATAAATGAGGACACAGTTATTTATATGCAGAGGCTGAAAAACTGCACATGCCATGTCCTACTGTAAGATTATCAGTAAAAACAAGCGTATGCTATTTATTCAGCAGGGCAGTAAGCATAATACATCAACCCCGGATTCACAATACTCTCTGCCAGTTTGTAGGCATTTTGGAGTAAAGAGTGTTTCTATCAGAAGGCATTGTCTAGACTGCATATAATAGTATCAACGTCTACGTTTAGAGCAGGATTACCTACAAGCTTGTTTCAAACTGCGAGGAATTAAAGCTCGAAGTACAGTGTATTCAAAAATTAGAGAACGAAAAGCCTTCTCCGAAGCCAATCACTCCTTTACTGGATGGTGAGTGGTGCTGATGAAGTCAGCTGACTCCCTCCTTTATACCTGCATGGCCGGCAGGCAGGTATCGTACACGCATACTATTCTAATGAAGTAATCCGTGCCCCTCATCTCATGATCTGGAACGGAGCATCATTGAAGAAACCTTTAATTATCTCTGATTTAATAGAAAAATAGCCCACATCTGTATCTGCTTTGACATACTAGAACAAGCAGTACAAAATCTGCTGAAATCCCTGACACTCATGTACCGTGTTTCTACTGCTCCAATGACACTTCTTCACTGGTATTTGTTGACAGTAATGCAGCGGTGATGTCCCATTTACACTATGTCCCTGGACTCAATGGACTTGTGTTGTCTATTTTAGATCGACTGTTGATTTAGCGAGTAGCTGCTTCAGTCACATGCTATAAGAATGGGAGGAATAGAACTAAGCAACAGCACATGTGAAAAAGACTAGGGTATACTAATAGATCACAGACTGCACATGAGTAAACAGTGTGATGCAGCAGCAAAAAAGGCAAACACAGTTCTAGGATGTATGAGGAGAAGCATAGAGCCTAGATCTTGTGAAGTCAATATCCTTCTCTACTCCTCCTTGGTCAAAGTATGTCGTACGAGGAGCCTATAAAGGATCTGGGAATGTTTAGCTTGCAAAAAAGAATTCTATGAGGGGACTTAATAGCTGTCTACAAATATCTGAAGGGATGTCACAGTGTTGAGGGATCATCATTATTCTTATTTGCAAATTGAAACATAAGAAGCAATGGAATGAAACTAAAAGGGAGAAGATACAGATTAGATAATAGAAAAAACATTTTGACAGTGAGGGTGATCAGTGAGTGGAACAGGCTGCCACAAGAGGTGATGAGTTCTCCTACAATAGAAGTCTTCAAACAGAGGCTGGACAGACATCTCACTGGGATGGTTTAGTGAATCCTGCATTGAGCAGGGGGTTGGACCAGATGAACCTTGAGGTCCCTTCCAACTCTAACATTCTATGATTCTATAGATGGAATGTCACCGCCACAGCCCTGTCAACAGATAACACTGAAGCGTTAAAGGATTCTATAGTTATGTACTTGCTTGTTATTTCAAAGAAGCCCTTATTTCAATTTCCTGTATTTTATAGTGTTCTGCGGTCATGCTCGCTGAACTTCTTGTTAATACTCTTCATTTATAGACATTGATGAGTCCTAATTTATCAGAAATGCTACTCTTCCTTTTTTTTCTCTTCACACAATATTTTTGCTTAAAGAACCACTCCAAGCAAATGTTTTATTCCTTAGACTTTTCTAAATATCTCTGTGTGAGAGTGAGGGGAAATTAAATACTTAATGAATGTCATCTTCATTGGTTTGCAGTGCCGCTCCGATCCTCTTCTAACTCGCGTGACCTGAATGTCTGTCTTACCTGATCTCATGAGTTTGTGTGTGAAACAGAAGTTGCTTTTACAATGTAAATCTATGGAGTATCAGAGCGAGGCGCCAGAAACTACAGTGTAAACATGACTTCGGGTTCACACAAACTCCTGTGTGATCCGGCAAGTTGAAATTAAAGTCAGGAGATGATCAGTGTTGTGCTGGAAACTGGAGAAATTAGCAATTGGTAAGTAATTTATTGCACCTCTACTGTAATACACATGCATAAATAGAGAGGTTTACGGAATACATATTTGTTCTGAGTACTTCTTTAAACTGGTAAATATAAGCTACTAGCTGAAGAGCCCGGCATTGCCTGGCATAGTAACCAACTGTGGTTAGTTCTAACAAATTATGATTATATTGCACAGAAAAACATTTCACATCATATATTCAACACTACAGATTTGCAACACAAATTAACTAAACGATTACCCAAGTATTGATAGTATTTTATTTTCAACTCATTCAAGAGCCTTTTGATAAACAACATGTGTATCTGTGTATCTTACCCTATCCTGTGTGATAATGTCTGCTGAGCAGTGTACCTAATCCTCTCCTGTGTGACACCGTCTGCTGAGCCGTGTATCTAACCCTATCCTGTGTGATACTGACTGCAAAGCCATGTATCTAATCCTATTCTGTATGATACTGTGTGCTGAGCCATGTATCTAATACTATTCTGTGTGATACTGACTGCTGAGCTGTGTATCTAATTCTGTCCTGTGTGATACTGACTGCTGAGCTGTGTATCTAATCCTCTCCTGTGTGATACTGACTGCTGAGCTGTGTATCTAATTCTATCCTGTGTGATACTGACTGCTGAGCCGTGTGTCTAATCCTATCCTGTGTGATGCTGACTGCTGAGCAGTGTATCTAGTCCTATCCTGTGTGATACCATCTGCTGAGCTGTGTATCTAATCCTATCCTGTGTGATACTGACTGCTGAGCCATGTTTTCTAATCCTATCCTGTGATACTGGGCTCCCCCTGCAGTCTGTGTCAGAGGGTGGTCTGTGTTGGCACGGTAATAAATTGTGTTATTTCCAGCTTTACAGAAGGACAATAACACCATAGAAATTATAAGAATTATAGGCTAAATTGTTTGGTGAATTGGATCGCGCGGCGTTAAAATTTCGCCTCACAACATAGCCTATGATGCTCTCGGAGTCCAGGTGTGGCTGTAGCTGCAATGGTGCAGATGCCAATCCCGGACATACACACAAACAAACATACATACATACATACATACATGCACTTTTTCACCATTATGTACATAGGGGAAAAATTGGTGAATTGGAACATGCAGGGTTAAAATTTCGCCTCACAACATAGCCTATGACGTTCTCGGGGTCCAGACGTGTGACTGTGCAAAATTTTGTGGCTGTATCCACGACGGTGCAGATGCCAATCCCGGACATACACACACACACACATACACATTGAGCTTTATAGATTAGATTTCACTTTAAATTTTAAAACGTGTCAATTTGATCTCATGGATTAGAGCCTGTCTTTAATTCTGAGGTGTTTCTGCATGTTCTTCAGGTAAATCAATGGACCATTAAACCTGGCAATATTTTTTTTTTGCATTAGAAATAATGTGTATGATCACTGGGGTTCCATACCATAAACACTAGACCAAGGATTCTCCAAAGTCCTGGTTCTGGAGGAGTTTGAATAGAACGGCGATCAAGCATACTCTCTACCTCTTCAATCAATGTCTATGGAATTGTTAGCTAGGTTCTGTGATCTACTATCCCTATTACTGCTGTTGTGAATTAATGAGCATTGTTTTATTGAAACTCCTAAAAAAATACTTCACTCCGACTTAAGCTTCTCGTAAGCAAGTCTTAAGTAGCAAAAATTAGATAGAACTTGCTGCCAGGGAGCCACTTGTTGGCGTGTAGTAGTGTGGCTCATAACCGAGGAGGACTTTGCTTGACAGCATGTGTGATGTCCGGTATCTGTGGTTGCTCCTCCAGCAGATACAATGTTTGAAGTGGTGGTTGCCATGCAGTGCTGCACCTAACAATGTAGTGACACACGTAAATAGTTTGTTGGCAGGTGGGAGTGGGCTTATATCCTTTTATCAAATGTTAACTGAGAATCTCATGCTCTGTTTTGAAAGTTTTGACTGTGCGGTCTAGATTCCCCTTTTACATGATGTATTTAAAATTTATTAACGTCGAGCACTCAAATTAGAACTTAAAGTGGTATTTATGGTACATAAAATGTCCAATTTTGTAACTATAACTATTAGGTAGAAGCAGATTATCCTAACTTTTATGAGTACTCAAGAATGCTCCGATTATACAATCTGCATGAACATGGATGACAGAGGAAAATAAAAGTAAAAATCAATAAAGACAGCTCCCGAGAGGGGACAGATCACCCTTACATTGCATATATGGGACTAATAATAGACGGGGAAGTGAGAAACAGCTGACACTTCAACCTCCACTGGAGTTGGGAACCCCTTACGTGAGCAGGCAATTACAGCAGAGCTCTGCTCTGAGACACAGTTATTAAGGCTACAATTTTGTTTTTTCAAAAGTGGAGAAGTACCCTTCCAAGGCAAGAGCTTCTACTGTTCAAAGGGCTTGTAGAAAGCACTTTGGAGCCATTGCTCAGTGATGATTATTAGGGCTTGCATTGATCCAATATTTATGGGAGATTTAGCAAAGGCATGAATATAACGCATTCACTCACATCACCATAAGACCATTCTAACTACTCCAACTTAATATTGGTTTGATGGATTATGTTATCCATGTGACCCCCAGATGCAAAAATATCCTTAAAGTTAGGGATCTCATAAAATAGCAGACCTAGCACGTCCGACAACCGGCCCCCATGTGAGATCACAAAAAAGAGGTATGTGGGTGTAACCTTGATCTAATAAAAAGCTGAATTTGTTTGTTTTTCTATTATGTCATTCCTGGAAGATATAAAGGTGCTTATGACCAAATTAGAATATCATCAAAAATGTATTTCAATTCATCAATACAAAAAGTGAAACTTATATATTAGATACCGCATATACTCGAGTATAAGTCGACCCCCCCTAATTTTGCCACAAAAAACTGGGAGAACTTATTGACTCGAGTATAAGTCTAGGGTGGGAAATGCTCCATAGATTATTCCCCCATATGGTGTCCCCAGAAGAAGCTCCATAGATTATTCCCCCATATGCTGCCCCCATTAGAAGCTCCATATTGTTCCCCCATATACTGCCCCCATTAGAAGCTCCATATTGTTCCCCCATATACTGCCCCCATAAGCAGCTCCATAGATCGTTCCCCCATATACTGCCCCCATTAGAAGCTCCATATTTTTCCCCCATATACTGCCCCCATAAGCAGCTCCATAGATTGTTCCCCCATATACTGCCCCCATTAGAAGCTCCATAGCACTAACCACGTCACCGTGCCCTCTGCTGTCTGAAGTCACTGACCGATGACAGACACAGACAGCAGCAAGCAGCCATGGACGCAGGACAGGTGAGTATCGCTATACTTACCCGTCCTGACGCTGTGTCTTGAGCCCCCAGCTTCTCCGCGCTCTCTCTTCCTGCCTTCAGCGGTCACATGGTACCAGTCATTAAACTCATGAATATGCGCATATTCATGAGTTTTAATGAGCGGCACCACCTGACCGCTGAAGGCAGGAAGAGAGAGCACGGGGAGAAGCTGGGGGCTCAAGACACAGCGTCAGGACGGGTAAGTATGACCTGACACCCCCGCCCCCCCTCCCCCTCCGACCCCCTTTGTATATGACTCGAATATAAGACGAGAGGGGGACTTTCAGCCCAATTTTTTGGACTGAAAATCTCGACTTATATTCGAGTATATACGGTAGTCATTACAAACAAAGTGATCTATTTCAAGTGTTTATTTCTGTTAATGTTGATGATTATGGCTTATAGCCAATGAAAACCCAAAAGTCATTATCTTTGTAAATTATAATACTTTTTTAACATCAGCTTGAAAAATGATTTTAAAATCCGAAATGTTGTGCTACTGAAATGTATGTTCAGTAAATGCACTCAATACTTGGTCGGGGCTCCTTTTGCATCAATTACTGCATCAATGCGGCATGGCTTGGAGGCGATCAGCCTGTGGCACTGATGAGTTGTTATGGAAGCCCAGGTTGCTTTGATAGCAGCCATTCTCTATGGGGTTAAGGTCAGGTGAGTTTGCTGGCCAATCAATCACAGTGATACTTTTGTTTTTAAACCAGGTATTAGAACTTTTGGCAGTGTGGACAGGTGAAAAAAGGAATTAGTTCAGCTCACCCCTCATTGATGCTGCAGCAAGGTCCGAGCAAGGACACGTCTCCACTTGGACGTCTTGGAATACTTCATGGAAAAAGAAAAGTCCAGCTCAAGCAGTAAAATCCAGAATTTTCTTTATTTATTTCATTAAAATACAAGCATGGCTGCTGTAGTAATCATTGCGGTTTTTACCCTGACATGGGATAGCCGCACAGAAAGTGCCCAGGAGGTTCTGTACACGTTTTGAGCGGTATACGCTCTTAGACTCAGAAAGTCTCAGAGTATCTGTCAGGGTAAAAACTGCAATGATTACTATAGCAGCCATGCTTGTATTTTATTGAAAAAAATAAAGAAAATTCTGGATTTTACTCCTTGAGCTGGACTTTCCTTTTTCTATGAAGTGTGGACAGGTGCCAAGTCCTGCTGGAAAATGAAATTTCCATCTCCAAATAGCTTGTCGGCAAAGGGAAGCATGAAGTGCTCTAAAATTTCCTGGTAGATGGCTGCGGCGACTTTGATCTTGATAAAACACAGCAGATGACATGGCTCCTGAAACCATCACTGATTGTGGAAACTTCACACTAGACCTCAAGCAGCTTGGATTATGTGCCTCTCCACTCTTCCATCAGACTCTAGGACCTTGATTTCCAAATGCAATGCTAAATTTACTTTTATCTGAAAACAACACCTTGGACCACTGAGCAGCAGTCCAGTTCTTTTTCTCCTTGGCCCAGGAAAGATGCTTCTGGCATTCTCTATTGGCCATAAGTGGCTTGGCACAAAGAATGTGACACTTGTAGCCCATGTCCAGGATACGTCGGTGTGTGGTGACTCTTGATGCAATGACTCCAGCAGCACTCCACTCCTTGTGAATCTCCCCTAAATTTTTTAATGGCCTTTTCTTAACAATCCTTTCAAGGCTGCGGTTATCCCGGTTGCTTGTGCACCTTTTTCTACCATGCTTTTTTCTTCCACTCAAATTTCCATTAATATGCTTGGATACAGCACTCTGTGAACAGCCAGCTTCTTTAGCAATGATCTTTTATGGCTTGCCTTCCTTATGGAGTGTGTCAATAACTGCCTTCAGGACATTTGTCAAGTCAGCAGTCTTCCATGATTGTGGAGCCTACTGAAACAGACTAAGGGACCTTTTTAAACACTTAGGAAGCCTTTGCAGGTGTTTTTTGTTAATTATTCTAAGCCATAATTATCAACATTATTAACAGAAATAAACACTTGGAATATATCATGCTGTTTGTAATGACTCTAATATATGAGTTTCACTTTTTGTATTAAATAACTGAAATAAATTAACTTCTTCTGTGTGTTCTGTCCATTTTCCCAAAGAGTATCTCCCGCTGCTAAGCTCTGAGCCATTTTCATGACACAGATTTAGTACTTTTCTTTTGTTATTTATCCCTTTTATATTATGTGATTGCATATACTGTAAATGTTTTGTTCCCATTTTGTAACTTCTTTATTTTTTTTATAAACACTGCCTACCTTTCTGGATTAAATATATAAAATTTAATAGATCTGTTCCTCTTGCTCTGTAAGCCACGCCCCTGAAGCCACATGCTACCTGTAACAGGTGTCCAGTTGGCCTGTATAAGCAATTAGTGGTGGCACCTAGTAGTTCCTTTTTTTTGTGGAGTTGGCAGTGATTGTACCATCTTATATATTTAATATTTTTATACCACGTTATGGAATCGGAGGTGTATATCACTGCGAGTTCCCCAATAAGCGACCAAGTAGTGGAGGCAGTCGCAGCCTTGTCCATCACTCATCAGTCAATTGTTTAAATGGCCGAAAATTGGAGGCACCTTGACAAACTGGTGGCTAGGGTGGGATCCAAGTGATCTTTCCTGGTGTTATCCGTGACAATGGACATCAGACATTGTTTTTCATTTTAGAGGGTAGGATATTGATAAGAAGGAAGCATATACTTTATTATTGTAATTGCCAACTTTTTGGTTCTTTTTGAAGTGGTTTCACTCTTAAGGAACTACTGACCCCATTTTTCCCTCACTAAAGTTTAGCATAATGGCAGCTAAAACATCTATAATCCTAATAGAGAATGTACATGTGCCATCGGGCCAATAATCTAGAAGACTTAAATCAGTTAGTGACTATAGGCTGAAAGGAAATCTCTTGCTCCAGTTGTCTTTTGGAGAAACTCTAACCAGTTCCTGTAGCAACTGGTTGGAAAATATGATTTCAGCTGGAAAATAATCTAGTAGTAGCAAAATTTCTGCAGAATAATCTGTGCCTCTCTCATGCAACAAATTTTTTATGTTCTCATTGTTCATTTGACTTCACATAAAACATATTTACAGAAGAAAGAGAGATTAAACGGCTATGTGTGACAGGTAACTAAAGCAACATTGATCTGCTGTGCCAGGTCACAGCAGCACTCGAATGATTGCTGAGAGCTGATCCAATGTGTGTAAAGCTTCAGCATGGAGGGCACCTAAATATAGATGCAAACGGTAATGTGTAACCCATTTGAAGCTGCTGAGAAAAACAATGTTGTGATATGCCTTCTATGAATCATCTGGATTTATTCTCCTTTAGCTGTTGAGAGCAAAATGAACACTGCACATTGTCAAGATTAAAATGAGTCTTTGTGCAGAATGCGGAAAATCAGCATTTTTTTTAACTTCTAAGGCTAGTTTCACACTTGCTTTTTTTTGCAGCGCGTTTTTCCCGCAAAAAAACGCATTAAAAAAACGCATACAAATGCATACAAACGCTGCGTTTTTTTCCAGCATTTTAATGCGCATGCAGGAAAAAAACGCAGCGTTTTTGCGCGTTTGTATGCGTTTTTTGTGCGTTTGCGTTTTTTTACAGATTTTGGAAAAACCCCACAAAAAAGAAAAAACAACCATTCAACAACACACAAGACCAATGGGACTTCATTGTGGGTGTGGTATGTTAATATATATACACCCTGTCTACAGTATTCTTCACATTTGCTTGATTCTTCTCGTGACCATGGATCTGCGCTGGAAGAGTTTTCACTTCAACTTGGATTTGGACATCGCGATGGCTCAGGCGTATGCAGTTGCTTGCCATGAACAAAGGAAGAGAGAGAGGCAGCGAAGACGGCGGCGTATGTGGATACATCCGATTGTTGAACTCCGGGAGAGCCGTGGGGCATACCATACCCTCTACAGCGAGCTCCAGTCAAACCCGGAGAAATTTACAGATTATATCCGGATGTCCCACGAAAGTTTCATGGATTTGCTTGCTCGTGTCCAACAATCCATCCGGAGACAGGACACACAGCTCCGTCGTGCGATTCCTCCTGAGGAACGGCTACTGGTGACATTACGGTATGTTTTAAAAACAAAGGGGTGTGGTCTGATGTTTTTTTTTGTAAATTTAGTATTCAAAACCTTGGGTAATTAGTTTTCGTGAATGTACTAATATTTTTTTTATAGTTTTTAAAAATAATATACATAAATATTAATTTTACTTCTTTGTCTGTTCACAGATTCCTGGCGACTGGAGAAACCCTATCCTCACTACACTTCCAGTACCGTATTGGAATCTCTACCTTGTCTGGAATTGTTGCTGACACCTGCCGGGCTCTCTGGAATGTTCTTTGCCCAGAATTTATGCCCCTGCCCACCGCTGAAAAGTGGATGGAAATTGCTGACAAATTCTGGACAGTATGCAATTTTCCCAACTGTTTGGGAGCTGTTGATGGGAAACACATACGGATCATCAAACCCCAAAGAACGGGATCTGAGTACTATAATTACAAAAAGTACTTTTCAATAGTACTCATTGCAATTGCGGATGCCGGATGTATGTTTGTAGCAGTGGACATTGGAGCATTTGGCCGTGGTAATGACTCGCAGGCTTTTAAAAACTCAGACATGGGCCGGAGGTTGTATGGCAACCAATTTAATTTCCCTATGCCACGGCCTCTTCCTCACACCGAAGCTCCGCCACTGCCCTTTGTAATGGTTGGCGATGAGGCTTTTCAAATGTGCGGAAACTTACTGAAACCCTACTCCAGCCGGGACTTGGACCACACCAAAAAAATTTTTAATTACAGGCTGACCAGGGCCAGAAGAACTGTCGAGTGTGCTTTTGGGATTCTTGTTTCCAGATGGCGAATTCTGGGCACGGCCATTAATCTTAAACTTGAAACAGTCGATGAGGTGGTGAAGGCCTGTGTGGTTCTACATAACTTTGTGATGGCTAAAGAGCACCCGACCTTTGAACTGGACGATGATGCTCCGAACCCATTGCCTGAATTCACTCAGCACACTCTCAGGTCATCCGTTGAAGTTGGCCAAATGAGGGACAAATTTGCGGCCTACTTTATTTCTGATGTAGGACGGGTGCACTGGCAAGATGAAATGGTGTAATGTTGTTGTTTATGGTAATAAAAATCCTTATTTGATACCATTACTGAGTGCACTATATTTTTTAAACTCCGATTAATTAAAAAACTTCCCATGTATAACTGAATTTTGTTATGTTCACACACCTGGGCAGGTAAATACACATACGAGTTAAAATGCAGCATTGCTAGTCTGCGTGAAATATATTGGAATGAGCAAAGCTGCAGGCCATGAATCAGGAAACAATTTTTTTTCAAGATAAAATTGTGCAAATAGTTTAAAACAAAGTATGTGATTTTCTCAAAACACAACACTCAAAACCCAACCCCAATGAAAGTCCATGGGGAATACAAGTCAGCATTGAGTGGATGAATGTAATCTGCTCCATTAAAAGTTATTACACTAGGCCTTGGAATGACTATACTAGGCCGTGGTATTTCAAATATGAGTATACTAGGCCTTGGGGCTAGTAGTATATGTGAAATACCACGGCCTAGTATAGTCATACCAAGGCCTACTGTAATAACTCGATTTTTAACAACTAGCATCTTGTTTCAACAAAAACAAACTGGTGAAACTAGAAAGAAACTTATTTTTTAGACAAGTTTCAACAGTTTGTTTTTCATGAAACCAGATTCTATTTGGTAAAACTAGAGTTATTACACTAGGCCTTGGAATGACTATACTAGGCCGTGGTATTTCAAATATGAGTATACTAGGCCTTGGGGCTAGTAGTATATGTGAAATACCACGGCCTAGTATAGTCATACCAAGGCCTACTGTAATAACTCGATTTTTAACAACTAGCATCTTGTTTCAACAAAAACAAACTGGTGAAACTAGAAAGAAACTTATTTTTTAGACAAGTTTCAACAGTTTGTTTTTCATGAAACCAGATTCTATTTGGTAAAACTAGAGTTATTACACTAGGCCTTGGAATGACTATACTAGGCCGTGGTATTTCAAATATGAGTATACTAGGCCTTGGGGCTAGTAGTATATGTGAAATACCACGGCCTAGTATAGTCATACCAAGGCCTACTGTAATAACTCGATTTTTAACAACTAGCATCTTGTTTCAACAAAAACAAACTGGTGAAACTAGAAAGAAACTTATTTTTTAGACAAGTTTCAACAGTTTGTTTTTCATGAAACCAGATTCTATTTGGTAAAACTAGAGTTATTACACTAGGCCTTGGAATGACTATACTAGGCCGTGGTATTTCAAATATGAGTATACTAGGCCTTGGGGCTAGTAGTATATGTGAAATACCACGGCCTAGTATAGTCATACCAAGGCCTACTGTAATAACTCGATTTTTAACAACTAGCATCTTGTTTCACCAAAAACAAACTGGTGAAACTAGAAAGAAACTTATTTTTTAGACAAGTTTCAACAGTTTGTTTTTCATGAAAACAGATTCTATTTGGTAAAACTAGAGTTATTACACTAGGCCTTTGAATGACTATACTAGTCCATGTTATTTCACATATGACTATACTAGCCCTTGGGTTGGTTTTTAACATGTATTTACCCATCAGTGTGTGTGAGCGGCGCAAACAACATTAATGAAACTTATTAATGGTGAACCACAAATGTAAATTTATTTTTTATCACAAAAAAAAAATTTAAAAATTATTTTTTACGGCGTTTGGGGGCAGATGGTTTCAATTTGGGGGTGTGCAGGGAATATGCAACACTTGCAGTTGAAGACGGTGTTTGAGGGGAAGGGGCAACAAAACTTGTGGGGGAAGGTAGTCCAGTTAAGGGAATTAAACTTGGAACACTTGTAGGAGAGGAAATCTGTTCAGTTACATTAGTTGTAATGGCATGTCGCCGTAGGCTTGTGTGCCTGGACCGACTTTGGCCCAATGCCCGCCTTGATTGATTTCGCCTTGAAGTAGGGGCAAATATGGAATGTAGGTCCCCCGTCTGCTGGTATGGCTGCTGCTGCTGAGGTGGCGGCTGCTGCTGCAGAGGTTGCGGCTGCTGCTGAGGTGGCGGCTGCTGCTGAGGTGGCGGCTGCTGCTGAGGTGGCAGCTGCTGCTGAGGTGGTTGCTGCTGCTGCTGAGGTGGCGGCTGCTGCTGAGGTGGTTGCTGCTGCTGCTGAGGTGGCGGCTGCTGCTGAGGTGGCTGCTGCTGCTGAGGTGGCGGCTGCTGCTGAGGTGGCTGCTGCTGCTGAGGTGGCGTCTGCTGAGTTGGCTGCTGCTGCTGAGGTGGCTGATGCTGCTCTTCTTGTTCAGTGCTCGTCCTTGCAGGAGGACTGGTGGTGGCAGTGATGGCCCAGGTTTGCAGAGTGGTGGTGGCAGGGCTACTACATGTTGTTGTAGCGGCAGGGCTGTTCCATGTTTGCCTAGTGGTGGCTGAGCTCCACGCATGCATGGGATTGGCGGTGGTGCTCCAGACAGGAGCAGCGCTTGCCATGGTGGTGTCGGTGAAGTGACCAGCTGCACTCAGACTTGTGGTGGTGTAACGGTGGGTGTCCAGCCTTTGAAGAGAGGTGTCCGTGCAGTGGTATGCAGCACAAGTCGGTAGTGAGGTGAAGCGAGTCAATGGTGGCACAGGTGGAAAGGACACCACTGACTGCTGACCGTACCGATTATGCTGCATAGCCTGCAAGAAAGCATTGTTGCAGGCCTGCAGCACATTCAGCTGTTGATCAGGACTAAGGTGTTCCGCCATGCCCTTTTCAATCTTACTAAAAAAATGGTGTGCTGGTCTGTTGAGGTCGGCCTCCAGACGGTCAAGGCGCTGTTCTACAGAATTGAAGCGGTGTTCAAAGTGGTTAAAACCACGTTCCATCAGTGCAAAACCGCTTTCAACTCTGTCGGACAGTGACTTGAGGCTGGAATTAAATGTCTCGCTCAAATGCATAAACTCGGGCAAGACATTCCTTTCCAAGGCCCTCTGCCGCTGGCGGGTAGTGCCCGCATAACCAGTGGCAGAGACCTGGGACAGGGGAACACCTGATGGCCCAGCTTCCTGGTCACCAGCTGTGTGTGTGTGGGACCTGCAAGGTGCTTCCTGGCTGTCGGATGGCTGGGACGGGTCAGAGGACGTCCGACGAAGGACCGCTCCAGGGCCAGGTTGCAGGGTGCTGCTCCAGGTGCTGTGGAAGAAAGGAAAATCATTACTACCATGCCTTTACAAGAAGCATCAGCTGTGGATTAGAAAAACACAGATTAATAAAAATAAAAACCCAAAATGTATAATACTTACGATCTTGTGGCAAGGACCGGTCGTAGGAACTGCAACGCGTGATAGTGACGGTATCTAGTTCTGGTCCTTGACGCAGATCCACTGCGAACCTGGCCCTCAGCACGAACATCACTGTTGAAGCGGTCCTTGATCGAACGCCAACGTGTTCGGACTTTGTCCACTGTTGATAAAAAAAAACAGTGCCGTCAAGTACAACAGTCACTGCTTCACAATTTAGCAATACAATACTCAAAGCAGTCACTGTAGACCACGATGACACTGTTGGGTTTCCTGCTAGAATACGCCTAGCACGAAACCCAACAGTGCCGTCAAGGACAACAGTCACTGCGGCACAATGTAGCAATACAATACTCAAAGCAGTCACTGTAGACCCCGATGACACTGTTGGGTTTCCTGCTAGAATACGCCTAGCACGAAACCCAACAGTGCCGTCAAGGACAACAGTCACTGCGGCACAATGTAGCAATACAATACTCAAAGCAGTCACTGTAGACCCCGATGACACTGTTGGGTTTCCTGCTAGAATACGCCTAGCACGAAACCCAACAGTGCCGTCAAGGACAACAGTCACTGCGGCACAATGTAGCAATACAATACTCAAAGCAGTCACTGTAGACCACGATGACACTGTTGGGTTTCCTGCTAGAATACGCCTAGCACGAAACCCAACAGTGCCGTCAAGGACAACAGTCACTGCGGCACAATGTAGCAATACAATACTCAAAGCAGTCACTGTAGACCCCGATGACACTGTTGGGTTTCCTGCTAGAATACGCCTAGCACGAAACCCAACAGTGCCGTCAAGGACAACAGTCACTGCGGCACAATGTAGCAATACAATACTCAAAGCAGTCACTGTAGACCACGATGACACTGTTGGGTTTCCTGCTAGAATACGCCTAGCACGAAACCCAACAGTGCCGTCAAGGACAACAGTCACTGCGGCACAATACAGAGCAGGGAAATACTCACTAAACGCCTTTTTGGCGGATGCTGTGGCGCTGTCCCAGCCATCCATCAACGCTGCGGCCACCTCATTCCATAGCCGCCGTGTCACCACATTGTCCTTGTACAGCCGGTCACGGCTGTCCCACAACGGCGAACGCTCCTGGACCAGGCTGATGAGCTGCTCATTATCCAGGTAGACGTCTTCATCCCGTTGTGGAACCTAGACAAAACACATTCATTAGAATAATCAAATTTAAATTGACTAAAAAGTTACAAAAAAAGAAAAAAAAAAAAGAGTAAAAATAGAAGATAAAAAAAAAAAAAAAACATTACAAATCATTTGATACTTACATTACGTATCACCACCGGGACTTGGCTTCGCTGCTCCTGCTGTTCGCCCTCACTATTCCCGTCCGCAGATGATGATGACGATGTCTGAAAGTTGAAAAAAACGTAAGAGATTTGGAGAAGCAGCAGATATACTTACCAGATGCACGAAAATAATCACCTCACGGTCTGCTTGCGCCAATTCCTGCCGCGATGGGGAATACTCCGATTCTGAAGACATACTGCATGTAAAAATAATAAAAATCATTAGTACATACATAATTTAAAAGGACAGGCATATAATGTAATATACTCACATTCTTCGCTGATATAATGTGTTCTTGGTTGAATGTCTGCTCTTCAATCTGTCTAGTGTAGTAGTGGCAGAGTTTTGGCAGGCACCTCCTTTATATAGCCTTTTTTTTTTGGACTTTAGAAGATTCTAACTAGGATAAAAAGTGGACACCACCCAAAAAACGCTGCGCTAAAAAAGCGCATACCTGCGCATGCCAGTGCGCACGTATGCGCATCCATAGGCTATAATGGCCATTTTTAGCGCAAAACGTGCGCATACGTGCGCATGCGATTTTTTCAAGGGCCAAAAAATGCAACATGCAGCGTCTGGAAAATACCATCGCACAACCCAAAAAAACGCAGCGCATGAAAATCGCATACATGCGCTTACAAGTGCGCAGGTATGCGCACCCATGTTAAATATAGGGGAAAAATCGCATGCGCACGTATGCGTTTTTTTCCAGCGCTAAAAAACGCAAATGTGAAACCAGCCTAAGATGCTTTACCTACTTAGCAGGAGTCTGCCAATCAGGAGATTCTGTTCTTATTGCTGGCAAACTATTGTATGGCAAGCACCGCTTGTAAAGTCCTGACAAGTGAAGACTTCATCAGGGACGTGCACAAAGATACTTGGACATTTACTCATCAGTGGTAAACAGTTTGGTGAAACTTGAGTGGTACTGCAACATTGCCGTTTTAATCCTAAATCTAAATTGCAAATCAGCAATGGAGAAATAACATAAAACATAACTTTTAATAATTAAAATAAAAGCTACCAAAGATGGATGCATGGATTTGGGATGCACAGGGACTTTGTAGGGCTATGGTTTATAGGGATTAGATGTGGACTGCCCTTGTTAGGGCGGGAGTCATGGGTGTTAGAATTTGTAGCTCAAACAGGGCTTGAATAGGGTGAACCCCCCTTTTTCTTCCTGACCTGACATGACTCTGATGGGACATCTGACCCTGGACATCTTCCATCTTCATGTGGTGAGATCTTTCCTTTTCACATTAAGTTGATGGCCTTATTATTTTGATGTCTTTGTTATATACATGAATAGGCATATTCCTTGATAACCTTTACAGGGTAGAGGTCTTTTTAGTTCCTCTGATAAGGAAACTGTTCATTCTTTACCTGGTCTTCTTCTTATTGATTTAGACCAAGCGCATTTTTTGGTCCAATCTTTTCAAATCTTTGGACTTGGAATAGCCACATGTATATATTGGTAGTAATCTGTTACAGAGACTTATACGGTTACCTCCATTATGGTCTGTGGCATTTGATCTAGTGATTTATTTTGCACTATTATCTTTGGTAGCTTTTATTTTAATTATTAAAAGTTATGTTTTATGTTATTTCTCCATTGCTGATTTGCTACTTTGTATCGTGAGAATTTGTGGGTATATAGTCCACTTTTGTGCTGCATTTCTAAATCTAAATTGCAAAAATTTTTGCCATTTCCTTCATTATTTATGCAGCGTTTTATAGTTAAATTATTATTTTTAGAAGCAGATGCAGTCAGAATTATTAAACTTCCATTGCAAATTAGGTTTCTTAAATTTTACAAACTTTCTTCAGTTTGAAATAAAGCAATACAACAGTAACATGTAAATAGCTCAACTGTCTAAAACAACAAGTGGTTGCTCCAAATTCAACACAGTGATATTTTTTTAGAGCTATTGTAGTCGTAGAATTATTCCACCCATTAATGAAAAGCTTCTTTGATGTTTATTAGAGCCCCCTTTGCTATGATCTGCAGTAAATGTGATGCATAGCCAGACACAATCTTTTGGCTGCATTCCTGAGGAATCTTGGTCCATTCTTCATGAGCAATGACCTCCAGTTCACTAATAATTTTCTGTTTGCATGCAACAACGTCTTCAAAGCTCACCAAAGATTTTCTATTGGATTGAAGCCAGTTGACTGTGATGCATATTCCAGAAGATTCCATGACATTTTTTTGAAAGCAAACCTGGATGGACTTTGAATTATTTTAGGGATCATTCTCCTGATGGAAGGATAAATAATGCTCAAGCTTTTGCTTCCTTACAGAAGGCAAGATGAATACTCCTAGGATTTCATAATACTGGATTGAATCTACCTTGCTTTCCACACATCGCAGGTTTCCAATGCCAGGGGAAACACAGCATCTCTGAGCCACCACCATGCTTCACTGTAGGTAGGGTGTGATTTCAGTATATGGTTCATTCTTCACAGACCAGATAGCTCCAGTTTTGTTTCATTGCTCCACAGAAACAGAATTTAAAAAGTTTTTGGGCTAATTTATATGGTTTTGTTCATATTGGTGCTTTTTTTTGTGCATTTGGATCCAAAAAATTGTAGGTTTTGAAGTTCAGGCAAGACACCGTTGATGTTTAGTATGTACGTTACTGTGCAAACTGAAACCTCAGTGTCTGCTGACCCCAGATCAAGTACTTTGTAGTCACCCGACGATTTTTGACTGTGACTCCTCAGCCAATGATGACATCCTTTTTCTACCTCTTCCATATAGTGTAACCAGTGTTAATTTAACTTCAGATATTTGAGCTATGCTTCCAATTGTGTCTTTAAGTACATTCAATGCCTTTGCTATCCTTTTGCATTATTTTTACTTTGTGTGGAATTTGGAGAAGCCACTTTTTACATTTAAATTGTTCTAGTTTCATTAGTTTATTGCAAATAGAAAGTTTATGAAAATTTGCTAATAAACCTAATTCACAATACGAGTGAAATAATTTTGTTTATAACAGTAAATACATCTAAATTTAGAATTTTGCTGATGTCTGTTATTAGAAAGCAGCATGTAGTTGGAATTCCGATTACTGTATTTTTTGGACCATAAGACACACCTAGATTTTAGAGGAGGAAATTGGGAGAAAAAAATTGAATCAAAAAAGGTGGTCAATTCTGTACTTAATATCCCCTATCCTGGTATATATGGCCCCCTCATCCCCATCCTGGTGTGCATAACCCCCTCATCCCTATCCTGGTATGCATGACCCCCTCATCCCTACACTGGTGTGCATGGCCCTCTCATCCCTTGTCTGGTGTGCATGGCCCTCTCATCCCTTGCCTGGTATGCATGGCCCCCTCATCCCTATCCTGGTATGCATGACCCCCCCTCATCCCTACACTGGTGTGCATGGCCCTCTCATCCCTTGCCTGGTATGCATGGCCTTCTTATCTGTAGCCTGGTATGCATGGCCTCCACATCCCTATCCTGGTATGCATGGCTCATCCTTACCCTGGTGTGCATGGCCCCCTTTTACCTATACTTGTATACATGGCCCTCATCCTCATCCTGGAATGCATGGTCCCCCTAATCCCTTGCCTGGTATGCATGGCCCCTCATCCCTATCCTGGTAGGAACGGTCCCCCTCATCCCCATTCTTGTATGCATGCCTCCTCATCGCTATACTGGTATGCATGGCCCCCTAATCCCTATCCTGGTATGCATGGCCCCCTCATCCCTATCCTGGTAGGAATGGTCCCCCTCATCCCCATCCTGGTATGCATGCCTCCTCATCTGGGAGCACACAGTCCCAGCGTGCAGAGCAGTGATTATTCCGGCAGCTTCCCTTCAGCTTGCAAGAAACGCATGACGTCCCTATCCCTATCCTGGTAGGAATGGTCCCCCTCATTCCCATTCTTGCATGCATGCCTCCTCATCACTATACTGGTATGCATGCCCCCCTTATCTCTAGCCTGGTAGGTATGGCCCCCTCATCCCTATCCTGGTAGGAATGGTCCCCCTCATCCCCATCCTGGTATGCATGCCTCCTCAACTGGGCGTGCACAGTCCCAGCATGCAGAGCAGTGATTATTCCGGCAGCTGCCCTTCAGCTTGAAAGAAACACATGACATCCCTGCCATGCGCTGCCTACAACCATAAAGCAGCTGCTGGCAACGGAGCAGGATGCAATATATGAAAATTTGAGCGCACTATATATCTTATCAATAAAGGGAGGTGCAAAACCGGTAGTAATGAACTCGATAATAAAGAAAAGAGAATGCACTACCGTATGAATGCACACTACACCATAGTTTATAGAAAAATATATGAAAAAGCTTTATTGGCACACAATATCAAAAAGTGCATGATAAAACAAAATTAAAAACCCAGGGTTAACCCCATTCACGGAGCGTTGTCTGTGCACATGTAATATATGAAATGGGGGTACAAGCACAGTTAAGGGCACATGTAATATATGAAATGGGGGTACAAGCAATATATGACAATAGTAGTTATATATCATAAACAACCCCTAAAGGCAATTAGCTCATAATAAACATAATATTGGAAAACCTCAAACAAATGTGCATCTAACAAGAAGGCTTATGGCTCTAAATAGTTTATAAATATGAGCCAAAGCCATATAACAGGACCCTGTATGGACACAACCGAAGGGCTGAATAAAACGTCAAAAATCTGACATAAATCTGGGCTCTAATTATATTACCCCAGTATATAGTTTAAACATTTATGTCCTTATGTACCCTTATGTCCTGCCTGTGTCCCGATGTCTCGCCTATATGTGCCTCGGTGATCCGTTGGTGCCTTGGGGTCCACTGGGTGGTACCCTTCTGGGAGGTGTGGAATCGGGACCCTGGCTTAGCCCTGTTTTGTCTATGTACTGTGACTTTACTTTAATTAAACTTTACATTCTTGATACCTGAAGTTATACCTCTGTGGTATAGAGAGTCCATGTTGTGTCCCTGGGGGATGCCAACCCCTCGCCGTTGGTGTGGAGGTGCCTGCTGGGCCACGTCCGCGGTCACAGTCATGACATGCAGTTTGCATTTTTACTCAGCAACATTCATTGCTGCTTGTTTCTGGAAAATACTCATGGAGTCAAAATCGTCACTTTACCTGAAGATAAATTCCCCAAGGGGTATAGTTTCCAAAGTGAGGTCACTTTAGGGGGATTCTGCTCTTCCAACAATTAGGGGCTCTGTATATGGAATCTACATGCTGTTCTGTGTGTTCCAGGAGGCAAATAGTGCTCCGTCCCACCCGTGTCTCTCCTTATAGCTAAGCAGTACTGTACATCCACATATGGAGTATTTCTACATTGAGCAGAAATTGTGGGACACATTTTTGTGTCATTTTTACCCTCTTCTTGTATAAAAATGTAAAATCTTGGGCTAAAACAATTTTAATGGTAATAATGTAGTTATTTTTTCTTCACTTCCCACAAATGTACCTACAGTATACCCGACATTGCCATTTCTGTGTGTGGTTCTACTATTACTCCCCAGCAACACACTCGCTTGACTCTGAGCTTTCATTCGCCCACCACATCCGATCACTGGCTCACTCTTGTTATCTGCACCTCAAAAACATTTCTAGAATTCGACCTTTTCTTACTTTTGACTCCGCAAAAACTTACTGTTTCTATTATTCATTCTCATCTGGACTATTGTAACTCTCTTTTAATCGGCCTCCCTCTTACCAAACTCCCCCCCCCTTAAATCTGTCTTGAATGCTGCAGCCAGGATCATATTCCTCGCCAATCGTTACATCGACCCCTCTACCTTGTGCCAGTCCTTACACTTGTTATCCATCCACTCCAGAATCCAATAAAAACTTATTACTCTCACCCACAAAGCCCTCCATGGCTCAGCACCACCCTACATCTCCTCCTTCATCTCAGTTTACCACCCTACCCGTGCCCTCCGTTCTGCAGATGACCTGAGGTTAGCATCCTCAATAATCAGAACCTCCCACTCCCGTCTCCAAGACTATACACCTGCTGTGCCAATTCTTTGGAATGCGCTTCCCAGGTCAATACGATTATTCCCCAATCCCTACAATTTTAAGCATGCCCTAAAAATGCATTTATTCAGACAGGGGTACCACCTCAACACATTAACCTAACTATTCCGTGTGGCACAGTCAAACGTTTTACCATAACCAGGTTCCCCGCATCATGTTCCCACATGCTTTATGCATCTATTAGCCCTCTGTGTCTGTACTGTTACACACGTAACATTATGGCTGGTCCAAACAATGAAGGCAACTGTTACCACCCACCTTTCGTGTCTACTATTTTTCCTCTTAGACTGTAAGCTTGCAAGCAGGGCCCTCATTCCTCTTGGTATCTGTTATGATCTATATGATTATTGCTATGCTGTAATGTCTATCGTCTGTACAAGTACCCTCTGAAATGTAAAGTGCTGCGGAATATGTCGGCGCTATAGAAATAAAATTGTTATTAATGATATAAAATTCTGTGACACACTGGTAGTGTCAATATGATCACTGCACCCTTAGATGAATTCACTGAGAGGTGTAGTTTGTTACAAATGACTGAATTTGGAGCAGACTTATAGGTGATCCATGTGCGGGAAAACCACTGACTAAAATATCTGACCTGTAAGTAACAATTTTTTGGGGGCAGCAAAATAGTGTCAATAACTAGGCTAAGGCTAGTTTCACACTAGCGTTTATTCGACGCAGCGCACGGCGCCACTAAGCCCCCCCCCTGCCGGCTCCCTGCACGCCCCATCCGGTCATCGCCGCCTACTATCGCACATGGACGCTTGCGATCTGCGCACCCTATCTTTAGCATAGGGTGCGCACGAGACAACTGATCCCACACTCGGACACTCCAAAGAGCTGTTTGGGTTTCCATTTGTAGATTCGTGCCTCTCGTCTGGTCCACTTGAAGCGGGGCAAGATGAGATTCCATGTAGTGATGCACAAATATTTGAGCAGTCATGGTCACAAGAGGTAGACGATGATGAGACCCAATTGCTGGAAAGTCAGGAGGAGGACCAGGGTGTGGAAGTGGAAGATGAGGTGGTGGATGATATAGTGACTAACCTAACCTGGCAGGAGTACATGCAGAGCAAGGACAGCAGCACACAGGGGGAGGGAGGTGTAGCACCCCTTCAGGCAGGAAGAAGCAGTGTGGTGGCTGCAGACAGAACGCGGGCAACCATTCCCCGTAACACCAACATGACGGAAGTTGCCAGGCCAACTGTTAGATCTTCTCGAGTCTGGTAATTTTTTAATGACTCTGCCGATAACCCCAAACAGGCCATTTGCATCACCTGTCATGACAGCATCAGCAGGGCTAGCAAAACTACCAGCCTTACCACCACCAGCATGATCACGCACATGGCAGCAAAGCACCTGACTTTGTGAGCCCAGGCTCCAGGAACAGGGTCTGTGGGTAACACCACTGCTTCTTCCACTGTTGTGCGTGCAAGCCAATCCCCTGTCCATGGTGCATGCGAAGATGCCTTCTGCCCTGCACCTGCCGTTGCCCACAGTCAAATAGCACCATCATCAACACGTCCATGCCCTTGTCCCAGCGCAGGCTTCAGTTGTCCATACCCCAGTCATTAGAACGTAAGCGGAAATACTCCGCCAACGCCCCACAGGCCACAGTAGTAAATTCACACATCTCTCATCTGCTTGCGCTTGAAATGTTGCCTTTTAGACTTGTGGAGATGGAAGCTTTCCTGCAACCTGATTGCGGCGGTCATCCAAAGGTAATCGGTCCCCAGCCGCCACTATTTCTCCCGCTGTGCCGGTCCGGCATTAAACAAGCATGTGTCCAACATTACCTGTGCCCTCAACAATGCAGTTACTGGGAAAGTACACCTAACCACGGACATGTGGGCAAGTGCTTATGGCCAGGGAAGGTGCATCTCGCTGACGGCACACTGGATATGTTATAGTGAAAGCCGGGACCCAGTCAGACCTTGGGATGGAAACATCCTCCCAACACCAAGGATTGCGGGCCCTATGTCAATCAGGGTTGCCCCCAATGTGTACAGCACATCAGCACATCAGTCACAAGCTGGAAGCAATGCAGCACTGCCAAAGCCAAGCAGCAACAGGCTGTGCTGAAGCTAATTTGCTTAGGTGACAAACCGCACAAGACTGAAGAGTTGTTGACAGCTCTGAAAGAGAAGGCAGATATGTGGCTGACACCGCTGAACCTCCAGCCAGGCATGGTTGTGTGAGACAATGGCAGGAACCTGGTGGCAGCTGAGGCGAGGTGAACTGACACACGTACCATGCCTGGCCCATGCGCTTAACCAATGTCATGGTCACGTGTGTCTGGACGCAGCGAGTACCGCAAGGCGAACCCATGACACGCTTGACCCTGGATACACCGCCTCCAGTGAGGCGAATTTAAATAATAACACGTGCAGCTGGATACGCCGCCTCCAACAGGCGAATTTAGATATTACACGTATATAAACAAAAGTCTGGAAATCCCGCCTCCAGTAAGGCGAATTTAAATAATAAAGGGGAAACCTGGGTAACAATAACAATGGAGGGCCCTGCGATAGGGAAACGGGGAAGTGGAGACCTCCTGCACTCCCCTGAGCCAGTGTCCCTGCACTCCTAACATTCCCTATGCCGGTTCCACACCGGGCGACGCACAGGAGCATCAAAACCCCGACTCGCTCTGCACCTAACCCCTCACTAGGGAATTGGTCGGTGCGGAAACTAATCCCACCACTGCACTAAACACAGATAAGGAAAAGTGACAAAACAGGGGAAACACCACTTAGCTTTGCTCTGTTGCTTATGCTCCCAGCAACAGAGCCCACCACCTGCGTGCATCTTCTCCTCCAACCAGATCCATCACCATAACCGGATCCATCACCATAGTGCAGCCTTGGAGCAGAGTCCACCACCAGTTGCAGCTGTCCAGTAAACAGAGTCCCATAGATGAGTCCAGCTTCTGCCAAAAAGTCCAGCATGCTTGAGTCCAACTTTTCTGCCAATAAGTCAAGCATGCTTGAGTGCAGCTTTCAGCAACCAAGTCCAGCATGCTGAGTGCAACTCTCACCATAGTCGCCACTCCACCAAGCCATGCAAGCACTTCCTGCTGACACCATAAACTGCGACTCCACCACGCCATGTCAGCCCTTCTTGCAGACCACATAGTTGGACTCCACCAATCCATGCCAGCACTCCATGCAGACTCCATAGCTGACTCAACCCCTCTGGCTGGGCTGCCCAGGTCACTCATTCAGCTCCTTCATCACTCAGGCCTCCTTCCCAAATGACGAACTATCAATATCACCAACAATCATCAAACACACCTGAAACTCTTTTATAGAACCTCACACCTGATTTGTAATACGTGAACATTAAAACTAAAATGTAATACCACACCACCACCACCACCGGGGCAACTTAGAACAAACGACACATGTAATAATTCTAATGCCCACCGGGGGCAATCAACCCACTTTGGCACCAAGCCAAAGGAAAAAAAGTTCACTTGTCCATTTACTTGTCAGATCCACCTTGGATCATGACAGTACCCCCTCCTTAATGAGGGGCCTCTTGACCCTCATGCCCACTCCTCATAAGGGAAACGCCTACAGCTGGGACACCTAGATCCTGGGTTCAGCCCACCACCACCTGAAACTTCAGGTTTATGACAAACGCACCGCTGGTATTGGCAATACATGTTCTGGAGGCACCACTCATCTCCACAGCGCCGACCTGGGGAACGAGTTTATGTATGTGTATGTTTGCTATGAGCTGATCAGACTCCACAACACACTTCCACAGGATGTTTTTTGGTGGCCACTAGAGTTGAGCGATACCGTCCGATACTTCAAAGTATCGGATCGGAATGGATCGGCCGATCTTTAAAAAAAGTATCGGTATCGCCGATTCCGATACCGGAAGTCCCATTCAAGTCTATGGGACTTCCGGTATCGGAATAAGAAAAACCCTGTTTTTGCCTTGTACAGCCTCTCTGGGGTCTGTACGGGCCTTTCGGGGGGCTGTGCCGGCCTGCCAGGGGGTCTGTGCAGGCTCCGGGGGTCTGTGCAGGCTCCGGTGGTCTGTGCCGGCCTGCTGGGGGGCTGTGCCGGCCTGCCGGTGGTCTGTGCAGGCTCCGGTGGTCTGTGCCGGCCTGCCGGGGGGCTGTGCCGGCCTGCCGGTGGTCTGTGCAGGCTCCGGGGGGCTGTGCCGGCCTGCCGGGGGGCTGTGCCGGCCTGCCGGTGGTCTGTGCCGGCCTGCCGGGGGGCTGTGCCGGCCTGCCGGTGGTCTGTGCCGGCCTGCCGGTGGTCTGTGCAGGCTTCGTGGGTCTGTGCAGGCATCGTCCGATGGGACTACAAGTCCCATCGGGCGATGCCTGCTACCATGACAGTGATTGACACATTAGCCAATGATGGGACAGTAGTAGTCCCATCATCCGGCTAATGTGTTGAATGTAAAAAAAAAAAAAAAAATTACATGCTACATACATACAACATGCATACTACATACATGCTACATTCATACTGCATACTACATACATGCTACATTCATACTACATAAATGCTACATACATACTACATATATACTACATGCATGCTACATACATACAACATGCATACTACATACATGCTACATTCATACTACATAAATACTACATGCAACATACATACTACATATATACTACATACATACTACATATATACTACATGCATGCTACATACATACCACATACATACTACATACATACTACATACATACTACATACATACTACATACATACTACATGCTACATACATACCACATACATACTACATATATACTACATGCATGCTACATACATACTGCATGCTACATGCATGCTACATACATACTACATACATACTACATGCTACATACATACTACATATATACTACATGCATGCTACATACATACTGCATGCTACATGCATGCTACATACATACTACATACATACTACATGCTACATACATACCACATATATACTACATACATACTACATACAATACATTCATACAATACATACATAGACATACAGTACATATAACATAGAGTAACATACTTACCAATACTTGTCACATTGTTCCCCAAAGCCATTGTCTTTTCCGGAATAAATATTAACATAACAAACCACAAAAATACTCACCCACGATCCGAAGCAGTCCACGAGTGTGTCCCACGACGATCTTGGGTAGAGAACTGCAGCATCAGCTGATGCTGCCGTTCTCTACGGGCTGCAGGAATCCAATGACGGAAGGTAGGTATCCTTCCGCACTGTATTCCTCCGCCACTTAAAAAAAAAAAAAGTCCCTAGTCTCACTTTATGCCATTGCTGTGTGGGAATTTCCCACGCAGCAATGGCATAAAGTGAGACTAGGGACTTTTTTTTTTTTTAAGTGGCGGAGGAATACAGTGCGGAAGGATACCTACCTTCCGTCATTGGATTCCTGCAGCCCGTAGAGAACGGCAGCATCAGCTGATGCTGCAGTTCTCTACCCAAGATCGTCGTGGGACACACTCGTGGACTGCTTCGGATCATGGGTGAGTATTTTTGTGGCTTGTTATGTTAATATTTATTCCGGAAAAGACAATGGCTTCGGGGAACAATGTGACAAGTATTGGTAAGTATGTTACTCTATGTTGTATGTACTGTATGTCTATGTATGTATTGTATGAATGTATTGTATGTATGTAGTATATATGTGGTATGTATGTAGCATGTAGTATGTATGTAGCATGCATGTAGCATGCATGTAGCATGCATGTAGTATATATGTAGTATGTATGTAGCATGCATTTAGTATATATGTAGTATGTATGTAGTATGTATGTAGTATGTACGTGGTATGTATGTAGTATGTATGTAGCATGCATGTAGCATGCATGTAGTATGTATGTAGTATGTATGTAGTATGTATGTAGCATGCATGTAGTATGTATGTAGTATGTATGTAGTATGTATGTAGTATGTATGTGGTATATATGTAGTATGTATGTAGCATGTATGTAGCATGTAGTATGTATGTAGCATGCATGTAGTATATATGTAGTATGTATGTAGCATGTAGTATGTATGTAGTATGTATGTGGTATGTATGTAGCATGCAGTATGTATGTAGCATGTATGTAGTATATATGTAGTATGTATGTAGTATATATGTAGCATGTAGTATGTATGTAGCATGCATGTAGTATGTATGTAGCATGTATGTAGTATGTATGTAGTATGTATGTAGCATGCAGTATGTATGTAGCATGTATGTAGTATATATGTAGTATGTATGTAGTATATATGTAGTATGTATGTAGCATGTAGTATGTATGTAGCATGCAGTATGTATGTAGCATGTATGTAGTATATATGTAGTATGTATGTAGTATATATGTAGTATGTATGTAGCATGTAGTATGTATGTAGCATGCATGTAGTATATATGTAGTATGTATGTAGCATGTAGTATGTATGTAGCATGCATGTAGTATGTATGTAGTATTTTTTTTTTTTTTTTAACATTTAACACATTAGCCGGATGATGGGATTACTACTGTCCCATCATTGGCTAATGTGTCAATCACTGTCATGGTAGCAGGCATCGCCAGATGGGACTTGTAGTCCCATCGGACGATGCTTGCACAGACCCCCGGACATCAGCACAGCCCCCCGGCAGGCCGGCACAGCCCCCCGGCAGGCCGGTACAGACCCCCACAGGGTGCACAGACCACCGGCAGGCCGGCACAGCCCCCCGGCAGGCCGGTACAGACCCCCACAGGGTGCACAGACCACCGGCAGGCCGGCACAGCCCCCCGGCAGGCCGGTACAGACCCCGGGCAGTCCACACAGCCCCCCGGTAGGCCGGCAGAGACCCCCGGAAGGCCCGAAATGACGGCGCATCATGATGCGCACACACCGCGCATCATGATGACGTCAGGCTGTCAATCAACTTTGAACTTCCGATTCCGATGCCGAATTCCGATATTGAAAAAATATCGGAAGTCGGTATCGGAATTCCGATACAGCAAGTATCGGCCGATACCCGATACTTGCGGTATCGGGAATGCTCAACACTAGTGGCCACCCATACATGCTCGTTCACACACAGGTCCGGACCTGAACGTTTATTGCCACGCATTCGTTTGCTATTATTCGGTGAACTCACTCTTGGATCGACAACAGAGGCGTCCCCCTGCGTCACCACACTCATACCTCCACTATTCACCAAGGGACACCACCCTCCAACCCTTTCACCATGAGGTCTGCGCCTCCCAGGGTTGGTTAATGGCGAGGGTTGAGATTTGTCCCTACTCCCCCGCAGCACACCTGCTGCTCACACCTGGAGGAGAAGGGGACAGGAATATGGAGGAAATATACATTCGGTGGTCACCTTCCTCCACACGACCAGGAGGGGGCGGCTTCTTCGGTGGTATTGAAGATTTGGCATGAGCCCCGCGGACTATCACAACCAGTCTGCTCACTACAGGGACGTACCCCTTCACCTCGGGGAACCCCAGACAGCACCATGGGGATCACCAACTCCATCCACCTGTCTGGTTACGTCCACCTGTATGAACAAGTCCTACTCCCCAGCAGCGACTCTAGGGGCTTTTTGCCAGACTGCAGCCACCATTTGATTTTCTGGTTGAGCCCAAGGAAAGGCCCCAGACCCTGAATACTGCTGCTGGAACTGCTTCACACCATGCAGCTTCTCACACACCTCAGTGAGGTCCAGCAGCAAATACTCACAGGTCTCCACATGGCCAAGGCTGACCAGAAAAAAAAATGTAGGGTTGGTGATAATGTCACGGTCAGGTGTGTCTGGACGCAGCGAGTACCGCAAGGCAAACCCATGACACGCGTGACCTTGGATACACCGCCTCCAGTGGGGCGAATTTAAATAATAACACGTGCAGCTGGATACGCCACCTCCAACAGGTGAATTTAGATATTACACGTGTATATATTTACAAAAGTCTGGAATTTCCGCCTCCAGTAAGGCGAATTTAAATAATAAAGGGGAAACCTGGGTAACAATAACAATGGAGGGCCCTGCAATAGGGAAACGGGGAAGTGGAGACCTCCTGCACTCCCCTGAGCCAGTGTCCCTGCACTCCTAACATTCCCTATGCCGGTTCCGCACCGGGCAACGCACAGGAACCTCAAAACCCTGAATCGCCCTGCACCTAACCCCTCACTAGGGAATTGGTCGGTGCAAAAACTAATCCCACCACTGCACTAAACACAGATAAGGAAAAGTGACAAAACAGGGGAAACACCACTTAGCTTTGCTCTGTTGCTTACGCTCCCAGCAACAGAGCCCACCACCTGTGTGCATCTTCTCCTCCAACCGGATCCATCACCATAACCAGATTCATCACCATAGTGCAGCCTTGGAGCAGAGTCCACCACCAGTTGCAGCTGTCCAGTAAACAGAGTCCCAAAGAGGAGTCCAGCTTCTGCCAAAAAGTCCAGCATGCTTGAGTCCAACTTTTCTGCCAATAAGTCAAGCATGCTTGAGTCCAGCTTTCAGCAAACAAGTCCAGCATGCTGAGTGGAACTCTCACCATAGTCGCCACTCCACCAAGCCATGCAAGCACTTCCTGCTGACACCATAAACTGCGACTCCACCACGCCATGCCAGCCCTTCTTGCAGACCACATCGTTGGACTCCACCAATCCATGCCAGCACTCCATGCAGACTCCATAGCTGACTCAACCCCTCTGGCTGGGCTGCCCAGGACACTCATTCAGCTCCTTCATCACCCAGGCCTCCTTCCCAAATGACGAACTATCAATGTCACCAACGATCATCAAATACACCTGAAACTCATTTATAGAGCCTCACACCTGATTTGTAATACGTGCACATTAAAACTAAAGTGTAATACCACTCACTACCACCGGAGCAACTTAGAACAAATGACACCATGTGTAATAATTCTACTGGCCACCGGGGGGGCAATCAACCCACTTTGCACCAAGCCAAAGGGAAAAAAGTTCACTTTGTCCATTTACTTGTCAGATCCACCTTGGATCATGGCAACCTCATTGTTCAAAGTTTTCTAAGAAGCTACCCCGAGCTGCCAGATCTGCTGGTGAAAGTACACCTCCTGTGTGCCCATTTTACAAAGTCAGCTACAGCTTCAGCCGCCCTTGCCGTGCTTCAGCAGAGATTGCAGATTCCGGGTTACTGACTGGTTTGTGATGTCCCCACGTGTTGAAACTCTACACTACATATGTTGGAAAGGATTTGTGGGCAGTTGTTGAATACCAGCATCAACAAGGCCATCATTATTCAGGTTTGACTCCACACATAAGACCTCAGGAGTGGACATGGATGTCAGGCATATGTAACATCCTCCAAAACTTAGAGGAGTCCACCAAGATGATGAGCGGCAATGACATCATAATTACCGTCACCATCCCGCTTCTCTGCATTCTGAAAATCTCTCTGCTCACAATGAAAGAGGATGCATTGTAGGTGGAGCATGAGGACATGGAGCAAGGAACCATACAGGGTGATTACGCACAGCCTAGCCTCGTGTCATCCCAACATGGATTGGTTGAAAATGAGGAAGAGGAGGAAGAGGAAGAACAGGAGCTACTTTCATGCGCTGTGGATGGTACTACAAGCACAACTGTCATACCGTCTGTTAAGCGTGGATGGCCTGAGGACAGGGAGAAAGAGGAGGAGAAGGATACCTTGGTCAGTCATCCTGTTGGTGAGGAAACTGAAGGCTTGCCTGTTACCTGTCTGGCACACATGGCTGATTTTATGTTGCGCTGCCTTTCCAGTGACCCTCGTATTGTAAAAATATTGGGTAACAGTCATTACTGGGTAATGACACTTTTAGACCCACGCTGCAAGGAGAACTTTCAATCTCTTGTTCCAGAGGCAGACAGGTGTACTAAAATGGTGCAGTACCATAGGGCCATTGTTGCAGAATTATTAAAAAAAATTCCCATCTCAAAATGCTGGCGGCACGAACTGTTATGTTCGTTGGACAAACAAGGAGTACAGGCGAGCGAGACACATCTCCAATCCAGCAGACGCAGGGGAACACTGGCAAAGTTCTGGGACAGTTTTTTCAGGCCCTCCCATCGCCCTGGCCCTGAGGCTGGGGGGTAATGTCACAAGGAATGGAATGTTTTCTCAGATGCTGAGGGAGTACTTTGCTGACCGCACCAACGTCCTCCGTGATTCCTCTGTGCCTTTTAATTAGTGGGTATCCAAGCTGGACACGTGGCATGAACTGGCTCTCTACGCCTTGGAGGTCCTGTCCTGCCCTACCACTAGCGTTTTGTCAGAGTGGGTTTTTAGTGCTGCTGGTGGAATTAACACAGATAAGCGCATTCGCCTGTCAGCGGAAAATGCAGGCAGACTGACTCTTATAAAAATGAACAAGGGCTGGATTGGGCCAGACTTCTCGACACCACCAAATAATGACAGCGAAACATAACCTCCAATGTAGTGTCTTTTTGGGAGGTGTATTCCCATGCACCTTTTCACACCCACAAATGGGTATACACTTCCTGATTTTGACTATTTGGTGTCGTCCTCCTCCTTCTCCTCATCCTCACCATCCACCACCACTCAAACACCAGAGTGAAAGTACGGTATTACATCATGCTCCAACCACTCTAGTTTTTGACAAGGGTGTTAGGATGCCCGTCACCAAATTTTAAAAAATATTTACCCCCCAAGGGGAAATGTTTGTCAGCCCATACACTTAGTGTATGGACATTACAAGTCTAGGAGACCTGCTCCTTTAAATTGGGCCTATTTTTTAATGAGCCCTTCTTCCACGTCTTATCATCCCCCTCCACTAGATCACTAGGGTTAATGTGTTCCATGCTGCTACAGCCAGTGTCGATTTCTTAACAAGGGTGGTTGGTTATGCTGGGTGTAAAATGCTTGGTATGAAAAAGGTTGAGGTGTACCCCACAGGGGAAAATGTTTGCCAGCCCATGTACTTAGTGTATGGGCATTACAAGTCTAGGAGATCCGCTCCTTTGTAATAGGACATTTTTTATGAGGCCCTCCTCCATGTTTCTTCCAAGGGGGGATTGGGGTGCACGCAAATTTGGGTCAAGGCGGCCCTTGTATTCAATGCATAAGGAAACAGTATGGCAGGACCAACTGAAGAATGTGAAGTGGATTTTCCTGGGCCCATCTAGTACGTGGGTTCAAAGGCTTATTGGGGTGCATATGACTTGGTAGCAAAGCAGGCCTTGCAGTCAATGCATAATAAAACAAAATGTGATTACAAAATGAATAATGTGAAGTGGATTTTCCTGTGCCCTTCCAGTACGTGGCTTGAAAAGCTTATTGGGGTGCATGTAACTTTGGGGCAGGCCAGGCCTTGCATTCAATGCAACATTTTTTCAGAAAACCCTCCTGTACTTCTCGTGAAAGGGGTATTGGGGTGCTTTGTAATTCTTGGCAGCCCATCCACTCACTCAATAGGCAATAACAGCATAGGGCAGCCACTGTTTAATAATGGCCCTTTAAGCAGATTGATGCTGCCTTATGCCCCTGTAAAAATAGCCTCTGTGACTTTGAGTCCTTCCTTCATAAATGAAACAAGATGTGTCTCCTTATGTATCACACACCACATGGCCAACTAGGGTTGTTAAATGTAAGGCCTCTTTCACACATCAGGTTTTCGCCGTCAGGCGCGATCCGGCGCTTTTGACAGAAACCGGATCCGGCGAAATGCAATGCCGGATCCGGTTTCCCCCCCATTGACTTGCATTTGCGCCAGATCGCGCCGGATGGCCATGCGTTTCATCCGGTTTTCGCCGGATCCGGCAATGTGTCGCGATCCGGCGTCTGGAAAAAGCGGCTACTGTAACGTTTTTTGTCTCCGGCGGAAAAGCCGGACACGCCGGATCCGGCGTGTCTGGCTTTTTCACACAATGAAAGCCTATGAGCGCCGCAATGCGCCGGATCCGGCGAAGGTTTTTTGGTCTGAGCATGCTCAGTAGCTCTGCCCACAGGAGATATATAAAAGCAAGACAATGGGACCCTCAGACACTCCCAACATGCCACCCAAGCCAAGAACCAGGAGCAGGAGAAGGCAGCAGGCATCTGCAGCAGCAGCACCATCATCAGCACCACCCCAAATGGAGCAGCAAATGGAACATGCTGAGGAGGGGAGTCCAGCAGCAGATGAGAGACGGTAATTATCAAATCCCCCATTCCTCCAAACTAGGGCCATGGAATATCAAGATATTCATTGGCCCTTTGTTTCTCTTTATTCAACAGCCGCCAAAGAGATGCAGCAGCAGCAGAAATGGCATCACTGGCAGCAGCAACAGCAGCAGCAATACCCACAGCCATGGAGTCTGGCCATCAACAGGACAGCACATCTTCTTCTGGGAGCCCTCCCTCGCATCGTCAGCGTTTGACGGTAAGTTTTTATTTCCAAAATCCATCATCTCTGTAATATATGTCTATTCATTGCCTTTTATTTCAAAACAGCAATCACAAGATGAAGAGGAGCTCCCAGAAGAAGAAGGAAGGGGTGGACAGACACCTGGAGTGGGCTCACAATTGGTAAGTTTTTTGCATCAAACGCAGAAACACAACATCACACTACACACAACACATAGAAAATAATGTTCTGCAGACCACACACAGCAAACAAATGCCTACATCCAAAGACATAACATTTTTTGTTTTTTTCTCTAGTCTTCCCAATCTGGTGCTCGGCCAAAAGGTCCTCGCAGTGCCTCCCAGGGTCGTCGGCGACAGCAACGCGGCGGTCACCAGCGTTTAAGTATAAATATTTTAGCTTTGTTTTTTTTGCACTTTTTATTTCATTTCTTTTGTGGAGGCTAATTATGTTATTTTTGTCTTTTTCTTTAACAGCCTTCACAGCGTGCTCCCGACTCTGACGGTGAGGATGGAGGGATTGATGTGGACCGCCTCATCGATCTCGTCAGAGAAAGGGAGCCGCTCTGGAATATGGCTGACCGCCGCCACGCTGACCTGATCATTACCCGACAACTCTGGGAGGAAATCTGTTCGCTCCTTGTGGGCCGCTGGGAGGACCTCGATGTTCGGGCCCAGATTAAAGAGCGTAAGTATATACAGTACCGGTTGCTTGATGTAAACCAGTGTTTCCCGAACTCCAGTCCTCGTGGTCCCCACGGATCATGTGTTCAGGATTTCTATTTACTATGGAAATCCTGAAAACATGACCCCTGGGGACCATGAGGACTGGAGTTTGTGAAACACTGATGTTGTATACTAACCACTCCTTTCTCGTTTCAGGGAACAGAATTGTGAATCGGTGGCGGTCTGTGAGGGATCGTTTCAAGAAGGAGTTCAATAAAGAGATGCGGGCCCCGAGTGGATCTGGAGGACGCAGGAGCAAGTACAAGTACGCACAAGCCCTGTCGTTCCTCCGGGAAACAATGGTCACTAGAAGGTAAATATTACACACCACATGTGAAAAAAAATGTTAGATGTAACTTTTTTTTTTTCAGCCAGGGCCATACCATGTCAGTATTTTAATTGTTTTTTTTCTCTTTATTCCACAGCACGGTGAGCAGCACTCGGGAGCCTGCACGATTGGACCCTTCTGAGGCGATCCCTGAGGAGACCGGCACCGAGGGACACTTCGACCGCCCCGGTACATCTGCACCTTCCCAGCCTTCCCACACATTCGACCCATCTGTCCCATCCACCAGCACAGGAGCATCGTGGCCGCCTACATTACATGAAGCTGCTGGTGAGGAGATCGCTTTCCCTTTACCCCACCCTTCTGCCCCTGCCACCTCTAGTACACCTGCGGGTACTGGGCGGCAGCGGCAGAGGGGTCAGGAAAAGAGTTATGCGCAAGAGTTCTTGCATCTGAATGCATCTTTCCAGAACTGTCTAAAAGTCTTGTCAGAGCAAATCTCCGCAGGCTTTCAGCAGATCAACTCCAGCATTCTGGAGGTGAAGACACTTCTGCAAACCATGCATTCAGAAGCAAGATCTTCGCCAAACCACACCTTTTTCAGGTCTGTTGTGGAGCGCATGGCAACACTATCTCCTACCCAGCAGATGCATGTAATGCATTCGTGCCACGGTGCTCTACAGCAGGTTACCTCCCAACCTCCACCTCCCACCACTGTAGTTCCTCCACCTGCACCCCCTCCAGCCACTTTCCATCCTCCCCCTCCTATTACATCTGCACCCCCTCCAGCCACTTTCCATCCTCCCCCTCCTATTACATACCAGCAACCTCACCAGTACCAGCAACCTCCCCAGTACCAGACATCTCCCCACTTCCAGCAACCTGCCCCGTACCAAACTCCTTCCCCGTACCAAACTCCTTCCCCGTACCAAACTCCTTCCCCGTACCAAACTCCTTCCCCATACAACTTTCCATCAACATCATCTGCTCCTACAGTCCCTGCCCAACCCTCCACTCCACCGCCCACCACCTCTTCTGCCTCCAACATGTCCACCCATTCTGTAGCTTTTTCCACACCTTCACCTCTAACTGTTCCTTCCCCACCACGATCCCAGTCCTCTCTCCACACACCCAGTGTCGAAGTGTCCCGCAGCCCCTCCAGCAGTATTTCCACCCCACACAGATTTGTAATTTTTTTTTTTTTTAATAAAAATGCCCATTGGGTTTAAAACCTTTATTAAAAAAGTTTTTTGCACTTTAAAAACATTTTACAAAAAAAAAAAATTTTAAATAAAAGTTAAATTATCGTTTCACAATGGTTGTCTGTCTTTTCTTTCTGCGGCGAACTATGTTTAAAAAAAAAAGGATAAATACAGGGTATTTCAAAGGTAAAAAGGTATTCAAAACCAGGTATATAACTGTGGGTAAATTTTAGCTTTTTGCCACAGTTGTGTTCCTGGTTGTGTTTGAAGCAAAGTATTTCACCTAAAAAGTTGTGTTTATTGTTGGTGATTTCCTAACAATGTACACAACTTTTGTTAAAAGGTGAAATACTTTGCATAAAACACAACCAGGTACACACCTGTGGCCTAAAGCTAAAAATAGTAGACCATGACAAGATAGCCAACTTTGGTTGGCAAAGGTATATACTGTTGGTCCAGAAGGTACACAAGTTTGGTTAGGGCACAAATCTTTCACACTCTGTCATCCTGCCAGTGTACTCTGCCTTGAGGGTCAATTTTAAAAACCGGATCCGGCGTAATCCGTCGAAAAAACGGATAGAAAAACGGATGAACCGGATGAGACGGATCCGGTTTTGTCTGTCAAGAACAAGACGGATCCGGCAGAAAATCGGATCCGGCACATCAGGTTTTACAAAACATTTGCCGGATCCGGCATTCCGGCACGACGCCGGATCGCGCCTGACGCCGAAAACCTGATGTGTGAAAGTAGCCTTACAATAACATTTCCCAGTGAATGCATTTGTATTGGTTGAAAGCAATGCTAAAGTTGCAAAACACCTCAAAAACGCTGTGTGTGAACATAACCCAAGTAGTGGAGGAACATTTTTGTTTTGGGTTAATTATTTGGGCTTAGATAAAAGTCATTAACCTGGAAAGGATGTTCTTTAACATATTGCACAGCAAAATCCATTTCTGTTTTGTTTTTATAGTTTTTTTGGTGCGCCTGTAAAAAGGGCGTGAAACTCTGACAACATTGTTTAGAGCTGTGACCTAGGAGTGAGGAATGCTTCCAGTGGCAGTTGCCATGATGTTCCCATGTCATTTCAGCAGTGTTTCCATCATTTTCTGACGTTTTTAGACCTTGAAAGGACCCCCCGGGGGGTATTGCGGTAAAAATGCTCGGGTCTCCCATAGACTTACATTGGGCTCGTTGTTCTGTCTGAGTACCTGAGTATTCCAATTTACTCGATCCAAGCAACGGGCACCCGAGCATTTTAGTGCTTGCTCATCACTAGATATCAGGCTTTGCCTCTGTACATTTTGTTATTTTTATCTGTTTGGAAAGCTTGTGATTCAACATAAAATACAGTATACTTATATTTCTTGTTGTGATCAAAATCTTCTATTTAAAAAATGATTAAGCAGAAAATTATGATAAACCGTGAAATTTTCATCTGATCATTGTAATATGAATGTAATGATAGTGATAAACTGATAATCTACAGATAATTTTTCCAACCAATAGCATAGGACATTATCATTGTTGACAAATTATCTGTATACATACTGTATACTGCTCTGGCAAAAATTAAGAGAGCACTTTCAAATGTTCAGTTTGTCTGATTTTTCTCTATAGGTATATTTTTGAGTAAAGTGTAAATTGTTCTTTTAGTTTGCAAACTTCTGATAACAAGTCTCCGAATTTCCAAGGAATAAATTGTTTTTTTTTTATTTTTTTGTGAAAAGGAGAAATGGTCAAAATTTAAAAAAAAAAACGTGCTTTCGGACCTCAAATAATGCAAAGAAAACAAGCTCATAATCATTTTGAAACAACAAGAAACAACAATACTAATGTTTTAATTCAGAAAGAGTTCAGAAATCATATTTTGTGCAATAACCATGATTTTTAAAAACCACTTTCATGCATTTTGGCATGCTTCCCACCAGTCTTTCACACTGCTTCTGGCACAAAAATGTAAGCAGTTCTTCTTTGTTTGATGGCTTGTGACTATCCATCATCCTGTTGATTACATTCCAGAGGTTTTCAATGGGGTTCAGTTCTGAAGAATCGGCTGCCCATGACAGGGTTTTGATGTGGTGATCTCTAAATTTTTGCCAGAGCTGTAAATGAGTCACACAGTAAATTAATTTTGGAGTTGAAAATGGGAATGTGTGGATTTCACAATACGTTGGTTTCACATAAAGATGTATTAAATGAATTATGAATCTAAAACTTCTATATGTTAATGCAAATCAATCAAATAACATACAGCAGTGCTGGTGTGCAGCATTACCTATCAGGATATCTATATAAACTTATGTTTACTTTTTGGCTACAGATTTCTCCTAATGATTTTTTGCTCGTGTTGTCTGGATGATGGAGCTGTTGCTAAATAGTACATTCTGGAGTCCAAATCGGGGAAAGCCACTGGCATGGATGGCTTTTCCTTACTCTATTATAAATAGTTCTTGGAATATCTTTCTAGGAAGCTAATCTCTGCTTTAGGCCGGGATCACACATAGGAGGAATACGGCCAAGTCTCACATGTTAATACCCAGCACCAATTGCCGGCACTCGGATTTGAGTGTGCGGCCGCATAGAAATACATGGAGCCTCACGCTCCGCTCCTGAGTGCCGGGTATTAACATGCGAGACTCGGTTGTATTCCTTGCATGTGTGATCCTGGCCTTAATGTGATACACAGTGGCTCCTCTTTGTCAGGGGATTCCTTATGAGATCATATCTCAGTTATTCCTAGAGGAAGGAAAGGATCCTTCCCAATGTGCGAGTTATAAGCCTCTATCACTCCTCAATGTGGATATTAAATTGTTTGAGAAAATGTTCAGGTCCAGAATGTCCCCGATTTTGATGGATATTCTCCACCTGGACCAAGCAGGTTTCGTGAGAGGTGGAAAGCCTAAAGACAATACAACTAAAGCATTGAACCTCATACATAGAGCCAAAGTGAAATCTCAGCCCCTTATGCTGCTTTTATTTACTGATGCAGAAAAAGGCCTTTGATAAGGTAAACTGGACCTTCATTAATATGACACTCCATGATGTAGACCTAGAATCTAACATGCTACATTGGATGAACATACCACCCAAACCCATTTCCTACAACGCAGGATGGGTAACACTATACATAATTAATGAACATACTGAACCCATAGATGTTTAGGCTACGAGAACAATCAATAGTGTTAAACAAAAAAATAGAAATAATTTTTTATTGCAAAATAACACATATACTGTACATACAAAATTAATCATGAGTTGTTGGTGCCTCAAACCAGACAAGAGGAGGAGTCAGGTAAAGGAGGACAAATTTTAACAGCCCAAATACTCAGATGGTGGATCCTATCACTTAGTGCACATAATACATTGAACTCAAAATATTGCACAAAATATGTATATATGCTCATTGGGTTAAAAAGACCTCAAGACATGGAATAAGTAATTACAATACTATACTCAATGAATAAATAAAGTGCAAATGCATAATTCAAAAGCACCAATAGCATACATATGCCCACATAAGCCTGTCCATGACAGCCTATCTAGATTATACCATGCGTCTCCAACCCAAACTGAAAGCCAGCCAAAACCATCAGTGTGGCTCATTAGCCAGAGCAAAGTGAGAGGTCCGGTTTAAAGTTCCATACCTGAGATGGCAGTCCCCACGCAGTGAGATGTCAAATGACAGCCTGCTCCTTCGAAACCCGACGCGCGTTTCGCACCGCTAGTGCCTAAACAACTATGGGATCAGTATGTTCATTATTTATGCTACATTGGATGTACGCCCTAGACACAAAGCCAACAGCCAGTATAAAGGTTAATGTGGACTTATCTCAGGAGTTCATTATATGCAATGGTACATGTCAAGGATGCCCGCTATCTCCTTTAATTTTCTTACTTGCACTAGAGCCTTTTCTCAGAAGGATTCTGTCCAAACAGAACATCATAGGCACTTCCGACCACTTCACTCCCAAATTTGATGAAGAATTCCACGTGTACAATGGCCTTTCTAATTTCAAAATAAACCTCCAAATAATAGGCTCTGAACATCAACATCATCCCATCTCTTTCATCACCCCTGAAAGCTGCCTTCAGCTTTAAAATGGGCTAATTCTGCTATAAAATTCCTAGAGATATTACCGAGAGACGTAACTTGATATAATTTCCTAATTTACCTAAACACCTATAATCTGTACAGGACAACTTCTCAGGATTGACGAGGAATGCTTTTAGATGGTTTGGTAAAATTATAATCTTTAAATTGAAAATCCTCCATAGGATTTTGTTTGTCACTCAAACCCTTCTGATTGTGGTCTACTCGTCCTTCTCTCAGTTCAAACCAAGTTCATATGGTCCGGTAACACCGCCTTCCCCTTTTTCAGCAGAATAATATTATATTGTTCTAAGTCCACAGGGGCTATAGCCTTGCCCAATTTCAGATCTCATTAAAAACAGTATTTTTTAGACTATAAGACGCACTTTTTTCTTCCAAAATTTTGGAGGAAAGTGTGGGGTACTTGGCTGGGACTATGGGACTAGGTGGGAGGTACTGTGGGGAGCAGTGAATACTCCAGCAGATGACTTTGGCATGTGAAGCACATGGTAGTGATGTTATTCACTACTTAAACACTGAAATCATCTGCTGGCATCAGCACAGGATGCCATGCTTCGAGAGAATGGAGGGATGATAAGTACAATTGTTTTTTGTTTTGTTTTTTTGTATGTGTGCACCACAATGAGGGACATATATACCAGGATGTGGATAGTGGCCATGTATACTAGATTGGAGATGGTTGCCATGTATACTATGATGGGAATGGGTGACCATGAATACCAGGATGGGGATGGGTGGCCATGAATACCAGTATGGGTATGGGTGGCCATGTATACCAGGATGAGGATCAGTGACCATGTATACCAGGATGGGTGGCTATGTTTACCTGGATGGGAATGAGTGGCCATGTATACCAGTGTCAGCACAGAACCCCACCCATGTGTAATGACAACATTATTTGCTTCAGTTTTATCCTCCTCTAAAATCTAGGTGCATCTCATGGTCCAGTGCGTCTTATAGTCCGAAAAATAAAGTAGCTGCCTACCTTTCAAGAATCTTGTACTGGTGTAGGAATAGTAAGGGAAAAGCCTGTGCAGGATTTGAGCAAAGCTTTACAAATATCCCTTTGGCTGGACTTGGTTAAATCGCTTAAATATCGTCCTACAATTGGGGTTACCCTTGCCTGTTTTACTCATTCCGTAGTCATTTCTCATATGTTACCACTATGTTCCTCTGTTTCCCATTTGGGCAATCAGCTTTTTCCAATGGGGTTAGAGGATAAAGTCTTTTGTAACTGGCTAAGTAGGGGTAGTTTTAGTTTTCTCATTTTGGAGTTGGACATATTTGGACCTCAAAAGGAACATCATCTCGGCCTTTCTATTCTTTTTCCCCTGGGAACTTGGAGAGATGGGCAGCTTTCACACTTTTTCCACTCACTCTCTCCTGTACCTTTTTATAATAATGACAAGATGCCTTTCGAAATCGCGTGTGCAGATTCGGGACCATTAAGACACACTTTCTCTTTATAATACTCCTTAGCAAGATGATCCTTAACTGGGGAGCTGGTACTCCAAACATTCATCTAACTTGGAATATAGCCAGCAAAGGCTGCATGTGCCAGGATATAATAAATAGCCCCTCCTAAAATTTGATGGAACAAACTAAACAAGGGAGTAAAAACCCCAGCACAGAAAAACTAGAAAAACAAAAGAAAGACAAGAGCATTATCAGCAGTTGAACAGATACAAAGCAGACTGTGGTCCAACAGAGAGGGAAACAGACCCCACAGCCAGAGGTCAGCAGATTGAGCCCCGGAGTCGAGTCAAGACAATTTGCATATCTTATACATAAACAGAATTTGTTGACTGTTTTAAACAGGATATGTTTTTAACCCCTTAGCGACTGCCGATATGCTTTAAAACGGTGTCCCATCGAGATCTGCAGGCCAATACTCGACAACAATAGGAAATTTTTTCTATTGGTTCCTTTTGATCACTGTGATAGATCCTATCACAGCGATAAAAAATAGCAAATCAAACTCCCTTTTGTCCCTCCCTTAGTTAGATAAAAATGCTAAAAAAAAATTTTTTCCATTCTTTGCAATTAGGGTTACAGTTACGTCTGTGTTAGGGTTGGGGATAGAATTGAAATTTTTTCAAAAGTAAAAAAATTACAATATGATGGCTAGCATTGAGTGCAAGTGTTCGCTACTCGAGTTTGCATGGGGTACCACGGAAACCCCCTCATGGTTTTTTCAGTGGGGTGTCTAACAGTCGTGACACATGCAGGGCAGAGTTTTGAGCATGTCACTTGTTCACCCCTGGTATTTGGTGCATACCCAAGCACCCAATGCAAACTGGAGTAGCAAGCACTTGCGCTCAACACTAATGACAACATATTAAATATGACGACCTAATGTTATCAAATTCTGTGTTGTACCTGTGGGTTCCAGAGTTATAACCTTATAAAGTGACACTGATCAGAATTCTAAAATTTGGTTTGGTCATCAAGGTCAAAATTGGCGCAATCATTAAGGCGTTAAGCTAAGTCAAGTTCAACTTATAATGGTTTATTCCAAATGTGAATAAAATCGGTATCATCAGGTAGAGTTTGTAAATACAGTCTATTTTGAAGTGTATTTATCATTAATATTTTCAGTCCAATACTTTTTTCTTTTTTAAACTTGCTTCCTTGGAGTCCAACTGCCACTGTTATATAGCAAAACATACACAGTGTTTACAAGCTCATTTATATTAAGCTTGTCAGCACTCTTTTGGGGGTAGCCAGGAAAGCTGTTTCCTAATCTTGGCAAGCTTCAGCGCAACGTTTTACCAGCTAGACGGCAGCAGTGGTCGGTCTCAGAAGCAGCAAGCTGTAAACAAAATAAGTGTTGAAATTTCAAGAATGTCTGAATGTTTTTTATAAATAGTAACTTGCAAAAGTGCTCGTTTTTACAAAAATTATTCAACAATATCCATCTAGGATGAAAGAAACCCTTTAACCCCTTCCCAACATGTGCTGTACATATACTGCTTTCCGGGAGCTGCGTTCATGAACACCGCTGTATAGGTTTGGCGCAGCGATCGCGTTGCATCACGCTAAGCTCCTCGGCAATCGGGTGCGGGTGTCAGCTCTGTTTGAGAACTGACACCCTGCAGTAACATCCACGATCGGTGCTAGCACCGATCATGGGTGTCTAACACCTCTGATGCCACTGTCAATAGTGACAGCGACATCAAGGAGATCGCACACAGAGAGGAGGCTCCCTGAGTGCTCACATCAGAACAATGGAATGCGATCACGTTGCTCTGATGGTCTACATGAAGACTCCAGAACCCAAGATGGCCACGGGGTCCTTCAGGATCCTGCAGGGAAAGTGGCTTGTGAGCGCCTGTTGAGAGCAGGCACTGACATGCCTCCTTCCCTACCTGTCAGATGCTGATGTGAAACTCTGCAGTGCAGAAGCATTACAGAGTATCAGATCAGCAATGTGATACTATACAGTGATGTCCCATCCTGAGACTGTGTTAAAAAGTAAAAAAAAATTACTGAGAAGTGTAATTTTTTTTCAAAATCCCCAAATGAATAACAAAAAACAAATATTTTTCCTAGAAATACATTTCTTTATGTGATAAAAAAATAAACAGAAAAAGTAAAAATATTTGGTATTGATATGTCCGTACCCACTCTATAAAATTGTCTAGTTAAAATCTTCAGTGAACACCGTAAAAAATAAAAACCGAGGTAAAAACAATGCTCTATACCACTCATACCACTGAACAAAAAGTACAGTAAAACGCAATGAAAAAATGTAAAAAAGTACCACTGAAAATGTCATCTTGTCCCGCAAAAAAACAAGTAGCCATGTAGCTCTATCAGCAGAAAAATAAGTTATAGCTCTCAGAATAAAGCGATGCAAAAATAATTCTTTTTTTTATAAAATAGTTTTTATTGTGTTAAAAGCGCCAAAACATAAAAAAAAAAAACTCTAAATGGGGTATTGCTGTAATCGTACTGACCAGAAGAATAAAACTGCCTTATCAATTTTACCACACGTGGAATGACTGTTATAAAAAAAATCCAAAAAACAATTCCTCAATTGCTGTTTTTTGTTTATTCTGCCTCCCAAAGATAAGAATGGAAAGCGATCAAAAAATGTCATGTGCCAAAAATGTACCAATAAAAAAGCCAACTTGTCCCACAAAAAACAAGTCCTCACATGTCTATGTGGGCCAAAATATGGAAAAATTAGAGCTCTCAAAATATGGGGATGTGAAAACTAGTTCAAGGTGCTCAGTACACATCTAGATAAGCTCCCTAAGAGATCTAGCTTCCAAAATGGGGTCACTTGTGGGGGGTTTCCACTGTTTAGTCACATTAGTCTCTCCAAATATGACATGGCGACAAACTAAAGGGCCTGTCACATTAAGCGATATCGCTAGCAATATCGCTATAACTTGTGACGTTATAGCGATATTGCTAGCGCTATCGCTGTGTCTGATACTTACCTACGACCCGCTCCCCTGCTGGTTATCGCTGATCGCGCGAGAACAGGCTGGACTGTTTCTCGTCGTCAGCGTCCTGCGGCGCTTCCTGTGGAGAGACGAGCGTGGAGCCGGGCGGGAGGACGCAGGATCGCCTGGTGTGACAGGTAAGTAGGGGACCCCCGTCCCCAGTGATGTCGCTAGTGAGATCTGCCTGTGTGGCAGCTCACTGGCGACCACTTAGCGTTGTACCAGCGATCCTGACCGCGTCATATCGCTGGTCGGGATCGCTGGTACATCGCTAAGTGTGACAGTACCTTAATTATGCCAGCAAATTTTACATTTAAAAAGTGAAATGGCGCTTCTTCCCTTCTGAGCCCTGCCATATGGTATCGGCATGCTCAGGAGAAATTTCCAAACACATGTTGGAGTCCAATTTTTCTTGTTACCCTTGAGAAAATAAAAAAGTTAATTAATAATTAATGAGGTATCGGCATGCTCAGGAGAAATTGCACAACAATTTGTAGGGTCCATTTTCTCCTGTTACCCTTGTGAAGGTAAAAACAAAAAGATCTAAAGGAAAATTTTTGTGAAAGAAAAGTACTGTATCTACTCATGTATAAGCAGAGTTTTAAAGCACTTTTTTGTGCTGAAAACACCCCCCCTCGGCTTATACACGAGTCAATTGTCCCAGAAAGATGACTAGGGAGCGGCGGAGCAGCGGGTCACAGAGACAGAAGCTGGTAGCTGTGGCTAAAGCATGTGCCGCTGCTAAAGAGAATTGGATATTCATTTCTTTGTAATAGCGGACAGTGACAACCACAGCTGCTGGCTTCCAGCACTCATTGTACTTACCCTCCCTGCGGTAAGTAGGATTTTTTTTATAGCAACCATGCATACAAGGATAGGGGATAAGGAGCCATGCATACAAGGACAGGGACGGGGGAGCCATACATGCAAGGATAGGGGATAAGGAGCCATGTATACAAGGATAGGGAATTAGGAGCCATGCATACAAGGATAGGGGATAAGGAGCCATACATGCAAGGATAGGGAATTAGGAGCCATGCATACAAGGATAGGGGATAAGGAGCCATGCATGCAAGGATGGGATGGTGGACCATGCATACAAGGAAAGCAATGGGAGAGTCACACATACAAGGACAGGGACGGAGAAGCCATGCATACGAGGATGGGGATAAGTGGACAGTGCATACCCGGCTTATACTTGAGTCAATACGTTTACCCAGTTTTTCGTGGCAAAATTTGATGCCTCGGCTTATACTTGGTTCAACTTATACTCAAGTATATATGGTAAATGTTTATTTTTTTCCTTCTCGATTCCAAAAATTCCTGTTAAGCACCTGAAAGGTTAATAAACTTCTTGAATGTGGAATAAACCTTTATAGAATAGTTACTAAGTGCTTTCCAATTTCGAATATGATTCAGACCAATTTAGTAAATAATACTTGAGTATTCCAAGATGTTTAACATCTAAAAAATATGTAGCAAATGCCAAAAACAATCTAACTAAAATAGCAAGAAATAGCAATTTATTTTATTGCCTCAATTCTGTGTTTATTCTAAATCTTTGTTCAATTTGGGGTGCATATTTTTCATGTGGGCTATTTGCTACTGCAAGACACCTTATCTCATCCCTTCTACCTCTGTTCAGGCCTGAGTATTCATTTTCAACGGTACACATACTCTCAATATGATTTATTGGCTAAAGTCATCAGTGTCATTTTTACAGCTTTGTTGTCAGTAGCATAAATGAAAAATAATGTCTTGAGACATAAAATCAGTAATCTGTGTCAAAATTATGCTTCGGTTCTGTATAAAACTAGGGCTCGAAGATAAATGCAATCGCTTTGTGACATAACCGTAAGCGTGTATTAAGTCACACATTGTGCTGCTAGCGTGAGGCACCTTGTAACCCTAACAAATTTGCCCTTACAATGCTATTGTCTTGCCGTCATAGTCCTAAATTACATTCGTCACTTAATCTAGGTGGTTTCATAAAGCTGGAAAGACATACAGTATTATTGCATCTTAATTTTGTAAGAATATCTGCTGTGAAATTAATTAACAGATCTTCGTAATGGGACATGTCATCATGTATTTGACTCGATTATGTTCTTTGGAGATGGCATGTGTTATGTGCTCTTTCCCAGGCAGATAGCGGCTTCTCCATTAGAGATTTGTGCTGCCTAGGTTCAAATGTACCTGTAATAAATGCTCATTTACGACTACCTGATATTGACACTTGGCCTGAGGCATCCACTTCTTGCATGTATCAAATGCTCAAGTCACTTAAGCAGGGGTCGGGGGTCACTACTTACCTGTCAGACGCGGCGATCCTGACGTCCTCCAGCCCACGTCCACGCGTCGCTCGTCGTCACAGCAGGAAGCTGACGACGAGAAATGATCCAAGACCTTCTCGCACGACCAGCGATAACCAGCGGGGGAGCCGGTCGGAGGTAAGTATCACATGTAGCGATATCGCTAGCAATATCGCTGCTATGTCACAAAATCGTGACTTTACAGCGATATTGCTAGCGATATCGCAGTGTATAATGGGGGCTTTAGTCTCTGTCTTCTTAGGGCAGGAATATGTATTGTCCTTTTCTGGAAGAATTCGCTATACAAACTCCAAATCAAATTAGTATAGGATCTTGTGACATATCCCCAACATTCTGAAAGATCTGATCTAAAAGGAGATGCAGGTCTTTGACTATCGGAACCCCATAGCTATATAGTTTTGTTGTAGTGCGACCCTGCAGGACTCTACATAATGTTTCCCTATGTGTAAGAATAATTTTTAATTAAACAAAACATATACTAATGTAATATAATAAAATACTGAAAATAAAATGCACCTTTTTAAGGTTTCAGATTGCATGTAAATGTTCCAGTAAAAGAACCTCATTTATTCATCTAATTTGGATGCATCTAGAGTAGGAATTTCTGTAAAGTAAGCAGCTGTAAGGGGAAATCAGAACTCCGAGGAGTTCTAATTAACAAGCAATTAATAACTTCTTAAGCCCTTAACTAAGATATACTCCTTCTCTGTAGCCCAGTTCTTCTGTACGTATGCTTGCATGTATTGTTGCATCTTTCATTTTCATATGGATTCCTGGCCATATTATGTAGAAACCCTCCCATACATAGATTAACATCGGCTAAACTCGCCAATGTATGATGTCAGGGGAGATAAGATTCCGGCAAATTCAATTTCAGACTATTAGTTCTTTTGTTCTTGGCAGCAACTCTCATATAGAACAAATGAACACCATGGCAGAACGAGTGCTCCTGTGTATGAAGAGTCGAGAGAGATCTGACGGCCATGTGTTTAAATCATAATTTGTCCTATACTATTATAGTGCATTTGGGACAATTGTTGATGGGATAAAAAGCCTTTTGCTTTTAACCTTATAGTTATGTAGAGACTGCACTGGTTTATTTTAGTTTTATAATTGAGTACTATTTACTATTGGTATTTTTACATGCATTTTTGGTGTATTTTTCTACCGGCATTTTGCAATTATTAACACTAGAGATGAGCGACTTTGCCTTTTTTCGGGTCGAGTCGGGTTTCATGAAACCCGACTTTCGCAAAAGTCGAACGAAATCGGCCGACTATAGGGAAAAGTTGGAGGCCGACTGAAACACGAAACCCAATGCAAGTCAATGGGGAAGCAAAGTCGGCAGGGAGTGGAAGACAGTAAACACACCTACAGTGCCCATTTCAATGCCAAAAACATCAATTCTTATTACTGAAGCTTGTCAACCTTAATTTACTTCCTAATAGTTACGCATTGAAAACTGGGGGTTATTTGGCTAAAGTTGTGAGGGGGTTGGGCTGGCTCCAGGTTTTCATGTGCCCCGGGCCAAAGAGTGTCAGTGCGTCCCATTAACATATACCACAATTCATGATGCTCCGATACAGCACAGAAATATAGTAAGGTAAAAGAAGAAAATTTTTTCAGCTCACCCCAAAGAAGACAGGTATAAGTCCGATCGGTGCACGGAATGTGGAAACAGGATCCCTCTGCAGCAAAGCGTAATATGGAAAAAATTCCAGCATCCAGATCAGTAATTAGATTAAAAAATTTTTTATTCCTTTATTCCAAAATTTAAAAAAATCATAAGATTCTCCATCATGATAAGAGACGCATCAGGACGTGTAGTTGGACGCGTTTCGGACAAAAAACAGTCCTTATTCTAAGACAACACATAATACATCTGAACACATGCTTATAAAGGGAAACAAAGGAAGTCAAGGAACAATCAAGACTAAACATAGCCAGCTGATTAATAGGAGGTAGTAAGTCAAAATCACACTTACAAAACACTCAAAATCTCACTCCTAATATTCATACCCGTTGGAACTCTGCTTTGTAACAATAACATCCATTTTGCCTCTCGGCGTAATAATAAATCATTTAAATTTCCACCTACCCTTTTTGTCTGCACCTTCTCTATGGCATTAACCCTAAAGTTGCTGAGATCTCCTTTATGTATATGCAAAAAATGTCGAGAAGCAGCAGACAAACTGCGCGTGGTAGTGTGACCTACGTCATAAACGTGCTCGGAAATACGACGTCTCAAGGTGCGTGAAGTATTTCCCACATACTGAATATTACAATCCACGCATGTTATGACATAGATCACACCAGTAGAACCACAGTTCAAAAAAGATTTTATTTTAAATTCCTTTCCATTAACAGAAGATACTATTTTTTCTGTGTTCCACATAAACCTACATAGCCCACAGTTTTTCTGAGCACATTTAAAAGATCCACAAGTGGGTAACCAATTAGTTATACTTGCTGAACTGTCTGAAAAATATTTATTAGCATGTCTATTGACACTAGTATGATCACTTGGAGATACCTTATTAGCAATAGTTTTATTCCTCCTTGAAACAAATCTAATCCCATCCTTCAGTATATTCTTTAATGTATCATCAACATACAAAATAGGGAGGAATTTTTTAATAATATGAACAATCCTGTAGTAGTCAGTACTAAAATTAGTTGAAAAAACAATAGGTGACCGACCCTCCACAGGATTTGGTGTTTTTCTGCAAATAATCCTCTCTACTTTTTTCATCCGTTCTATGTTTAGCTTTCTGAATGTCTACCTTAGTATAACCCCTCTTTATAAAACGTTTACCAATGATCTCACATTGTTTATCGTATAAATTAGGCGTGGTACATGTTCTTTTTGCTCTTACAAACTCCCCTGTAGGTATATTAGCTATAACATGCCGTGGATGGCAGCTAGATGCGTGTAACAGTGAATTACCTGCCGTAGGTTTTCTAAAAATATCACAATCAATCTTTCTTTCTTCCAAATTTGCCGACAAAAGAATATCCAAAAACGAAATTGTCTTGGCATCAAATTGATATGTGAAACGTATATTGCATAGATTATTATTAATATAGAACATGAAATTCTCAATATTAAATACATCACCATCCCACACAATTATAACATCATCAATAAATCTCAAAAAAAGAAAAATATCAGAAGAAAAAGGATTTTTTTCAGAAAAAATATACTCCTCCTCCCACCAGGCCATAAAAATATTAGCAAGAGACGGTGAAAACTTGGAACCCATGGAACAGCCTTGCACCTGTAAATAAAGATCATCCAAAAAAGAAAAAAAATTGTTTTTTAACAAAAAATAGGTCACTTCAATCAAATACATCTGTAAATCTTCTGAAAAATTACTGTATTTCTGTAAATAAGTAGTAAGAGCCAAAATAGCCAAATCGTGTGGGATGGAAGTGTACAAACTTTGTACATCACAAGTGAGCCAACAAAAGGAACTTCGCCATTCCACCTGAGAAAAAATACTAAGAACATGCTTGGAATCCTGCACATAGCTAGGTGAAATAGTGGCTAGAGGTTTTAATCTTGCATCCAACCATTCTGACAAATTTTCATTAAGAGATCCTATGCCCGAAATGATAGGACGAAACAAAGGTGGAAAAACCTCCTTATGAACTTTTGGAAGTGCATGTAACAAAGGAACTCTGGGATATAAAGGACAGAAAAATTCACATTGTTTTTGATTAATAATTCCCAAACTAAAACCCCTATGTAACAATTCCTGTAATTCCATTCTGATGTTATCTGTAGGGTTATAATTAATTCCCTTGTATACCTCACTATTAAAAAGCATAGTCCTCACCTCTCTTTCATACAGCCCAGTATCTAATATGGTCACAGATCCCCCTTGTCAGAATTTCTTACCACGATATTGACATTAGCAGATAACAAATCAAGTGCCTGTTTCTCAGTATGAGAAATATTAGAACGACCATTCTGATTAGCATTATAGATTTTCATAAGTTCATCTTCAACAAGAAATTGAAAATCATCCATAACTTGCAATTTTGACTGCTCAGGATAATATCTAGGATTAGGAACTCTAGAGGAAAAATTAACATCAGTTAAATACATTAACCTAGAACCAGATTCAGACAAGTTTGGGAATTATTAATCAAAAACAATGTGAATTTTTCTGTCCTTTATATCCCAGAGTTCCTTTGTTACATGCACTTCCAAAAGTTCATAAGGAGGTTTTTCCACCTTTGTTTCGTCCTATCATTTCGGGCATAGGATCTCTTAATGAAAATTTGTCAGAATGGTTGGATGCAAGATTAAAACCTCTAGCCACTATTTCACCTAGCTATGTGCAGGATTCCAAGCATGTTCTTAGTATTTTTTCTCAGGTGGAATGGCGAAGTTCCTTTTGTTGGCTCACTTGTGATGTACAAAGTTTGTACACTTCCATCCCACACGATTTGGCTATTTTGGCTCTTACTACTTATTTACAGAAATACAGTAATTTTTCAGAAGATTTACAGATGTATTTGATTGAAGTAACCTATTTTTTGTTAAAAAACAATTTTTTTTCTTTTTTGGATGATCTTTATTTACAGGTGCAAGGCTGTTCCATGGGTTCCAAGTTTTCACCGTCTCTTGCTAATATTTTTATGGCCTGGTGGGAGGAGGAGTATATTTTTTCTGAAAAAAATCCTTTTTCTTCTGATATTTTTCTTTTTCTGAGATTTATTGATGATGTTATAATTGTGTGGGATGGTGATGTATTTAATATTGAGAATTTCATGTTCTATATTAATAATAATCTATGCAATATACGTTTCACATATCAATTTGATGCCAAGACAATTTCGTTTTTGGATATTCTTTTGTCGGCAAATTTGGAAGAAAGAAAGATTGATTGTGATATTTTTAGAAAACCTACGGCAGGTAATTCATTGTTACACGCATCTAGCTGCCATCCACGGCATGTTATAGCTAATATACCTACAGGGGAGTTTGTAAGAGCAAAAAGAACATGTACCACGCCTAATTTATACGATAAACAATGTGAGATCATTGGTAAACGTTTTATAAAGAGGGGTTATACTAAGGTAGACATTCAGAAAGCTAAACATAGAACGGATGAAAAAAGTAGAGAGGATTATTTGCAGAAAAACACTAAATTCTGTGGAGGGTCGGTCACCTATTGTTTTTTCAACTAATTTTAGTACTGACTACTACAGGATTGTTCATATTATTAAAAAATTCCTCCCTATTTTGTATGTTGATGATACATTAAAGAATATACTGAAGGATGGGATTAGATTTGTTTCAAGGAGGAATAAAACTATTGCTAATAAGGTATCTCCAAGTGATCATACTAGTGTCAATAGACATGCTAATAAATATTTTTCAGACAGTTCAGCAAGTATAACTAATTGGTTACCCACTTGTGGATCTTTTAAATGTGCTCAGAAAAACTGTGGGCTATGTAGGTTTATGTGGAACACAGAAAAAATAGTATCTTCTGTTAATGGAAAGGAATTTAAAATAAAATCTTTTTTGAACTGTGGTTCTACTGGTGTGATCTATGTCATAACATGCGTGGATTGTAATATTCAGTATGTGGGAAATACTTCACGCACCTTGAGACGTCGTATTTCCGAGCACGTTTATGACGTAGGTCACACTACCACGCGCAGTTTGTCTGCTGCTTCTCGACATTTTTTGCATATACATAAAGGAGATCTCAGCAACTTTAGGGTTAATGCCATAGAGAAGGTGCAGACAAAAAGGGTAGGTGGAAATTTAAATGATTTATTATTACGCCGAGAGGCAAAATGGATGTTATTGTTACAAAGCAGAGTTCCAACGGGTATGAATATTAGGAGTGAGATTTTGAGTGTTTTGTAAGTGTGATTTTGACTTACTACCTCCTATTAATCAGCTGGCTATGTTTAGTCTTGATTGTTCCTTAACTTCCTTTGTTTCCCTTTATAAGCATGTGTTCAGATGTATTATGTGTTGTCTTAGAATAAGGACTGTTTTTTGTCCGAAACGCGTCCAACTACACGTCCTGATGCGTCTCTTATCATGATGGAGAATCTTATGATTTTTTTAAATTTTGGAATAAAGGAATAAAAAATTTTTTAATCTAATTACTGATCTGGATGCTGGAATTTTTTCCATATTAAGCACAGAAATATAGGTATAGTACAATGACACATACTTCACTGCTTACATGACATGACTGATCTATTTTAAATTGTACAATAGCTCAAAAACAGGACAGTATATTACTACATACACTGTTATAACCACCACATTGTGCACCATACAGAATAATGAGCCCATATATTTCTCCATACCAAATAATTAGTGACATATAATGTTCCATACAGTATATGATGAGCTCCACTCCACATAATGCTCCATATATAATGGGCCCCATTTACATTGCTCCAGTACATGATGGGCCTCATGGTGATGCTCCAGTATATGATGGGCACTAATAATGTACCATATATAATGGGCCCTATTTGTAATGCTCCAGTGTATAATGGGCCCCTTAGATGCTGCTCCAGTGTCTGATCTGCCCCATTTACATTGCTCCAGTACATGATGGGCCTCATGGATGATGCTCCAGTGTATGATGGGCTCTAATAATTCTCCATATATAATGGGCCACATTTGTAATGCTCCAGTGTATAATGTGCCCTTTAGATGCTGCTCCAGTGTCTGATCTGCCCCATTTACATTGCTCCAGTACATGATGGGCCTCATGGATGATGCTCCAGTGTAAGATGGGCTCTAATAATGCTCCATATATAATGGGCCCCATTTGTAATGCTCCAGTGTATAATGTGCCCCTTAGATGCTGCTCCAGTGTCTGATCTGCCCCATTTACAATGCTCCAGTAGAGTTGAGCGATACCATCCGATACTTCAAAGTATCGGATCGGAATGGATCGGCCGATCTTTAAAAAAAGTATCGGTATCGCCGATTCCGATACCGGAAGTCCTATTCAAGTCTATGGGACTTCCGGTATCGGAATAAGAAAAACCCTGTTTTTGCCTTGTACAGCCTCTCTGGGGTCTGTACGGGCCTTTCGGGGGGCTGTGCCGGCCTGCCAGGGGGTCTGTGCAGGCTCCGGTGGTCTGTGCCGGCCTGCCGGGGGGCTGTGCCGGCCTGCCGGTGGTCTGTGCAGGCTCCGGTGGGCTGTGCCGGCCTGCCGGGGGCTGTGCCGGCCTGCCGGGGGGCTGTGCCGGCCTGCCGGTGGTCTGTGCAGGCTCCGGGGGGCTGTGCCGGCCTGCTGGGGGGCTGTGCCGGCCTGCCGGTGGTCTGTGCAGGCTTCGGGGGTCTGTGCAGGCATCGTCCGATGGGACTACAAGTCCCATCGGGCGATGCCTGCTACCATGACAGTGATTGACACATTAGCCAATGATGGGACAGTAGTAGTCCCATCATCCGGCTAATGTGTTGAATGTAAAAAAAAAAAAAAAAAATTACATGCTACATACATGCTACATACATGCTACATACATACAACATGCATACTACATACATGCTACATTCATACTACATACTACATACATGCTACATTCATACTACATAAATACTACATGCAACATACATACTACATATATACTACATACATACTACATGCATGCTACATACATACTGCATGCTACATACATACTACATGCTACATACATACCACATATATACTACATACATACTACATGCATGCTACATACATACCACATACATACTACATACATACTACATGCATGCTACATGCATGCTACATGCTACATACATAACACACATATACTACATGCATGCTACATACATACTACATGCTACATACATACCACATACATACTACATGCATGCTACATACATACTACATGCATGCTACATACATGCTACATACTACATATATACTACATGCATGCTACATACATACTACATGCTACATACATACTACATATATACTACATGCATGCTACATACATACTACATGCTACATACATACTACATATATACTACATGCATGCTACATACATACTACATATATACTACATGCATGCTACATACATACTACATGCTACATACATACTACATATATACTACATGCATGCTACATACATACTACATGCTACATACATACCACATACATACTACATATATACTACATGCATGCTACATACATACTGCATGCTACATGCATGCTACATACATACTACATACATACTACATGCTACATACATACCACATATATACTACATACATACAATACATTCATACAATACATACATAGACATACAGTACATATAACATAGAGTAACATACTTACCAATACTTGTCACATTGTTCCCCGAAGCCTTTGTCTTTTCCGGAATAAATATTAACATAACAAACCACAAAAATACTCACCCACGATCTGAAGCAGTCCACGAGTGTGTCCCACGACGATCTTGGGTAGAGAACTGCAGCATCAGCTGATGCTGCCGTTCTCTACGGGCTGTAGGAATCCAATGACGGAAGGTAGGTATCCTTCCGCACTGTATTCCTCCGCCACTTAAAAAAAAAGTCCCTAGTCTCACTTTATGCCATTGCTGTGTGGGAATTTCCCACGCAGCAATGGCATAAAGTGAGACTAGGGACTTTTTTTTTTTTTAAGTGGCGGAGGAATACAGTGCGGAAGGATACCTACCTTCCGTCATTGGATTCCTGCAGCCCGTAGAGAACGGCAGCATCATCTGATGCTGCAGTTCTCTACCCAAGATCGTCGTGGGACACACTCGTGGACTGCTTCGGATCGTGGGTGAGTATTTTTGTGGTTTGTTATGTTAATATTTATTCCGGAAAAGACAATGGCTTCGGGGAACAATGTGACAAGTATTGGTAAGTATGTTACTCTATGTTGTATGTACTGTATGTCTATGTATGTATTGTATGAATGTATTGTATGTATGTAGTATATATGTGGTATGTATGTAGCATGTAGTATGTATGTAGTATGTATGTAGCATGCATGTAGCATGCAGTAGGTATGTAGCATGCATGTAGTATATATGTAGTATGTATGTAGCATGTAGCATGTATGTAGTATGTATGTAGTATGTATGTAGCATGTAGCATGTATGTAGTATATATGTGGTATGTATGTAGCATGTAGTATGTATGTATGTAGTATGCATGTAGCATGCAGTATGTATGTAGCATGCATGTAGTATGTATGTAGCATGCATGTAGTATATATGTAGTATGTATGTAGCATGTAGCATGTATGTAGTATATGTAGTATGTATGTAGCATGTAGTATGTATGTAGCATGTATGTAGTATGTATGTAGCATGTATGTAGCATGTAGTATGTATGTAGCATGTATGTAGCATGCATGTAGCATGCATGTAGCATGTATGTAGTATGTATGTAGCATGCAGTATGTAGCATGTATGTAGCATGTATGTAGTATGTATGCAGTATATATGTAGTATGTATGTAGTATATATGTAGTATGTATGTAGCATGTAGTATGTATGTAGCATGCATGTAGTATATATGTAGTATGTATGTAGCATGTAGTATGTATGTAGCATGCATGTAGTATATATGTAGTATGTATGTAGCATGTAGTATGTATGTAGCATGCATGTAGTATGTATGTAGTATGTATGTAGTATTTTTTTTTTTTTAACATTTAACACATTAGCCGGATGATGGGACTACTACTGTCCCATCATTGGCTAATGTGTCAATCACTGTCATGGTAGCAGGCATCGCCAGATGGGACTTGTAGTCCCATCGGACGATGCTTGCACAGACCCCCGGACATCAGCACAGCCCCCCGGCAGGCCGGCACAGCCCCCCGGCAGGCCGGCACAGCCCCCCGGCAGGCCGGTACAGACCCCCACAGGGTGCACAGACCACCGGCAGGCCGGCACAGCCCCCCGGCAGGCCGGTACAGACCCCCACAGGGTGCACAGACCACCGGCAGGCCGGCACAGCCCCCCGGCAGGCCGGTACAGACTCCGGGCAGTCCACACAGCCCCCGGCAGGCCGGCAGAGACCCCCGGAAGGCCCGAAATGACGGCGCATCATGATGCGCACACACCGCGCATCATGATGACGTCAGGCTGTCAATCAACTTTGAACTTCCGATTCCGATGCCGAATTCCGATATTGAAAAAATATCGGAAGTCGGTATCGGAATTCCGATACAGCAAGTATCGGCCGATACCCGATACTTGCGGTATCGGAATGCTCAACACTATGCTCCAGTACATGATGGGCCTCATGGATGATGCTCCAGTGTATCATGGGCCCTAATAATGCTCCATATATAATGGGCCCCATTTGTAATGCTCCTGTCATGGTCACGTGTGTCAGGACGCAGATGTTTCCGCAAGGCGAACCCATGTGACACACGTGACCCTGGATACACCGCCTCCAGTGGGGCGCATTTAAATAATAAAACGTGCAGGTGGATACACCGCCTCCACCTGGCGAATTTGGGAATTACACGTTATACATAAAATCTGGAAACCCCGCCTCCAGTAAGGCGCATTTAAATCATAAAGGGGAAACCTGGGAAACTTTAACAATGGTGGGCCCTGCGATAGGGAATGGGGGACGTGGAGACCTCCTAAGCTCCCCTGAGCCAGTGTCCCTGCACTCCTTACATTCCCTAAACAGGCTCCGCACCTGTCGCCGCACGCGTACCTTAACGCCCTTGCTCACCCTGACCCTAAACCCTCACTAGGGAATGGGTCGGTGCGGAGACTAATCCCACCACTGCACTAATAACACACATGAGGAAAGAGACAATACAGGGGAAACACCACTTAGCTTTGCTCTGCTGCGTGCGCTCCCAGCAACAGAGCCCACCACCTGTGTGCGTCTTCTCCTCCACCCGGATCCATCACCATAACAGGATCCTTCACCTTAGTGCAGCCTTGGAGCAGAGTCCAACACCAGTTGCAGCTGCTTAGTACCAGAGTCCCAAGGATGAGTTCAGCTGCTGACACGAAGTCGAGCATGCTTGAGTCCAGCTCAGCGGCCAAGTCCCACATGGTGAGTGCCACTCTCCATAGTCGCCACTCCACCAGCCCATGCAGACACTTCCCGCTGACACCATCACTGCGACTCCACCACGCCATGCCAGCCCTTCGTCCAGACACCATAGCTGAAACACATCCCCCCTGGCTAAGCTGCGCAGGACTCCTCACCAGCTCCATCCTTAATCCAGGCTCTCCCAAAAACAGAGTGAACACACTCTCACAATATCACAGGCAGTGATTGCACCCCCTAGCACACCTTTATAGGGTGTCACACCTGATCCCTAATTAAGTACACAAAAACCTAAAGTGCAATACTGCTAACCACCACCGGGGACAGTCAAGACACCTTGGAACTTTCGAAAGTAAAAAAAGTTCACCCAGTGCAATTTAAAACTGTCAGATCATGACAGCTCCAGTGTATAATGTGCCCCTTAGATGCTGCTCCAGTGACTGATCTGCCCCATTTACATTGCTCCAGTACATGTTGGGCCTCATGGATGATGCTTCAGTGTATGATGGTCTCTAATAATGCTCCATATATAATGGGCCCCATTTGTAATGCTCCAGTGTATAATGTGACCCTTAGATGCTGCTCCAGTGTCTGATCTGCCCCATTTACATTGCTCCAGTACATGATGGGCCTCATGGATGATGCTCCAGTGTATGATGGGCTCTAATAATGCTCCATATATAATGGGCCCCATTTGTAATGCTCCAGTGTATAATGTGCCCCTTAGATGCTGCTCCAGAGTCTGATCTGCCCCCTTTACATTGCTCCAGTACATGATGGGCCCTATTTTAATTAACCCAGGCATGGTATGTGAAAAGAGCTCCATGGAGTAATCTGAGGTGTGTGCTTCCACATCCTTCACTTTTGGTGTGGGTGAAGGACACAAGGAAAGGGGTTGCTCCTGACCAGAAGCCTGCAGTTACGACTCAGTTCTTGCATTTTTTACAACTTCAGAAGAGGAGGCGATAGAGCTGGAGGCTGTTTCAGCAATGTAAGCCACAAACAGTTGTCTACCTACTCCCAGAAAACGGAGCCTTACAGGCCTTCCAGAGCTACACCATGATGCTGGCTCAACACCTCCTGCCTTAGCTGCTATTGTGTTTTTGGCACTACCAGCAGATGCACCACCACCACCATCAGTATCAGTTGGTCCTCCACACCCACATCCACATCCTCTTCCACCATACTTCCTCATGTTTTGGAAAATGGACCCAAAATACCAGCAGATATATGGTACTGTATCAGAAGCATACAGCTCTATACAGTCTATGGATAACAGTAAATCTCTGAATATATTTCATGAGGCATACACAGACGCTCACAGGCTCAGTATGGATTACCCAATAAAATAACAAGTTGAGAAAGGGTACAGTATCACCAGATACAAGGTATATATAGTATAGTGTAAACATTCTGATTCTCCTTATACATTTCAGGAGGCAGACACAAATGCTCTCAGGCCCAGTATGAATTACACAAGAATATGAAAAGCTGTAAATAGGTTATGTAACACAAGCGTACAGCTGTATACAGTGTTGGGGTAATCTTAAAGTTCCAAATATATTGCCGGAGTAACAGACAGATGTTTACAGGCTCATTATCGATTACACCAGAATATAAATAGCTAAAAAGGTTACTGTATCAGAAGCATTCTGCTGTATACAGTGTTTGCCAAATTGAAAATATCGGTATATATTTCCGTAGTCACTCTCAGATGCTCAGTTTGGTTTTGACCATAATAAAAACTGTTGTAAAAAAAGGTCCTGGATAACAAGATAGCAAGTATATATTTTTTAGGGTACAATTGAAATCTCCACATAAATAGTCCTGTAGTCACTCTCAGACGCTTACACAGTATTGATTTGACCGTAATGCTAAATGTCGAACAAAGGTAATGTATAACAAGATACAAGCTGTATCAAGTATAGTGTAAAAACTTGTTTCTCCAATTCACCGTATATATAGAAGGCGTAACCCACACACGCTCACTCACTATGGATGATGTAGGGAAGGTGGACTGACAGACAAACCAGCCTGTTGTGAGAAGCAGAAGTGTAGCGCAGTGTAGGTGTGAAACCGCTAAGATAAAGAGAAAGGGTGCAGTGTTTTAGCTTGCCCATTGGAGGGCAGTGGAGAGTGTAGGAGTGGGACTGAATAACTGCTATTGGTCAGAGAAACTGTTAGGTGATGGTGGGTGGAGTTACCAGAACTGGAAGTATAAAAGACTGAGAGAAGGTTCTGGAAGAGTCATTCAGCGAAGGGAGCACAGTAAAGAGGAAGTTCTGCTGAGGAAACAGAGACAGTGGAAAGGCTCCAGAGAGGACTGACAGTTGAGGCGGTCACGGGGGGGTGGGCCAGAGGACGGTAGCCACAGACGAAGACTGCCTGGGGCTATCATACGGACAGTGTGCTCAGACTGGTGCAGCTCTGTGGTGGTTGGGCCTAGGCCAGCTACAGTGGAAGAGCCACAGAGGACGCCACGATTATAGTTACAAAGGAAGTGAAGCTGCGTGGGAAATTTCTCACACAGCAATGCCATAAAGTGAGACTAGGGACTTTTTTTTACAGTGGCGGAGGAATACAGTGCGGAAGGATACCGACCTCCCGTCAGTGGATTCCTGGAGCCCGTAGAGAACGGTAGCATCAGCTGATGCTGCTGTTCTCCACGCAAGATCGTCGTGGGATACTCGTGGACTTCTGTGGATCAGGGGTATGTATATTGGTGGTTTGTTATTTTAATATTTATTCCACAGATGACAATGGCTTCGGGAACAAAGTGACAAGTGATGGTGAGTATGTACTCTGTTATATGTACTGTATGTCTATATGTATGTATTGTATGAATGTATTGTATGTAGTATATATGTATGTTGCTTGCATGTAGTATATATGTAGTATATATGTAGTATACATGTTGCATGCATGTGGTATATATGTAGTATGTATGTATGTTGCATGCATGTAGTATATATGTAGTATGTATGTAGTATGTATGTTGCATGCATGTAGTATGTATGTAGTATGTATGTTACATGTAGTATATATGTAGTATGTATGTTGCATGTATATATGTAGTATGTATGTATGTTGCATGAATGTAGTATATATGTAGTATGTATGTATGTTACATGCATGTAATATATATGTAGTATGCATGTTGCATGCATGTAGTATGTATGTAGTATGTATGTTGCATGTAGTATATATGTATGTTACATGCATGTAGTATATATGTGGTATATATGTAGTATGCATGTTGCATGCATATAGTATGTATGTTGCATGCATGTAGTATATGTAGTATATATGTATGTTGCATGCATGTAGTATATATGTAGTATATATGTATGTTGCATGCATGTAGTATATTTGTAGTATATATGTATGTTGCATGCATGTAGTATATATGTATTATGCATGTAGCATGCATGTAGTATATATGTAGTATGTATGTAGTATGTTTGTAGCATGTAGTATGTATGTAGTATGTATTTTTTGGTTTTTTTTTTACATTCAACACATTAGCCGGATGATGGGACTACTACTGCCCCATCATTGGCTAATGTGTCAATCACCATCATGGTAGCAGGCATCGCCCGATGGGACTTGTAGTCCCATCGGATGATGCCTGCACAGACCCCCGCAGCCTGCACAGACCCCCGGACAGTCGGTACAGACCACCTTCAGGCCGGCACAGCCCCCCGGCAGGCCGGTACAGACCCCTGGCAGTCCGCACAGACCCCCGGCAGGTCGGTACAGACCCCCGGGCAGTCCGCACAGACCCCCGGCAGGCCGGCACAGACCCCCGGAAGGTCCGTACACACCCCCGAGAGGCTGTACAAGGACAGAAAAGGGTTTTTCTTATTCCGATACCGGAAGTCCCATAGACTTGAATGGGACTTCCGGTATCGGAATCGGAGATACCCGATACTTTTTTCGTATCGGGCCAATCCGATATTTTAGGGTATCGGATGGTATCGCTCAACACTAGTGTGGTGTGATCTTGACAGAAGGGTGGAGAGCTGATCTTCTGTCATGGTGGAGAAGCTGGCTTTTGCAGAACAGGGCTGAGCGGCTAAGAGGGGCATTGGGGGCTGCCGGCCAAAGTTTTGTCTGATCGTGTCGATTTTCTGCTAAAGAAGGAGGCAAAGTCTTCAGCAGAAATGAGAGGAGGGGGAGGAGGTGTTGTGGGACGGAGGAGAGAATTGAAAGTGTTGAAGAGCTGTTTAGGGTTGTGAGACAGGGAGGATATGAGAGATGCGAAGTAAGTTTGTTTTGCGGCAGAGAGCGTGGACATAAACCTGACAAGGGACTGCTTGTATACGTTGAAGTGCTCAGTAGAATGGGTTCTCTTCCATCTCCGCTCAGCGGCCCTGGAAACCCGTCTCAGTTCTTTGGTCAGGCTGGTCAGCCAGGGCTGCCTGTTGATTGTTCGAGTTTTGCTCTGCGTGAGGGGGGCAGCCAAATCGAGTGTTGCTGTTATTGTGGTGTTATAAAAAGTGGCAGCAGCATCTGTGTCATAAAGGGATGCTATGTCTGTAAGAGGGAGAAGGGACTCAGAGTGATTGTAAATTGAGGTGTTTGAGATTCCTGCGAGGGTGAGCGAGTTTATGGAGCGGGGTTTGTGCAGTAGGAGAGGAGAGGGAAGAGAATGTCAGTAGGTTGTGGTCAGACAGGGGGAGGGGTGAGTTATTGAGATTATTGAGGGAACAGAGACGAGTGAAGATAAGGTCCGGTGTGTGACCATCTCTGTAAGTGGCCGCAGAGGACCATTGAGTGAGGCCGAGGGAAACCGTGAGCGACAGAAATTTAGAGGCAGCCGGGGTGGAAGTGTCAATGGGGATGTTGAAGTCGCCCATGATGATGGTGGGGATGTCAGCAGAAAGGAAATGGAGTAGCCAGGTGGTGAAGTGGTCGAGAAAGGTGGAGATGGCTAGTTCTGGGGGCGGTAGATGACAGCCAGTTGGAGGGGGAATAGATGCAGACGGAGTGCACCTCGAATGAGGGAAGAGTAGCGGAGGGTGGCGGAGGAATTGGTGTAAAGGAGCAGGTACCAGACAGGAGCAAGCCAACTCCTCCACCACGTTTGTTGCTGGGGCGAGGGGTGTGAGAAAGATGGAATCCGCCATAGGAAAGTGCAGCTGGAGAGGCTGTGTCAGAGGGAGTGAGCCAGGTTTCAGTGATGGCGAGGAAGGAGAGTTTGTTGGTGATAAAGAGGTCATGGATAAATGATAACTTGTTGCAGACAGAGCGTGCGTTCCATAGGGCTCCATGGAAGGGGGTTGAGGGAGTGGCAGCTGGATGAATGGGTATGAGGTTATCATGGTTGCGAGGATGTGTAGAGGATTGTGGCAGGGTGGTAGAAGTGAATGTAGGGATGTGATGAGGAGGGCCAGGATTTGGAGATATGTCGCCAGCAATAAGGAGTAGTAGACAGAGCATTGGAAGGTCGGAGCAGAATAGGACATGATGTGGCCGTGTGTGTCTGGAGAAAAAGGATTGGATGTGGAGGATCAGTTGTGAGGAGAAGGTTAGGTGGCTGGGGAGAATGGAGGGGGAGATGAATAGTTCCTTACTAGGAGGGGGGATTGCAGGAGTTAGAGAGAAATAGAGTAGTATGGGGGTGATAGTAAAAAGAAGGTGAAACATTGTTGTGTTATGGTCCGTTACCTTACATTCAATTCCAGTCCAATTCTAGTCTAATTCAGAGTACTTAGAAATCAGTACTTTGATATAAGGATTTTGACATTGATGGAGCCGACTACATCTGGAGCAGACCCATGGTGCTGAATATATGTGCAGCTAAAGACAATCAGGTGTGAGTGAAAGTGGGGTGTGACTGCCCAGGCCAAATGCACAGTTAAGCAGAGGTCATAAAAGGGGGAAGGGGTTATACAGACCACTTAGATGTGTGGCAAAGATAACAAGATTGAGTACAATTATGGATACAAGAAGATAGGTAAGCTATGCATACCATATAAAATACAATGCAGTTCACATGGGGCATTCAGGAGCATGAGAAAGTGGTGGAAATTCAGCAATGCATACCATATAAAATACAATGCAGTTCACATGGGGCATTCAGGAGCATGAGAAAGTGGTGGAAATTCAGCAATGCATACCATATAAAATACAATGCAATTCACATGGGGCATTCAGGAGCATGAGAAAGTGGTGGAAATTCAGCAATGCATACCTGTGGGAACAGAAGAACATTTCGGTCAGACGGTGATGATGACAAGACTGTAGGAGTCATGAGTGGCCAAATACCTTCTAGAATTCTAGTCTAATTCAGAGTACTTAGAAATCAGTACTTTGAAATAAGGATTTTGACATTGATGGAGCCGACTACGTCTGGAGCAGACCCATGGTGCTGAATATATGTGCAGCTAAAGACAATCAGGTGTGAGTGAAAGTGGGGTGTGACTGCCCAGGCCAAATGCACAGAGTTAAGCAGAGGTCATAAAAGGGGGAAGGGGTTATACAGACCACTTAGATGTGTGGCAAAGATAACAAGATGGAGTACAATTATGGATACAAGAAGATAGGTAAGCTATGCATACCATATAAAATACAATGCAGTTTACATGGGGCATTCAGGAGCATGAGAAAGTGACGGAAATTCAGCAATGCATACCATATAAAAAACAATGCAGTTCACATGGGGCATTCAGGAGCATGAGAAAGTGATGGAAATTCAGCAATGCATACCATATAAAATACAATGCAGTTCACATGGGGCATTCAGGAGCATGAGAAAGTGGTGGAAATTCAGCAATGCATACCTGTGGGAACAGAAGAACATTTCGGTCAGATGGTGATGATGACAATACTGTAGGAGTCATGAGTGGCCAAATGCATTCTAGAATTCTAGTCTAATTCAGAGTCCTTAGAAATCAGTACTTTGAAATAAGGATTTTGACATTGATGGAGCTGACTACGTCTGGAGCAGACCCATGGTGCTGAATATATGAGCAGCTAAAGACAATCAGGTCTTAACCTCTTCCCGACATGCACCAGACTAGTACTGTTCTGTGAGAATTGCGTTCCCGCAAAGAGTAGCACTAGTACGGCACCACAATCACCGGCCTCACACTGAGATCATGTGTGGGTGTCAGCTGTATGTGACAGCTGACACCCTGCAGCAATGCCCACGATTGTGGGCATTTAACCCCTCTGATGCCACTGTCAATAGTGACAGCGGTATAGAAAGGCATCGCACAGGGAGCGGGCTCCCTGCGCCCTTCCCTCAGAACAAGGCAATACGATTGCATTGTTCTGATGGTTTCTATGGAGACCCAAGGCACCAAGATGGCCACAGGGTCCTTCCGGGTCCTGCAGGGAAGGTGGTTTGTGAATGCCTGTTGAGAGCAGGTACCGGCATGCCTCTTTCCCTGCCTGTCAGATCCTGATCTGATACTCTGCAGTACAGAGTGCCAGACCCGCGATCTGACATTATACAGTGCTATGCAAATTAATTGGGACAAAGATTTTTTTAAGTAAAATCGTAAGTTTGTTACCAGTCAGTGATTCAAACCAGTTTTAACCACTTTGAACAGGTGTGAGTGTGCAACTTTGAGTAACAAAATGTGGTTTGACTGGTTTTAGTCAGAAAATAACAGCTAGCTGCACCCTCAGCTTCAGTTGAGAGCTTGTTTCTGTGAGGAGTGGTTTAGTGCACTTTTTTTCTCAGTGTGATTCATGCCTCTAAAAATGGATGTTACTCCATGGAAGAGGTCTAGAATTATAACTCTTAATGAACATACAAGTCTGACTAATTGAAATCGCTTCCACAGTTCGTATTGGAAAATCTACCGTTTCAAGAATAATTCGCAGACCCAATGAAACTGGATCGTTTTCTCCAAAACGAAAAGTGAAATGTGGAAGAAAAAGGAAAATGACACCAAGAACTGATAAAACACTTATCAGAAATAGTAAAATTAATGCAAGAAAAACAAGTAAAGACCTCCAAAGAGACTTGTTCGCTGCAGCTATTGATATTAGCGATTCGACTGTACGGCGCAGGCTTCTGGAAGTTGGTCGGAGGGCAACAAAGCCAGTAAAGAAACAACTTCTGACATCTCCAAAGAAAGGCAAAACGACTCGCATTGGCAAAAAAATATAAATCTTGGACAACTAGCCAGTGGAAAAAGGTAATTTTCACTGATGAAACCCATCTTTTTGTTCAAGGGTACAGAACAAGTGTTGTTAGAAGAAGCAAAAATGAACCATTGCGAGCTGATCATATTCAACAAACTGTAAAACACCCTCAAAAACATGTTTTGGGGCTTTTTTACAGCTGATGGTACGGGGAGCTTATTTCCTGTCAATGGTATGATGAATTCATCCAAATACATAGTCATTTCAAAGCATTTTATTGTGCCATTCATGCGGAAATTTGAAGGGACATTCCAACAAGATTTGGCTCCATGCCACAATTCCAAGTGTGTGAAGAAATTCCTGGAAGAAAATAAAGTAAAAGTGCTGGACTGGCCTGGCAATTTACCAGACTTAAATCCTATAGAAAATTTGTGGAGCATTGTGAAGAGACGTCTTGGTAAAATGTACTGTACAACCAAAGAACGCATGATAAACAGTGCCATACAAGTGTGGTTCTATGATGAAGAATTGAAGAATTTATGCAAACACTTGGTAAAATCAATGCCAAAACGCATTGAAAATCTCATATTTGCTAAAGGAGGACATATTTCTTACTAAAATTAGTATGTAACAGTGCATTATAACATTTTATTATTAAATATTCAAAAATGTGTTTTTTTGCTTTGTCCCAATTAATTTACACAAAACTGTAAAGTATAGTGATGTCCCATCCTTGGACAATGTAAAAAAAGTAAAAGGAAAAAAAAATTAGAATGTATAAAAATATTTTTACAAAATCCCTAAATAAAGAAAAAATAGATAAATATTTTTCTAATAAATACATTTATTTACGTAAATTAAAAAATAAACAAAATGAACAATAAGGCTGTGTGCACACGCTGCGGATTATGTGCGGATTCATCCACGCGGATTTTGTAAAATCCGCAGGTGAAACCGCAGGTCAAAAGACCTGCGGTTTTACCTGCGGATTGCTCTGCGGTTTTGCCCTGCGGTTTTTCATCTCCTCAATGGAGGAGATGGCAAACCGCAGGGGAATCCGCAGAAAGAATTGACATGTCAATTCTTTCTGCGGATTGAAAACCGCAGTTAATCCGCTCGGAAAAATCCGCACCGTCTGCACTGCGGTTTTTGATTCCCATAGGGAATCATGGTACTGTACACCGCAGCAAAAACTGCTGCGGGTCCGCAGCGGCCAAAACCGCTGCGGAACCGCAGCAAAATCCGCAGCGTGTGCACACAGCCTAAAAGTACACATATTTAGTATTGTCGCTTCCGTAATGATCCACTCTATAAATCTATCCCACAAAAAATGAGGCAAAAGACAATGCCTTATTATCATACTGCTGAACAAAAAGTGCAATAAAACGCAATCAAAAAGACGGATGTACTGTATTTTTCGCAATGTAAGACGCTCCGGATTATAAGGCGCACCCCAAATTTTGAGGAGAAAAATAGGAAAAAAAATGGTGGTGCATCTTATAATCCTTACCGGGGGTGGTGATGGAGGAGGCATGAGTGGAACATTGCTGCTGGGATGAGGGGGTGTTTTGATGTGCAGCGTGCCTCTGCGGGTGTCTGATACTGCCACCGCCCTCTGTCCCCCGATGCTTGCCAAAGTGCTGAAATCTCATCTCCCAAGATTTCAGTGCCGAGATCTCCATCTGCGCATGTGCGGCGGCCATTTTCCAGGAAGAAATCCACAGGAAAGCATGCATGGAACAGCAGAGCCCGCCAAGCAGCACGGGACAGAGCGCGGCGGTGGCAGAAAGCACCGAGGGACAGCGCGGCAGCAGCACTGGGAGACAGAGCACCGCGGCAAGCACTGGACACCCTCAGCGGCAGCACAGAAAGATATATCCTCTTTGTAAGACGTACCCCCATTTTCCCCTCAATTTGGGGGGAAAAAAAGTGTCTTACAAAGCGAAAAATACGGTAAATAAAAATGGTACTGCTAAAACTGTGATCTTGTCCCACAAGAAACAAGCTCTCAAAATAAATTTATTCTACAAAAATAGTTTTTATTGTGTAAAAGCGCCAAAACATAAAAAAAGATATAAATGAGGTATTGCTGTAATCGTACTCACCCAAAAAATAAAGCTGCCCTGTGTAAATCTCTAGAATACATGATTCAGATGGAACCTCTGGCTGAAGATTCCCTATAATGAGGCAGATGGAGGCACTGTGGATGCTGTTTGTGTTACGGTTCTGCAGCACAGGACTAGGGTAGGAGGGGGGGAAAACTGACCCTGCACTGCGACTAGGCTGATACCCTACGATGGAGTGGGCAACTCATTCCTTGTGAATAGACCCACCGGTGATCCTAGGTTAATCTGAAGCGAAGACCTATAGATAGGGGGAAGGGGTCCCTGAAAGATCTAAGGACTGGGTACAAAAACGGGTCACATCCTAATAGAAAACAAAGAGAAGGCTGCAGAAACAAACTGAAAGCAGAAACTAAGACTAGCAGAACCAGAGGTCCTAGAACTGCACTAATTAAACACACAGAAGGCAAAGCAAGGCTCCAAGCCAGATTTCAAGTGGATTAACACTGTTGTCCAGCTAGGAAAGGGAGACAGGTGCAGGTTAATAAAGGGTGATACAATCACCTGACCCAAGACAAACCCAGCACCAGGGGAAAAGGACCAGCAGCCAGAAAACTACAATAAAATGGCAGACAGTCACAAACTGAACAGAGTCTAACAGTACCTCCCCTTTAACAAGGATCCCCCGGATCCTATAGGCCGAGCCTTATTCGGAAATCTCCTCTGAAAAGGTTTAATTAATCTTGAGGCTGTGGCGTCCACAGCTTTAACTCAGGAAATGTCATCGGGACCGAAACCCTTCCAGGACACGAGATATTGTAAGCCTCCTCTGTGCCACCTGGAATCAAGAATGCGTGAAGTCTCAAACTCGCAGTCCTCATCAATTGGAGGAGCAGACAGCATAGCCACCTTATCAGGCATGTCAACTTTCTTCAGTAAAGATGCATGAAAAACGGAATTACCATATTTTTCGCTTTATAAGACGCTCCGGATTATAAGACGCACCCCAAATTTTGAGGAAAAAATAGGGAAAAACTTTTTTTTAATAAAATGGTGGTGCTTATAATCGAGGTATCTTACTGCTTACCACTCTGTCCCCCGGTGCTGCCGGGTGCTGGTGTTGCCACCGCCGCACTGTGTCCCCCGGTGCATGGGGGGCTCTGCCGTTCCATCCCTGCTTGCAATGCCCTGTGCGGTGGACTGCTTCCGGGAAAATGGCTGCCGTGCAAGCGCAGATGGAGATCTCGGCACTGAAATCTCGGGAGATGACAGCGCGGTGGCGACAAGCACCGGACACCCGCAGCGGCAGTACAAAAAAAGGTATATCTGCATTGTAAGACACACCCCTATTTTTCCCCCAAATTTTTGGGGAAAAAAAGTGCGTCTTACAAAGCGAAAAATACGGTAATTTTCCAGGACAAACGAATGTCCAATCTGACCGCTGCCGAGTTGACAATCTGAACCACTTTGAAGGGTCGTACAAACTTAGGCCCCAACTTTTTAGAAGGGATCTTTAAATGCAGATTCCTAGAGGACAACCAAACCATGTCCCCAACAACCAACCTCGACTCCCTTCTTTTCTTGTCAAAATATTTCTTAGCCCTACGATGCATATCCTGGGCCTTTTAGGCCCGGGAACTTTTGTTTTTAAACTTAGAATTTTGAAAGTCTAGGTACTCCTCAGGTCTGTAGTTGTGTGTAATTTCTAGTTGTTTATATATTTTTATGTGATGGGTTTTTTTTTTCATATAATTTTTTTTTTTTTTTTAAACTACAGCTTTACATATCCCGGGCCTTTTAAGCCCGTATTAGGTTTATCATATACTCATCAGTTTATTTGTCTTTTTTTTGCTATTTTCTGCAAGATTACTTGCTGTACTTTAGAATTTTGAAACTCTAGGTATTTCTCAGGTTTTTAGTTGTTGGTAATTTCCTAGTTTCATGTGATCATCGTTTTTTTTATAAAAATGCTTTTTTGGAAGAACAAATATTTCCATGACACAGGCCTTTTAGTTTATGATATTGTCATGCCTTCTGCATGACATTTATGTTTTCAGACTAAAGGTCCTTTCACACAGCCAACTGCCTGTGGTCAGTAGATAAACCAGTTGAACAATAGATGACCCATGTGAAGCCACCTCTAGTTTGTGTACACAGCATACAGGCTCCACCTAGCCATTTGCCTTTTGTCCCTTTGCTCTCCCCACCTATCTTTCAGAATTGATGCACTGTTGGAAGGAGAAGCTCATTCCCTCACTGACTGAATATCAAGGACTTCCACCATTACCCCCTGTGTGATATTATTGCTGGTAAGTACCATTTGGCAACTGTTTGTAGCCACCAGATACCAATAACATAACAATGGACAATTACTTCACAAGTGTAGAACTTGGCAATTTTTTGCTTGCAAAAAAACTTACAGTGCTTGGTACTATGAGGCCAAATCGACGAGATATTCCTCCGGTGATGAAGCACAGTCCACAGAGAGAACTTTATGACAGTGTATTTGGGTTCAGCGACAAATCAACAATGGTCTCTTACAAAGCTAAGAAGGATAAATCCGTTACATTACTCAGTACAATGCATCATGATGCCATTGTTGACATCAATACCCGGAAAAAAAAACCTGAAATCATCATGTACTATAATAAAACTAAAGGAGGTGTGGACAAGATGGATGAAATGATTGGGGAATACACATGCAAAAGGCAAACACAACGTTGGCCTGTAATCTTGTTTGCAAATATGCTTGATGTATCAGCCCTGAATGCCTACATTCTTTATTGTAAAATTTATCCCGATTTTCATGCTAAGAGGAGTGACAAGAGGCGCCTATTCTTGAAGGACCTTTGCCATGAACTTATAATGCCACACATGATGCAGCGAAGGGACACACAATTCATGCCAAAGCAAACGATTGAAGCTATGAAACGTTGTGGTGTAAGTTTTCCAAGAATTCAACATTGAGAAGAAAGAAAACGAAAGCGTTGCTTTATTTGTCCATCAGAAAAGACAGGAAAACCGAGCGGTACTGCACCATTTGTGGAGAAAATGTTTGTAAAGAACATTCTTTAGAGAAGATAACATGCAAAAATTGTGATGGAGAGTAATAAAATTGAAAAGTAAAGGAAAAGTTAGAAACGAAAACTAGTTGCAGGTTTTGTTTACTTCAATTTACATGTTATTTCTCTTTATAACACTTATAATTGTGTGCATTTGTCATATCTGACTTTACAATTTTGAAATAAACTAAAAAAATGCTTACTTATTTTTTTTTTGGTCAATTCCTTCCATATAAGTTGCAAACGGGCCTAAAAGGCCCGGGATATGTAAGAGTGTAGATTCCGAATGTCATGCATCGTAGGGTTAAACCTTCTATTAGCCTGATTCAGATTATGGCGCACACTGATCCAAACCTTTTCCAAATTTCCAGAAAAACTCTCCTCCTCAGGCACCGCTGCCCCAGTCCTAGAGAAAGTATCGAAAGATGGATGTTTCCCAGTACAACAAAATAAGAAGACCCAGCCGAAGAAGACGTATGATTGAGAGCAAAGTCAGCTAATGGTAGGTATTCCGACCACATCTCCTGATTGTCTGCTACAAAACATCTCAACACTGCTCAACGTCCTGGTTCTTCCTCTCGGTCTGTCAATTGGACTCCGGATGATAACCTGATGAAAATGACAAATGAACCTTAAGTCTGTCACAAAAGGCACGCCAAAATCGAGCCACAAACTGTGGTCCCCTATCAGAGATAATGTCCGTGGGGACACCATGGAGTCTGACAATCTCTTTCACAAATGCCCTGGCAGGTGTCTTAACGCAGGGTAATTTATTGAACGGGACCAGATGACGCATCTTACTAAACCGGTCTAACACAACCCAGATGACAGAAAACCCTCAGAGACCGGCAGGTCGGTGATAAAATCCATTGCAAGATGCGTCCAAGGGGAACTAGGAACCTCTAATGGGCACAGCAACCCTGCCGCTGGAGCATGAGAAGCCTTAGACTTAGCACACACGGTACACTGACGCATCCAATTGACGATTTCTCTAAGCCACCCCGGCCACCAGAAATTGCGACCGATCTACTTTCTAGTTTCGGCAATCCCTGGATGACCCGCCAAACCAGGCTCATGACATTCCTTAAACAAATCCCTCCTCAGGGCTTTAGGCACAAATAATTTCCCATGCGGAGTGTTGGTTGGTGCTGCATCTTGGTCTTTAGGAATGCTATTTTCCAACTCAGAACCTAAAGCTGCCACCACCACCCCTTTCTGCAGAATAGATTCCTCCTTTTCAGTATTAACTGCTGGGGAGAAACTTCAAGACAAGGCATCAGCTTAAACATTCTTTGTCCCAGAGATATATGTCACAGAGAAATGGAACCAGGCAAAAAACAATGCCCACCTAGCTTGACAAGCATTCAAACGTTTAGCAGCATCCATATAGATCAAATTCTTATGATCAGTAAAGACTTGTATAGGATGTCTAGCGCCCTCCAAAAAATGTCGCCAATGCTCAAACGCAAGCTTAATAGTCAGCAATTCTCGGTTTCCAACATCGTGGTTGAGCTCCACCTCCGAAAATTTCTTAGAAAAGAACGCACAGGGATGTACCCCATCCTCTCCCTCCTGTGACAGAACAGCCCCCACTCCTACTGATGAGTCATCCACCTCTACCAGAAAGGGCTTAGTCTCGTTTGTCTGGATCAACACAGGAGCAGAGCTAAACTTCTCCTTAACAGCCTCAGGGGACCATTGGACAGTATTGGTACCCTTCTTAGATCAGTAAGGGGTTTGGCGATAACAGAAAAATTCTTTATGAATTTTCTGTAATAATTAGCAAACCCCAAGAATCTCTGAATCGACTTCAAGCATTCAGGTCTTGGCCACTCCAATACCGCCTGAACCTTCACCTGGTCCATCTCAAACCCATCACTGGAAACAATGTACCCCAAAAAGCTAATTTTCTGTACCGCAAACTCGCATTTCTCCAGTTTAGCAAAGAGTGTGTTTTCTCTCAGAATCTGCAGAACCTCGCTGACTCTCTGCCAATGCGACTCCAGATCAGGTGAGTAGATCAAAATATCATTCAAATGAATGAAAGCACTCCTACCGATTAACGGCCTCAGAATGTCGTTGATGAAATTTTGAAAGAACGCCGGAGCATTGTAAGGCCGAAAGGCATTACTAGACACTCGAAATGACCTTCTGGGGTATTAAAGGCTGCCTTCCATTCATCGCCTTCTTTAATTCGCAGCAAATTATATGCACCATGGAGATCAATCTTAGAGAACCACTTGGCTCCAACTAATAGGTTAAACAAATCCAGAATTAGCGGCAAGGGGTAAGGATTGCGCACAGTGATCTTGTTAATCTCCCTGAAATCCAAACATGGCCCAACACCCCCATCTTTCCTTTTGACAAAAAGAATCCCACAGCCACGGGGAACTTGGAGGGTCTTATATGACCTGCAGCAAACTAGTCTGCAGGTATTCCTTTAAGGCCTCCCTCTTGGGGATCGTCAGATTAAATAAACGACACTTAGGGAGAGTAGTGTTGTGAACTCATTTTCTGGTCTGCCTCTGGTTTCTGGTGAGGGAGCTGGTTGTGCTGACAAGAGTAGTTGTGATTTCTCTTTCCAGGCTGCCTCTGGTGGTGGCAGGAGGTAGTGAAGCTGATCTAATTAACAGACCTGCCACCTGATAATGAGGAAGAGGAATGGACATCTGGAGTCTCAGACTGGATTTAAGACAGCCGACTCCCTATTCCCATGCTGGTGATTTTTTCCTGCCTCCTGAGGTCTTAGTTTCCAGCTCAGTTCCTGCCATCTCAAGCTAAGTTGTCTTTGCTAATGTTCTCATTTGATTTGGTTTGGTTTATTCAGTTTTTTGTATGGTCAGCCAGCCCCGGCTGGGGCTGTGCTGAATTTCCACTCTTATGTCACTGTATGTGCCAGTTTGCTTTTTGTCCCTTATTAGATTGGCCTCTTTTTTGCTCTGTTCTCAGAATATGCCAGAGTGCTGATATAGTGGGAGAAGTCTAGTGACTTCAGGGTATTTTTTGCTATCAGAAGTGTTGGACATTTTTTGCAGGTTTTTTTGGCGTGATTGCAGACAGTATCTTTCCTTTCCTGTACTTTCTAGCTAGTGTGGGCCCCATCATTTGCTCAGCCTATTTTCCTACCTGTGTTCGTGTTTTCATCTTGTCTCACCATCAGTACATGTGTGGGGGCTGTCTATTCCTTTGGGGTCTGCTCTGGGGCAGTTTTAGATTTCCCCTTTTCTTGATTTAGGCTTATTTAGTCCTCTGTGTTATGAATGAGTAGGAGGCAAAAACAGAAATGCTAGCTAAGTCCAGAAAACCAGAGAAGTTGGCAGCTATCGGATTGCAGACCCCTGAACCTATCAACACAACTAGCAGTAGCCGTGGGGGGTTCCTACGATGCCCTAGACCCCTCGATCACAGCCGGAGGACTATATAGCCTAAAGACAGAAAGGGAAATCTAAACTGCCCCAGAGCAGACCCCAAAGCAAAAGGCAGCCCCCAACATAAAATGGCGGTGAAGCAAGAAGTAAAAACACTAACACAGACAGAAAGATAGACTGAGCAAAGACGGGGCCCAAGCTAACTAGATAGGAAAGGACAGGAAGGCTGCTGTCTGCAATCCGTGAAAAACCCTATGAAAATAAGAGCCAACAAACTGACAGTGAAAAAGGCCCTGAATTCGCTAGGCTTCAAAAAGGCTATGTCAGTACTCAGGAATATTCTGAAGACAGAGCAACCGGCAAAAGGAGATTTAGCTCACCCCAGCAGGGAATGGCAGAATCCAGAAAAGCAAGGCAAACAAAAACAAAACACAAATGCAAACCGGCAAAGCAGAAAACTTAGCTTTAGAGGAGCAGGAATCAGACTGGTCTCCTAGAAGTCCACAGAGAAATCACCCACAGGGCAGAAGGGCATCGGCAGCCTTATATCCAGTCCGTGACTCCACTCAGCCAGTCATCATCATTAGGCTCAGGTGCCTGATAATCAGGCTCATTACCTTCCTTTACCAGAATAGGGAGTTCACCAGACCTCAGTGACGAAGGGGAAAATGAACTCACAACACCTCTGGCTGTGACGAGGCGTCTAGAATCATCGTAGGTATGCTCCACGGATGCTGTTAGTTGTGTGGTTAGGATCAGGGGTCTGCAATCCGTGTAGTTACCAACCTCTCTGGTTTTCTGTGACTTGGCTTGGTTTTGTTTTCCTCCTTGGTGACCCATTCATTACAGAGTAGCACCTGGGACGAACTCAATAGCACAATCGTAATCTCTATGCGGTGATAGCGCTTGTGACTCCACTTCAGAAAATACTTTCCAGAATTCCTGAATGGCTTCAGGTAGCTCATTTTTCATCACAGCAGCGATGTGTACATCACAACATTTCCCATAACACCCCTGACCCCAGGATCTTATAGTATTTGACCACCAGTCCAGTTCAGGATTGTGCACGTTTAACCAGGGTAACCCCAGAACAACTGGAAAAGGCAATTTGTCAAGTACAAACAAATCTAAAGATTCCTGGTGCTCCATATTCACAGTGAGTGGAAACCCCGTGACCTTTCGGGAAACGCACCCATGCTCTAGCGGAGTGTTATTCATTGCCACTACAGGAAAAGGGGATGATAAAGGTACAGACTCAATCTTATACTTGTCTAGAAATTGTTGATCGATCAAATTCAGTGCAGACCCACAGTTCACCATCACTTGAAAATCCATAGTATGACCATGACAGAGAGAACTACCAGAAAAAGAAACTCCTGCGGACCGTAAAAATGCAATACGAACGGGAGGGCTACTCTGACCCCTTTTTTTTTCTTTTCCTGATTTATGCGACCTTCACATTGCTTGATAAAATGGTCAGTCTTTCCACAATAAAGGCATAGCCCCTCAGAGAACCTTCTCTCCCTTTCCTGGGAACGAGAGGACATCGCGCCAAGTTGCGTCGGTTCCCCATAGTCCACGGGGGTCTCTTGAGAGACAGGATCCAGCAGAATTGAAGCCTTCTCCTCATTCTGCCAGTCTCTCAATCTTCTATCCACCCTGATGGCTAACTGCAATGCAGCATCAAGTGTAGCAGGTGCATGGTATGCAATGAGTAAATCTTTAACCCTGTCATTCAAACCTGCTAAAAACTGACTTTTGAGTGCTGGATCATTTCAGCTGATTTCTGCAGACCATCGTCTGAACTGCGTACAAAATCCCTCAGCATCACCAGAACCCTGTTTCAACCATCTGAGTTTTGCCTCGGCTGTAGCGACCCGATCTGGATCATATATTAACCCCATAGCAGAAAAAACACTTCTACTGACATCAAACAAGGGTCATCTAGATGCAAAGAAAATGCCCAAACTTGCAGCTCCCCTCGCAAAAAGGACATCATAATCCCCACACGCTGTAATTCAGCCCCTGAAGACCTGGGTCTAAGCCGAAAATAAAGTAAACATGCATTTTTGAATGAAAAAAATTCCTGCTGTTTACCAGAAAAACATTCAGGAAAACTCCCGTTAGGCTCATCAGGGCGGATCCCTGGGCAATTACTCATGTGCTGATGTAAGCTGGCAACTTCCAACGTTAACCGTTGCATGCGTTGATCAAGATTCTGAACGCTGTTCATATTGCAGAAATCTGGGAGGGTTTTTCTTTTTAACTTCCTCAGGCTGGTCAAACTGGTACTCTTCTGCAGCCCAGGGCTAGGGTAGGAGGGGAGAAAACTGACCCTGCACTGCGACTAGGCTGATACCTTATGATGGAGTGGGCGACCCATTCCTTGTGAATAGACCCACCGACGATCCTAGGTTAATCTCAGAAGAACTATAGATAGGGGGAAGGGGGTCCCTGAAAGATCTAAGGACTGGGTACAAAAAAGGGTCACATCCTAATAGAAAACAAAAAGAAGGCTGCAGAAACAAACTGAAAACAGAATCTAAGACTAGCAGAACCAGAGGTCCCAGAACTGCACTAATTAAACACACAGAAGGCAAAGCAAGGCTCCAAGCGAGACGTCAAGCGGATTAACACTGTTGTCCAGCAAGGAATGGGAGAGAGGTGCAGGTTAATAAAGGGTGATACAACCACCTGACCCAAGACAAACCCAGCACCAGGGGAAAAAAAACAGCAGCCAGAAAACTACAATAAAATGGCGGATAGTCACAAAATGAAAAGATTCTAACCGTTTGACCTGTGATTCGGCAGTGTCCGTCTTTTTAGGATAGCATAAAAGTGCCGTCGGCCACAGTTTTGTGCATTTCTGAAAAGGACACCGCTGAACAGAGACCAGACGGAGTCCAGAGTAAATCTGCTGCCTTATTATAGTGAATGGATCCATCGGTTGTTTCTCTTGTCACATCACCTGTTTCATCTGTCAGATTTACTGTAGATGAAAACCCCAAAGTAAGTGCTCAGCATGGAGCGCCAGAAAAATGGGATCTTAAACGTTATGTAAGATGTTCCCAATAAAAGCTTCAACTCAATCCACAAAAAATCAAGTACCTACTCAAGTACGCCATCTGTTAATGGAAATATAGGGGGCTTCCACGTTACTGGTAGCTCAAAGGCTCTGGAAAAGCGAAATGACTTCTCGCTCTCTAAAAGAAATTCAGTAAATTCTTCACTCCCAAATCCAAATGCCCCCCCTTCTGAGCCCCGGTGTGCCTAAACAATATTTAGCGCCCACATGTTTGGCATTTCTGTAGTGATGAGAGCCTATGTAATTTACTGGTGCATGTCTCCAGAAGCATGAGCTGGGCATAATGTAGTGGTCACTACAATGGTAGTTTACAATTTTCACTCAGCAACATCCATTGCTGCCTGTTTCTGAAAAGCACCCATGGAGTCAAAATCATCGCTACATCTGTAGATAAATTCCCGAAGGGTTATAATTTCCAAAAAGTGGTCACTTGAGGGGGGACTCTGCTTTTCTAGCACTTGGATCTTGGAGGCTCTTTATATGGAATCCGCAAACTATTCTAGGAAAATCCGCTCTCCAGGAGGCAAATAGCGCTCCATCCCTTCCAAGTCACTCCTTATGGCAAAGTAGTACTGTGCAGTCACATATGGGGTATTTCTACATTCAGCAGAAATTGTGGGACAAATTCTGATACCATTTTTACCCATTTCTCAGTGTGAAGATGTAAAACTTGGGGTTAACACACAATCTCGGGGTAATTATTGACACTGATCTCTCCTTCAAGCTACGTACAGTGGGGAAAAAAGTATTTATTCAGCCACCAATTGTGCAAGTTCTCCCAGTTAAAAAGATGAGAGAGGCCTGTAATTGACATCATAGGTAGACCACAACTATGAGGGTCAAAATGAGTAAACCAATCCAGAAAATCATCTTGTCCGATTTGGCAAGATTTATTTTGCAAATTATGGTGGAAAATAAGTATTTGGTCACCTAAAAACATGCAAGATTTCTGGCTCTCACAGACCTGTAACTTCTTCTTTAAGAGACTCCTCTGTCCTCTACTCATTATCTGTAGTAATGGCACCTGTTTGAACTTGTTATCAGTATAAAAGACACCTATCCACAACCTCAAACAGTTACACTTCAAACACCACTATGGTGAAGACCAAAGAGCTGTCGAAGGACACCAGAAACAAAATTATATCCCTGCACCAGGCTGGGAAGTCTGAATCTGCAATAGACAAGCAGCTTGGTGTGATGAAATCAACTGTGGGAGTAATAATAAGAAAATGGAAGACATACAAGACCACTGATAATCTCCCTCTATCTGGCGCTCCATGTAAGATCTCACCCAGTGGGGTCAAAATAGTCACAAGATTGGTGAGCAAAAATCCCAGAACCACACAGGGGGACCTAGTGAATGGCCTGCAAAGAGCTGGGACCAATATAACAAAGGCTACCATCGGTAACACATTGTGCCGCCAGGGACTCAGATCTTGCAGTGCCAGATGTGTCCACCTGCTTAACACAGTACATTCCGGGCCCATCTGAAATTTGCTAGAGAGCATTTGGATTTTCCAGAATAGCATTGGGAGAATGTCATATCGTCTGATGAAACCAAAGTAGAATTGTTTGGTAGAAGCAAAAGTTGTCGTGTTTGGAGGAGACAGAATGCTGAGCTGCATCCAAAGTACACCATACCTACTGTGAAGCAACATCATGCTTTGGGGCTGTTTCTCTGCAAAAGGACCAGGACGACTGATCTGTGTACATGAAAGAATGAATGAGGCCATGTATTGTGAGATTTTGAGTGCAAACCTCCTTCCATCAGCAAAGGCATTGAAGATGAAACATGGATGGGTCTTTCAGCCCCTGATGAAGAAATAATGAAATGTGCGTTGGGGTGGAGGGTAACGCTACCAGCACCTGTGGTACCTCTGTGGACCCCAATGGACTTGACACCGGTATGGGTAATGGCTAATAACCTTTAATTTATTTATCAATGCATATTTTACACACTAGGCAGTGCTGTGGGTGTTTGTAATGAGGGACTTGTACCTTTTCCCCACTTTAATATGCACAATGGCTTGATTTTGAGTCTTGTATAATAAACGTTAACAACATACTACCTCTATATCTACTGGCTATTTTTGGCCCCTGGTGCAATTGATATCTGTTGTATGGTTCATTTTGCTGTACTATTTATTATTTATATATATAGTTACTATCTATGCAGTGATTTTGTCATTCTCGTATCTTGAAGCATCTTGTACAGGATTTTTTTAAATTGGTTCATTGAATTTTAATATTTATTAATAAAAATATATTTTTAAACAAATACAATTATTGCCATGGTTCTTGATGTGTGTTCTGGACTGAAATGACTGTTCTAGTCCGCACTGGTTGATTACTTTGATTTGTGTTCGAACCAAAATTTGTTTTGGACCTATCTATTGATATTTCTACCCTCAAACAAGTGCAGCAAAATCTGCACTGTAATATGGCGTTTCTTCCCTTCTGAGCTTTGCACTGTCTCAAAAGTAGTTTTCGACCACATATGGGGTATTTGTGAGCTCAGGAGAAATTGCAAAATTTGGGGTCCATTTTCTCTTTTTGCCTTTGTGAAAATACAAAAGTTGTAGCTAAAAAAGATTTTTGTGGGAAAATGTGATTTTTCTTTTTTTTTTGTTTTTTTAATTTTCATGGCTTAACGTTATAAACTTTTGTGAAGCACCTGAGGATTCAAGGTGCTCAATACATATCTAGATAAGGTCCCAAAGGGGTCTACATTCCAAAATGATGTCACTTATGGGGGGTTTCAACTGTTTAGGCACATAATGGGCTCTCCAAATGCGACATGGCATCCGCTAATTATTCCAGTAAATTTTACATTCAAAAAGTCAAATGGCGCTCCTTCCTTTCTGAGCCCTGGAGAATATGGACCACAAAGTTTGTTGAGCAATTTCTTCTGAGTTCATTGATACCCCATATGTGGTAGAAAACTACTTTTGAGGCACAGTGCAAAGCTCAGAAGGAAAGTAGCGCCATATTAGAGTGCAGATTTTGCTACACTTGTTTGAGGTTGCCATGTTACATTGACAGAGCCCCTGAGGTGCCAGAACAGCAGAACCTCCCCATAAGTGACCCCATTTTACCAATTAAACCTGTCAATTTATTCACGTAGGGGTGCAGTGATTATAGTGTCACTACAGGTGTGTCACAAACTTTTATACCATTAGACAGTGAAGAAAAAATAATTTAGATTTTTACCACCAAGATTGTGTGTGAGGTCCAAGTTTTACATTCTCACACTGGGAAATGGGTAAAAATGGCACTAGAATTTGTCCCACAATTTCTGCTGAACGTAGCAATACCCCATATGTGGCTACTTTGCCATACGGACTGACTCGGGAGGGACAGAGTGCTATTTGACTCCTGGAGCGCAGATTTTCTTGGATTCCATATAAGAGCCCCTAAGTGCTAGAAAAGCAGAATCCCCCCTCATTGACCCCATTTTGGAAATTATATCTCTTTGGGAATTTACAGATGTAGTGATGATTTTTTTTTTCTAGAAACAAGCAACAGTGGATGTTGCTGAGTGAAAATTGCAAACTGCTGGTATAGTGGCTAGTACATTATGCCTAGCTCCTGCTTCTGGAGACATGCACCTGTAAATTAGGCAGGATCTCATCACTACAGAAATGTCAAACATGTGGGCGCTATATGTGGTTTAGGCACACTGGGGCTCAGAAGAGAGGGGGGCATTTGGATTTGGGAGAGGATAATTTGCTGAATTTCTTTTGGCGGGTGAGGAGCCATTTCACTTTTCCAGACCCTTTTTGCTACCAGTAATGTGGAAGCCCACTATATTTCCATTAACACATGTGGACTTGCTTTTTTGTGGATTGAGTGGAAGCTTTTATTGGGAATATTTTACATAATGTTTGGGATCACAGTTATCAAGCGCTCTATGATGACCACTCACTTTGTGGTTTCCATCTAAATCTCTGAGTGACACGATTCCGTTGAAATCCCCAATGGATCCATTCACTATAGCCTCTGTTTAGCGATGTCCTTTTCAAAAGTGCACAAAACTGTGCCTGATGGCACTTTTATGCAATCCTAAAAATACGGATGCCGCCGGATCGCTGGTCAGATGGCATCCACAGTGCCTCCATCTGCCTCAGTAAAGGGAATCTTCAGCCATAGGTTCTGTCTGAATCACGTATTTATTTCTCACTGCAAAATCCAAATAACTGTATACAATTTATACAATGTGATTTTCTGGATTTTATTTTTGATATTCTATCAAAGTTAAAATTAACCTACCCTTATAATTATAGACTGTTCATGTCTTGTCAGTGGGCAAACTTAAAAAATAGACAAGGTATCAAATACTTATTTCTCCCACTGTAGTGTCAGATCGCTGATTTGACACTGCAGAGAAGGAGGCATGCCGGTGCCTGCTCCCAGCAAGCACTCACAAGCTACCCCTTCCTTGCAGGACCCGGAAGGATCCCGCAGCCATCTTGGAGCCAGTGGTCTCCATGGAGGCCATCAGAACAGTGTGATCACATCATGATGTTCTGGTTGGAGCGAGAAAGGGGGCCCCCTCCCTGTGCTATGCTTCTCTATGCCACTGTCACTACTGACAGTGGCATCAGAGGGGTTAAATGCCCACAATGGATGTTAGCACTGATCGTGGGCATTGCTGCGATAATGTTGCTGTACTATTACTGCTCTGGGCACAATCGCACCTCCCGCAGAGTAGTACTAGTACGGCGGAGGTTGCGAAGGGGTTAAATTAACCATCCATAGATTGTTACATGTTCTGTGGGTACATTTCAGTGGTATATAACCCTCCAAAAAATTGTATTGGTATTATATTGCTCATCCATAGAGTGTTATGTGTTCTGTGGTACATTTTGTTGGCATATTGCACTACAAAAAAAGCAGTGAAAACATTTTCTGGATTCAGTTATTCATGAATACAATTTTAAATGCTTTCAGTTACATTTATATGAAAGTAAAAAAAACCTTGAATATACAGCTCTGGCAAAAATTAAGAGACCACCACATCAAAACCCTGTCATGGGCAGCCCTTTCTCCTGACCTGAACCCCATTGAAAACCTCTGGAATGTAATCAAGAGGATGATGGATAGTCACAAGCCATGAAACAAAGAAGAACTGTTTAAATTTTTGAGCCAGTAGCAGTGTGAAAGGCTGGTGGCAAGCAAGCCAAGACACATAAAATCTTTTTTAAAAATCATGGCTATTCCACAAAATATTGATTTCAGAACTCTTCCTGAGTTAAAACATTAGTATTGTTGTTTCTAAATGATTATGAACTTGTTTTCTTTGCATTATTTGAGGACTGAAAGCACTGTTTTTTTTTTGTTTTTTTTAAATTTTGACCATTTTTCTTTGTCAGAAAAAAAATACAAAATTTATTGCTTGGAAACTTGGAGACACGTTGTCAGAAGTTTATAAACGAAAAGAACAATTTACAATTTACTCAAAATATACCTATAAAGAGAAAAATCAGACAAATTGAACATTTGAAAGTGGTCTCCAATTTTTTTCCAGAGCTGTATATGGATTCAATAATTCATCCATACACTCCTATGTGGTTCTTGATAAATTTCTGTAACATATTAAAAACTATAGAAATCTTCAAAACTTTTTTTTATGGATTCAATGATATTGATTATCTATACACTAACGTGGATCGTGTTACATTTTGCTAGTGTATTAAGTTATGAAAAAACTTCCAAAACTTTTTATGAATTCAATGATTCATGCATGCAGTTTTGTATAAAATTACGGGGGCTTAACATTTTTAAAAACTGCTTGGCTTGGTACAGTTTATAAAATATTTTTGGCCAAAAAAATTAATTATTGTCAAATATGCTGTAGAACCTGTTTTGTGTGAAATTTTGTTGGTTTGAAATAAAAAACAAAATTGGCCTGCTACAGGTGTACACTTTTCTTAATATTTTAATGAAGCCAACCAGTTGTTGCCTTCAAGGGTGTATAGATGACCCTGATTATAATTTTTGGCAGGCTTTGCACTGTGCAGAACTTCTATGAGAGGAGAAGTAACAAAACTACACTTTGCTCACAATATTTGAATGAAGAACTACAGTTGGTTCCTCCAAAGTTGTTTGGATGATGATGCTTGTAATTTTTGGCAGGCTTTGCACTGCAGGGGGTATACAAGTCCCTCTTAGTCCCTAATTTTTAGGGTTTTTAGCACTTCTTCCTTTTTTCTTTACTTATACTGAAATTTCCACATTTTTATACTAAAAAATTCTATATTGGTATATTGGTACACTTAAATTAAATTTTTTTAATCCTTTTTAAATGTATCTTTATATACACACAAGTCATTATGCAGGAAAAAAAATAACATTTTTTTCCTTATAAACTCCAATTTCTTGTCGATTTTGAATGTTTTATTGTCAGTCCTTAAAGTGGGGTAAAAGTTTCCTTTACAATTTTTAATCTTTGTTTCATTTGGCAAATCTGGACTGAAAAAAACAAATGTAGAAATTTTTGCAAATTTATTAAAAAAGAAAAACTGAAATATCACATGGTCATAAGTATTCAGAACCTTTGCTCAGTATTGAGTAGAAACACCTTTTGATCTAGAACAGCCATTAGTCTTCTTGGGAATGATGCAACAAGTTTTTCACACCTGGATTTGGGGACCCTCTGCCATTGTTCCTTGCAGATCCTCTCCAGTTCCATCAGGTTGGATGGTGAACAGCCATTTTCAGTTCTCTTCAGAGATGCTCAATTGGGTTTAGATCAGGGCTCTGGCTGGGCCAATCAAAAATGATGACAGAGTTGTTCTAAAGCCACTCCTTTGTTATTTTAGCTGTTTCCTTATAGTAATTGTCTTGTTGGAAGGTGAACCTTCATCCAAGTCGTAGGTCCAGAGCACTCTGGAAGAGGTTTTCATCCAGGATATCTCAGTACTTGGCCGCATTCATGTTTCCTTCAACTGCAACGAGTCGTCCTGTCCCTGCAGCTGAAAAACCCCTCATAGCATGATGCTGCCACCACCATGCTTCACTGTTGGGAATTTATTGGGCAGGTGATGAGGAGTGCCTAGTTTTCTCCACACATACCGCTTAGAATTATCACCAATAAGTTCTATCTTCATCTCACCAGACCAGAGAATCTTATTTCTCATAGTCTGGGAGTTCTTCATGTATTTTTTAGCAAACTCTATGCCTGCTTTCATATGTCTTGCACTGAGGAAACGCTTCCACTGGACCACTCTGTCATAAAGGCCCAACTGGTGGAGGGCTGCAGTAATAGTTGACTTTGTGGAACTTTCTCCCATCTCCCTACTGCATCTGTGCAGCTCAGCCACAGTGATCTTGAGGTTCTTCTTTACCTCTCTCACCAAGGCTCTTCTCCCATGATTGCTCAGTTTGGCTGGATGGCCAGGTCTAGGAAGACTTCTAGTGGTCCCAAACTTCTTCCATTTAAGGATTATGGAGGCCACTGTGCTCTTAGGAACCTTGAGTACTGCAGAAAAATGAACTTTTTTTAATTTACCAAATGGCTGCAATGAAAAATTTAAAGGGGTCTTAATATTTTCCTCATCCTCACTGTACTTCCAGGGGTCTACCGCCTTCTGTTCTGCTTTTTTTTAATCAACATTGACCTCTTCACTCCGAAGCCTGTTTTCACCTTCCTGACCAGGCCAATTTTTACAATTCTGACCACTGTCACTTTATGAGGTCATAACTCTGGAACGCTTCAACGGATCCTGGGATTCTGAGACTATTTTCTCGTGAAATATTGTACTTTGACTTTGCAATTTTCAAATTTTTATTAGTCATATCGCACAAAATAGTTAATAAACATTTCCCACATGTCTACTTTACATCACCACAATTTTGGAAACAAATTTTTTGTTAGGAAGTTATAAGGGTTAAAAGTTGACCAGCAATTTCTCATTTTTACATCAAAATTTGCAGAACCATTTTTTTAGGCACCACCTCACATTTGAAGTGACTTTTGAGGGGCTTATATGACAGAAAATACCCAAAAGTGACACCATTCTGAAAACTGCACCCCTCAAGGTACTCAAAACCTCATTCAAGAAGTTTATTAACCCTTCAGGTGCTTCACAGGTATTTTTGGAATGTGGAAGAAAAAAATAAACATTTACTTTTCTTTCACAAACATTTTCATTTAGACCTAATTTTTTTTTTACTTTCGCAAAGGTAACAAGAGACCATGGACTATATATTTTGTTGTGCAATTTCTCCTGTTTAGGCATATCAGGGGCTCTCCAAACGCAACATGGCGTCCGCTTATTATTCCATCAAATTTTGCATTCCAAAAGTCAAATAGCGCTCCTTCCCTTCCAAGCCCTCTCTTCCACCGAAACAGTTGTTTTCCTCCACATATTGGTTATTGGCGTACTTAGGAGAAATTGCACAACAAATAGCATGGTGCAATTTCTCCTTTTACCCTTATGTAAATGCAAAATTTGGAGCGCAAAAGATTTATTTGGAAAAAATGTGATTTTTATTTTTTTTATTTCCACGGCTCTACACTATAAACTTCTGTGATGCAACTGTGGGTTCAAGGTGCTCAATACACATCTAGATAAGTTTCCTAATGGGTATAGTTTTGAAAATGGTGTCACTTGTTGGGGGTTTCCACTGTTTAGGCACATCAGGGGCTCTCCAAACATGACATGGCAACTGCTAATTATTCCAGTATATTTTTCATTCAAAAAGTAAATTGACGCTCCTTTTCTGAGCCCTGCCGTGTGCCCAAACAGTAGATTTCCCCCACATATGGGGTATTGGCATGCTCAGGACAAATTGCCCAACAAAATGTATGGTCCAGTTTCTCCTGTTACCCTTGCGAAAGTAAAAAAAAATTAGATCTAAAGGAAATTTTTTGTGAAAGAAAAGTAAATGTTTATTTTTTTCCTTCCACATTCCAAAAATTCCTGTGAAGCACCAGAAGAGCTAATAAACTTCTTGAATGAGGTTTTGAGTACCTTGACTGGTGCAGTTTTTAGAATGGTGTTGTTACTTTAAGGTATTTTCTTTCATATAGACCCCTTAAAGTGTCTCCAAATGTGATATGGTCTCTAAAAAAAATGGTTTTGTAAAATGTGTTGAATAAATGAAAAATCGATGGTCAACTTTTAACCTTTATAACCTCCTAGCAAAAAAAATTTGTTCCAGAATTATGCTGATGAAACGTATACATGTGGGAAATGTTATTTATTAACTATTTTGTGCAATATGACTCTGATTTAATGGCATAAAATTAAAATTTGAAAATTGCAAATTTCCATTTTTTTCACAAATAAACGCAAGTCATGTCGAAGAAATTTTTTAACCCCTTCACGACCTATGACGCCTACGTAGGCGTCATGAAAAGCAGTGCCCAAACGACCTATGACGCCTACGTAGGCGTCATGCTATAAATAGCCCCCCTGCGGGTCGGGTGACCGGGGTCACTGAAAGGTCACCTGACCCGCACACAAAGGACCCTTCAGAGTTAACACCTGGGGGTGTGGCTTAGCCCCCACATGCCTACGATCGCTCTGATTGGCTGTTAAAAGTGAAACTGCCTATCAGAGCGATTGTAATATTTCACCAATGAAAATTGGTGAAATATTACAATCCAGCCATGGCCGATGCTGAAATAGCATCGGACATGGCTGGACACCGAGACCCGACCCCCCCCACACCGACTGACGGCACCGATCGGCTGCCGCCACCTTCTGACGGCACCGATCGGCAGCCGCCGTCATGATCTGCCCCCCGCCTTCCCTCCACCCTCCCAGCCCTCCGATCATCCCCTCTCACCCTCCGATCACCCCCTCACCCTCCTTTGTGCCTCCGATCTCCCGCTATCCATCCCGATGTCCTGCCGTCCAGCGTCATGGGCGCCGCCATCTTGCAAGATGGCGGGCGCATGCGCAGTGTGCCGAATCGAATCTGCAACGCTGCAGATTCATTCATTTATTTTGATCACTATGATAAACTTTCATAGTGATCAAAATAAATAAAAAGTAAATCACCGCCCCCCTTATCACCCCCATAGGTAGGGACAAATAATAAAATATATATTTTTTTTCCATTAGGGTTAGGTCCAGGGCTAGGGTTAGGGCTAGGGTTAGGGCTAGGGTTAGGGTTGGACTAAGGGTTAGGGTTGGACTAGGGGTTAGGGTTGGACTAGGGGTTAGGGTTGTACTACGGGTTAGGGTTGTACTAGGGGTTAGGGTTGGACTAGGGGTTAGGGTTGGACTAGGGGTTAGGGTTGGACTAAGGGTTAGGGTTGGACTAAGGGTTAGGGTTGGACTAAGGGTTAGGGTTGAATTTAGGGTTAGGGTTGGAATTGGGATTAGGGTTGGGGTTGGGATTACGATTAGGCTTGTGGTTAGGGTTAGAGTTGGGATTTCGTTAGGGCTGTGTTGGGATTAGGGTTGTGGTTAGGGTTATGATTAGGGTTGGGATTAGAGTTAGGGGTGTGTTGGCGTTAGGGTTGGAGATAGAATTGAGGGGTTTCCACTGTTTAGGCACATCAGGGGCTCTCCAAACGTGACATGGAGCCACCATTTATTCCAGCCAATTTTGCGTTCAAAAAGTCAAACGGTGCTCCCTCCATTTCGAGCCCCGACGTGTGCCCAAACAGTGGTGTACCCCCACTTATGGGGTATCAGGGTACTCAGGAAAAATTGCACAACAACTTTGGGGGTCTAATTTCTCCTGTTACCCTTGGGAAAATAAAAAATAGTGGGCTAAAAATCACTTTTTGAGGAAAAAAAAATATTTTTTTATTTTCACAGCTCTGCGTTATAAACTTCTGTGAAGCACTTGGGGGTTCAACGTGCTCACCACACATCTATATTAGTTTCTTGGGTGATCTAGTTTCCAAAATGGGGTCATTTGTGGGGGGTTTCCACTGTTTAGGTACATCAGGGGCTCTGCAAACATAACATGACGCCCACAGACCATTCCATCAAGTCGGCATTTCAAAACATCACTGCTTCCCTTCTGAGCCCCAACGTGTGCCCAAACAGTGGTCCCCCCCCACATATGTGGTACCAGCGTACTCAGGACAAGCTGGACAACAACTTTTGGGGTCCAATTTATCCTGTTACCTTTGTGAAAATAAAAAATAGCAGGCTAAAAATTTATTTTTTGAGGGAAAAAAAATATTTTTATTTTAACGGCTCTGCGTTATAAACTTCTGTGTAGCACCTGGGGGTTCAAAGTGCTCACTATGCATCTAGATAAGTTCCTTAGGGGGTCTAGTTTCCAAAATGGGGTCATTTGTGGGGCAGCTCCAAAGTTTACGCACACAGGGGCTCTGCAAACACAACATGGCGTCCGCTAACGATTGGAGCTAATTTTCCATTCAAAAAGTCAAATGACGCTCCTTCCCTTCTGAGTCATGCCGTGCGCTCAAACAGTGGTTTTCCCCCACATATGGGGTACCAGTGTACTCAGGACAAACTGGACAACAACTTTTGGGGTCCAATTTATCCTGTTACCCTTGGGAAAATAAAAAATAGCGGGCTAAAAAATCATTTTTGAAGAAAAAAAATTATTTTTTTATTTTCACTGCTCTGCGTTATAAACTTCTGTGAAGCACTTGGGGGTTCAAAGTGCTCACCACACATCTAGATAAGTTCCTTGGGGGGTCTAGTTTCCAAAATGGGGTCACTTGTGGGGGGTTACCACTGTTTAGGTACATCAGGGGCTCTGCAAACGTAACATGACACCCACAGACCATTCCATCAAGTCGGCATTTCAAAGCGTCACTACTTCCCTTCCGAGCCCCAACGTGTGCCCAAACAGTGGTCCCCCCCATATATGGGGTACCAGCGTACTCAGGACAAACTGGACAACAACTTTTGGGGTCCAATTTATCCTGTTACCCTTGTGAAAATAAAAAATAGTGGACTAAAAATAATTTTTTGAGGAAAAAAAAATATTTTTTTATTTTCACGGCTCTGCGTTATAAACTTCTGTGAAGCACTTGGGGGTTCAAAGTGCTCACCACACATCTATATTAGTTTCTTGGGTGATCTAGTTTCCAAAATGGGGTCATTTGTGGGGGGTTTCCACTGTTTAGGTACATCAGGGGCTCTGCAAACATAACATGACGCCCACAGACCATTCCATCAAGTCGGCATTTCAAAACATCACTACTTCCCTTCTGAGCCCCAACGTGTGCCCAAACAGTGGTCCCCCCCACATATGTGGTACCAGCGTACTCAGGACAAGCTGGACAACAACTTTTGGGGTCCAATTTATCCTGTTACCTTTGTGAAAATAAAAAATAGCAGGCTAAAAATTTATTTTTTGAGGGAAAAAAAATATTTTTATTTTAACGGCTCTGCGTTATAAACTTCTGTGTAGCACCTGGGGGTTCAAAGTGCTCACTATGCATCTAGATAAGTTCCTTAGGGGGTCTAGTATCCAAAATGGGGTCATTTGTGGGGGAGCTCCAAAGTTTACGCACACAGGGGCTCTGCAAACACAACATGGTGTCCGCTAACGATTGGAGCTAATTTTCCATTCAAAAAGTCAAATGACGCTCCTTCCCTTCTGAGTCATGCCGTGCGCTCAAACAGTGGTTTTCCCCCACATATGGGGTACCAGTGTACTCAGGACAAACTGGACAACAACTTTTGGGGTCCAATTTATCCTGTTACCCTTGGGAAAATAAAAAATAGCGGGCTAAAAAATCATTTTTGAGGAAAAAAAATTATTTTTTTATTTTCACTGCTCTGCGTTATAAACTTCTGTGAAGCACTTGGGGGTTCAAAGTGCTCACCACACATCTAGATAAGTTCCTTCGGGGGTCTAGTTTCCAAAATGGGGTCACTTGTGGGGGAGCTCCAATGTTTAGGCACACAGGGGCTCTCCAAATGCGACATGGTGTCCGCTAACGATTGGAGCTAATTTTCCAATCAAAAAGTCACATGGCGCTCCTTCCCTTCCGGGCCTTGCGGTGCGCCCAAACAGTGGTTTATGACCACATATGAGATATTGATGTACTCAGGAGAAATTGCCCAACAAATTTTAGGATCCATTTTATCCTGTTGCCCATGTAAAAATGAAAAAACTGAGGCCAAATAAAATTTTTGTGAAAAAAAAAAAGTACTTTTTTTTTTTACAGATCAATTTGTGAAGCACCTGGGGGTTCAAAGTGCATACTATGCATCTAGATAAGTTCCTTGGAGGGTCTAGTTTCCAAAATGGGCTCACTTGTGGGGGAGCTCCAATGTTTAGGCACACAGGTACTCTTAAAACAAGACATGGCAACCGCTAAACATTCAAGCATATTTTACATTCAAAAAGTAAAATGGCGCTCCTTGCCTTCTGAGCCCTGCCGTGCGCCCAAACAGTGGTTTATGACCACATATGAGGTATCAGTGTACTCAGGAGAAATTGCCCAACAAATTTTAGGATACATTTTATCCTGTTACCCATGTGAAAATGAAAAAACTGATGCTAAAATAAAATTTTGGTTGGAAAAATTAAAATGTCCATTTTTTCATTAAATGTTGCTTTAGTTCCTGTGAAGCACCTGAAGGGTTAATAATCTTCTTGAATGTAGTTTTGAGTAGCTTGAGGGGTGCAGTTTTTAGAATGGTGACACTTTTGGGTATTTTCTGCCATATAGACCCCTCAAAGTGACTTAAAATGTGAGGTGGTCCCTAAAAAAAATGGTTTTGTAAATTTTGTTGTAAAAATGAGAAATTGCTGGTCAACTTTTAACCCTTATAACTTCCTAACGAAAAAAAATGTTGTTTCCAAAATTGTGCTGATGTAAAGTAGACATGTGGGAAATGTTATTTATTAACTATTTTGTGTCACATAACTCTCTGGTTTAACAGAATAAAAATTCAAAATTTGAAAATTGCAAAATTTTCAAAATTTTCGCCAAATTTCCATTTTTTTCACAAATAAACGCAAAAATTATCGACCTAAATATACCACTATCATGAAGCCCAATATGTCACGAAAAAACATTCTCGGAATCGCTAGGATGCGTTGAAGCGGTCGTGAGTTATTACCTCATAAAGGGACATTGGTCAGAATTGCAAAAAATGGCCAGGTCATTAAGGTCAAAATAGGCTGGGTCATGAAGGGGTTAAAGTACAATATGTCATGAGAAAACATTCTCAGAATCACCAGGATCCATTGAAGCATTCCAGAGTTATTACCTCACTAGATGGAGGCCCGATGCTATCACATCGGGAGGGCGGTAATGTCACGATGGGGGCAGGCTTTGCAGCATTGAAAATCTCTCCCCCCATGTGCTCACCCACCTATCCAAATCTCTGCCCCCTGACCCTCCGGTTTGGTAAACACCCTGGTCATGCTGATTTTATCTTGCTTGGCTCTTTTTATTATTGAGCTATATGCATTGACGCCATCTAGCGGCCAGTCATTATATCTGACAATTATCTACCATAATTGGAGTCTTGCTGCAGCAGTTGTATTTATTTATATCCCTGAGTATGTATTGTTATTATATCTTATCCTCCGTCCTTTGGGGGATTTATGAGCATAATATGGTGACCATTGCATAAATATAATTAATTGCTTATCAATCTCTCTGTATAAATTTTTTTGGTCCATTTGACCATTTTAGTTCACATGGGATTATAATCAGGTACATTGTGTTTCCAACCGTTCAGTGTTCAGGGGGATTGTAACATCAGATGGGGGCTTTGTATCCTTGTTTTTAATTGTTTTTATTAACTTGTGGTGTGTATTTTCTGTGATCAACTAAATAAAGAATTTCACAATTTGTACATATTGGTGATCCCTGGTGCATAGTATGTCTCTTTCTCTCGTTTTTACATATATCTTTTGACATAGTCCAGGCTTGTATCCCATTGTTTATATGGATCTGATGGTGCCCTTCACCCCCTCTTTTCCCAAATAATCCTCTCCTTTGTTTCAATTGACATCTCTCGTGTTGGAGCCATGACTCAAGTCAGTCCAATTGGTGCAACAGCTCTCCAAGGTGTGCTCACTCCTTTTTAGATGCAGACTAAAAAGCAGATCTATTTTGATGCAGGTGTTTTGTGAATGAAAATTTACAGGGTGATTCCTTAATTTTTTCCTCAGAATTGAGTGACTCCATAATTTTTTCCTACCACATTTATTGTTCTTGATTTCTGTTAGTGTTTCTCAAAGCCAGAAAGTTGCCATTTGAATTGACTTTAATTTTGTGCCATGTCTGTGATCTACTTTATTTCTACAAAATTAAACAACTGAATGAACATCCTCCATGGCCGGTGATTCTATAATTTTTACCAGGGGTTGTATAAATAGATAAAGTGACAGTAGTCAGAATTGTAAAAATTGGCCTGGTCATTAAGGTGAAAACAGGATAGGTCTCAAAGGGGTTAATCCGGATACATTTTTGAACGATTTTTGGAGTGATGGATATCACAGTAATGTACCCCAGTATTGTACCACGGAATACTGTATGGCTGAGAAATTTAACACAGGCAAAATTTTTAAACGCTTTTTCTGGAGCGTTTGATATCACAAAAATGTATCCCAGAGCACAGAATACTCTATGGGAAAGTAATTTAATCCAAGAAAAGTCAACACTTTTTTGGAGTGTTGTATACCGCCAAAATGTACCCCAAAGCACATAATACTCAATGGATCATACAATATATTCAATTTTTTCACGCAAAAATAAATAAAATACTGCAGCTATGTATTTTGCAAGGGACTGCACAGCCCTAATAAAGGTCTACATACTGTATTCTGCCACTGTCCCTGCTCCTGCAACTCTCTCTCCCTCCCTATGCAGAAGGTATGTGATACAAACAATTAGCCCTTAGAAGGACTCCTAGTATGATGGTTCAGTTTCAGCACCAGTATCGACACTACAGAATTCTGATTCGTTACACTGTGCACACCGGCCTAGACAAGAATTCTCTCCCTCTAATATGAACTGTCACAGAGCTGTGCAATGACATCAGTGTGCCGAGCCCAGAGGGCATCTGTCCTTTTCTAACCCCTGATGATGTCACATGGCCAGCCAATCACAGTAATGCCACTACCAAGGTGGCAACAGCATTACAGTGATGCGCAGGCAATCCCCACATGCTTATTGGCTGTGTAACAGGCGCCAAACATGCGGGGCTGGTATTCAAGTTTTAAATCGAGCACCGCCCAATGCTGGCCGATTAACCAGCATATCCGAGCACAGCGATATGGGAGTGTACAGTAGCGGTTGAGCATGAGCACTACTGCTACTTTCCAAGAGGAAAAATTGTTCCCTGTTCTGCTAATCAGTGTAAGCCACAGTAGTCGGACCTACAAAGGTCAACAAGTTATCGCCTATACAACAGAAAGTTGATAATTTGTTTTCACCTTACAACCCCTCCATTTTCTAAGGGAGAGACCTTTCTAAAATAGTAGAATAAAATACAAGGCTTAGAGGTTATGAAAAAGAAGGCTTTGCTTTTTCATTGCAGAAGAAAATTGGCATAGTCATACTAATAGGTCAAATTCTAAAGTGAAAAACATCTCGATATTATGTTTCTAAGGCTAGTTTCACACTAGCGTTTAAACGACGCGCGCACGGAGCCGCTAAGCCACGCCCCCTGCCGGCTCCCTGCCCGCCCCTTCCTGTTATCGCCTCCTCCGAGCGCAGAGGGCTGCATGCGTTATGCGCACCCTATCTTTAGCATAGGGTGCGCAGGCAGTGCGCAACTATGAATATAGCGTGCGCTGCGCATTTTTGGAGGTGCGCCGTGCGCGCCGAACGCAGCATGTTGCATTTTGGCGCGCACGGCGCACATTCAAAAATGCGCAGCGCACGCTATATTCATAGTTGCGCACGGCCTGCGCACCCTATGCTAAAGATAGGGTGCGCATAACGCATGCAGCCCTCTGCGCTCGGAGGAGGCGATAACAGGAAGGGGCGGGCAGGGAGCCGGCAGGGGGCGTGGCTTAGCGGCACCGTGCGCGCGTCGTTTAAACGCTAGTGTGAAACTAGCCTAAGACATAAAGCTTATTATGATGGATGGCTGTAGCAATGTCAAAAGTACAATAAAGTTGGTTAAAGGTATTTGGATAAATTGGACATTTTGTATGTAGTGATGAGCTTGTTGATTATAGCCTATGTTTTCTTATCCATGAATTCAGTTAAGGAATATTTATGCTTGCCTTTCCTGGCAGAGATGAAAGAAGTGAATGATGTTCATGTAATAGACGTTGATTTGTAAAGACTACAATGCATACTCTAGTTTCTAATGAATTTTATGAAAGATCAATAAGACCTTTCGGGGCATTTATGAGACCTTGCAGATCACAAAATAAGAATGTCTGTCTTTTTCTGTCTTCACATAATGAATGTAAGTTGTGTAAAAATTACAAGATGTTTTATTGATTGTAACTTCAAAGTCTTGTGGCCTTCATAGAATATTGCTGTTACTTTTTCATTTCATTTAAAGTTTACTTTATGTATCTAAAGAAAACGACATATTATGCAATTTTTTAAATATTATTAATTATGCATATAGAAAATATTGTAGTTATCTTATTACCATCACAGACAAGATTACTGTTTATTTACATACCATGGGGAAGACAGAAGAGACAACGCATCCAAGGTAAATAAGTAAATAATTCTTTATTCTGTAGATGTACTCACCAGAAATGCGTTGGTTTTAAATCCCTTGCTTGTCGTTTTAATGGATACAGAATAAAGAATTATTGACTTTTATTTACTTTTTACAGTATGTGCCGTCTCTTCCGTCTTCCCTCTGGTTTGTCATTGCTGCCATGAACCAGACTGAGACATGAAACCCTTCTGTCCAATCCTCTTGTCAGCATTTGAACTAGTGTGATCAAGCTTCTTCACCCCCCTTTTTTTCCTGCTGTTTATTACAGTCCTTTTATTCTCTATTGGAGCAGTAAAATGCTTAATCCTTCCTTATGCTGAGCTCTGCTGCTACAGAGTTGTCCTGGATTTTATCCAACTTGCTATAAATACTCAGAGGAACCCTCTCTCACTGCTTAGAGACCAAAGCATAAAATATTTCACATAATATATGTAGGAAATATAAAACAAAATATTGTACAATTTAGAGAATAGCTAGAGAAGCTAAAGTCTGTGCTCTCTACTGTCTCACTATATGACAGCTTCAAACTGCCATGTGAGACTTCCTGCCTGTCAGCTTGGATATACCACTGTGTGGGAAAGAATAGGAGTCTGCAGCATTGGAACATCGGGTAGTTGCTGTTATCTTCATGCTAGGTGTAGTTGGGTAAGCGATGTATAGTGGATTCCTTTGTGTTCTGGAGCAGCAGGAGGGGAATGACATCTACTTATAACTTTATCTACTATTCTTTTTTTTTATTATTGTAACTGACTATTCTTTTAAACAAAGGATTTTTTATTTACTTTTCCAACTTTCTATGTTTGAGTGAGATGGATGTTAAATGTTGTTCTCCTTTTATTTCATGAAGTTTGCCAAGACGTGATAGGTTATGTTTAAAACTTGAAGATCCAGCTACTTTTCTTTTAAAATCCAGTAGTTTTGCCTTTAAAGGGGTTGTTCACAACTGACATCCTTGTCTCAATCAACATGTTTGTCCCCAGTAAAATAACAATACTTATACTCGTTGCCGGTGCCAGCGCAGTTCCAGCGGCATGGGCACTTGCTCTCCTGGGGATCCCTGCAGTCAATCAGTGCTGGCTTCACTCACTCTGTGAGAGAAATGTGCTCTAGCACTGAAAGGCTGCAGAAAGGCTCCGCTGTCTACTCCTATATAGTGTTTGCAATCAATGTAGATGGATATGGATGGATGCACACTAATAGGAGAATTAATGAAAAATGAGCAGCAATAAAACAAAAATAAATATGTATGAGGCAGTGACGCACGCTGAGCGGCCTACAACCAGAAGTGCCTGTAGGATACACTACACAGCGTGAGCTGCATTCACACAGACCTTGCAGACAGCTGTGAACAGCGCTGCAAGGCAAAAGAAAGCTACAGTGGTTGATAATGTAGCCTGGGTAAAGCACAATATTATATAGCAAATCGCTATCTCTAACTGTCCCTCAGAGTCTTGAACAGCAGCCTGTCCCTAACTGAATTCACAGCAGAGTGAACCCAAAATGGCGGTGGCGGCTTTTATAGTGCATCATGACATCATTTCAGCAGCCAATCACAGCCATGCCATTAGTTAACATGCCTACATGCCTAACAGGATGTGCCCACACTTCTGAGGATTCCTCATTGGCTGAATCAAATCAAACTGGCTCATAGCATTATGGGAACTTCTGATTCCGGTATTCGATATGCAAAATGTATCGGAATTCCGATACCGCGAATATCGGCCGATACCCAATATTTGCGGTATCGGAATGCTCAACACTACTGATTACCTATTGCATCATCTCCCTGCAGTTTACTAGTCTATAGACCTTTAAGGACAAAAAATACAGACAGATTAATTGAATAATTGAACAATGAGGGAATACTTCCCCCACCTGCCCCAATCCTGTGGGAGAATACCCTGAATGAGAGTTGTGGAATATATAAAAAGGAGGTTTCCTCTATATACAGAGAGATTCTACAAGATCAGCCCAAGGGACCGTGGCTCCATCTTGTGGAATAGAGATCTGCTCCATTGCCCATCACTTAACTCTTCAAGATGTTTGGAAAACCTCAGTTGGTACTGTGCTATATGTTGCCGGCTGGAGCGGGATACGCGTGCTATGGTCGTGGTATTTGTCATCTAAAGGAGCATAGGCTGTGACTGCAGACTATAGCAGCAAGAGATACAAAAGCTATGGACCACCCCGTAGTTGGGGGACAGAGAGGATTGCCTGGTACATACGACAGTGGAACTACCGGTTCCTGGCTGGGAATTTGTGGACTGGGGGAATCTCATTGTAGCCATCTACCTGGAGTTGCTGTAAGACCATAGACATGACGAATAAATAATTGCTTCACTATTAGTCTGCCTAGGTGATTATTGCAACCCACAATCTTCACAAGGCACAACACACAATAATAGTAAAAAATGGTTCTTCCCAGTTTGTTGTGCAATTTCTCCTGAGTACGCCATTACCCTACATGTAATCGGGAACTACTTTTTAAGCACAGTGATAAGCTCAGAAGGGAAGGAGCACCAGATTTGGCTGTTATGGTTTGTGAGCACCATGAATCCCTAGAAGAGCCCCTGAAGGGGGCAGAGCAGCAGAACCCCCCCTCCATAAGTGACCCCATTTTACAAATTACACCTCATAATAAATTTATCTAAAAGTGAACTGATAATATTGACACAATGGGTGTGTCACAGAATTATATACTATTGGGCAGTGAAAAATAATTACATTTTTAACACAAAAATGTGGTTTTACAGCAAGGAGATGGATAAAAATGGAGCCAAAATTTGTTACAATTTCTGATGATCGTGGCAGTACCCCATATGTTGTTGTAGAGTACTGCTTAGCCACGCAGAGAGACTCCGAGGGAAAGAGCGCTACTTGACTCATTGAGAACAAATTATTGTAGAATAGTTTGTGAACAACATATACAGAGACCCTAAGTGCCATAAAAGTAGAACCTCCCCTCAAGTGATCCCATTTTGGAAATTACACCCCTCTAGTAATTTATCTACACGTGTAGCGATGATTTTGCTGAGTTAAAATTGCAAATCTGCCATTATAGTGCCTGTACATTGCAGTACCTAGTACATTGTAGTATCTAAACATTTTATCAAGCTTGTGCTTTTTGCAGACATGGCCCCAAAAATTAAGTGGGCTCTCATCGCTACAGAAATTCCAAAGATGTGGACATTAAATGTAGTTTAGGCACACTGTGGGGCTCAGAAGAGAGAGGCATTTGGATCTCGGAGTGTAGTATTCGCTTGTTTTCTTTTGGAAGGTGAGACTCCTTTGTGTTACCAGTAACGTTGAAGACCCATATATTTCCATGCACAGATGACAGATCTGAGTGGGGACTTGCTTTTCTTATGGATTGAGTTGAAACTTTTTTTGTTAAAATTTTACATCACATTTTGGATTACATTTATCCTGTGCTCTACACTGAGCACTTACATCGGGGTTTCCATCTAAATCTCCGAATGACATAATTTAGATTACACCCCCCCCAAGGGATCCATTCACTATAATGAGGCAGCAGAGTTTTATGTATTCCATCAGGTCTCTGTTCAGCAGTGTCCTTTTCAGAAGTGCACAAAACTGTGGCCGACTGGGCTTTTATACACGCTTAAACATATTGACACGACCCAATCAAAGGACAGAGAGTCCACAGTGTCTCCATCTCCTTCAGTATAGGGACTCTTCAGTCTAAATCATGTATTTGTGATGTTTGCAAGACAGAACAAAAGCAACCGAAAATAATTTTGGGGGTATATCAAAAGCAAAAGAAAAGTGAAAGATGTTATAGGACTTTTACACGATGAAAAAGGTAAAGTACACCCTGTCATTTTGCAGCACCCTAACACATCAGTTTTGGGGACTAGGACTTCCAGGCAACCCTTAGTGGAGCCCAAGATCACTTTGCCTGACTGGTTCTCTTGGGGGTGTGAAAAGTTTTTTGTTTTCAAGGAGGCCTGTAAACCTTACTTCAGGTTATGTCATTGTTCCTCAGAAACCGAGGAGCAAAGGGTGGGGATAATAATCTCACCCCCCCAAGCATGGGCATTCTCTCTCCCATCTCACTCCCAATCCTAACATGGTGGAGGAATTTTTTCTGGCGCTGGGTAATATATACAGTGACCTCAGTGTCTCCCTGGCTGAGTCCACACTGCGTCAGCTTCAGCAGAGAGACCGTCTGGCAGAGAAGTATTGCTCCGAGTTTCAGAGGTGGTCCACTGACACTAAGTGGAATGACCCCATGCTCCAAAGCCAGTTCTGTGAAGTGCTATCAGTAAGGGTGAAAGATGCATTAGCCATGTATGAGACTCCCATATCCCTTAAGGCAGCCATGTCTCTGGCTATCCGTATGGATCACCGTCTTCGCCAGAGACATAAAGACACTCCTAAATGTACGTTACATCTGGAGCCAAATGAAACATGATCTGAGGCATCTGAGGAACAGATGCAGTTGGTAGGGCAACTTGTTTTGAAGTGCTGCCAGTTGTTTGGCGCAAAGAGGAGTATGTTTTTACTGTAGTAGAAATGACCATTTCTTGGGCACGTGTCCTTCAATATCCCACTGTAAACAGCCACCGGAATACTAAAGAGCCCGGGCTGTGGGGGGGGGGGGTAGTTTAGCAACCTGGGTGTACATATCTCCTCCATGGATAGGACACAATTTTTTCAGCCTGCTGAAATCCATCTCGGCCAAAAATAAAGCATTTATTCCTGCCTTTCTGGACAGTGGGGAGGGGTTTAGCTTGATCAACGCTATGTTCATTTAGGTCCAGGGCCCCAAATCACATACACTGGCCAGGCCTGTACCCATAATGGTCATCAACTCTGCACCCTTGAGACAGGGGTATTTTACTCAAGCCATCCAGGGGTTACATTTACAGGTATGGGTCATGCACTCAGAAGGTATTGACTGTTACGCTATAGAGAGTTTGCCCTTTCTTGTGGTTCTTGGACTTCCTTGGCTCACTCTGCACAACCCTGGGGTAGATTGGTAAACTTGAGAGGTGGTAAAGTGAAGTGAGTATTGTCAAGGATACTGGGTGCCCTGCGTGCAATGTTGACTAAATACCTGTCTGACTTTGGAGATGTGTTCTTGGAATATGGGTCCCAAGAACTTCCTCCCTATCATCCTTATGACTATGCTGTATATATTGTCCCTGGGGCTACGCTGCCAAAGAGAAGCTTATATACAGTGGGTATGGAAAGTATTCAGACCCCTTTAAATTTTTCTCTCTTTGTTTCATTGCAGCCATTTGGTAAATGCAAAAAAGTAAAAAATTTTTACTCATTAATGTGCACTCTGCACCCCATCTTGACTGAAAAAAACAGAAATGTAGAATTTTTTGCAAATTTATTACAAATGAAAAACTGAAATATCACATGGTCATAAGTATTCAGACCCTTTGCTCAGTTTTGACTAGAAGCACCCTTTTGAACTAGCACAGCCATGAGTGTTCTTGGGAATGATGCAACAAGTTTTTCACTCCTGGATTTGGGGATCCTCTGCCATTTTTCCTCTCCAGTTCCTTCAGGTTGGATGGTGAACAACTATTTTCCGGTCTCTCCAGAGATGCTCAATTGGGTTTAGGTTAGGGCTCTGGCTGGGCCAGTCAAGAATGGTCACAGAGTTGTTAACAATTCCGAAAAAAGGGAAGAATAGGAAGCATTTAAGGAAACCAGGATGGATGAACACAGAACTTAAGCACATGCTAAAAAGGAAGAAAAAAATGTTTATAAAATGGTAAGAGGGAGGCATATCTAAAGAAGAATATAATGCTGTCTGCAGAACCTGCAGGGCACAAATCAGATTACTAAAGCTGACAATGAATTGAGGTTTGCAAGAGATGTCAAAAGCAATAATAAAGGATTTTGGGGATATGTCAAAAGTAAAAGAAAAGTCAAAGATGCTATAGGATTTTTACAGGATGAAAATGATGAAATGGTAAGACAAGATGTTGAGAAGGCCGAACTTTTAAATTCCTATTTTGCATCTGTTTTCTCTCAGAAAGGAAATGTAACATCAACTGTTCTTCACTGTCCTATTAAGGGAATAGAAGAATCCAGGATATCTATAAACAGAAAGATAGTGAGGAAACACTTAGCTAACCTAAATGAATTCAAGACTCCAGGTCCAGATGAATTACACCCCAGAGTACTGAAGGCGATAGCAGAAGAAATTTTTGAACCCCTCTCCATAATCTTTGAAAATTCTTGGAGAACAGGAGAAGTCCCAGAAGACTGGAGAAGAGCAAATATTGTTCCTATCTTCAAAAAGGGGAACAAGGTGGACCCAGGCAACTATAGGCCGGTGAGTAAGACTTCTATACCAGGAAAGATCTTTGAACAAATTATTAAACAACATGTCTGTCAGTACCTGGATAAGAATGAAGTGATTAAACAGAGACTGCATGGGTTTGTAACTAATAAGTCATGTCAGACTAACTTAATTTCCTTCTATGACAGAATCACTGATTGGGTGGATCAAGGAAATGCTGTAGATATAGTATATCTTGACTTCAGCAAAGCATTTGACAAAGTATCTCATACAATCCTTATTGAAAAAATGACTAAGTATGGAATGGACAAGGCAACTGTTAGGTGGATTCATAACTGGCTTAGTGATCGGACCCAAAGAGTGGTCGTAAATGGCAGCACATCCAGAAGAATGTCTCAAGTGGGGTACCACAGGGCTCTGTACTGGGCCCTTTTTTGTTCAACATCTTTATCAATGATTTAGATGAAGGAATTGAGGGTAAACTGATTAAATTTGCTGACAACACAAAGCTAGGAGGGATAGCTAATACTAGAGAAGAGAGCAAGAGGATTCAAAAAGATATAAATAAACTGGAGAAGTGGGCAGCAACTAACAGAATGGTTTTTAACAGGGAAAAATGCAAAGTACTACATCTGGGCAATAAAAATTAAAAAAGCATATATAGAATGGGAGGAATAGGGCTAAGCAACAGCACATGTGAAAAAGACTTGGGTATACTAATAGATCACAGACTGAATATGAGTCAACAGTGTGATGCAGCAGCAAAAAAGGCAAATGCAATTCTAGGATGTATTAACAGAAGCATACAGTCTCGATCACGTGAAGTCATTATTTCCCTCTACTCCTCTTTGGTCAGACCTCATCTGGAATATTGTGTCCAGTTTTGGGCACCACATTTTAAAAAAGACATCAACAAACTGGAGCAAGTTCAGAAAAGAGCGACCAGAATGGTGATCGGTCTGCAATCCCTGTCTTATGAGGAAAGGTTGCAGGATTTGGGAATGTTTAGTTTGCAAAAGAGAAGACTGAGAGGAGACTTAATAGCTGTCTACAAATATGTAAAGGGCTGTCACATTGTAGAAGGATCAACTTTATTCTCATTTGCACAAGGAAAGACTAGAAGCAATGGGATGAAACTGAATGGGAGGAGATACAGATTAGATATTAGAAAAAACTTTTTGACAGTTAGAGTGATCAATGAGTGGAACAAGCTGCCACAAGAAGTGGTGAGTTCTCCTTCAATGGAAGTCTTCAAACAGAGGCTGGACAGACATCTGACTGGGATGATTTAGCGAATCCTGCTTTGATCAGGGGGTTGGACCAGATGGCCCAAGAGGTCCCTTCCAACTCTATGATTCTATGATTCACTCCTTTGTTATTTTAGCTGTGTGTTTAGGCTCATTGTCTTGTTGGAAGGTGAACCTTTGGCCAAGTCTGAGGTCCAGAGCACTCTGGAAAAGGTTTTCATCCAGGATAACTCTGTACTTGGCTGCATTCATGTTTCCTTCAATTGCAACCAGTCATCCTGTCCCTGCAGCTGATGAACTCCCCCATAGCATGATGCTGCCACGACCATGTTTCACTGTTGGGATTGTATTGGGCAGGTGATGAGCATTGCCTGGTTTTCCCCACACATACCCCTTAGAATTATCATCAAAAAGTTCTATCTTCATATCATCAGACCAGAGAATCTTATTTCTCATTGTCTGGTAGTCCTTCATGTATTTTTTAGCAAACTCTATGCAGGCTTTTATATGTCTTGCACTGAGTAAAAGGCTCCTGTAGGTCAACTCTGCCAGAAAGGGCCGACTGGTGGAGGGCTGCAGTGATAGTTGACTTTGTGGAACTTTCTCCCATCTCCCTACTGCACCTGTGGAGCTCAGTCCCAGTGATCTTGGGGTTCTTCTTTACGTCTCTCATCAAGGTTCTTCTCCCTCGATTACTCATTTTGGCTGGACGACCATGTCTAAGGAGACTTCTGGTGGTCCCAAACTTCTTCCATTTAAGGATTATAGAGGCCACAGTGCTCTTAGGAACCTTAAATACTGCAGAAATTCTTTTGTAACCTTTGCCAAATCTGTGCCTTGCCACAATTCTGTCTCTAAGCTCCTTGGTCAGTTCCTTTGATCTCATGATTCTCATTTGGTATGACATAGTAACATAGTAGTATAGTAATTAAGGTTGAAGGGAGACTTTAAGTCCATCTAGTTCAACCCATATCCTATCCTAACTTGCCCTAACATGTTGATCCAGAGGAAGGCAAAAAAAACCCCATGTGGAACAGTAAGCTTCACATTGGGGAAAAAAATTCCTTCCCGACTCCACATACGGCAATCAGACTAGCTCCCTGGATCAACGCAATATTAAGGAGACTAGTGTATATACCCTGTAATATTATACTTTTCAAGAAAGGCATCCAGTCCCTTCTTAAATTTTAGTAGTGAATCACTCATTACAACATCATATGGCAGAGAGTTCCATAGTCTCACTGCTCTTACAGTAAAGAATCCGCGTCTGTGAGTATGCTTAAACCTTCTTTCCTCCAGACGTAGAGGATGCCCCCTTGTCCCCGTCACAGGTCTAAGAGTAAAAAGATCATTAGAAAGGTCTTTGTATTGCACTCTGAGCTGTGAGGTCTTATATAGACAGGTGTATGTCTTTGCAAATCAAGTCCTATCAGTTTAATTAAACACAGCTGGACTCCAATGAAGGAATAAAACCATCTCAAGGAGGATCACAAGGAAATGGACAGCATGTGACTTAAATATGAGTGTCTGAGCAAAGGGTCTGACTCTGAATACTTATGACTAGAGTTGAGCGAAACGAGTCAGTCAAATTCATAAGACGCCGTCTTTGCTGAAGTCGAGTTTCATGAAACGAAACCCGACCATAGCGTGAGGTCGGCTACGAGGTTGGCGACCAGAGCGCCAAAGTCGCATTTCAAATTATGCTTCCAGCGCCCTTTTTCAGCCAATGATGGAGGATGCACACTTTGGGCAACGCGATGACATGGGCATCGGTCACCACCATCTTTGAGAAGGGCATGCAAGTGATTGGCTTGCTTTGTGTGGCATCACAGGGGCTATAAAAGGGCGTGCACGCCGACGGCCATCTTACTTCTGCCGATATTAGCATTAGGGAGAGGTTGCAGCTGCTGATTCTGAATAAGGGAGAGCGTTAGGCAGGGAAGAAGAACAAAAAAAAACTGCTTCTGCTGTGAGCGATTTGCACTGTACAACACAACAGTTTGTGGGCAGTGACAGGGGAGGCTATATTTTTTGTGCATCAGCTCTGTTGGTTATTAGGCTGCCTTATAAGGCTCCCTGATAGCTGCATTGCTGTTTGCTGTGCAAACTGCTTTTTTAAAAGCAAAAATACTTCATTTTTCCATACTTTTGTGTCCAGCAGTCCTGCTTATTAGGGTGCCTGCTGCCATCATTGGACTGAGAGCATCATTGTCAGCCTCCTAAAATCTCTAGGGAGCTTCCAATTCTCCCCAATACTATATACACCTTGTACTTTGTCATACACCAGCCAATTTCAGCCTGTTAAATTGAGGTGTAATCTATATTGGCATTCAAACAGAGTAAGCCAGCTCACCGACTTCTAAAGGAGCACGGATCACCATCCTGCAATGGTCGATTCAACGAAGAAACAAGAAAAAATATCCAACTCCACGCAAAAATCAATTCTCCAGATTTATTCCATTGAGAACAATGTACAGATCAGCTCCAGGACTACATCAGCTCACACAGGAGCGACATAAGCGATGCGTTTCGATCGCTATAAGCGATCTTTATCAAAGCTACTATATCGAAATTACACACAGGTTAAAAGGGGAGCCACATAAATGTAAAAAACATCAATAATAGAAAATAATCACAATTCCATCAAAATTAGCACAATTGCATATATATAGTCATGAATCATGTGACCAAAAGAGCTCACCTCAATACCGCATATATCAATTAATGGTATCTCCTATAAATTTAAAGATTCATGAAAAAAACATGCAAACCAGAACATACAAGATAGATAGAAATAAGAAACATCATTGATACAAATATTGCTCTGAAAATTCAATAATGAAACATAATTTCGTTCTTTTTATTAAGACCATCAGGGAATCTCGTGCCCAGGTTAAAAATCCAGAAAGCCTCCCGGGTGAGCAGTGTCCTTCTAATATCACCACCCCAAGAAGATTTCCTGATTTTTTTCGATACCTGTTACCAGAAAGGAAGCAACATTACGAGAATGGAAATTAATAAAGTGCTTGGCTGCAGAAGAAATATTGCGGACTCCATCTGATACATTAGTCACATCATATAAATGTTCAACAATTCTGGGTTTTTATTTCCTGGATGTACAACCTACATAAGATTTAATATAGACGGTGCAATCAATTTTATACACCACAAAATCAGTATTACAATTAATAAAATTGTTAATTTTAAACGATGCAGTCTTGTCATTATTGTGAAATATTTTGGTTTTTACCATGTGTTTACAAGTCCTGCAGTTATTACCTCCGCATTTATAATTCCCTTTATCATTTAACCATGTACCCCTATTATTTCTGGATGAGAAAAGACTCGGTGATAAAATATTACCTAAAGTGGGGGCTCTACGTGCCACTACATTGCACCCATCTTCCAATACTGCAGCTAAAATAGGATCCTCATATAATAAAGGTAAAAATTTATTTATGATCCTTTTTATTTCATTAAATTGAGAACTAAATTGAAAGCAAACAAATGGATTTTTGGACATAATAGAGTCTTTCTTTCTACTTTCGACTGAAATGTAACTGTCTTCTGTTACTAAACCCAAAGCTCTATTCAACATCCACCTAGGATAATTTCTATTTCTCAATTTATTACAAGATTTATTTAATTCCAGCTGCAAATTGTTGTTGTTAATACAATTTCTTTTAATTCTTGTAAGCTCACCAACGGGGATTGACTTCACTGTGTGTCTAGGATGACCACTTTTAGCATGCAGGATAGTATTTCCTGCCATTGGTTTGGAGTAAGTGCGGGTGGAAACAAGCTGACCTGGAACACCCTGTAAAAATAAATCCAAAAACGGTATCTCATGTTTATTATGCACAAAAGTGAATTTCAAATTATCTTCATTAGAATTAATATAATCCACAAAGTTTGGTATGGCAGAAACATCTCCCCTCCAAATAATTAAGGTATCATCAATGTATCTACCATACCAGACAATGTGGGAGACAAATTCATTAGATACAGAATACAAAAAATTATATTCCCAGAAGGCCATAACGATGTTCGCCAATGATGGTGAAAATTTTGCACCCATCGCTACGCCCTTACATTGCAAGTAACATTGATGATCAAACGAAAAAAAATTGTGAGTCAAAAGATAAGAAGTAACCTGCAACATAAAATTAATTAAATCAAGAGAATAATTACTATATTTCACTAAGTGAAATTCTAAAGCTTGTAAAGCGATGTTATGGGGTATACTTGTATATAGAGCAGTGACATCACAGCTCAACCATGAATAATCAGATGACCACTCCTTCTGTGTCAGAGCATCAAGAACATCATTGGTATCTTTAATAAAGCCAGGAATCGCACGAACTAAAAGTTGCAGCAAAGAATCCAGCCACTCACCCAAATGCTCATTAATGGAACCGATTCCTGAGACAATGGGTCTCATGGAAGGAAAATCCTCATTTTTGTGGATCTTCGGTAAACCATGCAAAATGGGTAAAACTGGATTTGATACTTCCAGAAAATCAGCTTGTTTCTTCGTTAACACCCCCAATGCAAGACCCTCCTGAATAATTTTATCAACTTTAATTTTGTATGCAAGCGTTGGATTATTTGACAATTTTTTATATCTAGAAGAATCAGAAAGCATGTCTTGGATTTTGGCTTGATAATCCTTAGAATTCATTATCACAACTACTCCTCCTTTATCCGACATTTTAATAATAATGTCCGTCATATCTTTTAATTCTTGAATTGCCTTTTTCTCTTTATTTGACAAATTAATTCTTTTGCTGAAATCACTTTTTTTATTATGAAGAATTTTTAACTCACGTTCTATAGCATCCTGAAATCGATCCATACATTCTGAACGCGATTGAATCGGATAAAAAAATGGATTTCTAGTTTTTAAAGCAACAGATTGATTAATAGAAGAATCTCCTTTAGTGTTCTGCTTTGATAGTTCCTTTAATGATATAAGGGAAATTTGCTCCTGAAAATTCAACTTATGATATTGATTGTAAAAAATAGGATCAGAATTTTCCAAAACCACAGGAGAACCGGTCCAGAAATGTTTCCTGATGGTCAGATTGCGAATAAATTTATTGACATCAAGCAATGTTGAAAAAAGATTGAAATCTTTATCAGGAACAAAATTCAGTCCCATATGCCAAAACCTTAACATGTTCAGCTGACCAAATCCTAGATGAAATATTCAGCACATTACCAAAATTATTTATTTCCTTCTGAAGTTCTTTCTGCGGCGGGTCATCATGCCAAAGTTGTTTTCTATGTTTGTGCCCACCGCGCCTTTTGCATTTTTTGATCTATTAAAAATAGCTGAACCATTGGAAGACGCTTCTGATGTGTCTAAATTATTTTCAATAGAATCTCCTTCAGATGAAAAACTGACACGTTGATTGGAATGGGTTTTTTTTTTAGTTGCCTCGCCTCAAGATAGATTTAGGTGATTTGGAAGATTCCCTGGTGTTCCAATCAAACACTTTATTCTGGGAGTAGTCCTCCAGATCTCGTTGAAATTTACGTTTTTTCCATTGCATAATTTCATCCTCCAATACATTCATATTATCCTGGATGTTCTTAATCCAATCTTCATATTTAATCAAGGAATCTGATATATTAAAAGATTGTTTGATATCTAAGATTTCCTTCTGAATGTCAGATAATTTAGTCTCTTCATATTGTATAATTAAACGCATCAGGTTAAGTGAGCAGTTGTTTAAAACCGCATTCCACTCCTCCACAAATTTATCACAAAAAATCGTTGTGCACTTTTTCTTAATTCTCAATTCACGAGGGACCATATCTTTAGAAATATAATTCTGCAAGGTAGTCAAATCCCACCAAGTCTTCATCTCTTGCAACATCAGCTTTTCCAGCTGCATATAAGAAGCAGACACACCAGAAGGAACATTCACATCTACAGGTGCCTGAGAAAAAACCTGAGCGGCTTTCTTGATTCTATCCACTGATGGATCAGACATGTTTCCAAACATAAAACACAGTCATGATTTTGATGTAATGTCGTCCTGATATAATTAGAGCTGTGATAAATGCAGTCTCATATACATACAAATGATTGGAGCACAGTCGGGTGCCAGGCTAGCAGGAAAATAGTCAAACAGAGTAAGCCAGCTCACCGACTTCCAAAGGAGCTCAGATCACTATACAATCTTTTAATATATCAGATTCCTTGATTAAATTTGAAGATTGGATTAAGAACATCCAGGATAATATGAATGTATTGGAGGATGAAATTATGCAACTGAAAAATCGTAAATTTCAACGAGATCTGGAGGACTACTCCCAGAATAAAGTGTTTGATTGGAACACCAGGGAATCTTCCAAATCACCTAAATCTATCTTGAGGCGAGGCAACTATAAAAAAACCCATTCCAAACTACGTGTCGGTTTTTCATCTGAAGGAGATTCTATTGAAAATAATTTAGACACATCAGAAGCGTCTTCCAATGGTTCAGCTATTTTTAATAGATCAAAAAACGCAAAAGGCGCGGTGGGCACAAACATAGAAAACAACTTTGGCATGATGACCCGCCGCAGAAAGAACTTCAGAAGGAAATAAATAATTTTGGTAATGTGCTGAATATTTCATCTAGGATTTGGTCAGCTGAACATGTTAAGGTTTTGGCATATGGGACTGAATTTTGTTCCTGATAAAGATTTCAATCTTTTTTCAACATTGCTTGATGTCAATAAATTTATTCGCAATCTGACCATCAGGAAACATTTCTGGACCGGTTCTCCTGCGGTTTTGGAAAATTCTGATCCTATTTTTTACAATGAATATCAAAAGTTGAATTTTCAGGAGCAAATTTCCCTTATATCATTAAAGGAACTATCAAAAGAGAACACTAAAGGAGATTCTTCTATTAATCAATCTGATGCTTTAAAAACTAGAAATCCTTTTTTTTTATCCAATTCAATCACGTTCAGAATGTATGGATCGATTTCAGGATGCTATAGAACGTGAGTTAAAAATTCTTCATAATAAAAAAAGTGATTTCAGCAAAAGAATTAATTTGTCAAAGAGAAAAAGGCAATTCAAGAATTAAAAGATATGACGGACATTATTATTAAAATGTCGGATAAAGGAGGAGTGGTTGTGATAATGAATTCTAAGGATTATCAAGCCAAAATCCAAGAAATGCTTTCTGATTCTTCTATATATAAAAAATTGTCAAATAATCCAACGCTTGCATACAAAATTAAAGTTGATAAAATTATTCAGGAGAGTCTTGCATTGGGGGTGTTAACGAAGAAACAAGCTGATTTTCTGGAAGTATCAAATCCAGTTTTACCCATTTTGCATGGTTTACCGAAGATCCACAAAAATAAGGATTTTCCTTCCATGAGACCCATTGTCTCAGGAATCGGTTCCATTAATGAGCATTTGGGTGAGTGGCTGGATTCTTTGCTGCAACCTTTAGTTCGTGCGATTCCTGGCTTTATTAAAGATACCAATGATGTTCTTGATGCTCTGACACAGAAGGAGTGGTCATCTGATTATTCATGGTTGAGCTGTGATGTCACTGCTCTATATGCAAGTATACCCCATAACATCGCTTTACAAGCTTTAGAATTTCACTTAGTAAAATATAGTAATTATTCTCTTGATTTAATTAATTTTATGTTGCAGGTTACTTCTTATCTTTTGACTCACAATTTTTTTTCGTTTGATCATCAATGTTACTTGCAATGTAAGGGCGTAGCGATGGGTGCAAAATTTTCACCATCATTGGCGAACATCGTTATTTCCTTCTGGGAATATAATTTTTTGTATTCTGTATCTAATGAATTTGTCTCCCACATTGTCTGGTATGGTAGATACATTGATGATACCTTAATTATTTGGAGGGGAGATGTTTCTGCCATACCAGACTTTGTGGATTATCTTAATTCTAATGAATATAATTTGAAATTCACTTTTGTGCATAATAAACATGAGATATCGTTTTTGGATTTATTTTTACAGGGTGTTCCAGGTCAGCTTGTTTCCACCCGCACTTACTCCAAACCAATGGCAGGAAATACTATCCTGCATGCTAAAAGTGGTCATCCTAGACACACAGTGAAGTCAATCCCCGTTGGTGAGCTTACAAGAATTAAAAGAAATTGTATTAACAACAACAATTTGCAGCTGGAATTAAATAAATCTTGTAATAAATTGAGAAATAGAAATTATCCTAGGTGGATGTTGAATAGAGCTTTGGGTTTAGTAACAGAAGACAGTTACATTTCAGTCGAAAGTAGAAAGAAAGACTCTATTATGTCCAAAAATCCATTTGTTTGCTTTCAATTTAGTTCTCAATTTAATGAAATAAAAAGGATCATAAATAAATTTTTACCTTTATTATATGAGGATCCTATTTTAGCTGCAGTATTGGAAGATGGGTGCAATGTAGTGGCACGTAGAGCCCCCACTTTAGGTAATATTTTATCACTGAGTCTTTTCTCATCCAGAAATAATAGGGGTACATGGTTAAATGATAAAGGGAATTATAAATGCGGAGGTAATAACTGCAGGACTTGTAAACACATGGTAAAAACCAAAATATTTCACAATAATGACAAGACTGCATCGTTTAAAATTAACAATTTTCTTAATTGTAATACTGATTTTGTGGTGTATAAAATTGATTGCACCGTCTATATTAAATCTTATGTAGGTTGTACATCCAGGAAATAAAAACCCAGAATTGTTGAACATTTATATGATGTGACTAATGTATCAGATGGAGTCCGCAATATTTCTTCTGCAGCCAAGCACCTTATTAATTTCCATTTTCGTAATGTTGCTTCCTTTCTGGTAACAGGTATCAAAAAAATCAGGAAATCTTCTTGGGGTGGTGATATTAGAAGGACACTGCTCACCCGGGAGGCTTTCTGGATTTTTAACCTGGGCACGAGATTCCCTGATGGTCTTAATAAAAAGAAAGAAATTATGTTTCATTATTGAATTTTCAGAGCAATATTTGTATCAATGATGTTTCTTATTTCTATCTATCTTGTATGTTCTGGTTTGCATGTTTTTTTCATGAATCTTTAAATTTATACCGTTAATTGATATATGCGGTATTGAGGTGAGCTCTTTTGGTCACATGATTCATGACTATATATATGCAATTGTGCTAATTTTGGTGGAATTGTGATTATTTTCTAGTATTAATTTTTTTTGTATATTTTATGCATTATAGAGGTAGTTTTCATAAATTCGCTGTTTGGTACATTGCATTACTAGAACAGGACCTTTTAATCATGTGACTTGTACTAGACTCAGGATTGGTCCTTGTTTCTTTTTAACCTGTGTGTGATTTCGATATGGTAGCTTTGATAAAGATCGCTTGTAGCGATCGAAACGCGTCGCTTATGTTGCTCCTGTCGCTCCTGTGTGAGCTGATGCAGTCCTGGAGCTGATCTGTACATTGTTCTCAATGGAATAAATCTGGAGAATTGATTTTTGCGTGGAGCTGGATATTGTTTCTTTTTTCTACGTAATCTATATTGGGCCTGAGATAATAGTTCAGCCTCCTAAAATCTCTAGGGAGATTCAAATTCTCCACAATACTATATACAGTGGGGCAAAAAAGTATTTAGTCAGTCAGCAATAGTGCAAGTTCCACCACTTAAAAAGATGAGAGGCGTCTGTAATTTACATCATAGGTAGACCTCAACTATGGGAGACAAACTGAGAAAAAAAAATCCAGAAAATCACATTGTCTGTTTTTTTTTCATTTTATTTGCATATTATGGTGGAAAATAAGTATTTGGTCAGAAACAAGCAATCAAGATTTCTGGCTCTAACAGACCTCTAACTTCTTCCTTAAGAGTCTCCTCTTTCCTCCACTCATTACCTGTAGTAATGGCACCTGTTTAAACTTGTTATCAGTATAAAAAGACACCTGTGCACACCCTCAAACAGTCTGACTCCAAACTCCACTATGGTGAAGACCAAAGAGCTGTCAAAGGACACCAGAAACAAAATTGTAGCCCTGCACCAGGCTGGGAAGACTGAATCTGCAATAGCCAACCAGCTTGGAGTGAAGAAATCAACTGTGGGAGCAATAATTAGAAAACGGAAGACATACAAGACCACTGATAATCTCCCTCGATCTGGTGCTCCACGCAAAATCCCACCCCGTGGGGTCAGAATGATCACAAGAACGGTGAGCAAAAATCCCAGAACCACGCGGGGGGACCTAGTGAATGAACTGCAGAGAGCTGGGACCAATGTAACAAGGCCTACCATAAGTAACACACTATGCCACCATGGACTCAGATCCTGCAGTGCCAGACGTGTCCCACTGCTTAAGCCTGTACATGTCCGGGCCCGTCTGAAGTTTGCTAGAGAGCATTTGGATGATCCAGAGGAGTTTTGGGAGAATGTCCTATGGTCTGATGAAACCAAACTGGAACTGTTTGGTAGAAACACAACTTGTCGTGTTTGGAGGAAAAAGAATACTGAGTTGCATCCATCAAACACCATACCTACTGTAAAGCATGGTGGTGGAAACATCATGCTTTGGGGCTGTTTCTCTGCAAAGGGGCCAGGACGACTGATCCGGGTACATGAAAGAATGAATGGGGCCATGTATCGTGAGATTTTGAGTGCAAACCTCCTTCCATCAGCAAGGGCACTGATGATGAAACGTGGCTGGGTCTTTCAACATGACAATGATCCAAAGCACACCGCCAGGGCAACGAAGGAGTGGCTTCGTAAGAAGCATTTCAAGGTCCTGGAGTGGCCTAGCCAGTCTCCAGATCTCAACCCTATAGAAAACCTTTGGAGGGAGTTGAAAGTCCGTGTTGCCAAGCGAAAAGCCAAAAACATCACTGTTCTAGAGGAGATCTGCATGGAGGAATGGGCCAACATACCAACAACAGTGTGTGGCAACCTTGTGAAGACTTACAGAAAACGTTTGACCTCTGTCATTGCCAACAAAGGATATATCACAAAGTATTGAGATGAAATTTTGTTTCTGACCAAATACTTATTTTCCACCATAATATGCAAATAAAATGAAAAAAAAAACAGACAATGTGATTTTCTGGATTTTTTTTCTCAGTTTGTCTCCCATAGTTGAGGTCTACCTATGATGTAAATTACAGACGCCTCTTTTTAAGTGGTGGAACTTGCACTATTGCTGACTGACTAAATACTTTTTTGCCCCACTGTACACCTTGTACTTTGTCATACACCAGCCAATTTCAGCCTGTTAAATTGAGGTGTAATCTATAGTGGGCCTGAGATAATAGTTCAGCCTCCTAAAATCTCTAGGGACATTCAAATTCTCCACAATACTATATACACCTTGTACCTTGTTTTACAGTACCATATAGCTGGTGGTATTTTGGGTACATTTTTCCAAAAATGAGGAAGTATGGTGGAAGAGGTCGTGGAAGTGGGCGGGGGTTGCCAGCTAGTACTGATGGTGGTGGGGGTGGGGGTGCATCTGCTGGTAGTGGCAAAAGCACAATAGCACCTAAGGCAGGAGGTGTTGAGCCTGCATCATCGTCTGGCTCCACAAGGCCTCAAAGGCTCTCTTTTCTGGGAGTAGGTAAACCGCTTTTAAAGCCGGAGCTTCAGAAACAAGTTTTGGCTTACATTGCTGACACAGCCTCCAGCTCTATCGCCTCCTCTTCTGAAGTTTCAAAAAAAAAAAAGCACTGAGTCGTCAGTGGAGGCTCCTGGTCAGGAACAACACCTTTCCTTGTGTCCTTCACCCCAACCAAAAGGGAAGGATGTGGCAGGCCACACTACAGATTACTCCATGGAGCTCTTTTCACATACCATGCCTGGGTTATCAAGTCAAATCATGAATTTCCCAGTCCGAGATGAATCAGACATGGAGTGCACTGATGCACAGCCACTGCAAGATTTTTCTGCTGGTACATTCATTCAGAGCACTACATTGTCCTTGAAGTGTTGAAGTGTACTGAGCCAGAATCTGACCCTGATGAAACTCAGGTGCCCCTTCCCGCATACTATACCACCTTACACGGTGATACAGAGGAAGGTGCACATGAAATTGAAGAGGAGGTGATGGATGAGGGTGCCGCTGCCAATAGCTCAGAAGAGGAGGAGGAGGATCAGCAGCAGGCATCGACATCACAACAGCTGTTATCTGGCAGGCCTGTAGCAGTCCAAAAACGGTTTACAAAAACCCAAAGAGTTGCAGGACAGCTTGGCCAGATGGTCAAATTAGCACAGCGTGCAAGGCCTCATTCCATAGTGGGAAGAGTGCAGTGTGGCACTTTTTTAAACAAAATCCTATTGATCAGGCAAAGGTTATCTGTAAGAAGTGCGCAAAGACCTATAGCCAAGGGAAAAATCTGAGAAATTTGAATACCGGTTGCATGCTTAGACATTTAACCACCATGCACTTGCAAGCGTGGACGGACTACCAAACCTCACGTACCACATGTGCACCTGCTCCGAATGAAGGTAGTCAGCAACGCTACATCGCTTCCCCACTGTAAGCCCACCGGTTATCACACCACCACCAGCAAATGTTGAGGTGTTGTCGCAAGGCCAAAGCAGTCAGGGAATCACAATGTTATTGCTATGAAAGACTGAATCTAGGCCATCAGCAAGACCACCAACACCATCACCGTCACTAACCCTCTATCAGTCCGCCATGTCCACCGCTAGATCCACCATATGCCGCTCTCAAGTCCAGCTCACCCTACCAGAGACTCTGAGTAGGACAAGAAAGTACTCATCCTCTCATCCGTGTACACAGTGTTTGAACGCCCATATTGCCAATCTAATCTCGTTAGAGATGATGCCCTACCGGTTGGTTGAAAGCGAAGCTTTCCGTGAGCTCATGGCCTATGCAGTACCATGCTATGACCTACCCAGTCGGCACTTCTTTTCTCGAAAAGCCATCCCAGCCCTCCACCTGCATGTGAAAGACCGCATTGTCCATGCACTCAAGCAATTAGTGAGTGGAAAGGTGCACCTCACAACAGATGCATGGCCAGGGCCGTTACGTGTTCATCACTGAGCAATGGGTTAATGTGGTGTATGCAGGGTCCACAGGGGACAGCGGCTGTGGGACAATGCTGCCTAGCCCACGGTATAGGAAACAGTTGGCTGTAGGCGTTCGACCCTCCTCTTCCAGAAGCGAAAGTTCAACCACAGAGCACAGTCGCACGAGCACTCCATCCGCAGCTGCCAGTGTTGCACATGATGTGTCCCACTATCGAACAGCTAGTGGTAAGCGTCAGCAGGCTGTGTTGAAGATGATGTGTTTGGGCGACAACAGACACACCGCGGAGGTACTGGCCGACTACTTGCAACAACAAACTGAGTCATGGCTGGGCTGTCTACATCTTGAGGCAGGCAAGGTAGTTAGTGATAATGGCCGGAATTTTGTGGCAGCCATAGCCATTTCAAAACTCAGACACATACCTTGCCTGGCTCACACCTTGAACCTGGTGGTGCAGTGCTTCCTCAATAATTATCCGGAGTTAACAGCTCTGCTCCATAACGTGCAAAGACTGTGCTCACACATCCACCGGTCACCCGTACACTCCAGTTGTATGCAGAAGCTGCAGCGATTGCTCCACCTTCCCAAGCACCGCCTAATTATCGTTGTTGCAACAAGGTGGAACTCCACCCTGCACATGGTTCAGAGGCTGTGTGAACAGTGGCTGGCTGTAATGCATTTGTGGGAGGATACACGGGCAGGCAGTTTGAGGGCAGACATGGAGTTTTCTGGTGTTCAGTGGTCGAAGCTGAAAGACCTCTGTAAAGTCCTTCATTGTTTTGAGGAATGCACATGGCTGGTAAGCGCAGACGACGCCATCATAAGCATGAGCATCCCACTTATGCGTCTGCTCATGCAAACTTTGATGCACATTAAGGAGCAGGCGTCTGCAGCGAAGGAGGAAGAGGAGGAGGGAAGCCTTGATGACAGTCAGCCATTGTCTGCTCAGGGAGCTCTCCTGGATGAGGTGGAGGAAGAAGAGGAGGAGGAGGATGATGGGGATGATTCTTTAGGGGAGGAGGATGCTTCTCAGGGGGCAAGAGAAAATGTTGGCGTGGCAAGGTCAGGTACAGGGTTTGTTCGTGACTGGAGGGATGTTGATTTGCCATAAAGTGCTCCTTCATCCAGCACTCGCAGTGCATCATTGACACATGGAACATTTTCCCACATGTGTGATTATGCCTTGCAGATCATAAAAAGGGACCTCCACATTGCAAAAATGATGAACGATGGCGACTACTGGTTGGCCAGCTTCCTGGATCCACGCTATAAAGGCAAATTCCAAAACATCATGCCACAGAAGAACCTAGAGCTAATATTGACTAACAAACAAGCAACTCTGGTAAACCATTTGCTTGAGGCATTCCCAGCACACAGCGGCAGTGATGGTTCTCCCACGAGCCGTAGGGGGCAACATGGAAGAGGTGTTCGTGGTGCACACAGCCGAAGTGGCGTTGGAGACAGGGGTTTCATGACCATGTTGTGGACTGATTTTTCAAGTCCCGCTCACACGACTGGTAATACTGCATCGATTGAAAGTGACAGGAGACAGCAGTTGTCAACTATGGTTACAAACTACTTCTCCTCCCATATCGATGTTCTCCCTCACAGGTCATTCCCCTTTTGACTATTGGGCTTGTAAACTGGACACCTGGCCTGAATTGGCACAATATTCCTTACAGGAGCTCGCTCGCCCTGCTGCTAGTGTGCTATCCAAAAGAGTCTTGAGTGCTGCTGGATCAATCCTGACAGAAAAAATGACCCGTCTGTCGACCCAAAATGTTGATGATCTAACCTTCATTAAAATGAACCATGCATGGGTTTCAAAGGTTTTTGTCCCACCTTCCCCTGCTGACACATAGGTTGCCAGAAAAATGAATCGCTTTTGTCCTCCTCTTCCTCGGACTTTTCCAATTCCCCCATTTTCAGCTGCTGAATGTCCAGCATCAACATATGCCATTTTTGCAACCTCCCTAACTGGGCTGACTCCCCCCCCCAGGGCCGGGGTCACCACCTGGCGCACGCACCCATGCGAGTGCCGTTGCCTTGGACAGGTGGGTGGGCCCACTCTTGGGCGACGGCTCTGGCACAGGGTCCCTCATAGTACAATCAAGTGTCTCTGATGGTGGGGGTGCACACCCACCGTCAGACACACCGGCGTTCTATGAGGGGTCCTGTGCCAGTACCGCCGCCCATGAGTGACCGCCCCTGCTTGCTCAGGGCCCCAGCACTTACAATACTTACCTCTCCCTGCTCCACCGCTGTGTAGTCTAGGCTGTTAAATCCTTCACTGGGACGGCCAATACAAATTTGGTGAACTGATAGATGATGGTTAAGACGTAGCTATGCCCTGTCCTGCTGGGCTCTATCTTCAGATGATCAATGGCTTCCATTTGTTATGGACGTCGACTCACAGTGAGATGCAGTGGTGGTTTATCATCAGCTTTCACGGTTTTCCTACTCACAGATGTGTAGCATTCCTGCCCACATTTTTAAATGTGTCCTCTCATGCCAATCCAATAGAATCGCCTACAACCTGTGACTTCTGTCTTTTGCACTCCAAAGTTACCCGACAGATCATGATAGGCAGTGAGGACAATGTCTACATTTCTCCCTGTGATCACAATTTGATGGAGATGAGTAACTCTGATGAGATCCATGGTACTGCGATACAGCAAACCTTTCTTCACAAGAACTGTTTTTGCTGTCTCCACAGACAAAGTAATTGAGGGTCAGCATCGCCTCTGAGAATTCTCCCGGGAGTTTTTCCCGTGATTATTAATTCCAAAATTTCTGCAATCATTTGACTTTCCGTCTGTACTTGTATCCATCTCGTTTCCTCTTGCAGAGAGTCTGGACTGTCTTACTGAGACTGAAATATATATGAAGATTGAAAAATACCCCAACAGTGGATACTGGTGTATGCTTCGAATACATTACCCTTTTTCTACTTTTTAGATTCTTGTCTAATCCATACTGAGGCTGTGAGTGTCTTTGTCGGACTACGGAAATATACACGGAGATTTTTCATGTTTAAACTATGCTATATATACCTGGTATCCAGTGATACTGTACCCTTTCTCAACTTTCTACAATCTTGTCGAATCCATACTGGGCCTGAGAACGTCTGAGTCTGCCTCCTGATTAAAGATGAGTGGTGTTCAAGTCGACCTGTTCGCCAAGTTCAAATTCGAGCTGTTTTGGGCGGTGTTCGGGCCGTTCGTTGAACTCGAACACTTTGCTTAAAATTCGGCTGTTCGAGGTTCCGTTCGAGAACGGTTCGTTCACCAAAAGCGTAACTTTATTTTCACATTAATAATGGTTTTAAATGTTAATAGACAGTTTCATGGCATAGTAGCGGTGTCTGGTAGCAAGCGGTGTAGTGCACCTGTCAAGGAGCTACACCATGTGTGTTTCTAATAATTTTTTACCGCATCTTGTCCAGAAAATCCTTTTGGGCCTTGTAGCACTGTCTGCTACTCAGCAGAGGAGCCCACGCGTGAACCTAGCTATGCTGCCTGTTTATGAAAGAACCAGTTTTTGACTGCATTTAGCCCAGTTAATACTTTGGGTCTAGTAACTGTGCCTGCTACTCAGCAGAGGAGCCCACCCGTGAACCAAGCTGTGCCGTCTGTTTATGTAAGAACCATTTTTTAACTCCATTTAGCCAAGTCAATACTTTGGGCCTAGTACCTGTGTCTACTGCTCAGCAGAGGAGCCCACCCGTGAACCTAGCTATGCCGCCTGTTTATGTAAGCACTGTCTGCTACTCAACAGAGTTGCCCACCCGTGAACCAAGCTATGCCACCTGTTTATGTAAGAACTGCGTGCTACTCAGCAGAGGAGCCCAGCTGTTAAGCAAGCTACAGCACCTGTGGTTTGGACAATTAATTTTTTCACTTTCTTTCTGGAATGCCGGTTTGGCCTAATTCCGGAATTCCGGTTGACCTGCACTTAATGGGAAATCCTCGTTCGCGGGGAAGAATTGGAATCCCAGTTCCCCATCACTAACAGAGTTCAGCGGGTTATCCGCACCTGTAAGCGACACACGCTGGTCCTTTCAGTGTAGCGCACATGCAGCCCCAGACATGTAAGGGCATGACAGACCTGTAATTGCTCGATCTCGCGTGCCAGAGCCTCGCGTGTCCCTCTAGTAAGCTTGACGCGGACCGTGGGGTCATGCCGGAGTCTCGTTCATTAATGGAATTAAGCGGACAAATCGCTAGCACAACTAAAAACGGCCATGCACCACCACCCACAGAATCGTCAAAGCTTGCAATCTGTCCATCTTTTCCGTGGCTGGCATGGTTGAGGTTGCCCGTGTGGAGTCCAGTTAAGCCGCAGGCTCCACTCCTGGTGGTGCCTGTTATGAATGAGTCACTGGAGGAGGAGAAAACAAAAATACAAGCTAAGTCCAGAAAACCGGAGAGGTTGGTAGCTATCGGATTGCAGACCCCTGATCCTATAAACCACAACTAACAGTAGCCGTGGGGGGTTCCTATGGTGCCCTAGACCCCTTGTCACAGCCGGAGAACTACATAAGCCTAAAGAAGGAAAGGGGAAATCTAAACTGCCCCAGAGCAGACCCCAAAGCAATAGACAGCCCCCAACATGTATTGTCGGTGAAAAACAGATGAAAACACAGACAGAAAGACAGGCTGAGCAAACAATGGGGCCCAACTAACTAGATAGGACAGGATAGAAAAGATGCGGGCTGCAATCCACAAAAAACCCTACCAAAAATGTCCCAACCGTCTGATAGGGAAAAAGGCCCTGAAGTCGCTAGACTTCAAAATCACTATATCAGCACTCAGGTATATTCTGAAAACAGAGCAAAGAGATCAACTGATCAGAGACAAAAATGGAATTCAGCCAGTCCCAACCAGGACTGGCTGAACACAAACACTAAGCAAACCAGACAAAATCTCATGGAACAACAGCAGGGCAAAAACTTAGCTTTTAGTAGACAGGAACCAAGCTGGAAGCAAGAGCTCAGAGCAGAAAGGATCACCAGCAGCCCTGCAGGGCGTCGGGTGCCTTATATCCACTCAGAAATTCCTGGTTTCCAATCACACTCTGCCTGTTCAGATTACAGGTTCTTTCCATCCCAATCAATTTCACTACCTCTCTTCACCAGCAGAGGGAGTTCATCAGACATCAAAGGTGAAGGGAGAATGAACTCACAACAGGTGCCCTTCTGGACATTCCTTTAAGGTTCAGCTTTGCAACCATACTGCCCCCCGAAACCAAATACTTTGCCTTCATGGACGCTGTTCGGAGGGTCATGGGAATAACGCCGCCTGATCGGCAGTTGGCATAATTTATGGTGGAAGGTCCAACGGTATATGATCGTCTTCAATTTTAGAATTTTAGACTTTTTTTTATTTTAGATTTTTAGTCCAGCCTTTCTTGACTTTATAAGGGCATGACATACCTATATCTGTGTCTCCTCCTCCTTTTACTCCTCCACCTCTTTTCTATATGTAGTTGACCTTTTCCATATGTTATTTTTGTCTTCTGAGCATTTTTGTCTGTTTTGGGACACCTTTTAAGGTGTTTTGTAATTGTTTTCTATGTGTTTGTATGTGTTTGTGTTTGCCTGCCATTGTTTTCAATGAGGCTCGACTTGCCTCCTGTTCGACGAACTGAACTCGAACACTAGCGGGGTGGCTCAACACTACTCCTGATATATAGATGTACATTTTTAATGTTTAAACTATGCTATATATACCTGGTATCTGGTGATACTGTACCCTTTCTGCCAGGAAGTCCTCCTCCACCCACCACTCTAAGTGTATCATTGACACATGGAACATTGCCTGTTGTGAGTTCATTCTCTGGTTCACCAGTTGTGAGTTCCCCTTCTAGACTCCTTCTGGTGGTGACGGGAGGTGGTGCGGCTGGTTTGATCGGTGGAGATCTGCCACCTGAGAATGAGGATGACGATTGGATCTCAAAATTCTCAGATTGGATTTAAGACAGCCGACGCCCTATTCAGTTGCTGGTGATTCCTTCTGGCTTGTCAGCTCTTGGTTTTCAGCGCTGTTCCAGTCATCTAAAGCCAAGTTTTTCTGCTAATGTTCACACTTGATTTTGTTGGTCTATTCAGTTTTTTGTGTGGTCTGCCAGCCCCCGCTGGGGGCTGAGCTGAATTTCCACTCTTATTTATCAGTATTTAGCTAATTGGCTTTTTGCCTCTTACTAGTTTGGTCTCTTCTTGCTCTGTCTCAGAATATTCCAGAGTGCTTATATAGTGGGAGAAGTCTAGTGACTTCAGGGTTAATTTTGCTATCAAGTGTTGGACATTATTTTTGTAGGGTTTTTTGCAGGTTGCAGACAGTGACTTGCCTTTCCTTTCCTGTCTAGTTAGTTTGGGCCCCATCATTTGCTCTGCCTACTTTCCTGCCTGTGTTTGTGCCTTCATCTTGTTTCACCGTCAATACATGTGTGGGGGCTATCTATTCCTTTGGGGTCTGCTCTGGGGCAGTTAGTTTTCCCTTTTCTTGCTTTAGGCTTATGTAGTCCTCCGGCCGTCACGAGGCATCTAGGAACATCGTAGGCACGCTCCACGGGTACTGCTAGTTGTGTGGTAAGATCAGGGATCTGCAATCTGCATAGTTACCAACTTCCCTGGTTTTCTGTGGCTTAGCTTGTTTTGTTTTTTTTCTCCTCGGTGACCCATTCATAACAGAATCACCAGCCATACCACAGATTCTAGGGTACTCAAAAGCAGGAAAGAATTGTTAAAAAAAAAAAAAAAAGTGTCAGAATTTTTTTTTTATATGTATATTTTTTCCTCTTTTTCTCTGGGGCCGTAGGAGGATTTTTTTTTTTTTAATGGAGATTAAGCAATTGTCTGATCGTGTGGAGCAGCTCACTGCTGAAGTGCGGGGAATTTCCGCCTATCTCGTTCATTCACATGCTGCTGAACCAAGGATCCCTACTCCTGATGTGTTTTTTGGGGATCGGTCTAAATTTTTGAATTTTAAGAATAATTGTAAATTATTTCTTGCCTTGAAGCCTAATTCATTGGGGAGCTCTGCGCAGCATGTTAAAATTGTCATCTCTGACCTGCGCGGCGATCCCCAGGATTGGGCGTTTTCTTTGACACCTGAAGATCCTATTCTGACTAATGTGGATGCATTTTTTCAAGCCTTGGGGTTGTTGTATGATGAACCTAATGCTATTGATCAGGCTGAGAAAGCCCTATTGGCATTGAACCAGGGTCAGGATTTTGCAGAGTTATACTGTCAAAATTTCCGAAAGTGGGAGGTCCTTACTACATGGAATGATAGTGCCTTGGCAGCTCTCTTTCGGAAGGGTTTGTCAGAAACCATAAAAGATACTATGGTGGGATTTCCTGTTCCCTCTGGTCTTGACGATTCTACGTCATTAGCCATTCAAATTGATCGGCGTTTACGTGAACGCAAAACTACACGAGAGGCGCTGCCACCTTTTGAACAAATGTCTGAACCCATGCAATGTGATAGAGTTTTGTCAAGGGTGCAATGTCAGGAGTTTAGAAGGCGTAATAAGCTGTGTTATTTCTGTGGAGACGTCTCTCATACCATTTCTGTCTGCCCAAAACTAAACGTTTTGCACACACATTTGCTGTGGGTTGTATACAACCTAAGTTTCTTTTGGCAATTACTCTGATCTGCGCCTTATCCACATTTTCCAAGAAAGGCTTTTGTGGATTCAGGAGCAGCATTGAATCTGATGTATTTGGACTTAGCTAAACATTGTGGTTTTTCCATGATGTCTCTGCGGACGCCTATTCCTTTGAGGGGTATTGATGCTACTTCTTTGGCGGAGAATAAACCTCAGTTTTGGACCCAGGTGACGATGCGGGTTGCCCCAGACCACCAAGAAAATTGTAAATTTTTGGTGCTGCATAATTTGCATGATACTATTGTTCTGGGTTTTCCTTGGTTGCAAATTCATAATCCAGTTTTGGATTGGAAATCTGGGTCTGTGGTGAGTTGGAGTTGTCAGTGTGTTCTTAGAGACACTCCTGTTTTCTCCACCTCTCCTCAGTATCATGATATTCCTGATTATCTAGCCAATTTTTCTGATGCATTTAGTGAGAGCAAGTCTGCGTCTTTGCCTCTTAATAGGAGTTATGACTGTGCAATTGAGTTGATGCCTGGGTGTAAATTTCCCAAGGGTCAGCTTTTCAATTATCAGTACCCGAACATGATGCTATGCAATCCTATATTAAGGAGTCATTGGAGAAGGGTCATATTAGACCATCCTCGTCACCTTTAGGTGCTGGTTTTTTTTTGTGGCCAAGAAAGATGGTTCATTCAGACCGTGTATTGATTATCGTTCCCTTAACAAGATGACGGTTAAATATCAGTATCCGTTACCTCTGATGTCTGATTTATTCTCCAGAGTTAAGAGTGCCTGCTGGTTTACTAAGCTTGACCTCAGGGGGGCGTATAATCTTATTCACATCAAGCACGGAGATGAATGGAAGACGGCGTTTAATACTTCGGAGGGACATTTTGAGTACCTGGTGATGCCTTTTGGGCTCACTAATGCCCCTTCTGTCTTCAAGTCCTTTATGAACGATATTTTCCGTGACTTTGTGGATACTTGTTTGATCATCTATCTGGATGATATTTTGATCTTTTCTAGTGATTGGGATTCTCATGTGGAACACGTCCGGACTGTGTTCCGGATTTTGAGGGAGAATTCCCTGTTTGTTAAGGGATCGAAATGCCTCTTTGGTGTACAGAGGATTTCATTTTTGGGATTTATCTTATCTCCATCGACTATTGAAATGGACCCGGCCAAGGTACAGGCCATTTATGATTGGGTTCAGCCTACTTCTTTGAAGGCCCTCCAGAAGTTTTTGGGTTTTGCTAATTTCTATCGTAAATTTATAGGTAATTTTTCAGGTATTGTCAAACCACTGACTGATCTGACCAAGAAGGGCACTGATGTGCTGAATTGGTCTCCTGAGGCTATCTCAGCATTTCAGGAGCTTAAGCAGAGATTTACTTCAGCTCCAGTTTTACGGCAACCTGATGTCTAACTTCCATTTCAGGTGGAGGTAGATGCTTCTGAGATTGGTGCAGGAGCTTTTTTGTCCCAAAAAGACCCTGTGACTTCTAAGATGAATCCCTGTGCCTTCTTTTCTCGAAAGTTCTTCCCATCTGAACGCAACTATGACGTGGGGAATCGGGAATTGTTGGCCATGAAGTGGGCATTTGAGGAGTGGAGACATTGGTTGGAGGGAGCTAGACATCAAGTTGTGGTCCTCACCGATCACAAGAATTTGATTTATCTGGAGTCGGACAAAAGCTTGAATCCTAGACAGGCTAGATGGGCCTTGTTTTTCATGCGTTTTAATTTTGTGGTCTCTTTTCTTCCGGGCACTAAGAATGTTAAGGCAGACGCCCTTTCTAGGAGTTTCTTTGCCGATTTTCTTAGTGTGACTGAGCCTACTACTATCCTAGGTGAGGGGGTAGTTCTTTCTGCCATTTCGCCCAATTTGAGACGCGCCTTGGAGGAATATCAGGAGGATAAACCTGAGCGTTGCCCTATGGGAAAATTGTATGTTCCTGACCAGTGGAGAAAGAGAGTGATATATGAAATTCATTGCTCCGCATTGGCTGGTCATCCAGGTATTTTTGGTACCAGAGATTTGGTGAGTCGGTCCTTTTGGTGGCCTGCCTTATCTCGTGACGTCAGGAATTTTGCACAGTCCTGTGGGACTTTTTCTTGGTCTAAATCCTGTTCTCGTTCTAGTGGGTTGCTGATGCCCTTGCCGGTGCCCAAGAGGCCATGGACCCATATCTCAAAGGATTTTATTTCTGATCTTCTTGTCGCTCAGAGAATGACTGTTATCTAGGTGATTTGTGATAGATTTGCGAAGATGGTCCATCTTGTACCACTCCCTAAGTTGCCATCATCCGCTGAGTTGGTGCCCTTGTTTTTACAACAGGTGGTTTGGTTACATGGGATTCCTGAGAACATTGTGTCCGACAGAGGAGTCCAGTTTGTTTCCAGATTCTGGAAAGCCTTTTGTTCCAATCTGGGAATTCAGTTATCCTTCTCCTCCGCGTTTCATCCCCAGACCAATGGACAGACTGAGAGAAGAAACCAGACCTTGGAGTCAAATTTGAGATGTTTTATATCTGCTGATCAGGATGATTGGGTCTCATTTTTGCCCTTGGCCGAATTCGCACTGAACAATAGAGCTAGTTCTGCCACTTTGATGTCACCCTTTTTCTGTAATTTTGGGTTTCATCCTCGATTCTCTCCAGGGCAAGTGGAATCTTCGTCCTGCCCAGGTGTGGACACTGTGGTTGTGAGAATGCAAAAGATATGGGACCTAGTGGTGGATAAGTTGTCACTCTCTCTTAGGAAAAGGCCCAGCGATTTTCCAACCGGCATAGGACCATTGGTCCCCGGTTTAAAGTGGGTGATATGGTTTGGTTGTCGTCTAACAATATTCCTATCAAGGTTGCATCTCCTAAATTTAAGCCAAGATTTATTGGTCCTTATAAGATTTTGGAAATTATTAATCCTGTTTCGTTTCGATTGGCCCTTCCAGTTACGTTCAAGATCCATAACGTATTTCACAAATCTCTGTTGAAGAGGTTTGTTGAGCCAGTGGTTCCTATGGCAGCACCTCCTGACCCTGTGTTAGTCAAAGGCAATGTGGAATATGAGGTAGAGAAAATATTGGATTCTCGTTTGGTTAGACGGAGACTCCAGTATTTGACCAAATGGAAGGGTTATGGTCAGCAGGATAATTCTTGGGTCTCTGCCTCCGATATTCATGCCAATAGATTGGTTCGTGCTTTTCACTGGGCCCATCCTGATCGGCCTGGTGGCGTGGATGAGGGTTCGGTGACCCCTCCTCAAGGGGGGGTACTGTTGTGAGTTCATTCTCTGGCTCTCCAGTTGTGAGTTCCCCTTCTGGACTCCTTCTGGTGGTGACGGGAGGTGGTGCGGCTGGTTTGATTGGTGGAGATCTGCCACGTGAGAATGAGAATGACGATTGGATCTCAGGATTCTCAGATTGGATTTAAGACAGCCGATGCCCTATTCAGTTGCTGGTGATTCCTTCTGGCTTGTCAGCTCTTGGTTTTCAGCGCTGTTCCAGTCATCTAAAGCTAAGTTTTTCTGCTAATGTTCACACTTGATTTTGTTGGTCTATTCAGTTTTTTGTGTGGTCTGCCAGGCTGAGCTGAATTTTCACTCTTATTTATCAGCATTTAGCCAATTGGCTTTTTGCCCCTTACTAGTTTGGTCTCTTCTTGCTCTGTCTCAGAATATTCCAGAGTGCTGATATAGTGGGAGAAGTCTAGTGACTTCAGGGTTAATTTTGCTATCAGAAGTGTTGGACATTATATTTGTAGGGTTTTTTGCAGGTTGCAGACAGTGACTTGCCTTTCCTTTCCTGTCTAGTTAGTTCGGGCCCCATCATTTGCTCTGCCTATTTTCCTGCCTGTGTTTGTGCCTTCATCTTGTTTCACCGTCAATACATGTGTGGGGGCTATCTATTCCTTTGGGGTCTGCTCTGGGGCAGTTAGTTTTCCCTTTTCTTGCTTTAGGCTTATGTAGTCCTCCGGCCGTGACGAGGCATCTAGGAACATCGTAGGTACGCTCCACGGCTACTGCTAGTTGTGTAAGATCAGGGATCTGCAATCTGCATAGTTACCAACTTCTCTGGTTTTCTGTGGCTTAGCTTGTTTTGTTTTTTTTCTCCTCAGTGACCCATTCATAACAATTGGCCCACATGTGTGATTATTTCTTGCGGATCTTCTTTTTATATTGTGGTGTGATCCATCCTGAGCATGTGAGAGTCTGTGGGTTACTCCTGCAATTTATATGTAGATTTAAAAATTACCCTAACACTGTATACAGCTCTACACTTGTGATACATTTCCCATTTACTGCATTTTATATTCTGGTCTAATCCAAACTGACCAAGTGAGAGTCTGTTTCTGACTGTGGAAATAAATACTGAGATTGACAATGACTCCTACACTGTATACAGCTGTACGCTTCAGTTCCATTACCGTTTTATGGCTTTTTATATTGTGTTGTAATCCATACTGAGCCTGAGAGCGTCTGTGTCTGCCTCCTGAAATATATACGGAGATTTAGAATGTTTAAACTATGCTATATATACCTGGTATCTGATGATATTGTACCCTTTTTCTACTTTTTATATTCTTGTCTAATCCATACTGAGCCTGTGAGCGTCTCTGTGTGACTCATGAAATATATAGGGAGATTGACAATTATCCTTTGACTGTATAGACCTGTACGCTTCTGATACAGTACCATATATCTGATGTTACTTTGGGTACATTTTCTCCAAAATTTGTAAGTATGGTGGAAGAGGCCGCGGACGTGGGGGGGCCAGCTGGTACTGATGGTGGTGGTGCATCTGCTGGTAGTGGCAAAAGCACAATAGCAGCTAAGGCAGGAGGTGTTGAGCCTGCCTCATGGTCTGGCTCCGGAACGCCTGGAAGGCTACCTTTTCTGAGAGTAGGTTAACCGCTTTTAAAGCCGGAGCATCAGGAACTGGTTTTGGCTTACATTGCCGAAACAGACTCCATCAAATATGCCCTCCTCTTCTGAAGTTTCAAAAAATGCAAGCACTGAGTCGTCAATTGCTGGCTCCTGGTCAGGAAGAACCCCTTTCCTTGTGTCCTTCACCCCCACCAAAAGTGAATGATGCAGCAGGCCACACTTCACATTAGTCCATGTAGCTCTTTCCCACATACCATGCCTGGGTTATCAAGTCAAATCGTGAATTCCCCAGTCCAAGATGAATCTGACATCGAGAGTGGGTGGCCAGCCAGGGCAGTGGGGTTAATCGGTATCGGGCCGGGGTCTCAGAGGGATGTGTCACGGTGGTGGTGACCCGGTCCATGGGCATGGGCGTCCATGCAATGGGGTGAATAACGTTTATAGGTGAATGATACGTGACGCCACCTGTGGTTTCTGATCAGATTGACCAGTGCTGCAGTGTCGCTTCTCTGGGACAGATATTGTGGTGCAGCTAAGATGTAGAAGCCCTGCACAGGTAGGGCCATAGTCGCAGGGCAGATGAAAGAGTTGGTAGATGGTGTGCAGTGCAGGATGTAGCAGAGCCGTGCGTCAGGCGCAGGAGAAAGATGACAGACACAGTCGTGCAGTTCCTTTACCTGTACTTGATAAGTGCTGTCCAGGACCCAGAGTACAGATGGAGAAGGAGTTGGTGAGCCTGGAAGCAAATTAGGAATTCTCTCTCTGCAGATAGGTAGTGTGGCCTCTGTTCCAGCGCTTATCTGAGGTACTCGCAGTACTGAGTTCACTGAAGTTCCCCCTGTTGACTCTCTTTTGAAACTTTCTCGTATGGCAGGCATCCGTAGCCTTTTCCTTCTGGCTCACACAAGTCGCTGCTGGGGCCTCCGAGCCTTAGTTGGGAACAGAGCATTTACAGCTGCTACTTCCTCTGGTTTCTGCTGCAGGACCGTCAGTGTCCCTACAAACTCGGAGACCGGAATCCGTACCATGAGCTCCAGCTTGGAGTGAGCCTTAACTCTGCTCATCCTCCAGCTCCCCTTCTCACATCCACACACTACCCCTTCCCTTTACAGACTGCCCTAACTTCCCTCCTCCCGATCACAGAGAGCAGCTCCTCAGCAGTCAGGTTCAGAGCTCTCCCTGCTGGCCTGGAGTGGGAACTGTGTTGTGCGTTGGTTTAACTGCTAGAGAGATCCTTCGTTGCTCCCAAGCATGACATCACACTCCCTAGGAGGGAGGTAATGCCACTGTGGCGACCGTACTCCTGGGGGCGCCACAAGTGCACTGATGCTCAGCCACTGCTAGATGATTCTGCTGGTACATTGACCCAGACCTCTACATTCCCCCTGCACTCTACACAGCCAGAATCTGACCCTGATGAAACTCAGATTCCCCTTCCCGCATACTATACCACCTTACACGGTGACAAAGAGGAAGATGCAGATGAAAGTGCAGATTCCTTGAGCAGGTGGGGGGCATACTCATGGATGATGGCACTGGCACAGGGCCCCTCATAGTACGCAAAAGTGTCTCTGCCGGTGGCAGGGCCACCCCACCCGCTGTCAGACACACCACCGTAGTATGAGAGGCCCTGTACCAGTGCCGTCGCCAACGAGTGGGCCCCCCCGCTTGCTCAGGATCACAGCACTTGCAAAGTTGAAATACTTACCTCTCCCTGCTCCACTGCCGTGACGTCTTCCGCGTTTCCTGACAGTGACATTCTGGTCAGAGAGCGCGATGACATCACGTCTGTACGCCCTCTGCCTAAACAGTCCAAGTGCAGAGAGATGGAAGATGGGGACGACGAGGAGTCCAGACTAGTACAGGGATTCCCTAGCGAGGAGACTTATTTAGTTGTTTTAAAGGTTGGGAGCAATTTTTGGGGAGCACTATACTCTGGAGAATGATATATGGGGCCCACCATACACTGGAGCATTCCAAAGGTGGACATCACACACTGGAGCAGCATTTACACGGCCCATTATACACCGGAGCATTAGAAATGGGGCCCATTATATATGGAGCATTATTTGGGCCCATAAGACAGTGGAGCTTCATCCATGGGGACCAACATACACTGTAGCATTATGTGGAGCTCATCATATACTGTATGGAACATTATATGGGACCAATGATTCTTTATGGAGAAATATATAGGCCTCATTACTCTGTATGGCGCACTATGCGGTGGCCATAATACTGTATGGAGTAATATACTGTCCGTTTTTGGAGCTATTGGAGAATTTAAAATGGATATCAGTCATGTGATGTAAGAAGTGAAGTATTTTTCATTGTACTATACCGCTATTTCTCTGCCGTATCAGAGGATCATGAATTGTGGCATGTGTTAAAGGAGCCCATTGACACTCTTTGGCCCTGGGCCCACGAAAATCTGGAGCCAGCCCTACCCCCCCCACAACTTTAGCCAAATAACCCCCTGTTTTCAATGCCTAACTATTATTATAAAGTAAATTAAGGTTGACAAACTTAAGTAATAAGAATTGATGTTTTTGGCATTAAAATGGGCCCTGTAGGTGTGTTTCCTGTTCTCCACTCACTGCCGACTTTTCTTCCCCATTGACTTGCATTGGGTTTCGTGTTTCAGTCGGCCTTCGACTTTTCACGATAATTGCAAGATTTCGTTCAACCCGACTTTTGCGAAAGTCGGGTTTCATGAAACCTGACTCGTCCCGAAAAAAGGCAAAGTCGCTCATCTCTACTTATGACCATGTGGTATTTAATTTTTTTTTAATGAATTAGCAAAAATTTCTACATTTCTGTTTTTTTTTCAGTCAAGATGGAGTGCAGAGTGTACATTAATGAGAAAAAAATGAACTTTTTTGAATTAACCAAATGGCTGCAATGAAACAAAGAGTGAAAAATTTTAAAGGGGTCTGAATACTTTCCGTACCCACTGTAATATCTCTGGTCCAAAGAGGCAGGCCATGAATGACTATATTGTGAAAAGTTCGGCAAAGGATCATATCAGACCACCCTCTTTCCCCATTGCTGCATGGTATTTCTTTTTAAAAGAGAAAGACGGGCTCTTGCGTACCTGCCTAGATTTCCGCAAACTCCTTCTCATCCTAGACCTCTTTAATCAGATTGTAGGTGCAAAATGGTTTTCTAAACTAATTCTCAGGGGGGCGTATAATCTCATTCATATTAAAGAGGGGGATGAGTGGAAAACAGCTTTCAGTACACCTGAGGGACATTATGAGAACATTGTGATGACATTTGGGTTGACGAATGGGGCATATAACATTCTTTGATCACTTTCTATTCCGATTTTTGAGAGGAAAAATTAACAAAATCCAGAAATGTAGGAATTTTTTTTATTTTAATTTTTTTAAGCTGTTCATCTTGTGATAAAATTGATAAGGCAGCTTTATTCTTTGGGTCAGTACGATTACAGCAATACCACTTTATCATTTTTTTTATGTTTTGTCGCTTTTGCACAATAGAAACTATGTTCTAGAAAAAAAATTTTGGCTCGCTATATTCGGTGAGCTATAATTTTTTTATTTCTCCTCTGACAGAGTTGTATGGCAGCTTGTTTTTATGGGACAAGATGTTGTTTTCATTTAGAATATTATTTCCATTTGACTTTTTGTCCACGTTTTATTCCACTTTTTGTTCAGCTGTCTGATGAAAAAGCATAGTTTTTTGCCACTTTTTTATTTAATTTTTATACAGTGTTCACTGCAGGGGTTAACTAGTATGACATGACCGTTTTATAGGTAGGTTTGTTCTGGACGTAGCGATACCAAATATGTGTTTTAATTTTTTTTTTTTACATAAATGTGTGTGTACTCTGATTGCTGATATACTGCAGTGCAATGCACCAACATTGCTATGCATTATACCTGTCAATGCTGCACTGACAGAAGCCTCTTAGATCATGCTCCTGACATGGTCTAACAGGCTTGCCATATCTGGCTGACTCGGATATAGTCATGACGATCTAGCTCTCGCCATGACATTGCGTAGGTGCCGATTGGAAGTGAGACGGCGCCCCCTCCCATTTCCAGCCTTCTAAATGCTGCAATTGATATCGATCTCAACATTTAGGGGATTAAATGGCTTGAGGCTGGCATTGCTGCTTGCAGTGACAGCCGGTTCTAGGCTTTGACTTTAGCCGAGCTCCCGTTGACGATCCCTCTGCACGATTGCTATGACGTACCCATACGTCAATGGTTGGAAACTTCTATCCGACCATGATGTATGGGTATGAAAAGAACATCATGAAGGGGTTTAAGAATACCTCTTTTCTGATTATACTGTTCTAGGTTTTACCATATGCACATGTTGAGTATTTGGTGAGTTTTTTACCTCCGTATTTGTAAGCCAAAACCAGGAGTGGGTAAAAAATGTAGAAATTGTGACAAATTACTTTTCCTCTGACTGTTGCACTCCTGGTTTTGACTCACCAAATACTCAATCTGTGAACATGTCCTAAGGGTAAATTACAGGGACCAGTCTATTTCTTATTAACTGAAATGGCTCAAGTATATATGAATAGGTGTTGTCAAAGTGTACAGCAGACTGTATTTTGAGCCCTAGTCATTAATAATTAACACACTTTTAATGAATATATAAGCAATAGAAGTGCTCCAGTCACAAATAAAAAGAACTTTCAACAATAAGTCTGCCATGTTTCTTCATCAAACATGTAAGCAAAGCAGCACACTACTTTAAAAGAACTTACCTGTCCTCTAATGAGCTGCAATTACATAGAGCAGTTTAGTTTGGATACACTTCAAAACATGCAGCGCCTTTTGGTGGGATTTGTGATTTTGAAGATTTAAATTCTGGAGATCCTGGTCAGAATGATGGGTGGACTCAAAGTTCACCAGTCCAAGACTACAACGAAGAAAAAAAGGCAAAAAGTCTAGCAACCGCAAACATTTTTTTTCTTAGAAAAACAAGTGAGGAAATATTATTAAAAATATTTATTTAAATGCTCTAAAAACAAGAAAATACATAGCATTAGGCCTGTGCATTTCGAGCTCAAAATGCGTTGGCCTGATGCTATGTTTTTTCTTGTTTTTAGAGCTTTCAAATGATGTTTTTAATATTTTTACACTTGTTTTTCTAAAAAAAAAAAATTGTTTGCAGTGGCTGGACTTTTTGCCTTTTTCTCTTCATGTCTGCTTACCTGAGACTGATGCCAGAATTTGTCTGTGCACCAAACTCCTTGTAGATCATTTCCTGCAAAGGTGAGCTAATGTGAACTGTGTTTATTTGAATGGTCACGCAGTGAATATGTCACTTAAAAGCCACTTCTGCAAATATTTAAATTTAATCTGAAATTAGGTCACTATGATTTGTGGTTATGAAAATATTAGTAGTTTGACAAGTATCCAAAAATTAGCATTTTTCCGATTTTGAAAAAGCTTGTTCTGCTACAAAAAGTTAATAAACAATATTTTCCATGTACAACTGTATCATTATTCAACATTTATTTTGTTAGAATGATGTAAGGGTTCAAATTTGAGCAGGAATTTTCCATGTTTGTTGAAAGAAGTGACAAAACTTATTTTGAAGGGCCACAATGAACAAAAAATTGACCAGCACCTCCGAACAGAATAAAGCAAGTGTGAACAGGTGCAAGCTGCTATGATTGCATAATATACCAACGAAAGAATACAGCAGCACTCTGTAAGTGCTAAGATGTTTGAAAACATTGAAATTTGAACTGCATTACTGCTATATAGACTATACATAAAAATTAAGGTACTTGGCACATAAATTGGCCAATTCACGTGTGCCCAATAACCACGGCAAGGTGATCTTTCTTTGATGGGACCCTGAACCTAATTTTTAGCAAACAAATCCAAAGGGCCGGTAGGTAAGGGAGTGCACAGTGAGAAAAGGTGGCAGTCTCTTCTTTGTACAGTAGCTGGTCATGGCCACAGCTTTCAAGATACCCAGGGAGGCAAGTGCTGCTGAATTGAGGCAATCCTGCCTTACCCATGATGTGAGAGAACATGTCTGATCACATGTGTTGTGAGCAAACCACAAGATGAGTTATCCTTTCCATGGGGCACATGACAGAACTGAGAAATCTGAGATTTGTATATTATGTTTGAGAAATATTCTAAATCTTGCTCTTTACCTCTGTGTATTATGTTTGAAACATTTTCTAAATCTTGCTCTTTACCTCAGTTGAGAGTTCAATATGCCAAAGTTTTGTGTTTATCACATGGGCAGGCTGAGTAGTAGCTTGTCTGGCAAATGATAATGGGAAACCCATGTAAAAATCAGTAGATTCAGAACAGGAGCTTAAATATGAGGCAGGTGGATGGTTAAATGTGGGCCCAGGTGAAACAGGTAATCTTTTCCTGGAAAAACAAAGCACATAAACACTTTAGAAGAACTAAAACTGGCAATAGGGAATAGGAATTAATGAACTTGAATGACCAGCAGCCCCATCCAGGATTAACTTCAGGAAACCAAAGGCACAAGTTAACCACCAAGGTTCTGGCCAGAACAGCAACAGAAGTCCCAGAGAATCACAAAAAAACACAGAAACAGATGGAGGATATCACAGTGCTCAAAAGACTGAAACATAAAACCTGTTCTCTTGTTACAGTGGAGTTTGAGCTTCTGCATCATCTGTGTGTGCAGCAATTACCGTGACATTCCCAGTGTCAAGTTTAGTCATCCAAAGGCCGTAGTCACACTAGTGTATAGAATCTGATGTGAGAACATCAGATGCATAATGACACTCGGCTCCAGCTCTGGTGCGAGTGTCAGCCGAGTGTCGGTGCACTGTGCTACAATCCTCTGACAAGAGAGAATTGGAGCATAGGTCTGGAGGAGATAGAGAAATTAATTTCTCCATTGCCAGCATCCACGGGATTCACGCTGCACTTGGGTGATATCCGTGTGCAGTACGATATTTCACACGCACCCATAGACTTGTATGGGTGCTTGCGATTCGATTCTTGCAGCTATTCACAGCATGCTGCGATTATTTTCTCTCCTTCTCTTCTGATATCTTCCCCTCCTCCTTCAAACACTATCATTACTCCATTATTTAAAAACCCTCGCTCGATCCATCCTGCACTAGTAACTACCAAACCAGTTGTGGGGAGGTTGAGCTGGGTACGGTTCTGTCTGTATTGGGAGACAGAGAGATTGACATAAGGTGTCATTTGGCATTCTGCCCATCAGAGGTCACTGGAGAGCACCGACGGCAATGGTTATGTAACTGTCATATGAGGGTTACATAACTGTCAGAGGTCAAGGTGACTCTGATTGGGCAAAGGTGACTGTCAGGAGACAGTGGGCGGGGCTACCTGAACTGGCTGAATAAATACTGAGGTAAGCTTCTAGAAGCTTCAGTCAGCCAGGGGAGCTCACAAAGAAGCAGGGTCTGTCACACATAGGAGACCCCTCAGAGACTTTCTGACGGTAGAAAATGGTCACAGGGGGTGACCCGACAGCACATTGGTCAAAGGTAGAGATGGCCTGTGAGGGCCTTGTGTACGGTGGACTTTGAAAGGTGAAACGCCGTGGTGGATTGGCCTAGGGCAGCCACAGTGGATAGAGCCGCGAAGTATGCCTGATGGAGAAAGTGGACAAGTGAAGGTGCCCGGGCCTGTCTGCAGTGATAAAACAGTGGAAACCATCTGTCATATATGGTGCTGGTCGTCATAAGGGCGGCCAATAAAAGCAAACCCTGTTGAATACATTTCCTGCCTCTGTCTCTTCCCTGTCGACGTCAAGAAGCGGGTCACCCCCCATTCCTGAGTACAGCACACCTCCGCCGCCTACCAGCCACACCTCCTAAATACTACAGCATGCTACCCTCCGCCCCAGCCTGCCACCCGGACCCCTACACATTCTCAAATCTCCCTTTCATCTCTAAACTCTTGGAGCACCTGGTCTACTCCCGCCTTACCCATACCTCTCCACTCTCTCTCCTAGATCCATCACAGTCCAGCTTCCGCCCCCTACATTTGCAGAAACTGCACTCATCAAAGTGACCAATGACCTTTTGACAGTAAAACATAATGGTGACCACTCTCTACTAATTCTTCTTGACCTCTCTGCAGCTCTCGACACTGTTAACCACCTTCTCATGCTCTCTATGCGCCAATCAAAAGGACACTCTCTCCTTGTTCTCTCCTTGTTCTATTCCTATATTTCTGACCACTTCTTCAGTGTATCGTTCACTGGCTCCACTTTGTCTCTTCTTCCTTTCTCTATTAGGGTCCCTAAGGGTTCAGTCCTGGGCCCTCTTCTCTACTTGGCGTGAATTGGACAAACCATAAGCAAATGTGACTTTCAACACCATTTTTATGATGGTGACATAACTATGCACATCCCAAGTTGCGCCAATGCTCTGGAATGCTCTACCCCAAGGAATTATAACTAACCACAGCTTACACAGTTTTAGGTGCTCCCCAAAAACACATCTGTTTAGGGCGGCCTATCCCATTCCTTAATCAAAGTCCTTTTACATATATCCATTCACTCCTTCTCTGAACATAGCCATCCATCAAACTCTATCGCTCCTAAAATCACTACAGATGTTTGGTGAATAGCTCATGAAGCCTTTATCTACCCCTTATTTCCTCAAGATGGCTGGACCATCACTGTACTGTACTGTACTTTGTATCTCCCCTACCTCATTGTAGATTGTAAGCTCTTGTGAGCAGGGTCATCAATATCTTTGCACTAATTATTGTATAATCGATAAGTTTGTTACTTATGACTATTGTATAAGAACTGTTGAATTGTACAGCGCTGCAGAATATGTTGGGGCTATATAAATAAAGATTATTATTATTATTTTCACATGCTGAATTGGAATTAGAAAATAATCACAGATCTGCACTGTCCCATAGTATACCATAGTTCCGAGTGCAATACAATTTTTTTAACGGATTGCACTCATTTATTCTTTCTTGTGAGCAAACCCAAATAGGAACTTATCAACAAGGTTGACCGCTGAAGGCAGCAAACAGAGAACATAATGGACGGAATGTATATCTCTCCCAGAAAGTTAAGCTGAGCATCATATTAAAACAGGGTAGTAGTACTAGTTGGTGCTGCAGCTTAGGTGCTAAGATGTTTAGTTTATGATAGTTATGGGGCCATGTTTTATTGGAGTGATGAGGAGGATTTTGTGGTAGAACTCCTGCTCCAGTATGGGTTTTGATGAAGGCTTAGCCAGCTCAGCTAAGAGACCATTTTTAAAAATAATTGGGCTAATCCAATAGTCAATACACAGTATTTCATTAAATAATTTTGCCCCAATTAAACATTATATTTTTTTTACACAGAGGATATAAATGGGGTATTAAATGCTGCTTTCAATTTGCCTGCAGTACGCCAGTGGATATTGTCAATTTTTCTAAAGTATATTCATAGGAACCTGTAACCAATCCTCAAGTTACAGTGGGTACAGAAAGTATTCAGACCCCTTTAAATTTTTCACTGTTTGCTTCATTGCAGCCATTTGGTAAATTTAAAGAAGTTAATTTTTTTCTCATTAATGTAAACTCTGAACCCCATCTTGACTGGAAAAAAAACAGAAATGTAAAAATTTTTGCAAATTTATTAACAAAAGAATAACTGAAATATCACATGGTCATAAGTAATAAAAAATAGGTGAAGTGTGGATTTTGACATTGTGGTATCCTGATGAAGATCTTGTACTTTGAAATGCGTTGAATGAATCCACAATTTAATGGCTACATGTTTTGGGCCCTGAATCATTCAGCAGCGCAGATTAAATCCACACGTCACCCATTTTTTTTTTTATCTCTGGTTGGTCATGAGTGGACCGGTGGATCTGCTGCAGTGGATATCTCTATAAGCCTGTTTTGTGGCTCAAATTGGTGAGTACAATTTAATCAATCTAATCATTTGTTTCCCAGATAAGACCCTATTGCGCTATTTTCTCCAGCAGCACATAATGGTCAAAAGTATTCAGACACTTTGATCAGACACTCATATTTAAGTCACATGCTGTCCATTTCCTTGTGATCCTCCTTGAGATGGTTCTACTACTTCATTGGAGTCCAGCTGTGTTTAATTAAACTGATAGGACTTGATTTGGAAAGGCACACACCTGTCTATATAAGACCTCACAGCTCACAGTGCATGTTAGACCAAATGAGAATCATGAGGTGAAAGGAACTGGCCAAGGATCTCAGAGACAGAATTGTGGCAAGTTACAGATCTTGCCATGGTTACAAAAGAATTTCTGCAGTACTCAAGGTTCCTAACAGCACAGTGGCCTCCATAATTTTTAAATGGAAGAAGTGTGAGACCACCACAAGTCTTCCTAGACGTGGCCATCCAGCCAAACTGAGCAATCGTGGGAGAAGAGCCTTGATGAGAGAGGTAAAGAAGAACCCCAAGATCACTGTGGCTGAGCTCCACAGATGCAGTGGGGAGATGGGAGAAAGTTCCACAAAGTCAACTATCACTGCAGCCCTCCACCAGTCGGGCCTTTATGGCATAGAGGCCCGAAGAAAGCCACTCCTCAGTGCCAGACATATGAAAGCCTGCATAGAGTTTGCTAAAAAACAAATGAAGGAGAAATAAGATTCTCTGGTCTGATGAGATGAAGATAGAAATTTTTGGTGATAATTCTAAGAAGTATGTGTGGAGAAAACCATGCACTGCTCATCACTTGCCCAATATAATCCCAACAGTGAAACGTGGTGGTGGCAGCATCTTGCTATGGGGGAGTTTTTCAACTGCAGGGACAGGATGACTGGTTGCCATTGTAGGAAACATGAGCGTGTCCAAGTACAGAGTAATCCTGGATGAAAACCTCTTCCTGAGTGCTCTGGACCTCAGACTTTGCCAAAGGTTCACCTTCCATCAAGACAATGACCCTAAGCATACAGCTAAAATAACAAAGGAGTGGCTTCAGAACAACTCTGTGACCATTATTGACTGGCCCAGCCAGAGCCCTGACCTAGACCCAATTGAGCAGGTTTGGAGAGACCTGAAAATGGCTGTCCACCAATGTTCACCATCCATCCTGATGGAACTGGGGAGGATCTGCAAGGAAGAGTGGAAGAGGATCCCCAAATCCAGGAGTGAAAAAATTGTTGCATCATTCGCAAGAAGACTCATGGCTGTACTAGCTCAAAAGGGTGCTTCTACTCAATACTGAGCAAAGGGTCTGAATACTTATCACCATGTGATTTTTCAGGTTTTTTTATAAATTTGCAAAAATTTATACATTTATGGGTTTTTTCAGTCAAGAAAGGGTGCAGAGTGTACATTAATGAGAAAAAAAAGAACTTTTTTGAATTTACTAAATGGCTGCAATGAAACAAAGAGTGAAAAATTTATAGGGGTCTGAATACTTTCTGTACCCACTGTATATACATGTCATGATCCAGGTTGGATCTGACAGATAAATGCACAAAGTAACCTTTTTTTTCCTTTGGCTGTGTTCCAAGGTTTGGTTTTTGCCCCTGGTGGCCATGAGGATTATTGCACTTGGTGTCTTTTGTTCTAAATTTGCCCCCCGGTGGTGGTGAGCGTCATTGCACTTGGTTACTTTAGTTTGTGCACGCAATTATGTTACAGGTTTGATTGCTCTATAAGAGAGTGTCAGGTGTGTCAATCAGTGTTAGTGATTAGTCCTCAGTTACATGTAAGCCTGGGTGAAGGATGGAGCTGAAAGAGAGTCCCAGGCAGCTCAGTGAGAGTCCTGGAGTGGCAGCTATGGTGTCTGCGAGGAGGGCTGGCATGGCTTGGTGGAGTGGCAGCTATGGTGTCAGCAAGGAGTTCTCGCATGGCTTGGTGGAGTGGCAGCTATGGTGTAGAGCTGCATTCATGATGCTGGATTTGGTTGCTGAAAAGCTGGACTCAACATGCTGGACTCTTTTGCGGAAAGCTGGACTTATATGCTGGACTCTGTTTTTTGGACAGCTACACATAGGTGGTGGACTCTGTTTGCTCCAAGGCTGCACTATGGAGTTTGACCCGGTCGAAGGAAAAGATGCACGCAGGTAGTGGGCTCTGTAGCTGGGAATGTAAGCAACAGAGCGAAGCTAAGTGGTGTTCCCCTGTTTTGACACTTTTCCTTATGTGTGTTTAGTGCAGTGGTGGGATTAGTTTCCGCACCGACCATTTCCCTAGTGAGGGTTTAGGTGCAGGGCGAGTTAGGGTTTAAAGGTATCCTGAGCGGCGCCCGGTGCGGAACCGTCCTAGGGAACACTAGGAGTGTAGAGACACTGACTCATGGGAGTGCAGGAGGTCTCCACGTCCCCATTCCCTATCGCAGGGCCACCATTGTAATTGTTACCCAGGTTTCCCTTATCGCTTAAATTCGCCTTCCTGGAGGCGGGGTTTCCAGATTTACATGTTACGTGTATTACCTAAATTCGCCTGTTGGAGGCAGTGTATCCAGCTGCACATGTTATTATTTAAATTTGCCCAACTGGAGGCGGTGTATCCAGGGTCACGCGTGTCATCTAAATCCGCCCTGCTGGGGGCGCTGTGTCCAGCCACGCGTGACCGTGACAATACATAAATGTGGCAACCTCTAATATTTAGGACATTTTCATGGTATTTCAGGTGTCATGTTTAAGAAGTAGTAGGCTGAATACATATACCTATTTATATGTAGAACCTTCTGCGTTCTACTTTGCAATAAATGACAAATGTAGCATTTTAGCTACTCCTAAACAATTTTGCAGTAATCCATAGCAGCTACTTGTCTGATAGTTCCCCTGCTGGTCTCTGCTGTTCATCCTATGTTAAGTTGTATCATTGCTACTGTGAGGATGTTTTGTCCATAGAGATATCAAAGTGGCTGGCATCAACTGGCCACTAAGGTCTGGAAACTTATTTTCATTAATGACAGTATATCGACATGTAGAATTTCCAGCAGCGAGTTGGGAAATCTTTGCCTATTTGTGACAATGCAAGTTATATTAAAGGTAGATCTCTCTTTTGGAAAAGATCCTGTTCTTTGAAATATAAAATGACTAATAAAATTCATTGCGATATCCTCATGCCAGACTCCTAGCAATTAGCTGTAGGAAGATGCCAATTCAAAATTAAAGTGGGTCTCTCTGTTTCAAAACCAATGTCAAATAATGCATAGGTTGTTGTGTCGGACCTTATTCTAAGAAGAGCCATATCTTTTAGTTTTAAAATCTACAGAATAGTTTTGAGGAAAATTGTCAGAGTCAGGGTTCCCCACACCATGCAGCCAGATCATAATACCTCATTTACTTTTGACATGCAAAAAGTATCCAGCAGGTTTTGAAACTAAGGGTCCCGTTACATTTAGCGATGCACCAGCGAGACTGACAACGATACAACCCGGTCAGGATAGCTAGTGCATCGCTAAATGGTCGCTAGTGAGCTGCCAAACAGGCAGATCTCACCAGCGATGCAGCAGCAGTCGGCGGTCGTTACTTACCTGTCAGACGCGGTGATGAAGACGTCCTCCCGCCCGTGTCCACGCGTCGCTCATCGGTGCCAGCAGGAAGCCAACAGGAAGCAGCTGACGAGAGAAGGCCCAAGACGTTCTCGCGCGATCAGCAATAGCCAGCGGGGGAGCCGGTCGGAGGTCAGTGTCACATATAGCGATATCGCTAGCAATATCGCTGCTGCGTCACAAAATCGGTGACGCTTCAGCGATATTGCTAGCGATATCGCTATGTGTGAAGCCCCCTTAAGTTAATTTTTTAGCTAAAGGTCCTGTTTGTGGACTTATGCTTGCTTTGACATATATTTTGGAGCTTACAATTTTTCTTTATGAGACACCTAAATGGGAAATCCAGCTCATCAATCAGTAAGATCACCCTTATTGCTGAATAACTAGACACCCTCTGAGTTTTGAAATAAACCATTGGGGCACATTTGCCTTTCACACAACCTTCCTATAGAACTAAGATACAACACAGAATTTTTACAGCTTAGTAACACTCCACCCTTGGTCAGAATTGTCACCCTACCTGGTGCCCATCTTTTTCCTGCCCTTGCCCTCTTTGCTCAGGCTGGTATTCCTCTACCCCCTTGCTTCAAAGATAGCTGCCAGAGTAAAAAAGTATAGACCATCTCTCCCCTTCCTTTTCCTATATCACAGCACAGAAAATGTAGGGGTGGCATGGGTTAGGATTCAGACTTCCTTCACCATGTCTTTGTGGCATCTTTGAGGCAGTAGAAAGTAACGCCTATCTGAGCAGAGGAGGCAGGAGTGGAAAAATGGAGAATACCAGTTAGAGGGATCATACAAGTGAAATGCACAGTCACTTTTTAGTCTAAGGCTAAATAGTTCACGCAAACAGTAGAATTTAAAACAAAATAGTGCTTTTTTATACTATAGAACACATTATGTATTCAAAATCTGATAGGATTATAAGATTATGCTAGATAATAAAGATTGTTGTTATCTTCACTAACCCTATTTAGGCTAAAAATTTTGGAAACGCAGCAGGAGTAGGTCCAGAATAAGCATAGCGACAGCTTTATGAATAGTGGTAAATGCAAATTGAGAATGATCAAATCTATAGTCTGAACCTTTTTATTTTTAAGTTCCTATGAGAGCTGTTAACCCCAGAGAGGTGAGGATATTGAATTCTGTGATTATTAGTGAGAGCAATTTTTTTGCTTTCGTGACATCAAAAAATGTTTTTATTTACTGCGCTTTTAAGACTCCAACGACAATATTACGTGAATGAGCAACTTGTAAATGATAATCCTGCTAGTTAGAAATCTTTGCTGCTTAGCAGCCCCAGAGGAGCCGCAGGCATCCAACGTCACTCACTGCATGGCTGCTGGAAACATTGCCTTTCTGAAATGGGAAAGTAAAAGATGAGAATACCTCTTTCTGTATTTCAAAATAAATTTTATAGCACGGCAAATTTCTGCTAAAGATGAACTAATAGCTGGGAAAAAAAGTGAATCTTAGAATCCGAAAAGCTATTTAACAGCTGAAAGGGTACTGCTGGGATTGGACTATTTTAAGGGATAGTGGTTTTATGACTGCTGTTCTGGAGTGGTGCAGCAGATAATGGGTCTGATGGCTGGCTGTGCTGTAAGGAGAATGGAAGCTCATATCAGCTGCCTCCTGACTACAGGTGACTGATTACTTCTTTCATTCTGAAAGCACAAAGCACAAACTGCCTTTTAAGTGTAAATATTTTATCATTGTTCTGTATGTGCACCGCTCTGACCAAAGTTATACAAAACTGGATCTGCTTTACAAAAATCACATACCCAACATTTGGCTTTAGGGGAAAATAGCCAGAAGAAAAATAGCAATTAGTGGGAGTGCTCCTACTGACAGAGAAGTAAGTATAAATTGCCTCATCAAGAAGTATCAGTGTAGAGTAAAAAATGAGAAAAGTGCATTAAAACATAACTTTTAATATGTTCAATAAAAAATAAACAAAAAAGTGCCACCTCTAAAATATGGGGGGCGAACGTCAGGGAGAATTACTCCAGAGGTGCTCCCGGAGGGTGCGTAATCCCGTAAGGGTAAATGGAAAGATATAGTTTCTTCTGCAGTGAGAGAAACCACATGAAATGGTTCAAGGAAACACTGTCATTGGTGAGAGATGTTGAAAGGGTGCCACTCCACAAGGTCACCTATTCACAACCATGCGATCTTAAATGCGTGTGAGTGCATGGGATGATTTGGAATCTCATACAACGGTGTGTCGACCCTGCCAAAAATAGGTGACAAAGACATAATATCATAGTCATGTGTGAAATTATAAAGTGTGGAACATTCTCATCAGTCCAGTGGTATACTTTCACAGAGGAGTATATCTTTCTTCCTGGTTGAATCCTCCAGAAGATAGAAGGTACGAACAATACCCTATAAGTCCCTATGAGGTTAGCTGTAAACTGCTCCCAGTACTCCCGCCATGACAAGGGCAGTCCACAACTACCCGTGAGCTGCCTTCATGGTTATGCCTCAGGGCGTGACCAGGGTGGGATTATTGAGTGTAGTTTACTCCCTCATAAGTGAATCCATTTTGCAAATTTCAAATCTCAATGAATTAATCTAAAGGTGTAGTGATAATATTGACACCATGGGTATGTCACAGAATTATATACTACGGGGCAGTGAAGGAAAAATAAGTGACTCCATTTTACAAACTACACCTCTCAATGAATTCATGTAGAGTTGCAGTGACCATATTGACACTACAGATGTGACACAGAATTTTGTACCATTGGGCAGTGAAGAAAAAGTAATTACATTTTTGTCACAAAAATGTTGTCTTGGCCCCAGATTTTACATTTTCACAGTGGGGAAATTGGTAAAAATGGCATGAAAATTTGTCACACAATTTCTGCTGAAAGTGTAAATACCCCATATGTGTCTGTACAGTTTTGCCTAACCATATGACAAGACTCAGGAGGAATAGAGTGCTCTTTGCCTCTTGGAGCATGGATTTTCCTAGAATAGTTTACTTACCTTCAATTTTCTCGTCTGAGCAGTTGGACTGATGAAGGTCCATGTGGGACCGAAACGTCTCTTGTCCTTGTATGGACTGACTGCAATAAAAGCCTTTTCTTCGGATTATTTTATTAAGTTGAGTGCCAAGTTTTATTCTTATACCACTGGATCATAGGCAAGATGACATCCACAGTGCCTCCATCTACCTTATTATAGGGAATCTTCCGCTGGGGCATTCCGTCTAAAATCACTTATTTCAAAGATTTAAATGTAAACTCCGGTGTAAGCGCTCAGCACAAACCGCCGGAGAAATGTAAGAAGAGCTTTTGGTAGGCTGAACAAATCAATATTAGGTAAAAAAATTTATTTTATTTATTTTTTACGTCGTTCCTCATGATGTATAAGTGATTAGACGACTTTATTCTTTGAGTCGTGCACGTATAGCACTACCAAATTTAGATCGCTTTTTTATATTTGACTGCTATTGTGGGGAGGTAGAGCTGACGGACAGGTCTGTCTGTAGTAAGAGACAGAGAGATAGCCCAGTGTAGGCTGAGATACAGAGAAAAGGGTGTTATCTGGTAGTTTGACTATTAGAGGGCAGTGGGGAGTGTAGGAGGGTGACTGTGTAACTGCCATTGGTCAGAGGTTACTGTCATGATAGTGGGCGGAGCGACTGGGAGTATAAGAGGTCAGGGAAGGTTCTGGAGGTTCCAGTCAGCCAGGGGAGCTCACAAGAGAGGAGGGTCTGCTGTGAGGAGAGGCAGCAGAAGAACCCTCAGAGAGAGAGACTGACAGTGGAGACGGTCATGGGGGGTGACCCAAAAGGACAGTGGCTGCGGACAGAGACAGACCGTGAGTCTCAGGTGAACGGCGTACTCTAAAGGGCGCAACACTGTGGTGAAAGTGCCTAGGGCAGCCACAGTGGGAAAGAGCCATAGAGGACGCCATGAACGGTAACACAGAGCAAGAGAAAATACCCGTGTCTGTGTGCAAAGTGAACTGTGGAAAAGTCCTGTGATGAAGTACGGTGGTCGCCCAGAAAACGGCCAATAAAATCTGAACTGTTGGACACAACCTTTGTCTCTGTCTCGTGTCTGCCGACGCCAAAAGGTGGGTCACCCCCCAGTTCTGTGGGATCAGCATCACAGCATACCTCCCCCACTTATCCGCACTATCATCAGAATCTCCTCAGCACCCACCTAATCGCCTCACTCTGCCCGAACCCTGCACTATCACACAATAATAGATGCTTTTTTGGCAAAACCAAGTTTTTGCATCACCATTTTTGAGAGCTATAATTTTTCCTTATTTCTGCCAACAGCGTCATATGAGCGCTTATTTTTGCGGACGCATTGATTTTTTTTTGTATAATTTTCAGGTACATAACACTTTCTGATTGCTTTCTATTCTGATTTTTGGCAGACAGAATGAACAAACACCAGCAATTCAGGAATTGTATTGGGGGGGGGGGGGGTTTATGCTGTTCCACGTGTGGTAAAATTAATAAGGCAGCTTTATTCTTCCTGTCAATACGATAACAGCAATAACACAATTATATAATTTTTGTTATGTTTTGGCACTTTTACACAATAAAAAATATTTTATAGAAAAAACAATTTTTACATCGCTGTAGAATTTTTATTTCTCTGCTGATATAGCTGTGTTGTGGATTGTTTTTTGAGGGACAAGATTAATTTTTTAACTGTACTATGATTATTTATATTGGTCTTTTTTTGCTTGATCCTTCTATGGGACTTTTGTCACTCTGATCACTGGTATAATGAATTGCAATGCACCAGCACTTCAATGCATTATACCTGTCAGTGCTGCACTCGGCATGGTCCAACAGGCTTGCCATAGCCCGGTGACCCAAATGTCATCATGGCAACAATCGAGTCCTTGCAATGATGGCATGTGGCACAGATCAGACAGGAGGCCAGGAGAGGGAAGGGGCGCTCTCTCCCAAGTGTTGATTGATATCACCGAATTTATGGGGTTAAACAGATAGGGCGGTATGGGCACTGCTCCTGGCTGTGAGACCTGGGTCTCCGCAGTTTTGTAAGTCGAGCTCCCAGGAGCAATAGCATGGTCACAGCTCCTGTATGCGCATGATCGCAATGATGTTCCCATATGTCAAAGATTGGGAACAGTTTCCCTTTCTATAACGTATGGGTATGTCAAAGGTCATGAAGGAGTTAAAGAATCACTCCCATCAAGATGTTTATCATCTTAATATATTGCAGTCATCATATTATATAGCACTTTGTACTTACAATCGCTCATTTTTCCTCACTACAGGGCTAATTCTTCTCTTTATCATTAGGCCTATGACATCACATGATTGAAATCTGACTGGCTGAATCATTCTAAGGTCTATGCAGAAACAGGAAGTCTCTTTTTACCCTACATGTGCCATTCCCCTCTTAGGCCTCTTTCACACATCAGTTTTTTGCCGTCAGGCGCGATCCGGCTTTTTTTTTCCCCATTGACTTGCATTAGCGCCGGATTGCGCCGGATGGCATTGCGTTTCATCCGTTTTTTGCCGGATCCGGCAACTTGTCTCATTCCGGCGTCTGGAAAAAACGGCTACTGTAACGTTTTTTGTCTCCGGCGAAAAAGCCGGAAGCACGGGGCGCTTCCAGCTTTTTGCTACAATGAAAGTCTATGGGCGCCGGAATGCGCCGGATCCAGAAAAAGATGGATCCAGCCACCGGATCCGTTTTTTTAAGTCTGCGCATGCTCAGATCCAATTGGCCAGCCCCCAGGAAACAGATATAACCTGCTAGACGGATCCAGCAAAAAAACGGATCCGTTTCTACAGTTCTCCAAAATTTATGCCGGATCCGTTTTTTCTAAAAATAGCCGGATCCTGCCTGACGGCAAAAAACTGATGTGTAAAAGTAGCCTTAAACTCCTCACCCAGCTTCTCTGTTTCTCCCCTTTGCCAGGGACTTTTGTAGTGATTAGTGATGAGCGAATTTTTTCGGAAAATGATCGCCAAACATAAATTCGGCACGAAAATGGCACATTCGGATTCAGGATCGGAAAGCACGAGCAAAATTTTATAAAATCGGAAAAAATCGTTAACATTCGGTAAAAAGTGTGGGAAAATATTTACACTGCCACAAAAGTATTTTCAGCACTTTAGCAACAATAATGGTGGTGTATCATGAGGGATTGGCATGTGTTTGATGAGGGGAGGGGGTTTGTAGGACTCAGAGGTGCAGCGTTCTTGTGAAGTCTTTTTTTTTTCCTAACTTTATATGCGCACATAGCCGCTAGCCAATCAGGGAGCAGGAAACACCCACAATGCCCTGATACAACGGCTTGTGTCACTGGCTGCTCAAATCACATGTCCTTCTCCATATAAATAGCGGACATCTTGTTTTAGTGCCATTTTGACACTGTAACAGTCCAGAGAGGCTGCTCCTGACGCTGACACAGTTAACAGCAAAATTTTAGCTAATTAGTTAGGCAGTTGTATGTCGGTCAGTGTAGCTAGCTACTGTCCAGTGTGGCTGTTAAATTTACCTTCCTTTACCTTTTTTTCTTTTTTGGACATTACTGAGGTCCACAAAGAAAGCCAACAGGGCATGTGTTGTGCACTGCTTCTATTGTGTTCCATATGCGAGTATAGCATTATAATATTTAATCACTAGCTAAATGTGAAAAATCCTGCTGTATCCCAGATTTTAGCTAGTTAGCTAGGTGGTTGCATATCAGTCAGTGTAGCTAGCTAGTGTCCAGGTCCACAGATATTGCCAGCAGAGCACATGTCCTACAAGTGTGTTGTGTACCATGCACGAGTGTAGCTTTCTAATTAATATTTTTTCACTTTTTTCACTAGCTAAATATAAAACAGCCCACCGTATCCCACAATGTCATGTTGTGGCAGTGATATGAACCTGTGTGCAGACGTAACGCACTTTAAAAAAATGTTTTCTTTTGCTGAATGAGATACAACCCGCCGTACCCCACATTGTCATTTTGTGGCGGTGATATGAAGCTGTCTGCAGACCTCAAGCACATTAAAATATTTTTTCTGTTGATAAACGTGATACAGCCCGCTATATCCAGTCTTTTCATTTAGTGGCTTTGAAATTGTTCTGTGTGCAGAGCTGTTGCACATTAAAATTAATTTATTTGATTTTTTTTACAAACGTGATACAGCAGCCAAGATCTGAATTCTTTTGAGCCTATCTTCTAGATTATGTGCATCTTTGGCATCCAATTTCTCATGGGCATCAATTATACCTAGCTTGAGACGCACATCGGTTACACCTATCTTCTTGCGAGCATCAAGCGCTCTCTGGTAATTGGTGTTAGGTAAATGAGTAATTGTTGGAGGCTGGATCCTGGATCTTGTACTTCCTCTAGCCACCCTGTTATTGATTCTGTTCTACATTACCACCATCGTCATGGCCCTTTTCCTGATCAGTTCATGTAGCGACATGTCGGCCCTAATGCTCCAGCAAACTTGCACCTTACCAGCAACAACTATAGGAAAGAGGGCGTTCCAACGCCACGGAAAATCCTCTAGATTATACTGGCCTCATCCACACTAAAAAAAATTAATTTTATGTTACTAACCGAATACAGAAGGGGACATCTCACTTTCAAATTGCTTGGAACATCTATTCAATGTTATACAGGCCTTATCAACAGGCCCCCCAAAATTCTTCCATTACTAATGTCATACAGTAGGTGACATGTCACTTTGAAATTGTTTGGAGCATCTAGTCAATGTTTTACAGGCCTTAATCGACAAGCCCCCAAAAATTCTTCAATAGGGGTCTTCTCACTTTGAAATTTTTTGGAGCATATATTTTTTGTCATACAGGCCTCATCGACAGTGAAACAATTCTTTCTGCTATGAGTATTGTGATTAATCACGCCATATTTCACCTTCTAATTTTGTGCCGCTGAAATTCAGCTGTATATAGAGGTTGTGCAGAGTAAAAAATATATTTTTAGTTGCTAATGGTGCGCTCCTACCACACTATCTGGGTAACATGACTGGTAAAAAGCGAGGTCATGGGGGATAAGGCTTAGTGTTTAAGGTGTATGTGGGGTAGGTGTTAATGTTTCTGAAAGCACTAGTGATCCTCTAACGTGACGTCCTATTCAAAGACAACTGACAACTTCTGTTACTGGATGTTGTAGTTTTTAGTGTGCTGCATTGTTTTTGTGTAATTGCAGTCTCTGATATTTTTAGTGGGGCTTATGTGCCTGCTGTTGCTGCAGCTGCTGGAGATGTTAACAATAATTTTTGAAAACGTTAACAGTCCTGCTTGCATGTCCATCTGCTGGGTTGGGTGTACTGGAAGACCTGTTGGATCCTATAATACTATTTCTACTGTGGTAAAATTGATGCCACTTTGTTACTGTCTTACACTAGTTTTTGTAAATGTGTAAATTCCACGTTGGATCTCCTTTGTGTGTTGCCTGTAGCAGTAGGTCTCTGACACCAGCAGTCCTCCACTGTCTTTGAGTCAACTACTTGTGTTACTATCCTTACATTTTTCTGACAATAGTAATATACGAAACTGATATGTGCCACCTGCTTGTGGCTGAGCATCACTTTCAATTTTTGGGTTGTTTTTTCGCTTATATAGCACCAATAAATCAACATTCCCTTTACAGACATTACTGGCACTGTCATCATTGGGACTCACAATCTGAATTTACTATCTGTATGTCTTTGTAGTGTGGGTATAAAAGTAATTACTGGGAGTAAACCCTCGCAAACATGGGTAGAACGTACATACTTTTTGCAGCTGCTGTTCTTGGTGGGGTTGTAACACAGGACTACAGCACTGCTTTTTGCGTTGACAACTGAACGTTTCTGTGGTTGCTATTACTGCAATTTAAAATTGTGTACCTCACTGCTGTGTTCGAGAAAACCACTGTCCAAGATTGTCTTCCAGCATGTTTTGATACTGCAGCATGGGCACGTCCCTTTCTAGGGCGGGGGACCACAGGCTAAATTTACTTTTGTATTGTGGCTAGAACACACTGGCAACCCAGTAGTCAGCATTATTTGTAATCATAACTATACGGGTAACAATCACGTTGCAGATAGTGCTGCAAGAAGGCGCTCATGGGTCGGGCTCTTTCATGAGGTCCAACTCCGCAGGGTGTTGGTGGTGGTATGACACTCAGGCTTTCTTCCTCTATCCCCTCCTGGAAACCACAAACTACATAGAGGTAATCATTATCGTTTTCATCTCCTAACTGTTGCGCGTCCATCATCTCTTCCTTCTCGTCCTTTTCATGGTCCTTCTCCATTTGTACCTCCCATGTCAAACATCTGTGAGATGACAGACCTGAACTTATAGTTATTGTTAACCCTAAAGGTATCCTCCTCTGCTTTCTCCTCTTCCCTCGGGACCACCACCACCACCTGCTCACCTACACTATTTAAAGTGTGCTCCAGCATGTAGATGACCGTAATAGATAGGATTGCTGATGACGGCATCATCACTACTAACCAACTTAGTAGCCATTAAAAAAATGTACAGAAGGGTGCAGAGGTCCTTCATCTCTATCCAGTATGCAATTGTGAATTGCACCATGTCTGTACTGCGTTGTGCCAGGCTATGAAAAATGTCATCCTGCACCAGGTCTCAGAACTGCTGCAACATGTGCATATCACATATCAACCGGTTAACCGGTAGTCTGAAAGATCTCTATACCAACTGAAGTGGAATGGTGGAAGTCAGCACGACAGTGGTTTCTGCAGTAGCGCATGCAGACTGGGACAGTGGCGGAGGAATTGCTGTACCATCAGGTTGAGGATGTGAACCATGCAAGGCACATGTGTAAGGTTGGCCTGATGTAGGCCAAATGCACTACAGGAATTGTTATATACTGAGGTTTGTTCTGCAAGCACTGGGGATTCCAAGACTTGGCGTCTACTGCTTTAGTTCTCCATCCTCTGGTGTGTACTAGCTTTATCTCTCAAACCCAAGCTATTTAGTAGTTTAGTTCTCCAATCCCTGTTGTTTACTATTTTATTAGTTTAGTTCTCCATGTTCTGGTGTTAATTTGTTTAGTACTGCAATCAAAGCTGTTTAGTAGTTTAGTTCTCCAACCCCTGTTGTCTATTAGTTTAGTTATCCATCGTATGGTGTGTAGTGGTTTAGTTCTACAACCATAACTGTTTAGTAGTTTGGTTCTCCAACCCCTCTTGTCTAGTAGTTTAGTTATTCATCTTATGGAGTGTAGTGGTTTATTTCTCCATCTCCAAGCCCCTACAGCCACCAGAGTGACCCAGTTGCCCAGTCATTTAGCAGTAACTCCCCTGTCCATGCTTGCTCGTCCAGGTTTCATTGTTGAAATGCACCCTGGCAGACATTTCAGAGAACAGGTGATATTGTCTTTGACTTGTTGCTGTAGTGCAGGCACATCTTTCTTAAAGATGTAATGGTGACTGGGCAACTGTAATTGAGGGGACTGCGACGGCCGTCAGCTTTCGGAAACCATCTGTATCCATAAGGCGTAAAGGCTGCATTTCCGTGGCCAACAGATTGGAGTGGCCTTGCAATAATCACTGAGATCACAGGCCATGAGTCATACAGAAACAAGTGTTGTGATCTTAGTAACGAATAGCTCTCAGCTGGCACCTATCATCCAGATAATTACGCGATTGGGCGACAAATCATCTGAGGAGGCCGCAGGCTGTTCACAACAATTAGTTCTCAGAAAAGTAATAATGAGCGTTTGGCTTATCCACGACCAGATTATAACACATGGAATATGTTTATATCCTGCTGTTTGATCACTGATAACTCCACGATAACCCTACACTCCTCGCTTCCAGCAACAATCCTGTTTTTAACCCAACAAATAAATGCAGGTCGATTGGATGCCATTCTTCTTTTGAGGTTCACACCATCAGGGTGTTCCATTTCCTCTCCCTCAGAGTAGCAGTCATATACCGGCCTCCAGGCTCACCCACCCACTTCCTTGACCACTTTTATGCATTGCGGCCACACTTCATGTCCTCAGAATTGACAACCTTTATCCTGGGAGACTTCAACAGCTCCACCTCCCCAACTATATCCCAGCTTCTATCACTAGCCAATTCTCATGGCCTTGCACTTACAAACTTTGAGACACACAAAGACGATAACACCCCTGATCTGGACTTCGTCCGGTTAAGTTCAATCTCCTACCTAGGAGACTCACATCTTACCCTTTGACCCCTATAAAACTAGGAGTATAAGCACAACTTAGACATTTTTAGGTGCCCCCTAAAAACACATATGCTGAGGGCGGCCTATCACGCTCCCTAATCAAACTCCTTTTTATATACAGCATATAGTTTATTCTCTACTTCTCTGAATATAATTCACCATCAAACTCAACCGTACCCAAAAGACTCATGCAGCCTTTATCTACCCCCCATTTCCTCAAGATGGTTGTACCATCATTGTAAAAAAGCACCTGTAATTGGTGTCACCCCCACCTCATTGTAAGCTCTGAAGAGCAGGGTCATCATTATTTTTGCTTTAATTGTTTGATTATCTTAAACTTGGTAACTTTTGACTGTTTTATATGAACTGCTATCCAAGAAGTATAATTTCTCCTTGCGGAGAATGACATGCTAAGCATGTCGTGATGAGGAGACTTAAAGCCGCAATGCTCCTCTGGGAAATATGCTAATTATGCAAATTATCTCTTCAGAGAGGAAGAGGACTAGAACTCTAGTGCCACCTATTGGAAGTAGCAATCCTAAAAGTCAAGGCTTGATAAAGGGTCTACATTGACTTTTAGGATTGTTACTTCCAATAGGTGGCACTAGAGTTCTAGTCCTCTTCCTATCTGAAGAGACAATTTGCATTATTAGCATATGAACTGCTCACTCGTAAAGCTATGCGTAATGTGTTTGTGATATATAAATGAAGTCTATTATTCTTAGTAGATTGAAGATGGTGAAATTCAAGCTGTTAAAGGGAACCTGACAGCTGTTTTGGCCCCTATAAGATGCGGCCACTGCCTTTCAGGGCTTATCTACAGCATACTATAATGCTGTAGATAAGCCTCCGATCCAACCTGAAAAATAAGAAAAATAAGCTTTATTATACTCACTCGGAGGGGCTGTTTGGTGCAGTCCGGTCCGATGGGTGTCGCAGGTCCAGCACCCCCCATCTTCTTGCAACACCACCCTCCTGCTTGCTTCATGGCTCCCCTGAATCGCGATCCTGCGCAGGAGTACTTCTCTGCCCTATAGAGGGCAGAGCAAATTCCTGCAGTGCACAGGTGCTGGGTCTCTTTCACCTTTCCCAGTGTCTGCGCACTGCAGTACTTTGCTCTGCCCCTAACAGCGCAGAGAAATACACCTGCGCAGGAGCGCGATGCCGGGGAGCCATGAAGCAAGCAGGAAGGTGGCGTCACAAAAAGATGGGAGGTGCCGGACCCGTACCTGCGACACCCATCGGACTAGACTGCATTGGACCGTCTCCCCGGATGAGTATAATAAAACTTATTTTACTTATCTTGCAGGTCGGATTGGCGGCTTAGCTACAGCATTATGAAAAATGAGGATGAATGAACACATGGAGATCAACATCCAACACTGCGGAGACACCATCACATGTTTCTCAATGCAGTGATTCTAGATCAATGCCCCCATCCCTTATGGGAAATATGTAAAAACATGAAAAACAAGCCGTGGAGACACCATCACATGTTTCTCAACGCAAGCAATGACTAGCCAGGTCTTTCACCGGGAAGGAACAACCACGGGAAGGGCAGTCTCCAATGAAGGAAACCACCTATGCCAAAACATGGTATCGATCCAGAGACAGCTGTTTCGGGGTATTGGCCCTCATCAGTGTGGAGTAGGAAACTGGCCAGTAGGAGCAATGTCTAGTAGAACACTGTGAAAAATGAGGATGAATGAACTCATGGAGATCAACATCCAACACTACGGAAACACCATCACGTTTCTCAGCGCAGTGATTCTAGAGCAATGCCCCCATCCCTTATGGGAAATATGTAAAAACATACAAAACGCAAGTCGCGGAGACTCCATCAGTTTCCTTCATTGGAGACTGCCCTTCCCGTGGTTGTTCCTTCCCGGGGAAAGACCTGGCTAGTCATTGCTTGCATTGAGAAACATGTGATGGTGTCTCCGCAGTGTTGGATGTTGATCTCCAGGAGTTCATTCATCCTCATTTTTCACAGTCTTCTACTAGACATTGCTCCTACTGGCCAGTTTCCTACTCCACACTGATGAGGGTCAATACCCCGAAACAGCTGTCTGTGGATGTCCATGTTTTGTCATAGGTGGTTTCCTTCACTGGAGACTGCCCTTCCCATGGTTGTTCCTTCCCAGGGAAAGACCTGGCTAGTCATTGCTTGCGTTGAGAAACATGTGATGGTGTCTCTGCGGCTTGTGTTTTGCATATCTACAGCATTACACATAAATAAAATGGGAATGGTTGGTGAGCCAGATCGGTGTTCTGAATTTGCAGAATGGGCAAAACAAAAATTGGAACAGGACCCTCAGTTTACACAGAACATTATGTTCAGTGATGAGGCAAACTTTTCTGGGGTGAGCCATTTATATGGATACACCTAAATAAAATGGAAATGGTGACAGTTTTCTTGTGTAGGGTGTCTTGCATTGAAATCTGCTGCAATGGGTACTCCTTCCCAAGACATCAACACAATTTCTATTCGCTCCTCACATGTTAACCACTGCGACATGTCAATGGCTGTAAACAAAGAGAAACTTGTAAATAACTCATGATAGAATAAAGTTACATTAAAACCAAGTACACCATTGTTTTTCTTGTGAAATTCTCAATAAGTTTGATGTGTCACATGACCCTCTTCCCATTGATAAAAATAATGTTGGATCCAAAATGGCCGACTTCAAAATGGCCACCGTGGTCACCACCCATCTTGAAAAGTTTTCCGCCTCCCATATACTAATGTTCCAGAAACAGGAAGTTGATGTCACCAACCATTCCCATTTTATTTAGGTGTATCCATATAAATGGCCCACCCTGTAGTATGCTGTAGACAAGCCCTGAAAGGCATCTTATAGCGGTCAAAACAGCTGACAGGTTAGCTTTAACTGTCCCATGTGTAGGAGTGAAGAATCAATTACTTGAGCACAACTGCACAAACAAGGGTTTGCTGCTGTGCCGACACAGGGTGGAGTAGGGTGAACACGACATGATGCTGGACTGTGAGAGAGGTGCAGGCAGGGATGTTACAGTGGATTGAGAAAGATGGGGTGTGCTTGGTATGTATGTAAGATCAGTCAAAAACATCAGGCATGTCCAATTCCGTATCAGCTGTCAGGCTCTCAATCACCCCAACTATAGGGGGTAAACAAGTGGAGGTTCTTCGGCTGGAGACCTGTGTGACAACACTTGTCACGGTGAGGGAGGAGGAAAAATCAGAAGATGCGGTTGATGTGGTGGATGGTGGTTGGCGAGACCTGCTAGTCTGCATTTTAGCACAATAACATTCACAGATTAACGAATGTTGATCGCGCATGTGCCAGGTCATGCACATAGCACTGAAATTATTTCATTTTTTTACTCTACTAGGTTGCTTTTAGAAAACTTGACAGATGACATGATTTTTTAGATTTTTGCTGGTCTGAAATAAATACCCAAGCTAGGCAACAGCAGAACCACAAACGCTGCTGTCCACTGCCAGTGTTGGGCCTCAGGATGCATTCGTTGTTGTGGTTGCATAACTCTGGGTCTATGTAACCTCCTCGTCTTCCTCCTCCTCCTCTTCTGCTGAGCTACTCAGCTGCATGCCCCTGGGTTTACACAAAGTGTGATCTACTACCTCATCATTATCCTCTCTGTTCTCCCACTCTTCACCCTGAGAGTCACCCTCCTGCTCTTCCTGCCTTGACAGCACAGTCTTGTCACAAATGGATCACCTTCACCCAACAGGTTTAACGTCTGTTGGCAAGGGTTTGGTTTATGCTCAGACGAACCTTCATCCAGCCACAGAACAAAGTCAGAAAAAAATATTGACTCTGTGAATCTTTAGAGTACACTTCCTATGTCCATGGCAATCAATGCGTGAATAGATCTTCAGACTTAGTCATCTGTAGTTCCCAACAGTCAGTTGGGCGCTTGGAGAGTTGTGATGTGGGAAAAGTTTCATTGGGGTGCTACCACTGAGGACTGTACTGTGTGTGATGTTAAGGTGGAGTAAGAGTAGCAGAGGACACTTGATGCAGCGCTTGCCATCTACTGGAGCACAAGTTCTTTCTGGCCCTCATCTACAAAGCTTACCATTGTACGGCTGCCAAAGAAAGGGAGCGGAGTTTGCCCGTCCAATAAAGGAAGTTGTAAAAATGCTGCAAAACAACCGACATCTCATCCCTCATATCATACCTGTCTCACAACATTAAACAGCTATTCAGTACTTTCAGTTCTTTCCTGCATCCACCAGTTCCCCCTCCCTCTTATCTCAGCTGAATACTTTGCCTCGCGACCTGTGAACATGACTTGTCCCACCACATTCCAAATTTTACCACAGTCTTCATCACAAGCATAACCCACCTCTTCAACCTGTCACTAACAACTGGTGTCTTCCATCCTGATTGAAACATACCTCGATCACACCCATTCTCAAAAAGCCCACCTTTGACCCATCCTCTGTGTCTACCTATTGCCACATATCATTTCTCCCCTATGTCTCAAAGCTACTGGAACAACACATCCATTTTGAACTGTCCTCCCACCTCTCCCTTGCTTCCCTCTTTGACCACTTACAGTCTGACTTCAGACCACACCATTCCACTGAAACTGACCTGACTAAAGTCACCAGCACCTTCTAATTGCCAAATGAAAGCAACGCGAGTTTGTCCTCCTCCTGGACCTGGCATCTGCCTTTGACATAGTGGACCATTCCCTCTTACTAAAGACTTTCTGATCTGTTGACATTAAAGACTTTGCCCTTTGCTGGATCTCTTCGTACCTAACAGATGTGATATTCAGTGTTTTCCACTCACACACCACCTCCTCATCTCGCCCCCTATGTGTTGGTGTTCACCATGGTTCAGTTATAGGACCGGAAACTATGCTTAGAGGGTGCACGCGCGCACTTCCTCTCTCTTAAAGGGACCGCCCGCATCAACCTAAGGTATTTCCAACCTATAGCTGGGCGACACCTTCTATTTGAGGCTTTTCCTCCAATATGGAGGTGCCTGAGCTATGCTATTAGTTTGCTTTGCATGCTTGCTTATACCTGTATGGGCCATTCTGTCTATCAGCCGGTCCAGATCGCACCTGCCAGTGCTTTTCTGTTCCTCAACCGGTCCCATCTGCACCCTTGGTTACAGAGTCCCTACAGTGCCTGCCTACATTTTTCATCCCTCATTTGGGCCTTAGCAGCTTACCCGCTGTAGGGGGCCAGCTGCCACATTCGGTGGGGGTCAGCCATGGAGTAGCACCTGGTGCCACCTCTTTCTACTTCTTTGGGTCACAGTTTTCGCCTGCTGCCGAGTAGGGATTTGTTAGGCTACCTAGTTTTTTTTGGCTTTCAGAGGGATACAGAACAGTGATTTCACCACTTTGCCCATTACAGTCTACATCTGCTGGGTTGGCTGTACTGGAAGAGGTGTTGGTACTCGCTATACTGATTCTGATTTCACTTTGTTGGTGTCTGCCACTAATTTTTGTAAATGTGTAGACTCCTGGTTCGGTCTCCTTCATATGTGTTGCCTGTAGCAGTAGGCCTCCAAGACAGACAGGCCTCCACTTCCTTGGACTCAACTACTGTGTAACTATCCTTAAATTTTTCTGACAATGATAGCCTACAAACCTGGTATTTGTACCACCTGAGTGTGGCTCAGCATGAAAGAAGGTAGAGTTGTTGCATGTGGTATAGGGCTCCCAGCACAGGAGGCCTACACCGATCCCTCACCTACCTTGTCTTAGGGCTCATGCACACATTCAGCATTTGGTGAGTTTTTCACTCCAGTATTTGTAAGCCAAAACCAGGTGTGGGTGATAAATGCAGAAGGGATGCAAATGTTTCTATTATGCTTTTCCTCTGACTGTTCCACCCCTGGTTTTGGCTTACAAATACTGGGGTAAAAAACTCACCAAATACTCAATGTGTGCATGAGCCCTAACTGTGAGATTCAATTGAAAGCTGTAAATGCTGTCCCAGACCCTGATACCTCATGCCTGGCTGATTGCTGCAGTGCCATGCTACAATTAGTACTATGGGTGAATTGAGGCCACTTTCCTGGTGTCTGCCCCTCATTTGATGTGTTTTGGAAGCATTTGGGGCCATTATAAGGTGTTGTGCATGCATTTGTTTTTGCCTCCCATTGAGATGAATGGCGTTTGGTTTTGTTCGGCGAATATTCGACTAATTATTAAGCGAATATTGCAGATTCGGTGATCGTAATTCGAACCGAACATTGAAATATTCGCTCATCTCTAGTAGTGATAACTCATGCAGAGAAAAGATAAAGATGCAGTTTTGTTAAAGCCAAATACTAAGAAAAATCCTAAAACAAAGCAGCTTTATTTAAAACATGACATACCAAAAATAGACATTGCAGCGTCAAAAACCATGATTAAAACATAATGAAAAAAAAATACAAGTAAACTTATTTAGTATATTTTGAACTGTCCTCCCATCTCTCCTCCTGTTACCTCTTTGACCGGTTACAATCTGGCTTCCAACCGCATCACTCAACTGAAACTGCCCTAACTAAAGTCACTAACGACTTACTAACCGCCAAGAGCAAACGACACTACTCTGTCCTCCTTCTCCTGGACCTGTCCTCTGCCTTCGACACTGTAGACCATTCCCTCCTGCTACAGACTTTCTCATCTCTTGGCATCACAGACTTGGCGCTATCCTGGATCTCATCATACCTAACAGACCGAACATTTAGTATCTCCCTCTCACACACCACCTCTTCACCTCGCCCCCTTTCTGTCGGTGTTCCTCAAGGTTCTCTCCTAGGACCCCTACTATTCTCCGTCTAAACCTTCGGCTTGGGACAGCTCACAGAATCCCACGGTTTGTAGTATCACCTCTACGCCGATGACACACAGATCTACCTATCTGGACCCAACCTTGCTTCCTTACTGACTGAAATCCCACAATGTCTGTCTGCTATCTCAGCCTTCTTTTCTTCTCGCTTTCTCAAACTGAACATGGACAAAACAGAATTCATCATCTTTCCCCCATCTCACTCTACCCCTCCACCAGACCTATCCATCAATGTCAATGGCTGCTCTCTTTCCCCAGTCCCGCACGCTCGTTGCCTTGGGGTGATCCTCGACTCTATGCTCTCTTTCAAACCACATATCCAAGCCCTCGCCTCCTCCTGCCGCCTCAAACTCAAAAATATTTCCCGGATCCACTCATTCCTCAACCACGAAACCACAAAAACACTAGTGCATGCTTATCATCTCTCACCTTGACTACTGCAACTTCCTACTCTCTGGCCTCTCCTCTAGCACTCTGATTCCTCTCCAGTCCATCCTACACTCTGCTGTCTGACTAATCCACCTGTCTCCCCGCTAATCCCCAGCCTCCCCCCCTATGCCAGGCCCTTCACTGGCTTCCTATTGCCCAGAGGCTCCAATTCAAAACCCTAACCATGACATACAAAGCCATCTACAACCTGTCTCCTCCATACATCTGTGACATGGTCTCCAGGTACCTACCCTCACGCAACCTTCGATCGTCTCAAGATCGGCTTCTCTACTCTCCCCTTTCTCTTCTTCCCACAACTGCATACAAGACTTCTCCTGTGCTTCCCCCATACTCTGGAACTCTCTGCCACAACACATCAGACTTTCACCATCAACGGAAACCTTCAAGAAGAACCTGAAGACCCACCTGTTCCAGCAAGCCTACAATGATCCTCGGTCTACTGAACCACCGCACGACCTGCTCTATCCTCTCCTTCTGTATCCTCACCCATCCCTGTAGACTGTGAGCCCTCGCGGGCAGGGTCCCCTCTCCTTATGTACTTGTGTGTCCCTTGTCTTACACATGTTTATTATACTTGTTTATATTTCCCCTTTTCACATGTAAAGCTCCATGGAATAAATGGCGCTTTATAAATGCATAATAATAATAATAATAATAATAATAATAATAATAATAATAATAATAATTTAACTATTAAAGGCAGAAATGCTACAGAAAAACTGCAACATCAAAAAATGCACCAAATGCTCATCATGAGAATATGTTAGGCATCGGGTTCCTGTCGCTGCACAGCGGCAATCCTGAGCCTTGCTTCCGGCGGTCTCCCATTCCTCTCCAGCCGCAGAGGAGCAAACTCGTCGGTCCTGACGCTCTGCCCAGACCAACTCTATGGGTTTGCTTGCTGCTGTCACCTCTGGCACAGCTATGGCAATGCATTCTCCAGGGACTAAGTCCCTATGTCAGGCCACTGAGCATGCCCGTGGAGTGATCTCTCATTGGAGATCGAAGGTCACGTGCTCAGGTCCTGCTTGTGTTCGGATTGGCCCATCCGAGAAGCCAGGAAGGTCCGGGACGCTCTCGCTATAAAAGGCTCACATGGTCGCTCGGCCATGCGCTAGGATAGACTGTATTTTCAGACTATGAGAAGTGAGTCATGTATGCACGTATGAATGTCTCTGGTGAATGACTCAAAAAAGCCACGCCATAGCTAATAATTATTATCCTGCAAATGTTAAAAGATGGAAACCATGGTCTAACTTCATCTCCGATATGTCAACTTCATATTCTCTCTCCTAAATAAGGTTTTGATATGTTTAGATATACTCCTATATTGTTTAGCGACTAACTCCCTAACTGCAAAAATAATTCTATTTAATACTGTTAAGTATGATTATTATTATTGTATGTCTCTATAGTAACACAAAGTAAAGTATTACTGTTAATTCTTCCTATTCTTTCCTAGTTTCCCTCCCCTTTTCCTTCCTTCCTTATTTCCTCTGTATGTTTTAACTCCACATGTAATATGATATTGTAATATTACTGTTATATTGAAAAATGTAATAAAAATATTTGAAAATGGTGAATGACTCATTAAGTAACCCCTACCCTTGGTACGCATGTGTTGTGCAGCCTAGCCTGCTAGCTCCCAGGCTTAGGCGTAGGTAGGTCAGTGTTTGAGTCAGGCATTAGTCTTCACCAGTGACTCGGCACGCCTCAGTGCACGTGCTCCACACTCCTTAGCCAGCGTCTATAGCGGCGTTTGCGGTAGCGACGCCGCACACTCAGTGGGCCTAGAGGGACTCTAACCCCGTGTCCTTGGGGTAGAGTTCTGTGGCCGTACACTGTGCGCTCTTTTGGCCGGGCTCTGTGAGCTAAACAGGCTCCGGCATCTACATTCAGCGGTCGTGCGGCTCTGTGAATTAACAGAGTTCGCTCTTGTTCACATTGGGTGACGTAACCCACGTGTGACTGTTTTCACACCACTTAATTCTTCCGACATTATCTAGCAGCAGTGTACCACCTCTGCATGGTGGACCCTGGGCTGCGAACGCACCTTCTACTATTTTATAATTTGGTGCGTTCCGCCAGCCCTAACAGAATGTAGCCTTAAAGTCCAATAGACAGCTAAAAAGACAACTAATTTTAACAATGTAGTTTTAGCAGTGGTGCAGGCTGGGCAGAGGGCGTAATTAATTAAAGGCTTTGTGGGTTTTATGTCTTCTGCCACTTCCTCCCAAACTTCTGAATTACCTATATATAGTCATGGTATGTAAATTTTATATTTTTGTTGCACGCTTCAAGCCTTAAAATAGCATCTAGCTTGGTGTACAGTAGGTGTAACACTTTTCCACAAGATAATTCAGTATAATTTCTTCACACTGCCCAAGTGGGTAGTCATTTACTATAAAAGGCAAAATCATTATTTACACGCAAATCAATTACCGTATGTTATTCACGCATTTATGTATTCAGTTTTGTTTCCCACCATATCTGTATTTAGACATGTGAATCTTTTGACACACTGTATGTTTTTCAAGCATTTTGATGAACATACTTGAGACTAAGGAGCAGCTATCCTTTTACCGTACATGTGGTTTTATTTGTGCTCTTCATACAATTTGATGCACTAAAGTGACTAAGGCTATGTGCACACGCTGCAGATTCTGCTGTGGATCCGCAGTGGATTTGGCCTCTGCGGATCCCCAGCAGTTCCACAGACAGTGTAGTCTATGGGATTTACAATCCGCAGTGCACATGCTGTGGTTTTTTCACTGCGGAAAAGCTGCGGTTTTAAATCCGCAGAAAGAATTTACATGTCAATTCTTTCTGCAGATTCTGTTGCGGGTTTGCCACCTATTCCATTGTCCAGGTGGCAAACCGCAGGGGAAAACCGCTGGCCAATCCGCAGGTAAAACCACAGGTCAATTTACCTGCAGTTTTACCTGCGGATCCGCACGGAAAAATCCACTGGTGAATCCGCAGCGTGTGCACATACCCTAAATCTGATCAACACTTAGTATCCAAAGTGGGGCTACAAATTTCTGAGACAGAGGTACGCATGCCATTACATGTGAAGGCTGTGTGTACCTTTTTGTGTTTGAACTATTTTTGTTTATTTCTGCAATAATAAAAAAAATGAAATTACTAACACTGTACTAATTCTTTAATCTGCTTTCACTGTTATGTGTAAATGCTCCCATTACAAGTGCATTAGATGTATTAGAACAATACAAATAGTTGTAAAAATGCATACATTTTTACAAATTAAGATATTTTGCAATGTAAAATTAGGGAAATCCTAAATCGGGGAGTAGTTGTTGGTTGTCAGAATGCCTCACTGTGCTTTGAATTTTAAGGTAAAACTAGTTATCTACAGTATCTATAAATTATTGTTTACAGCTTTATCCAAGTGTCATATTTCATAGTAATAATATTAAACAAAACTAAAATTTGTTTTCTAGTGATGAGCGAACGTGTTCGGATAAGGTGTTATCCTGGCATGCTTGTGTGCTAACCAAGTGTGTTTGACGTGCTTGAATAATATGTTCGAGTCCCCGTGGCTGCTGTTCGGCAGCCGCAGCACATGCAGGGATTGCCTATCAGCCACGAGACAGGCAGCCTCGGGGTCTCAAATATATTTTTGGAGCACGCGAACACACTCGGTTAGCACCTGAGCATGCTTGGATAACACCTTACCTGAGCACGCTCGTTCATCACTATTGTTTTCATGAGTTTTACATTTGCTTCTTAAATTACCATAGCAATAATTTTTTTTTTTGAAGATGGAATATTATATTATTTTGCAATTCCACTTCTCTCCATTCCCACCCTCCATCCTTAATTTACTTTGAATAAACTGATACATTCTAGTTAACAGTGTGTGTTCGACAGTTTGCTGTAGTGTAAGGTTTGTTTGTGCATATTTCTTCTGTGTATGTGTATGCATACCTCTTCTCTGAGACAGCTAATCTTGGTTGCTGTGGTTTTTAGGCTTATTATTGATTTTAAGCCTATTATTGTAGTTTAAATAAAAAAATGCTGCTGGAAATGGTAACCAGAAAAGAAAAGAGATTAACTAAAACGAAACAGTCAGCATAGGAGCAAAATCTTATATGTCCGATGAAGAAGTCGGTGGACTTTCTTTCCCTTGGCATTGAATTTCTATAGTTATAGTTGAGTTATACTCATGCTCCAAGATTTCATTATGGAGATAGATAGATATCCTTGTCATGTTAAAAACAAAAAAAAAGTGTACAACTAGAGATGGGCAAACCAGAACAATAAAGTTCGGTGTCTGTACCGAACATCTATTGTTCGGGCACAGACATTGAACATGGACTTCACCAGGAAGTCTGTGTTACTGTTCGGGTTCAGCCCCTTCGAACACTGGTTGTTTGTCATGCTGTCATGTGCATGACAGTGCAGCAGACACTGCTTCTGATCTGTGGTAAAACCATTGTCACTGGTCAGACAGCCGTAATTCCCAGATGACATTGTACACCTGAAGCTGTGATCATAGGTATAAAGTTTACTTCAAGTCACTGGTGTCAGTTGATGGGACTACTGCTCCCATCAGCCTGTGCCTGCTGCCGCTAATAACAGAGAGAGCAGGAGCGGATGATGGGAGTATTTATGAGCCAGCTTCTGCGCTCTAAATAAATATATTTTTTTTAAACAGCGTGGGTTACTCTGTATTTTTGATAAACCAGCCATGCAAAACTGACAGCTGGGAGCTGCAACCCTCAGCAGTCAGCGTTGGCAAGGCTGGTTATCAAGAACGGAGGGATCCCTACGCTGTTTTTTTTTTAAATTATTTAAATGAATGAAAAAATGGCATGGGGTCCCCCACATTTTTGACAACGAGCCTTTGCTAAAGCAGAAAGCTGGAGGTTGGTATTCTCAGGCTGATAGCTAACCATGGATGTTGGTCCCCCCTGCCTAAAAATAGCAGCCTGTAGCGGTGTATGAATTGATTATGCAAATAGTCATGGTAGATCTGAAGCTTCTGTCTCTCCAGCTGGACACTGAGGAGCTACGAAAGAGAAAGGATGATCATTGAAAGCAAACTTTTCAGTGGAAACATACTGACCAAACCATGGGCAGCTTTGATCAGCCTTTGACTGTACGATCCCAGCTATGTATGGTTTCCTCTGAAATGCTGCTGCATTTCAGAGTAAAATATGCTTTCAATAGCCACCATGCAGCCACTGGGACTCGAACGTATTTTAACTCGAGTACGCCCAAGGTATGTGGATAACACCCGAGCATGCTCGCTCATCACCACTACTAGTTCTTTGGATTGCCATCATAGCAATTTTTTGAGTCATGCATATTTCTATTTTTTGCACATTTTTCCAACTAAACAGTTCTTTTACATCAGTATTGTTCTCAGAGTAAATAAGATAATTTTGTTGGTTGGTTAGGTCTAATCTATTCTTGTAGTTTCACCTTTATTACTACGCTAAGTTGTATAGTGATTTTGCTCTGCTGTTGGTCTAATGGTTAGCCTCTTCCCAAATATTTTATTCCTAAGACTATTTTAGATTACTGGATATTGTGTGAAAATCTTACATTCATAGAATTTTGTATTATGAAACAATCCAAAAACAATATTCATTGTCTGCTCAAGGATTATTATACTCACAGCAGCCAGGAATGGGTTTTATTTATTTTACTCACTCACTTCTAGCCCTATTAATTTCCATTGCACTTTAGAGACATGATTGTCACTGTCTTCATTGGGGCTTGCAATTAAACTTCCCTATCAGTATGTCTTTTTGGTGAGGGAGGAAACCGGAGTACCTGAAGGAAACTCAAGCAAACACGGGGAGAACATACAAACATCCTTGCAGATGTTGTCCTTAGTGGGAATTGAGCTTAGGACCCCAGCGCTGCAAGGCTGCAGTACTAACCACTGACCACTGCTTCTCTCTGATCAGAGTGTTAGAGCCCCGTCACACATAGCGACTCACCAGCGATCCCGACAACGATATGTACTTGTCAGGATCGCTGGTGAGCTGCCAAACAGGCAGCTTCAGCAGCAATCAGCAGCAGCGAGGATGCTGGTATCTAAGGTAAATATCGGGTTACTAAGCGGCGTGTGTCACTTAGTTACCCGTTGTGTACCTTAGAAACCTGCGTCCTCGTGCCGGGAGCTGCAAGCACGCTGGTTTCTAAGGTACACATCAGGTAACTAAGTGACGCGCGCCGCTTAGTAACCTGATATTTAAATTAGATACCAGCTCCCAGCGCCTGCATAGAGCGCTGGGAGCCTCGCTGATCGTTGGCTCCCGCTGCCACATGCAGCGGTGCGCGCTGGACAGCGGGAGAGCAACGATGAAAAATGGCCCAGGATGATGCTGCATGATCAGCGATACCCGGCGAGGGGGGGCAGTCAGTCGCTTATCCCCGTCACACACAGCGATCTCGCTGGTGAGATCACTGTGGAGTCACAAAATCAGCGATCTCGCCTTTAGGCCTAATTCAGACTTCACTGTGAGTAATCCATGTGCTGTCAATGATTAATATTATAATGAATAAGAAAAGCTTTGGCATTTATTTGTTTTTCCATAAGTAAATGTCACTGATGAAATACTGATGGTAAAAACTGACACACTGATCAAAATTCGATCAATAACACTGAGCATGCTAGTAGCATTTTTGTGCATCTGAAATATCATGGACATCTGCATGAGGGCTTAACCCCTTCACTACCAAGGGTGGTTTGCACGTTAACTCCCGGGCCAATTTTTAGAATTTTGACCACTGTTCCTTTATGAGGTAATAACTCTGAAACGCTTCCATGGATCCCGGTGATTCTGACATTGTTTTCTCGTGACTAGTGTTGAGCGATACCGTCCGATACTTAAAAGTATCGGATCGGAATGGATCGGCCGATCTAAAAAAAATATCGGGTATCGCCGATTCCGATACCGGAAGTCCCATTCAAATCTATGGGACTTCCGGTATCGGAATAAGAAAAACCCTATTTTTGCCTTGTACAGCCTCTCTGGGGTATGTACGGGCCTTTCGGGGGGCTGTGCCGGCCTGCCGGGGGTCTGTGCGGACTGCCGGGGGTCTGTACCGGCCTGGCGGGGGTCTGTGCCGACTGCCCGGGGGTCTGTGCAGGATTCGGGGGTCTGTGCAGGTTCCGGGGATCTGTGCTGACTGCCCGGGGGTCTGTGCGGCCTGCCGGGGGTCTGTACCGGCCTGCCGGGGGGCTGTGCCGGCCTGCCGGTGGTCTGTGCAGGCTCCGGGGGTCTGTGCAGGCATCGTCCGATGGGACTACAAGTCCCATCGGGCGATGCCTGCTACCATGACAGTGATTGACACATTAGCCAATGATGGGACAGTAGTAGTCCCATCATCCGGCTAATGTGTTGAATGTTAAAAAAAAAAAAAAAAAAAAAAAATACATGCTACATACATGCAACATGCATACTACATACAGTGGGGCAAAAAAGTATTTAGTCAGTCAGCAATAGTGCAAGTTCCACCACTTAAAAAGACGAGAGGCGTCTGTAATTTACATCATAGGTAGACCTCAACTATGGGAGACAAACTTAGAAAAAAAAATCCAGAAAATCACATTGTCTGTTTTTTTTTCATTTTATTTGCATATTATGGTGGAAAATAAGTATTTGGTCAGAAACAAAATTTCATCTCAATACTTTGTGATATATCCTTTGTTTGCAATGACAGAGGTCAAACGTTTTCTGTAAGTCTTCACAAGGTTGCCACACACTGTTTTTGGTATGTTGGCCCATTCCTCCATGCAGATCTCCTCTAGAGCAGTGATGTTTTTGGTTTTTCGCTTGGCAACACGGACTTTCAACTCCCTCCAAAGGTTTTCTATAGGGTTGAGATCTAGAGACTGGCTAGGCCACTCCAGGACCTTGAAATACTTCTTACGAAGCCACTCCTTCGTTGCCCTGGCGGTGTGCTTTGGATCATTGTCATGTTGAAAGACCCAGCCACGTTTCATCTTCAATGCCCTTGCTGATGGAAGGAGGTTTGCACTCAAAATCTCACGATACATGGCCCCATTCATTCTTTCATGTACCCGGATCAGTCGTCCTGGCCCCTTTGCAGAGAAACAGCCCCAAAGCATGATGTTTCCACCACCATGCTTTACAGTAGGTATGGTGTTTGATGGATGCAACTCAGTATTCTTTTTCCTACAAACACGACAAGTTGTGTTTCTACCAAACAGTTCCAGTTTGGTTTCATCAGACCATAGGACATTCTCCCAAAACTCCTCTGGATCATCCAAATGCTCTCTAGCAAACTTCAGATGGGCCCGGACATGTACAGGCTTAAGCAGTGGGACACGTCTGGCACTGCAGGATCTGAATCCATGGTGGCGTAGTGTGTTACTTATGGTAGGCCTTGTCACATTGGTCCCAGCTGTCTGCAGTTCATTCACTAGGTCCCCCCGCGTGGTTCTGGGATTTTTGCTCACCGTTCTTGTGATCATTCTGACCCCACGGGGTGGGATTCTGCGTGGAGCACCAGATCGAGGGAGATTATCAGTGGTCTTGTATGGCTTCCATTTTCTAATTATTGCTCCCACAGTTGATTTCTTCACTCCAAGCTGGTTGGCTATTGCAGATTCAGTCTTCCCAGCCTGGTGCAGGGCTACAATTTTGTTTCTGGTGTCCTTTGACAGCTCTTTGGTCTTCCCCATAGTGGAGTTTGGAGTCAGACTGTTTGAGGGTGTGCACAGGTGTCTTTTTATACTGATAACAAGTTTAAACAGGTGCCATTACTACAGGTAATGAGTGGAGGAAAGAGGAGACTCTTAAAGAAGAAGCTACAGGTCTGTGAGAGCCAGAAATCTTGATTGCTTGTTTCTGACCAAATACTTATTTTCCACCATAATATGCAAATAAAATGAAAAAAAAACAGACAATGTGATTTTCTGGATTTTTTTTTCTCAGTTTGTCTCCCATAGTTGAAGTCTACCTATGATGTAAATTACAGATGCCTCTCATCTTTTTAAGTGGTGGAACTTGCACTATTGCTGACTGACTAAATACTTTTTTGCCCCACTGTATATACTACATGTAACATACATGCTACATACATAATACATGCTACATACATAATACATGCTACATACTACATACATGCAACATACATACTACATACATACTACATGCATACTACATACATACTACATACATACAACATATATACTACATGCATGCAACATGCATACTACATATATACTATATATACTACATGTAACATACATACTACATATATACTACATGCTACATACATGCAACATACATACTACATACTTGCTACATACATACTACATACATACTACATACATGCTACATACTACATGCATACTACATACATACTACATACATGCTACATGCATGCAACATACATACTTCATATATACCACATGCATGCAACATGCATACTACATACAGTGGGGAAAAAAAGTATTTAGTCAGTCAGCAATAGTGCAAGTTCCACCACTTAAAAAGATGAGAGGCGTCTGTAATTTACATCATAGGTAGACCTCAACTATGGGAGACAAACTGAGAAAAAAAAATCCTGAAAATCACATTGTCTGGTTTTTTTTTCATTTTATTTGCATATTATGGTGGAAAATAAGTATTTGGTCAGAAACAAAATTTCATCTCAATACGTTGTGATATATCCTTTGTTGGCAATGACAGAGGTCAAACGTTTTCTGCAAGTCTTCACAAGGTTGCCACACACTGTTGATGGTATGTTGGCCCATTCCTCCATGCAGATCTCCTCTAGAGCAGTGATGTTTTTGGCTTTTCGCTTGGCAACACGGACTTTCAACTCCCTCCAAAGGTTTTCTATAGGGTTGAGATCTGGAGACTGGCTAGGCCACTCCAGGACCTTGAAATGCTTCTTATGAAGCCACTCCTTCGTTGCCCTGGCGGTGTGCTTTGGATCATTGTCATGTTGAAAGACCCAGCCACGTTTCATCTTCAATGCCCTTGCTGATGGATGGAGGTTTGCACTCAAAATCTCACGATACATGGCCCCATTCATTCTTTCATGTACCCGGATCAGTCGTCCTGGCCCCTTTGCAGAGAAACAGCCCCAAAGCATGATGTTTCCACACCATGCTTTACAGTAGGTATGGTGTTTGATGGATGCAACTCAGTATTCTTTTTCCTCCAAACACGACAAGTTGTGTTTCTACCAAACAGTTCCGGTTTGGTTACATCAGACCATAGGACATTCTCCCAAAACTCCTCTGGATCATCCAAATGCTCTCTAGCAAACTTCAGACGGGCCCGGACATGTACAGGCTTAAGCAGTGGGACACGTCTGGCACTGCAGGATCTGAGTCCATGGTGGCGTAGTGTGTTACTTATGGTAGGCCTTGTTACATTGGTCCCAGCTCTCTGCAGTTCATTCACTAGGTCCCCCCGTGTGGTTCTGGGATTTTTGCTCACCGTTCTTGTGATCATTCTGACCCCACGGGGTGGGATTTTGCGTGGAGCACCAGATCGAGGGAGATTATCAGTGGTCTTGTATGTCTTCCATTTTCTAATTATTGCTCCCACAGTTGATTTCTTCACTCCAAGCTGGTTGGCTATTGCAGATTCAGTCTTCCCAGCCTGGTGCAGGGCTACAATTTTGTTTCTGGTGTCCTTTGACAGCTCTTTGGTCTTCACCATAGTGGAGTTTGGAGTCAGACTGTTTGAGGGTGTGCACAGGTGTCTTTTTATACTGATAACAAGTTTAAACAGGTGCCATTACTACAGGTAATGAGTGGAGGAAAGAGGAGACTCTTAAAGAAGAAGTTACAGGTATGTGAGAGCCAGAAATCTTGATTGCTTGTTTCTGACCAAATACTTATTTTCCACCATAATATGCAAATAAAATGAAGAAAAAACAGACAATGTGATTTTCTGGATTTTTTTTTCTCAGTTTGTCTCCCATAGTTGAGGTCTACCTATGATGTAAATTACAGACGCCTCTCATCTTTTTAAGTGGTGGAACTTGCACTATTGCTGACTGACTAAATACTTTTTTTCCCCACTGTATATACTGCATATATACTACATGCATGCAACATACATATATACTACATACAATACATACATATAGACATACAGTATATATAACATAGAGTACATACTCACCGTCACTTGTCACTTTGATCCCCGAAGCCATTGTCGCCTGAGGAATAAATATCAAAATAAAAAAACACCAATATACTTACCCCGATCCGCAGAAGTCCACGAGGGTCCCATGTCGATCTTGCGTGGAGAACAGCAGCATCAGCTGATGCTACTGTTCTCTACCAGCTCCAGGAATACAATGACGGAAGGTAGAATACTTGGGAGATGTTCCAGCAACTTCGACCAAAGGATGGTTAAAATCAAAAGACTTTATATCCAAAAAAAATGATTAAAAACAGCTATGAGTAAGGACCCTCTAGTCCGAAACGCGTAAGCGTTTGTCACATTGGTGAACCACATGTTTTTTATGCATCTATTCTGTTTTTAATCATTTTTTTGGAATAAAGTCTTTTGATTTTAACCATCCTTTGGTCGAAGTTGCTGGAACATCTCCCAAGTATTGTGCCTACAAGATTTTCCGGAATACAAGTTCCCTGCACCGCCCAGGATTGATTGCATTCCTCCAGACTTCGCATTTGCTACGGTTTGGTGAGCTGACAAAAAACTTTTTCCTTAATGACGGAAGGTAGGTATCCTTCCGCACTGTATTCCTCCACCACTGTAAAAGAAAAGTCCCTAGTCTCACTTTATGCCATTGCTGCGTGGGAATTTCCCACGATGATGCCTGCACAGACCCCCGGAGCCTGCACAGACCACCAGCAGGCCGGCACAGCCCCCCCGGCAGGCCGGTACAGACCCCCGGGCAGTCGGCACAGACCCCGGGAGCCTGCACAGACCCCCGGACAGTCGGCACAGACCACCGGCAGGCCGGCACAGCCCCCCGGCAGGCCGGTACAGACCCCCGGGCAGTCGGCACAGCCCCCCGGCAGGCCGGTACAGACCCCCGGACAGTCGGCACAGACCCCCCGAAGGCCCGAACTGACAGCGCATCATGATGCGCACAGACAGCGCATCATGATGACGTCATTTCGGCAGCCAATCAGAGCCACAAAAGTGGCTCATTGCATTTTGGACTTCCGATTCCGGTATCTGATACGAAAAAAGTATCTGTACTCGGTATCGGAATTCCGATACGGCAAATATCGGCCGATACCCGATACTTGCGGTATCGGAAAGCTCAACACTACTCGGGACATATTGTACTTCATGTTAGTGGTAACATTTCATTCAAATAACTTGCGTTATTTTTGAAAAAAATGGATATTTGGTGAAAATTTTTAAAATTTTGCAATTTTCCAAATTTGAATATTTATGCCCTTAAATCACAGAGATATGGCACACAAAAAAACTTAATAAATAACATTTCCCACATGTTTACTTTACATCAGCACAATTTTGGAAACAAAATTTTTTTTGTTACGAAGTTATAACGGTTAAAAGTCTCATTTTTGCAACACCATTTTATTTTTACGGTCCACATCACATTTGAAGCCACTTTGAGGGGTCTATATGATAGAAAATACCCAAAAGTGACACCATTCTATAAACTGCACCCCTTAAGGTGCTCAAAACCACATTCAAGAAGTTTATTAACCCTTCAGGTGCGTCACAGGACTTTTTTTGAATATTTAAAAAAAATGAACATTATTCTTTTTTTTCACAAAAAAAATATTTCAGGTTCAATTTTTTTTATTTTACCAAGGGTAACAGGAGTAATTGGACTGGAAAAGTTATTGTGCAATTTGTCCTGAGTACGCTGATGCCTGACATGTGGGGGGAACCACTGTTTCGGTGCATGGCAGAGCTCAGAATGGAAGGAGCGCCGTTTCACTTTTTCAATGCAAAATTGTCTGGAATTCAGATCGGATGCCATGTCATGTTTGGAGAGCCCCTGATGTAACTAAACAGTGGAAACCTCCCACAAGTGACACCATTTTGGAAACTAGACCCCCCAAGGAACTTACCTAGATATGTGGTGAGAACTTTGAACCCACAAGGGCTTCACAGAAGTTTATAACGTACAGCGGTACAATTAAAAAATCATATTTTTTCCACAAAAAAGATCTCTTCAACCCCAATTTTTATTTTCCCAAGGGTAGCAGGACCCTAAAAGTTATTGTGCAATTTGTCCTGAGTACGCTGATACCCCATATGTGGGTGTAAACGACTATTTGGGCGCATGGCAGAGCTCAGAAAGGAAGCATCGCCATTTGACTTTTTTGGCTGGAATTGAGATCGGACACCATGTCGCGATTGGAAAACCCCTGATGTACCAAAACAGTGTAAACCCCCCCACAAATGACACCATTTTGGAAACTAGACCCCCCAAGGAACTTATCTAGATGTGTGGTGAGTACTTTGACCCCTCCAGTGCTTCACAGAAGTTTATAACGCCCGGGCGTGAAAATAAAAAAATCGTATTTTTTCCACAAACATGATCTTTTAGTCACCAATTTTTTTTATTTTCCCAAGAGTACCAGGAGAAATTGGACCCCAAAAGTTATTGTCCAATTTGTCCTGAGTAGAGTTGAGTGACTTTTGTTTTTTTAGGGTCGCGTTTCGTTTCGTGAAACCCGACTTTTCCAAAAGTCGGGTCGAGCAAGATCGTCCGATTATAGGGAAAAGTCGGGGTCGTCCCGAAACACGAAACCCAATGTAAGTCAATGGGGAATAAAAGTCGGCAGTGAGAGGAGGACAGGAAACACACCTACAGTGCCCATTTGAATGCCAAAAGCATCAATTCTTCTTACTTAAGCTTGTCAACCTTAATTAACTTCATAATACAAGTTACGCACTGAAAAATGGGGGTTATTTGGCTAAAGTTGTGGGGGGGGGCTGGCTCCAGGTTTTCATGTGCCCTGGGCGAAAGAGCGCCCCTTTAACACATACCACAACTCATCATGCTCCGATACGGCAGAGAAATAGCGGTATAGTACAATGAAAAATACTTCACTTTTTACATCTCATGACAAGGCCCATCTATTTCTCCATACAGAATCATTGGTCCCATATAATGTTTGAAACAGTATATGATGAGCTCCACATAATGCTACAGTATATGTTGGTCCCCATGGATGAAGCTCCACTGTCTTATGGGCCCAAATAATGCTCCAAACATAATGGGCCCCATTTCTCATGCTCTAGTGTATAATGGGCCCTGTAAATGCTGCTCCAGTGTCTGATGTCCACCTTTGGAATGTTCCAGTGTATGGTGGGCCCCATCTATCATTCTCCAGAGTATAGTGCTCCCCAAAAATTGCTGTCCCAACATTGAAAACAATCAAATAAGTCTCCTCACTAGGGAATCCCTGTACTAGTCTGGACTCCTCGTCGTCCGCATCTTCCATCTCACTGCACAGTATTTCAACCTTGCAAGTGCTGTGATCCTGAGCAAGCAGGGGGGGCACACTCGTTGGCGATGGCACTGGCACAGGGCCTCTGATAGTACGGTGGTGTGTCTGATGGCGGGTGGGCCGAACCTGCACTTTCATCTGCAGCTTCCTCTTTGTCACCGTGTAAGATGGAACTGTATATGGGAAGGGTAACCTGAGTTTCATCAGGGTCAGATTCAGGCCGTGTAGCGTGCGAGGGGAATGTAGTGGTCTGGGTCAATGTACCAGCAGATTCATCGAGCAGTGGCTGGGCATCAGTGCACTTGTGTCGCCCCCAGGAGTACGGTCGCCACAGTGGCATTACCTTCTTCCTAGGGAGTGTGATGTCATGCTTGGGAGCAATGAACGATCTCTCTAGCAGGTTAACTGATTGGGCGGCGTTATTCCCACGAGTCATGACCCTCCAAACAGCATTCATGAAGGCAAAGTGTTTGTTTTACATGGGCAGTATGGTTGCAAAGCTGAACCTTAAAGGAATGTCCAGAAGGGCACCACCAGAAGTGGAGCCTACGGTTAAATTCGACTCCACCTGGGAAACCTCAACCATGCCAGCTACAGAACAGATGCACACATTGCAAGCTTAATTCCGTTAACGAACGAGACTCCGTCATGCCCCGCGGTCCGAGTCCGGCTTACTAGAGGGACACGTGAGGCTCTGGAACATGAGATTGGCCAATAACTGGTGTGTCATGCCCTTACATGTCCGTGGCTGCATGTGCGCTACACTGAAAAGGCCAGCGTTTGTCGCTTACAGGTGCAGATAACCCGCTGAACAACGTTAGTGATGGGGATCACTGATTACAATTATTACCCGCGAACAATGATTTCCCAGTAAGTGCAGGTCAACTGCAGTTCCGGAATTAGGCCTAACCGTCATTCCTGAAAAAATGAAAAACTTACGTGTGCAAACCACAGGTGCTGTAGCTTGCTTAACAGCTCGCCAGCCGTTCTCACGCCCAGTATGGATTACACGTGATTGCACAAAGGTTAGAAAGGGTACCGTATCCCCAGATAACATGTATGGATAGCGTACACATTCAAAATATATGTCTCAGGAGGCAGGCTCAGACGGTATTAGGCCCAGTATGGATTGCACGTGATTGCACAAAGGTTAGAAAGGGTACCGTATCCCCGGATAACATGTATGGATAGCGTACACATTCAAAATATATGTCTCAGGATGCAGGCTCAGACGGTGTTAGGCCCAGTATGGATTGCACGTGATTGCACAAAGGTTAGAAAGGGTACCGTATCCCCGGATAACATGTATGGATAGCATACACATTCAAAATATATGTCTCAGGAGGCAGGCTCAGACGGTGTTAGGCCCAGTATGGATTGCACGTGATTGCACAAAGGTTAGAAAGGGTACCGTATCCCCGGATAACATGTATGGATAGCGTACACATTCAAAATATATGTCTCAGGAGGCAGGCTCAGACGGTGTTAGGCCCAGTATGGATTGCACGTGATTGCACAAAGGTTAGAAAGGGTACCTTATCCCCGGATAACATGTATGGATAGCGTACACATTCAAAATATATGTCTCAGGAGGCAGGCTCAGACGGTGTTAGGCCCAGTATGGATTGCACGTGATTGCACAAAGGTTAGAAAGGGTACCGTATCCCTGGATAACATGTATGGATAGCGTACACATTCAAAATATTTGTCTCAGGAGGCAGGCTCAGACGGTGTTAGACCCAGTATGGATTGCACGTGATTGCACAAAGGTTAGAAAGGGTACCGTATCCCCGGATAACATGTATGGATAGCGTACACATTCAAAATATATGTCTCAGGAGGCAGGCTCAGACGGTGTTAGGCCCAGTATGGATTGCACGTGATTGCACAAAGGTTAGAAAGGTTACCGTATCCCCGGATAACATGTATGGATAGCGTACACATTCAAAATATATGTCTCAGGAGGCAGGCTCAGACGGTGTTAGGCCCAGTATGGATTGCACGTGATTGCACAAAGGTTAGAAAGGGTACCGTATCCCCGGATAACATGTATGGATAGCGTACACATTCAAAATATATGTCTCAGGAGGCAGGCTCAGACGGTGTTAGGCCCAGTATGGATTGCACGTGATTGCACAAAGGTTAGAAAGGGTACCGTATCCCCGGATAACATGTATGGATAGCGTACACATTCAAAATATATGTCTCAGGAGGCAGGCTCAGACGGTGTCAGGCACAGTAAGGATTTGACGGCCCAGATTACACAGCGGAGGAGCAGGGAGAGGTAAAGATTGCAAATGCTGGGGCCCTGCCCAAGCAAGGGGGGCCCACTTGTGGGCGTCGGTACTGGCACTGGGCCCCTCATAGTACAGCGGTGTGTCTGACGGCGGGTGTGCACCACCACCGTCAGAGACACTTGATTGCACTATGAGGGACCCTGTGCCAGTGCCCGCGCCCAAGAGTCGGCCTACCCACCTGTCCAGGGCAACGGCACTCGCACGGTGTCGTGCGCTAGGTGGTGACCCCAGCCATGGGGGGGGAGGCAGCACAGTTAGGGAGTTTTAGAAAGTGGCATATGTTGATGTTGGACATTCAGCTGATGCAAAAGGCGAAATAGGTCAAGTCCCAGGAAGAGGTGGACCAAAGCAAGCCATTTTTCTGTCACCCTATGTGTCATCAGGGGAAGGTGGGACAAAATCCTTGGAAACCCATGCATGGTTCATTTTAATGAAGGTTAGATCATCCTCATTTTGGGTTGACAGACGGGTCCTTTTTTCTGTCAGGATTGATCCAGCTGCACTGAAGACTCTTTCCGATAGCACACTTGCAGCTGGGCAAGCGAGCTCCTGTAAGGCATATTGTGCCAATTCAGGCCAGGTGTCCAGTTTAGCGGCCCAATAGTCAAAGGGGAATGACCTGTGTGGGAGAACATCGATATGGGAGGAAAAGTAGTTTGTAACCATGGTTGACAACTGCTGTCTCCTGTCACTTTCCATCGATGCAGTATTACCAGTTGTTTGAGCGGTATTTGAAAAATCAGTCCACAACATTGTCATGAAACCCCTGTCTCCAACGCCACTTCTGCTGTGTGCACCACGAACACCTCTGCCAAGCTGCCCCCGGCCCGTACGGCTCGTGTGAGAACCATCACCGCTGCTGTGTGCTGGGAATGCCTCAAGCAACCGATTTACCAGAGTTGCTTGTTTATTAGCCAATATTAGGTCAAGGTTCTCCTGTGGCATGATGTTTTGTAATTTGCCTTTATAGCGTGGATCCAGGATGCTGGCCAACCAGTAGTCGTCATCGTTCATCATTTTGGCAATGCGGGGGTCCCTTTTTAGGATCCGCAAGGCATAATCTGACATGTGGGCCAATGTTCCCGGTGTCAATGATGCACTGCGAGTGCTGGTTGAAGGAGCACTTTCTGGCAAATCCACATCCCTCAAGTCACGCACAAACCCTGTACCAGACCTTGCCACGCCAACATTTTCACTTGCCCCACGAGATGCATCCTCCTCCCCTAAGTAATCATCCCCATCATCATCCTCCTCCTCCTCTTCTTCCTCCACCTCGTCCAGGAGAGGTCCCTGAGCAGACAATGGCTGAATGTCATCAAGGATTCCCTCCTCCTCTTCCTCCTCATCAACATTGGCTGCAGACCCCTGCTCCTTAAGGTGCGTCAAAGTTTGCATGAGCAGACGCATAAGTGGGATGCTCATGCTTAGAATGGCGTCGTCTGCGCTTACCAGCCGTGTGCATTCCTCAAAACACTGAAGGACTTTACAGAGGTCTTTCAGCTTCGACCACTGCACACCTGTCAACTCCATGTCTGCTCTCAAAGTGCCTGGCCGTGTATCCTCCCACAAATGCATTATGGCCTGCCTCTGCTCGCACAGCCGCTCCACCATGTGCAGGGTGTAGTTCCACCTTGTTGCAATGTCGATAATGAGGCGGTGGTTGGGAAGGTGGAGCAATCGCTGCAGCTTCTGCATACGAACGGAGTGTACAGGCGACCGGCGGATGTGCGCGCACAGTCTTCGCACCTTCTGGAGCAGGGCTGTTAACTCCTGATAATTTTTGAGGAAGCACTGCACCACCAGGTTCAAGGTGTGAGCCAAGCAAGGTTTGTGGCTGAGTTTTGAAAGGGCTATGGCTGCCACAAAATTACGGCCGTTATCACTAACTACCTTGCCTGCCTCAAGATGTACACTGCCCAGCCATGACTCAGTTTGTCGCTTCAAGTACTCGGCCAGCACCTCGGCGGTATGTCTGTCGCCCAAACACATCATCTGCAACACAGCCTGCTGACGCTTTCCACTAGCTGCTCGATAGGGGGACACATCGTGTGCAACAGTGGCAGCTACAGATGGAGTGCTCGTACGACTGCGCTCTGTGGACGAGCTTTCGCTTCTGGAGGAGGAGGAGGAGGAGGAGGAGGAGGGTGGAACGCCTACAGCCAACTGTTTCCTATACCGTGGGCTAGGCAGCACTGTCCCACCACCGCTGTCCCCTGTGGACCCTGCATCCACCACATTAACCCAGTGCGCAGTGATGGACACTTAACGGCCCTGGCCATGCCGACTGGACCATGCATCAGTTGTGAGGTGCACCTTTCCGCTCACTGACTGCTTGAGTGCATGGACAATGCGGTCTTTCACATGATGGTGGAGGGCTGGGATGGCTTTGCGAGAGAAGAAGTGGCGACTGGGTAGGTCATAGCGTGGTACTGCATAGGCCATGAGTTCGCGGAAAGCTGTGCTTTCCACCAACCGAAAGGGCATCATCTCAAACGAGATTAGTTTGGCAATGTGGGCGTTCAAACCCAGTGTACGCGGATGAGAGACTGAGTACTTTCTTGACCTATTCATAGTGTCTGGGAGGGTGAGCTGGACTTGAGAGCTGCATATGGTGGAAGTAGCGGTGGACAGGGCGGACTGAGAGAGGGTTAATGATGGTGATGGAGTTGGTGTTCTTTCTGATGGCCTAGAATCAGTCTTTCATTGATATAACAGTGGGATTCCCTGACTGCTGTGGCCTTGCAACGACACCTCAACATTTGCTGCTGTGCTAACCGGTGGGCTTACAGTGGGGGAAACAATGTAGCGTTGCTCACTACCTTCTGTTGTGATCAGTTGCACATGTGGCACTTGAGGTTTGGTGTTGTGTCCACGCTTGCAAGTGCATGGTGGTTAAATGTCTAAGCATGCAACTGGTATTCAAATTTTTCAGATTTTTCCCTCGGCTAAAGGTCTTTGCGCACTTCTTACAGATAACCTTGGCCTGATCATGAGGATTTTGTTCAAAAAAGTGCCATACTGCACTCTTCCTACTTTGGCAGACATTTTGCGGCCTAGCACGCTGTGATCTTTTGACCCTCTGGACAAGCTGTCCAGCAACTCTTTTGATGTTTGGAACCTGTCTTTGGAGTGCTCCGGGCCTGCCAGATAACAGCTGTTGCGATGTCGATGTCTGCTGTGGATGCTCCTCATCTGAGCTATTGGAAGCAGCACCCTCTTCCCCCAATGGATGCCAATCTGGGTCAACAACTGGGTCATCCATCACCTCCTCTTCTATGTCATGTGCACCTTCCTCTGTGTCACCGTGTATGGTGGTATAGTGTGCGGGAAGGGGCACCTGAGTCTCATCAGGGTCAGAATCTGGCTCTGTACACTGCGAGGACAATGTAGTGCTCTGAGTGAATGTACCAGCAGAATCATCCATCAGCGGCTGTGCATCAGTGCACTCCATGTCAGATTCATCTTGGCCTGGGTAATTCACCATTTCACTTGATAATCCAGGCATGGTATGTGAAAACGGCTCCATGGAGTAATCAGTAGTATGGCCTGCGTCATCCTTCAATCTTGGTTGGGGTGAAGGACACAAGGAAAGGTGTGGTTCATGAACATGAGCCTCCAATGACGACTCAGTGCTTTTACTTTTTACAACTGAAGAAGAGGAGGCGATAGCTGGAGGCTGAGTCAGCAATGTAAGACAAAACTTTTTCCTGATGCTCTGGCTTTAAAAGCGGTTTGCCAACTCCTAGAAAACTAAGCGTTCGAGGCCTTATGTAGCCAGACGATGATGCAGGCTCAACACCTCCTGCATTCGGTCCTATTTTGCTCTTGCCACTACCATCAGATCCACCACCAACACCATCATTACCAGCTGCCAACCCCCGCCCAATTCCACGGCCTCTTCCACCAGCCTTCCTCATTTTTGGTAGAAATGTAGACAAAATCCAACAAACTATATAGTATGTAAAACAAGGTACAAGGTGTCTATAGGACAGGGGAGATTTTGAATTTCTGCAAACATTTTTGGACACTGGACACTTTTGGATTGTGTGAGGCCCACTGATATCTGAGCGCTTTGTGACAGGCTCGATGGCACAGCTGTGACCTAAGTGACTAGAGGATAAGTGAGATTTTGAATCTCTGCACACACTTTTGGACACTGGACACTTTTGGATTGTGTGAGGCCCAATGAATATCTGAGCGCTATGTGACAGGCTCGATGGCACAGCTGTGACTAAGTGACTAGAGGATAAGTGAGATTTTGAATCTCTGCACACACTTTTGGACACTGGACACTTTTGGATTGAGTGAGGACCACTGATATCTGAGCGCTATGTGACAGGTCACAGCTGTGCCATCGAGCCTGTCACATAGCGCTCAGATATCAGTGGTCCTCACTCAATCCAAAAGTGTCCAGTGTCCAAAAGTGTGTGCAGAGATTCAAAATCTCACTTATCCTCTAGTCACTTAGGTCACAGCTGTGCCATCGAGCCTGTCACATAGCGCTCAGATATCAGTGGTCCTCACTCAATCCAAAAGTGTCCAGTGTCCAAAAGTGTGTGCAGAGATTCAAAATCTCACTTATCCTCTAGTCACTTAGGTCACAGCTGTGCCATCGAGCCTAAGTGACTAGAGGATAAGTGAGATTTTGAATCTCTGCACACACTTTTGGACACTGGACACTTTTGGATTGTGTGAGGCCCACTGATATCTGAGCGCTATGTGACAGGCTTGATGGCACAGCTGTGACCTAAGTGACTAGAGGATAAGTGAGATTTTGAATCTCTGCACACACTTTTGGACACTGGACACTTTTGGATTGTGTGAGGCCCAATGAATATCTGAGCGCTATGTGACAGGCTCGATGGCACAGCTGTGACCTAAGTGCCTAGAGGTTAAGTGAGATTTTGAATCTCTGCACACACTTTTGGACACTGGACACTTTTGGATTGTGTGAGGCCCACTGATATCTGAGCGCTATGTGACAGGCTTGATGGCACAGCTGTGACCTAAGTGACTAGAGGATAAGTGAGATTTTGAATCTCTGCACACACTTTTGGACACTGGACACTTTTGGATTGTGTGAGGCCCAATGAATATCTGAGCGCTATGTGACAGGCTCGATGGCACAGCTGTGACCTAAGTGACTAGAGGATAAGTGAGATTTCGAATCTCTGCACACACTTTTGGACACTGGACACTTTTGGATTGTGTGAGGCCCACTGATATCTGAGCGCTATGTGACAGGCTCGATGGCACAGCTGTGACCTAAGTGACTAGAGGATAAGGGAGATTGGATTGCTTTTAAAAAAGTAGTTTGCGGAGCAGTGGGTAAACAGCAATGCCAGCCTGTCAGGAAGCCTTAAAAGGCAGCCCAACAACCAACACCACTGATACACCACAATATAGCCTCCCCTTGCACTGCACACACAGTGACTGGTGTGTTGTGCAGGCCAAATTGCTATCAGCAGCAGAAGCAGTTTTTTTTTCTTCTCAGCAGGACAAAAAAAAAAAATTGGGATTGCTTTTAAAAAAGCAGTTTGAGGCCCAATGAATATCTGAGCGCTATGTGACAGGCTCGATGGCACAGCTGTGACCAAAGTGACTAGAGGATAAGGGAGATTGGATTGCTTTTAAAAAAGCAGTTTGCGGAGCAGTGGGTAAACAGCAATGCCAGCCTGTCAGGAAGCCTTAGAAGGCAGCCCAACAACCAACACCACTGATACACCACTATATAGCCTCCCCTTGCACTGCACACACAGTGACTGGTGTGTTGTGCAGGCCAAATCGCTAGCAGCAGAAGCAGTTTTTTGGTCTTCTTCCCTGCCTAACACTCTCCCTACAGAATCAGCAGCAACCTCTCCCTATACTGAGATCGGCAGAAGTAAGATGGCGGTCGGCGTGCACGCCCTTTTATACCCCCTGTGACGCCCACCAAAGCAAGCCAATCACTTGCATGCCCTTCTGAAAGATGGTGGTGACCCGTGCCTATGTCATCACGTTGCCCACAGTGTCCATGGATCCTGATTGGCTGAAAAAGAGTGCAAAACAAACTTTTGAAACGCGACTTTGGCGCGTAAGTCGCCGACCTCGTGGCCGACCTCATCCTAGGGTCGGGTTTCGTTTCATGAAACCCGACTTTGCCAAAAGTCGGCGACTTTTGAATTTTTTCGACCCGTTTCGCTCAACTCTAGTCCTGAGTACGCTGATACCCCATATGTGGGAGAAAACTACTGTATGGGCACATGTCAGGGCTCGGAAGGGAAGTAGTGACGTTTTGGAACGCAGACTTTGATGGAATGGTCTGCAGGTGTCATGTTGCCTTTGGAGAGCCCCTGATGTACATAAACTATTGAAACTCCCCGCAAGTGACCCCATTTTGGAAACTAGACCCCCCACGGAACTTATCTAGATGTTTGGTGAGCACTTTGAACCCCCAAGTGCTTCACAGAAGTTTATAACACCCGGGCGTGAAAATAAAAAAATCATTTTTTTTCACAAAAATGATATTTTTGCCCCCAATTTTTCATTTTCCTAAGGGTAACAGGAGAAATTGGACCCCAAAAGTTGTTTTGCAATTTGTCCTGAGTAGGCTGATACCCTATATGTGGGGGTAAAACACTGTTTGGGTGCATGGCAGAGCTTGGAAGGGAAGGAGCACCATTTGACTTTTTCAACGCAAAATTGGCTGGAATTGAGATCAGACGCCATGTTGCATTTGGAGAGCACCTGATGTGCCCAAACAGTGGAAACCCCCAATTCTAACTCCAACCCTAGCCCCAACACACCCCTAACCCTAATCTCAGCCCTAACCCTAATGGGAAAATGGAAATAAATACATTTTCTTTTATCATTTTTCCCTAACTAAGGGGGTGATAACGGGGGGGTTTGATTTACTTTTTATGGCGGTTTTTATTTTTGTCAGCTGTCACACGCTAAAAGACGCTTTTTATTGTAAAAATAGTTTTTACATCACCACATATTGAGAGCTATAATTTTTCTATATTTTGACCCACCGAGTCATGTGAGGTCTTATTTTTTGGGGGACGAGTTGACGTTTTTATTGGTATCATTTTCGGGCACGTGATATTTTTTGATCGCTTTTTATTCCGATTTTTGGGACGCAGTATGAACAAAAAACAGCGTTTAATGAATTTCTTTTGGGGGGTGCGTTTACACCGATCCGCATGTGGTAAAATTGATAAAGCCCTTTTATTCTTCGGGTCAGTATGGTTACAGTGATACCTCATTTAGGTCTTTTTTTATGTTTTGGCGCCTTTATGCAATGAAAACAATTTTATATAAAAAATTATTATTTTTGCATTGCTTTATTCTGCGAGCTATAACTTTTTTATTTTTTTGCTGATGATGCTGTATTGTGGCTCGTTTTTTGCGGGACAAGATGATGTTTTCAGCGGTACCATGGATATTTATATGCGTCTTTTTGATCGCGCGTTATTTCACTTTTTGCTCAGCCGTATGATAATAAATCATTATTTTTTGCTTCGTTTTTTATTTTTATTTTTTAAGGGGTTCGCTAAACGGGTTAACTAATGGGACAGTTTTATAGGGCGGATCGTTACGGACGCGGCAATACCAAATATGTGTACTTTTATTGTTTTTGTTTTTTATTTCCAAAAAATGATTTTATTAGGGAACATATATTTTTTTTTATTTATTTAACGATTTTTTTAAAATTATTTTTACGCTTTTTTTTTTTTTTTTAACTTTATTACATTGTCCCAGGGGGGACATAACTGTCCTGTGACAGATCGCTGATCTGTCACATCACAGATCACTGTGACAGATCAGCGATCTGACACAGGCACTGCGGCAGGCTTCCTCATGCCTGCTCTTTGCAGGCACTGAGGAAGTCAGCTCCCTACAGGCCCCCGAAGGTCCCCGTCGCCATCTTGGATCCAGGGAGCTGTAGGGAAAGAGACCCCCGCAGCAGCGCTGCACATTGAGCTGCTGTGGGGGGCTCAGGGAAGCATGGAGGGAGCACGGTGGGCGCCGCTGACCGCTATGACGTAATATTCCGTCCATGGGACTTAGGGCCCAGGTCACATGGACAGAATATTACGTCCAATGTAGGAAAGGGGTTAAAGGGAATCTGTCAGCAAGTTTTTATTATATAATGCAAGAACAAGGTATTATAGGGAAGGAAAGCCTGAATCGAGCAATGTAACACTTACTGCATTGCTTGTTGTACTTTTGATAGAATCTTTATTTGTCTTACGTAGATGCAGCAGAGCTAAGACTTTTGAGCAGTGTATAACTCCGCCCAGACCGCTGACTGGCAGCTTCCTGTATACACTATACATTATTAGCTAGTTGCTAATCAGTGGTGGAGGCGGAGTTACATGGATTAGCCTGACTGCCTAGCACAGGAAACTGAGTCCAGCAATGATAATCTCCTGCTGATCAAAAATTAATTGCATTGAAACTACAACACAGAGCCTAAGGCTAAGTTCACACTTGCATTTGGGTAGAGTGCATAGGGCTGCGTACTTCCTCCCTTAAGCTCCGGCTACTTACGCACTTCTTCCCTATCTTTAACATTGGGTACGCAGGGACATACGTTGTATGCAGATGCGTTCAGCGGGCACGTCAAAATGACGCATACGGACGCATCTGCATACACAATGTTAAAGATCGGTGCGCAAGATGCATGTGGAAGTAGGCGGAGCTTAAGGGAAGAAGAACGCAGCCCTACGCACTCTACCCAATCACAAGTGTGAACCCGGCCTGAGACTATGTTCATGTGTCCAGTAATGATCCTTTAGAATGAATCCAGCAGAAATCCATTAGGAAAAAAGTTGTGCTGACCCAACATTTTGTTTTTCACTAACTGATCTCTGCCCGATCTGATTTTTGTTTTTAACTTTGGAGTCAATGGGCAACAAAGCCTTTTCTTTCCGGATCCATTAGAAATAGATGACAACGGTTGTCATATTAAACGGCAAGAAAAGCGTTAGTTGCCCATTGACTCCAAAGTTTAAAAAAAAAAACAGATCCGGCAGGCATCAGTTAGTGAGTAACAGACAAAAATGTTGCGTTAGCCCAATTTTTTCCTAATGAATTTCTGCTGGATCTATTCTAACGGATTCTTACTGCTCATGTGAACATAACCTAATAATTGACACATCACTGGAATTAGGCTCTTGTGCCCTATATTATGCTCTTAGATTAAATGGCAAAAACCTGCTGACAGATTCACTTTAAAGGGAACCTGTCAGCAGAATTGTGCACAGTAACCTACACACAGTGTCAAGTTGTGGCCATTATATTGATTAAAATGATACCTGGGTGATGAAATCCGCCTTGTGGTTGTTGTTTAATCTTTATTTTCAGTTTTTAGTTCACGATATGCCCGTGCCCCAGGGTATATAGAGATCCGATTGCTGCTATTGTGCAGGCGCCGGAGGCGCCATCTTGCTGGAGAAGAAAGAAAAAATTCCTCCTCCAAGATGACGCCCCCCACGCCTGCACAGTAGCAGCTCTCCAAAATCTCCAATAGCTGCTACTGCACATGCGTCATCTTGCTGAAGAAAAAAAACTCCTCCTCCATGATGGGCACCACCTGTGCAGTAGCAGCTCTCAGATCTCTATGCACACCAATAGCTGCTACTGCGAAGGCGCGGCGGGTGCCATTTTCAAATTGATTTTTTTTGTAATTGAGACCATGAAGAACAGTGATTACTAGGACCCCCTCTCTGCAGGTCCTTCCTGAAGCACGAGCATATCATTAACTCAAAACTGAAAATACAGATTGCACAACAACCACAAGACGGATTTCATCAACCAAGGTACTGTATCATATTAATCAGTATAACGGCGCCGACCTGACACTGTGTGTGGTTACTGTTCACATTCCTGCTGACAGGTCTTTAAGTTGTTGATGGATCTTGTGACCTAATAATATTCTAAGCAGTGACATTTATTCAACAGTTTAGTAGTGTCTACAAGTGATATATTTCCTCAGCTCTCTCAATTACTAATCAGAGAAAGATGAGCATTTACTTTAGATCAGTCATACACTTAAAAAAGCAACAGCTCTATAAATTACGGGGTTACCGTTTGCATAGTAATTTGACAGTAAATGATATAATTCATAATCTATTTACCCAGTGTAACTTCCTGTTTTGATCTTCAAGATGATATCAGAGTTTTATTTTGGACACTTTGAACAAGCTACATTCACATGCTTCTAGAAAACGAAAACCCAGACATTTGTGTAACCTTATGCAGTTAGGTCCAGAAATATTTGGACAGTGACCAAATCTTTGTGATTTAGCCTCTGCATGTCACTGTTTTATATTTAACCCTTTCACAACCGTTGACGTACATATACATCAAAAGTCGTCTCCCTGCCTTTGACGCATGCTTGCACACCAAACCCGCATCAGTTTTAATAGTCGTGATGTGTCTTTAACAGCCTCTCTGACAATGGCATTTAACACGCACCAGCAGTGAGCCTGTTGTTCCACGCTCCCATCGGCGTGCCTGTGGTGTGATCATGGGGTGCCGATGGGATGTCTTGACAGTCCGGGGTCTGCCCGGGTGCCTGTAATTACGATGCCACTGTGAAAGCCAGTGTTTAGCTGGCGTTTATAGAAGATCATAATTTTAGCTGTTCATACCATTGCTGATGCAAGTTCCCTGAGTGGACTATTTAAACGCAGAGAAAAAAAAGTATGAAAAAAAAAATAAAAGACAAAAAGTCAAATCACCCCTTCCCTTTGCCCTATTAAAAATAAAACAAATATAAATAAAAAAAACCACATTTGCTATTGTGTTCGTAAAATTCTGATCTATTAAAATATATAGTCAAATAATCCTATCGGTAAACAGAGTAACAACAAAACAAAAAACAAAACTCCAGATTTAGTGCAATAAGAGGCAACCAAAGCGTCGTATCTACCCCATAATGGTATCATTAAAAACGTCTTCTCTGTGCAAAAAATAAGCATGCGTGCTCGTACTGACCTTTAATCATATTGCCAGGTCAGATTTACCGTATTGTGATCATAATAAAAAATCCAAAAAAACAATTGTGATATTGCACTTTTGTATTTTCAACGCACTTAGGCTAGTTTCACACTTGCGCCTTTTAGCGCTGCGTTTCGAGCGCACATCAAACGCATGGAAAGAAACGTGTGCAAATGCTTGTAAATGCTGCGATTTTTCGTCACATCATCGTGCGCATTTCGACAAAAAAAACGCAGCGTTTGTATGCATTTGCAGGCATTTTCTATGCATTTGCGTTTTTTATGTGCATGATGTCACAATCACAGGAGGAAAATTCTAGAAAAATTCTTGCAACAGACACCAGTGGGCGTGTGTTATGGTAATTCTTTATATAGACCCTATCTACAGCCGTACTATTCACATTTTCTTTTTTCTCGTGTCAACATGGATCTGCGCTGGTAGAGTTTTCACTTTGACTTGGATCTGGACATCAGGATGGCTCAGGCTTATGCAGTTGCTTGCCATGAACAAAGGGAGAGAGAGAGACAGCGAAGACGGCAGCGGCAGCGTTTGTGGATACATCCGATTGTTGAACTCCGGGAGAGCTGGGAAGTGTACCACACCCTCTACAGCGAGCTCCAGGCAAACCCGGAGAAATTTACTGATTACACATGGATGTCCCAACATAGCTTCAGGGATTTACTTGCTCGTGTTGAACAATCCATCCGGAGACAGGACACACAGCTCTGTCGTGCGATTCCTCCTGAGGAACGGCTCCTGGCCACATTACGGTACGTTATATTTACAAACCAATGCCTGCATAATTTTCTTTGTTGTGACATGTACTTTTCCAAACCTGGCAGAATTATTTTTATGCCATGTACTACATTTTTTTTTTCTTTTATTGTTTTAAAAAACATACAATATACAGAAATTTTAATTTTACTTCTTTCTCTGTTTCGCAGATTCCTGGCGACTGGAGAGACCTTATCTTCACTACACTTCCAATACCGGATTGGAATCTCCACCTTGTCGGGAATTTTTGCGGACACCTGCCGGGTTTTGTGGGACGTTCTCTGTCCAGAATTTATGCCCCTGCCCACCACAGAAAAGTGTATGGAAATTGCTGACAAATTCTGAACAGTTTGCAATTTCCCCAACTGTTTGGGAGCTGTTGATGATAAACATCAAACCTAAAAGAACTGGATCTGAGTACTACAATTACAAAAAGTACTTTTCTACAGTACTCATGGCCATTGCGGATGCTGGATGTATGTTTGTAGCAGTGGACATTGGGGCATTTGGCCTTGGGAATGACTTCCAGGCTTTTAAAAACTCGGACATGGGCCGGAGGTTGTATGGCAACCAAATTAATTTCCCCATGCCACGGCCTCTTCCCCACACCGAAGCTCCGCCACAGCCTTTTGTAATGGTTGGGGATGAGGCTTTTCAAATGTGTGCCAACCTACTGAAACCATACTCCAACCGTGACTTGGACCACACAAAAAAAAATTAATTACAGGCTGACCAGGGCCAGGAGAACCGTAGAGTGTGCTTTTGGGATACTTGTCTCCAGATGGCACATTCTCGGCACAGCCATTAATCTCAAACTGGAAACAGTGGATGAGGTGGTGGAGGCGTGTGTGGTTCTACATAATTTTGTAATGGCTAAAGAGCACCCGACCTTTAAACTCGATGATGCTGCTCCTAACCCATTGCCTGAATTCACTCAGCACCCTCTCAGGTCATCTGTTGAAGTTGGCCAAATGAGGGACCAATTTGCGGCCTACTTCATCTCAGATGTAGGACGGGTGGAATGGCAAGATCAAATGGTGTAAAAATATTTTCTTGTGTGTATGTTAATAAAAAAAGGTAATAAAAAAACCTGTTTTGATACCTGTACCAAGTGCACTATGTCTTTTTTACACTCCAATACAATAATCAACTGCCCAGGTATACCTGTGAATTCATGATACTGTGTTTTGTGCATCATGAATTTACTAGCACTCCTGAATAGGTGACTATACATACACACAATTTGTATGACCTTTATCAACTCTACAGTTTGCAGCGACGGTGGATAATACAAAGTGACAGTGGATAATACAAATAATATTTGTGTCACATGACCTGAATTTAAAATTTGTGTGTTGGTTATGCAGTAGCATCCGTCATTCGTTATGACACCTGAGTTCCCAAGCTCACTAGTGCGTTTTTTTTTTTTTCAGAATATACCAAACTGTTGATTTAGCCTCTCATAACATTTCTGCTATTTCTCTGATGGATTTCCTCTGTTCTTTCAATCTAATGATGGTCTGTTTCTCTTCCATTGAGAGCTCCTTTGACCGCTTGTTGTGGGTTCACAGCAGAAGCTGCCAAATGCAAAAAACACACCTAGAATCAGCTGCAGACCTTTTACATACTTATTTGATGATGGCTTAAAGTGGGAATAGCCCATGCAGACCATTTAAAGAGCTTTTGAGATAATTGTCTAATTGCTTTTGGTCTGTTTAAAAAGAGACTGCTACATATTAAAGAGCTGTAATTCCTAAATCCTTACTCCAATTAGGATGTGTATACCCTCAAATTAAAGCCGAGCGTCTGCACTTAAAGGCCATATTGATTATATAACTGTATCTTGAATATGTTAGGTAAACAGCTAAAATGCCAAAACTTGTGTCACTGTCCAAATATTTCTGGATCTAATTGTATGTTAATTACATCTTATATGCAGTACATTGCATTTTTAATATTCAGTTTGTGTCAAGATTTTTTTGTTTACACTGTAAAACCAGAAAATCACATTAAGAGTTAAAATCAAATACCAAGAGATTCACAACAATCATATTGCATTGGTTTCAGTGATTAGACCTGCAGTTGAGATGAAAGTTTCTGATATAAAGGCACAGAAATGTTACCATCATCTCCTTTTTTTTAAAATCGACTTAGGTGTATGAAGTGGCTTTAGGAGCTTAGTCTGCTCCATTCTGGGCAGATTCTGGATGTGGTATACAGATACCATCTGCCTGTAACAGTAGAGACAAAAGCAAACTTCGATCACTGCTGGTATATATTATGAGCAAGTAAATGACTGCAAATTTAGGGAGATTTAAAAAAAAGTAAAAATTAAAAAAAAAATTAAAGTATAAATATTGACATCTTTTCCAAGTTCTAAAATAAAAAAGTAGAATGAAACAAATTTTGTATTACTGTGTCTGTAAAAGTCCAATCTATAAAAATATAAAATTATTTATACGTTATGGTAAATGCCGAGAAGGAAAAAAATAATCCTCCAGAATTGCTTTTTTTGGTTGCTATACCTCCCCCAAGAATGTAATAAAAAGCAGTCAAAGCATGATTATGGTTCATGGAAGAGGGCGAGAGGAAAGTGAATGCACAAAAAATTGACTGTCATGAAGTTAAGAGGGCCTTTTCTTTTAAATGCCAGCTACGGCTTATATTCTGTAAGAAATAAGAATAATCATTTCCACAAACTTACATTATATCTTTATATTACAATGGGATTTATCATGAGAAATAAATCTGAATAAATAGCGTTGATTAGCTAATGGAGCAGCGTATTGGCATCTATGTGATCTGAATGCCCCAGGAAAAATCACATGATTTACTGTGTGATATGTGGATTTTGTCATGAATGTCATGCTTTGCATATCATTGTGAGTGTGATAAAGACGTCTTAGGAAGTTCCCACAGTGTGTTTTTTGGTGAGTTTTTGAGTTGGTGTATTTTTACTGTGCAAAATCGCAGCATCTAAGGCTGCATGACCATGACGAGTTTTTGGTGAGTTTTTGCCTCAGTGTATTTTTGCGGCATCAAAAATGCAGTGTCTTACAGTTCCAGCAAAGTGAATGGAATTTATCCCTTAGTGACAGAGCCAATTTGCTACTTAATTACCAAGCCAATTTTTACAATTCTGACCAATGTCACTTTATGTGGTTATAACTCTGGAATGTTTCATTGGATCCCGTTGACTCTGAGAATGTTTTTTCATGACATATTGTACTTCATGTTAGTGATAAAATTTCTTTGACAAAACATGCCTTTATTTATGAAAAAAAGGAAATTTGGCAAAAATTTCTAAAATTTTGCAATTTTCGAACTTTTAATTTTTGTACACATAAATTAGAGAGTCGTGTCACACAACATAGTTAATAAATAATATCATTTCCCACATGTCTACTTTACATCAGCATAATTTTGGAAACATAATTTGTTTTGTTAGGACGTTATAAGGGTTAAAATTTCACTAGCGATTTCTTATTTTTCCAACATAGTTTACAAAACCATTTTTTTATGGACCACCTCACATTTGAACTGAGTTTTAGTATAACAGTAAATACCCAAAAGTAACACCCTTCCAAAAAACTGCACCCCTCTAGGTGCGCAAAACCACATTGAAGAAGTTTATTAACCCTTCAGGTGCTTTACGAGAACTAAAGCAATGTGGAGGGAAAAAAATGAACATTTTACTTTTTTCACAAAAAATTTACTTTGGAACCAATTTATTTTATTTTCACATGGCTATCAGGAGAAAACAGACCACAAAATTAGTTGTGCAATTTCTCTTGAATACCCCGATACCCCATATATGGAGAAAAACCACTGTTTGGTGCATGACAGGGCTCAGAATGGAAGGAGCACCGTTTGACTTTTTGAATGCAAAATTGACTGGAATCAATGTCGTGTTTGGAGACCCCCTGATGTACCTAAACACTGGAAACCCCCCAATTCTAACTCCAACCCTAACCCCAACACACCCGTAACCCTAATCCCAACCCTACCCATTACTCTAATCACAAACCTAACCCTAACACACCCCTAACCCTGATCCCAACCCTAATAGTAATCCCAACCCTAGTCTCAACCCTAGCCACAACCCTAACCCTAACTTTAGGCCCAACATCAACCCTAACTTTAGCCCCAACCCTAACCCTAACTTTAGCCCAACTTAATTTAGCCCAACTCTAATCCTAATGGGAAATGGAAATAATTTTTTTTTTATTTTATTATTTTTACCTAACTAAGGGGGTGATAAAGGGTGGTTTGATTTACTGTTTTTTTTTTTAATTTTGATCACTGTGTTAGACCCTATCACAGTGATCAAAATGAACCAATAGGATGCCGGCTAACAGATCTCAGCAGTATGCGCCCGCCATTTTCTCCGGAAGAAGACGCCGGTGGCCCGAGGGACTTTACGGGGGGTTGCAGGGACAACGGAGGTACCAGGGGGATCGGGGGACCCTATTTCTCTCTCCACTGATGTGTGATCACATCAGATGAGAGAGAAATTAAATGGAAAATCTGGCTTTTTTTTGTGGTCGCCGTTATACAGTTAATACCAGCAATCATAACACCGGGGTCGGTAAAAACTGACCCAAATACCCCTGTAGCCGAGACCCTGGAGAAATTCCGGCTCTGGGGGACGCTATACCCTTATTCCTGTGGTTTAAGTACCCTTAACTGCCGCCATTAAAAGACGTATCGGGGGTCATTAAGGAGTTAATAGAAATCTCATGTCGTTATTTTTTTTACTCAGCAAAAATTGACATGCGGTGCATGTTTCAAATTTGCAATATGTCAATTTCTCTTGTGAGTACGCGGAGTTTTCTGTGCAGATTTACCCCACTGGATGCAGAAAATCCTCACGTAAAAATCGCAAATGCATGTTTAAGCATTTCCGTTTCGGAAATGCATCACAAACGCATGTAATCCACTTATGTCGAGGCCAAATATCAGGAAGTATAAAAAAAAAGCTTTATTTATAACATGACATACAAAGAAGAAACTAAACTACCAGCGTCAAAAACGTGATAAAACCCTACTCAAATCCACAATTAAAAAATGCAAATAACCTAATTTACTTAATAGGTGCAGAAAATCTGCAACATCAAAATCATTTCCAGAGTCTGATCTTTTCTGACACTTAAAACTGCAAAAAACTCTTAGGCCGGGATCACACATGCGAGGAATACGGCCAAGTCTCGCATGGTAATACCCGGCACTGCTGTCAGCACTCGGGAGCAGAGCGTGCGGCTCCATTTATTTCTAAGCAGCTGCACGCTCCGCTCCTGAGTGCCGGCGGCAGTGCCAGGTATTACCTTCTGTGACTCGGCCGTATTTCTCGCATCTGTGATCCCGGCCTAAGAGTTTTTTGCAGTTTTAAGTGTCAGAAAAGATCAGACTCTGGAGATGATTTTGATGTTGCAGATTTTCTGCACCTATTAAGTAAATTAGGTTATTTGCATTTTTTAATTGTGGATTTGAGTAGGTTTTATCACGTTTTTGACGCTGGTAGTTTAGTTTCTTCTTTGTATGTCATGTTATAAATAAAGCATTTTTTTATACTTACTGTCCCTCTTATTCATTCTTGTCAGGACTACTGCAACTCTACCTAAGAAGTGTCCCTTTTCCCAAACTTTCTCATCGCCAGTCCTTAATGCAGCAGCCGGAGTTGTATTTCTTTTCAGCTGCTTCACCGATGCCTCCACCCTGTTCCAGTCAATACACTGGTTACCCATTCGCTGCAGAATACACTATAAACTTTTCTTTTACCCACAAAGCTCTCCACAGTTCTGCACCACCTTATATCTCCTCCCTCATTTCTGTCTATCACCCTACCTGTGCTCTCCAGTCTGCAGCTGATCGAAGATTGACCTCCTGCTTAGGCTGGAGTCACACTGCCGAATTTCTCATGCGATAATCGCATCGCATAGCACGGACTGGCCGGCACCTCTCCTGACCTGAGCATGACAGTGTGATGGATTACTATGCAGCTGTCAAGCTAAGGTCAGGAGAGCAGACAGCCAGTGCGAGTTTTACGTTGCGATTCTCGGACAAAAAATACGCCAGTGTGTCTCTGCCCTTAATCTGAGCCTCGTACCTCAGTCTCCAAGGCTTTTCTCGTGCTGCTCCTGTTTTCTGAAATACACTATCCCATATGATCCAACCAATTCCTAGCCTCCATATTTTTTACCGTGCTTTAAAAACACAACTCTTTAAAAAGGCCTATCCCTTCACTAATCCAACTCTTCTCTGTTCCGTCTTTATAAATTTTCTTCAGAATCTGCTCCCTTTTATTCAGCGGTCTAAACATCTTCTTTAGCATTTGGTTGTACAGTCACTGGCTGATGACCAGATTATGCAGTATTATTTGAAATGCCCTATTTATTAGAATGATGGCTGAACCATATATAACAAACACTTTTATTTATCATGTCCCCTCTATTTCTATACAAATTCAAAGCTTGCGAGCAGGACCCTCACCCATCTTGTAACTGGTGAACTATGTGATGTCTTATATTATCTGTACATGGCCCTTCTTAGTTGTAAAGAGCTTTGGAATATGTTGGCACTATATAAAATAATACTAACTACTCATGGTGGGAATGTAGCCTTATATGAGTAATTACAGCTAAATAGATGGCATTTATTCAAATCTCATGCCCACCGTGCTTTTTTTTAACAGCATAAACTGACCTGGGGTGCATGTTGAAATCCACAACTTGACAATTTCTATTATGAGTAGGCTGGGTTTTATGTTGATTTTCTCCCTATAATTACATTATAAGGGGAAAATCCGCAATTTAAAAGCACATATGTGCATTAAAAGCGCATATAATCTGCACATAACTATGTCAATAATATTTTGTCACTTCCAGGTATTTAGCACTATCAGAAGCAAATCAGTTTTATTTAAAACATGACATACAAAAAAGACAAAAACAGTAGCGATAAAAATACGTAAAAAACACTCAAAAATACAATGAAAAAAGTAGGTGCAAAAATGGTGCAGAAAATCTGTAACTTAAAACTTGTTCCCATCAGAGGTAATACTGGTGTTATCCATAATCTTTGTATATTGCAGAGCCCCGAGTTAGTAAATAATACACATTGCAGTCATTATAATTAGAGATGAGCGAATTTGTTCAGATTCAGTTCCGAATAAGATCGGAATTGAATATTGTTTTTGCAATATTTATCAAACACAGTCGAACGTCATTAGAGTCAATGGGAGTAGAAATTTCCAAATATGTTCGGAACCAATAGTAAGACATCCATTCATAACGAATATTGTTTGAATATGGCTCGAATATGTCAAAAGCAGATTCGCGGACAAAATCCGAACAAATTTGCTCATCTGTAATTATAATATTTGTGCTTCTATGTTATAGCTGCTGTCATCAGTAGGGGAAAATCCTTCTAATGACTTCTGGTGCAGCCCAGCATATCTGTGCATACTCTAACGACCTAATTAAGGCAGATGAGCTGTCTGCTCTTCTCTCTATTGCTGCTGTTGGTAACAAGGTCTCTCATTTAAAAGTAAACTTAGGCTAGCAACAGATGAAAAGTATGTTTCTCATAATGTTAGAGTTCCTTCATTGGTGCTGGGATCTTGTTTTCTATAGGAATGTTCACAAGTCTGTCTTTGTTTTATTTTGTGCAGGTCAAGTGTCCATTAAAAAAAAAACAAAAAAAAAACGGGACATGTCAGCATTTGATCTAATTTATGTTTTTAGCGAAAAAATTGAAAGCACTCATTAGTCGTCAGTGGTCATTCAATGTTCTAAACGGACACATGTAGCCAAATTGAAGGAAAATCAGAAATGGCACACTGATGAATAATCTTTTTTTCTCATATGCAAAAAAACCAGATGTCAGAATGAGGCTTAGGCTTCTTAGAAAAATGTTGCCATAAACTACAACTCTGCTTGGCCGCATCCACTTTCAAATAAAAAAAAAATAAAAGGTGTCAGCATGGGGTGATTTTCTTCGGCACAAAAGTCTAAGGCTACGTGCACACTTTGCGGATTGGGCTGCGGATTTTTCCGTGTGGATTTGGCAAAATCCGCAGGTAAGTCCGGAGGTCAAAAGACCTGCGGTTTATCTGCGGATTAGCCTACGGTTTAGCCCTGCGGTTTCACACCTCTACAATGTTAAAGGTGTGAAACCGCTGTGGATTCCGCACAAACAATTGACATGCTGCGGATTGTAATCCGCGGAAAAATCCACATCATGTGCACAGCGGATTTTAAAATCCATTTGATAACATGGTACTGTACCATGTCAGTAGAACTGCTGCGGATCCACAGGGCCAAATCCGCTGCAGATCCGCAGCAGAATCTGCAACGTGTGCACATAGCCTTAGGGTCCCATTACACTTAAAGATGCACCAGCGATCCTGACAACGATACAACCTTGTCATGATCACTGGTGCATCGCTACATGAACGCTGGTGAGCTGCCAAACAGGCAGCTTCACCAGCGATCAGCACCAGCGAGGACGCTGGTATCTAAGGTAAATATTGGGTTACTAAGCAGCGCACATCACTTAGTTACCCAATGTGCACCTTAGAAACCTGCATGCTCGCGCCGGGAGCTGCAAGCACGCAGGTTTCTAAGGTACACATCGGGTAACTAAGTGACGTGTGCCGCTTAGTAACTTGATATTTACCTTAGATACCAGCTCCCAGCACGTGCTTAGAGCGCTGGGAGCCTCGTTGATCGTTGGCTCCTGGTGCCACATGCAGCGATGCGCGCTGGCCAGCAGGAGAGCAACGATCAAAAAGTGGCCAGGCAATAGTGCACGATCAGCAATACCCGGCGGGGGGGCTGGACGCTGATCCCCGCCACACACAGCGATCTCGCTAGCGAGATCGGTGTGTGACTGGGTCTTAATAATTCGGTTTAAAACTTTTGTGCCAGCATTTAGTCTCAAAGTACACCAAAGAAAACAGATACAACTATCTTAGCTTAATTCACAGATCCGTGTTAAAGCATGTACAGTGAAGAAAATAATTATTTGATCTCTTGCTGATTTTGTAAGTTTGCCCACAGACAAAAAACATGAACAGTCTATCATTTTAAGGGTAACATTGAGAGAATATCAAAAATAAAATCCAGAAAATCACATTGTATAAATTATAAAAATGTCTATGCATTTGCAGTGAGAAATAAGTATTTGATCCCCTACCAATAATTAATAGTTCTGGCTCCTACAGACCAGTTAGATGCTCCTAATCAACTCGTTACCTGCATTAAAGACAACTGTCTTAAGCCCCCGTCACACATAGCGATCTCGCTAGCGAGATCGCTGCTGAGTCACAAGTTTTGTGACGCAACAGCGATCTCACCAGCGAGATCGCTGTGTGACACTGACCAGCAACCGGCCCCCCTGCCGGTTATCGCTGATTGTCCTGGAATAGCCAGGACATTTTTTTGATCGCTGGTCTCGCACTGGCCAGCACGCATCGCTGCATGTGACAGGCGGGAGACCTGCGATCAGCGCGCTGGTAACTAAGGTAAACACAGGGTTTCTAAGCACCGCGATGTGATGCGATGTGCACCTTAGTTACCAGCGCACTGATGCAGGGAGCTGGTAACCAAGGTACACCAAGGTACACATCAGGTTTCTAAGTGACGCACGCTGTTTAGAAACCCGATGTGTACCTTAGTTACCAGCTCCCTGCATCAGCGTGCTGGTAACTAAGGTACACAGTGACGTCGCGCGCTCGGCGTCGCTGGTGCTGATCGCTGGTGAAGCTGCCTGTTTGGCAGCTCACCAGCAATCACATAGTGACTCACCAGCGATCCTGACAAGTTGATATCATTGTCGGGATCGCTGGTGAGTTGCTATGTGTGACGGGGCCCTTACTTACCTTTATAAAAGCCTCCTGTCCACAGACTCAATTAAACAGTCAAACTCTGACCTTCACCCTAAAAAGAAAACCATATGTTCACACTTGTAGGCTTGTTCTTTACGTGAACTGATACAAATCCTAAAAAAGCAGTGACATTCCAAATTGTGAGGTAGCAAAATGCCAAAAATGCTAAGGCATGTGTGAATGGGGGTGTGTGTTGGGGTTTAAATACTTTTGCAAGCCACTGTATCCCATCCCTTTTGCTGCAACTGTAAGATGCTGCGTTTTTGATGCAGCAAAAATATGCAGTGTCAAAAACACACCAAAAGCTCATCGTTTGAACATAGCCTTAAACCCAGAAAGCTCAGGTATAACTGCAAATATTACTATATGCCGTCCCCTGGTGGTACTGATACTGGGTGAATTTGCCCCAATCTCTCCATGCAGCATGTTCTGTAGGTACCAAGTGCATGAATTGCTAGGAGATTGCTCTGTGGAATTGCATTCCGTTTGACAGTAAAACAGTGTGAATCCATCACTTTCTATCAAGGAGCACCTTAGGCTATTAAAAAAACCCCAATGATTACGTGGTTCGTGAATTCTTCACGGCTACCATACTAATGGTATCATATTGTACCTGCTTGTAAAATAAATAATCACTGTAATGATCTTGTATTACAGCCATTTTTTGCATTTATCTAGCATACAATGTTCACTTAATACATTTTAGGCTTCTCTATGGTTGTATGACCTTGAGAAAAAATTTGCATGGCAATATTGTTCATACATAAATGAGGGTAAACGTGTAATACATATTTTCCAAGAAGGGATAGTAAAGCCTTCACAATAAAGATACAATAAAAAACTATCGCAACATTCTGTTGGATATTCTTTTATTTCTGACAATAAAGAAATGCATAAATGTTAAGAAAGTATACTCCTAATGATACTGATAATCCTATGAATAGAATATGTTGAAGTGAACCAGTCAACCTAGAAATGCTATACAATCTGTGGACAGCAGGTTACAGGCTACAGGTTACATGCTAGGAATAGCAGGTGATGGATATGCGAGTCTGTAGGAAAGGATCTAGTATTCAGCAGGCAAGTGGGCAGTCCTAATCAGTGATTGATGGCTCACTCTGTATGCACATGTGTACAGAGAAGGCTGTCAATCAATGATTTAGAGCCAGCCAATAATATATGTTATACTAAATCTTTTCTCACAATCATACTACATCATACAGAGTGGGTGCTAGCTGTGCTGTACAGTCAGCCTCTAACAACGTTTTCTGTTTAACTCACCCTGCAAGAAAACATGACCTCACATGGCTATGTTGATGGAAAAATAAAAAGTTATAGCGCTTGGAATAAGGGAAAAAAAATTGAAAGCACAAAAATGAAAATTGGCCACGATGGGAAGGGTGTTATGAATGAGTCACCGAGGAGGAAAAAACAAAAAGCAAGCTAAGCCCAGAAAACCAGAGAGGTTGGTAACTAGCTGATTGCAGACCCCTGATCCTATCCACAACAACTAACAGTAGCCGTGGAGCGTGCCTACGGTGGTACTAGACGCCTCGTCACGGCCGGAGAACTAAATAAGCCTAAAGAAAGAAAGGGAAAATCTAAACTGCCCCAGAGCAGACCCCAAAGCAATAGACAGCCCCCAACATGTATTGTCGGTGAAACAAGATGAAAACACAGACACAGGTAGAAAGATAGGCTGAGCAAACGATGAGGCCCTCGCTAACTAGAAAGGACAGGAAAGAAAAGCTGCTGTCTGCAATCACGCAAAAAACCCTGCCAAAAAGAATGTGCAACACGTCTGATAGAAAAAGGCCCCAAAAAAGTCTGATAGAAAAAGTCGCTAGACTTCAAATCACTATATCAGCACTCAGGTATATTCTGAAGACAGAGCAAAAGAGATCAACTGATCAGAGACAAAAATCGGGATTCAGCCCAGTCCCAGCCAGGGCTGGCTGAACACAAAAACTAAGTAAACCAGGCAAAAACTCATAAGAACAATAGCAGAAAAAACTTAGCTTTAGGAAGGCAGGAACCAAACTGGAAACCAGGAGCCACAGTCAGGAAAAATCACCAGCAAGAAACAAGGGAGTCGGCTGCCTTAAATCCAATCAGAAACTCCTGATGTCCAATCGCAATCCTATTCCTCAGGTGGCCAGTCTCTGCCATTTAGATCAGCTTCATCACCTCCCTTCACCAACAGAGGGAGTCCAGATTGGGAACTCACTACTGCTCTGTCAGCACAGCCCGCTCCATAACCCTCACCAGAAGCCAGAGGCAAACCCGAAAATGAGCTCACAACAGAAGAGGCAAAGCATTAATCACTGTAAAGCGATATAAATGAGTAAATTTGAATATTCTTCAATAGCAAACTTAAGCATAGCATTTTGTTATGAATGAGTCACCGAGGAGGAAAAACAAAAACAAGCTAAGCCACAGAAAACCAGAGAGGTTGGTAACTAAGCGGATTGCAGACCCCTGATCCTATCCACACAACTAGCAGTAGTGGAGCGTACCTACGATGATCCTAGATGCCTCGTCACAGCTGGAGAACTAAATAAGCCTAAAGCAAGAAAAGGGGAAATCTAAACTGCCACAGAGCAGACCCCAAAGCAATACAGCCCCCAAACATGTATTGTCGGTGAGACCAGATGAAAACACAAACACAGATAGAAAAATAGGCTGAGCAAACAATGGGGCCCACACTAACTAGAAAGGACAGGAAAGATACTGTCTGCAATCACGCACAAAACCCTGCCAAAAAATGTCCAACACTTTCTGATAACAAAAACCCTTAAGTCGCTAGACTTCAATTCCCTATATCAGTACTCTGGTATATTCTGAAGACAGAGCAAAAAGAGACCAATCTGATCAGGGACAAAAAGCAAACTGGCATAAAGAGAGAGACATAAGAATGGAAATTCAGCACAGCCCCAGCAGGGACTGGCTGACCACAAAAACTGAGTAAACAGACCAGATCTCATGTGAAAAAATAGCAGAGCACACTTAGCTTGAGAAGGCAGGAACAGAGCTGGAAACCAGAACCTCAGGGCAGGAAAAAATCACCAGCACAAAATTAGGGAGTCAACTGTCTTAAATCCAGTCAGTCACCATCACGTGTTTCTCAACGCAGTGATTCTAGAGCACTGCCCCCATCCCTTATGGGAAATATGTAAAACATGCAAAAACATAAGCCGCGGAGACACCATCATATGTTTCTCAACGCAAGCAATGACTAGCCAGGTCTTTCACCGGGAAGGAACAACCATGGGAAGGGCAGTCTCCAATGAAGGAAACCACCTATGCCAAAACATGGTATCCATCCACAGACAGCTGTTTCGGGGTATTGCCCCTCATCAGTGTGGAGTAGGAAACTGGCTAGTAGGAGCAATGCCTAGTAGAAGACTATGAAAAAATGAGGATGATTGACCTCATGGAGATCAACATCCGACACTGCGGAGACACCATCACGTGTTTCTCAACGCAGTGATTCTAGAGCACTGCCCCCATCCCTTATGGGAAATATGTAAAACATGCAAAAACATAAGCCGCGGAGACACCATCACATGTTTCTCAACGCAAGCAATGACTAGCCAGGTCTTTCACCGGGAAGGAACAACCACGGGAAGGGCAGTCTCCACTGAAGGAAACCACCTATGCCAAAACATGGTATCCATCCACAGACAGCTGTTTCGGGGTATTGCCCCTCATCAGTGTGGAGTAGGAAACTGGCTAGTAGGAGCAATGCCTAGTAGAAGACTATGAAAAAATGAGGATGATTGACCTCATGGAGATCAACATCCGACACTGCGGAGACACCATCACGTGTTTCTCAACGCAGTGATTCTAGAGCACTGCCCCCATCCCTTATGGGAAATATGTAAAACATGCAAAAACATAAGCCGCGGAGACACCATCACATGTTTCTCAACGCAAGCAATGACTAGCCAGGTCTTTCACTGGGAAGGAACAACCACGGGAAGGGCAGTCTCCAATGAAGGAAACCACCTATGCCAAAACATGGTATCCATCCACAGACAGCTGTTTCGGTGTATTGCCCCTCATCAGTGTGGAGTAGGAAACTGGCTAGTAGGAGCAATGCCTAGTAGAATACTATGAAAAAATGAGGATGATTGACCTCATGGAGATCAACATCCGACACTGCAGAGACACCATCACGTGTTTCTCAACGCAGTGATTCTAGAGCACTGCCCCCATCCCTTATGGGAAATATGTAAAACATGCAAAAACATAAGCCGCTGTGGATGGATACCATGTTTTGGCATAGGTTTCCTTCATTGGAGACTGCCCTTCCCGTGGTTGTTCCTTCCCGGTGAAAGACCTGGCTAGTCATTGCTTGCGTTGAGAAACATGTGATGGTGTCTCCGCAGCTTATGTTTTTGCATGTTTTAAATCCAGTCAGAGACTCCTGATGTCCACTCACAGTCCTCCTCCTCAGGTGGCAGGTCTCTGCCATTTAGATCAGCTTCATTACCTACTGTCACCACTAGAGGGAGCCCGGATGGAGAACTCAAGACTCCTCTATCAACACAGCCAGCTCCACCACCCTCACCAGAAGCCAGAGGTAAACCAGAAAATGAGTTCACAACAGTATTTGATGTTAGAAATTCAATTCAAAACTTGATTTTTTTATTTTTTTATGTAAAAGCCAATAGTACATCATAAAAGGAGGAAAAGCATAAAGTTAAGACTTCCCTCTTTTGGACTCATTCCTCTGGTTTAAATACTTGCATGTGTAAATCCAGCCTTAAAGATCTAAATGTTTGGCCTTGATAAAATAAAATAGCTTATACTCACCTCCCGTGCCTGTGGCACTCCAGTGGTGTCGCCACTCGCTTTTCTGGGGCTCTCATGCGGTTCTTATGACCTGGGAGTCTGGTGTCACTGTCCTCGCCTTCGTACGAATTAAGCATGAAGAGGAAGTCAGGGCTGCAGTTGATTTCGGACTTCCTCTTCACGTTCAATTCGACAGAAGGTGGAGACAGTCATGCCAGCACTGATTGGGCACCAGACTCATGTGTCACAACAACAGCATGGGAGCCCCGAGGAGAGCAAGTGCGGACATCGTGGGAATGGCGCAAGAGTGGGCGGTGAGTATATTTTTTTTATTTTATCACGCTTGGGTTATGAAAAGGAGTTGTCCAAGTAGTGGACAAGTTCTTTAAGGTGTCTTAATGTTTCAAATAATTAAAACTTATTCAGTGTAGTGTAAAAGTTGGCCAGGGCAGTAGTATTGGCTGAGGTAAACGGCTCAGGCACGCCCTGGTCTTCCCTCACATAGACATGGCATTTCTGTCAGCATACCTGTTGCTCCATTCTTCTCACCTTCAGGGCCTTCCCCAGGTAGCTGCGCATTTTTTCCAATTCTTTTGGCAAAAACGAAGACAGAGTCCAATTCCAACTTTAAACAAGAAACGTTACTCCTTTGTATTCTCAGTCTGTTCCCTTCAGTTACAGTATTGACATCAGATAACACACAATTTGCCTTCTTCACTTTCCCTAGTTTCTCACTATCAACTTCCAGAACATTCCCACGTCATCCCATCCCAGTCAGTATCGCAGCATCATCCCTGTCCAGCTTCACCATCTGTGGGAGTTCCCCTGTCTGTTTCACCACAGACAAAAGGGCATCTGCCCACGTAGTAAGCTGCCTCATAATGAGCGATCTGTACTGATGCCAACTGTCTCACTACCATCTGCAGTGTAATGCTCGGTACTGCTATGTTCTGCACTGCTGTCATCTGTGGCCCTCCGGCCCTGAATGGCTGGGCTCATGTCCTTAAACGTTACGGGGCTACCTGCCCTGTCAGGGCTACTAAGCCCAACTGACTAAAATGCCAGATACTCCCTGGCTTAACCACAGTTGGCCCATCCTACATTAACTATTTACATTCTGAGCATAACTATATCCCCATCTAGTGGGCCTTCTAGGGAACTACGCTTGCCTTACATAAATACGATAATAGCAAAGCATACAGAGAATTATACGGTGGACATTAAACATCATCAAATGTACATAACAAATAAAAGGCACGTATATCATGGCTTTAGACATCCCTTACATTATATTGAAAAGTTCTGTAATTTTGTAATGTCATTTGTGTTTCCATTGCGTATTCAATATATTTGCTTGTAGTTATTAAATGTGAACATTTGTTTACTTCCAGAAGATGATAACCTGTCCTGATCGCAGTAACATAATTAAAGGATTATGAACCAAGGTGCAAAATTTCAACTATACTCCCCTCCCCACTCATTTGTACATAGATATAGATTGATATATGATCAAACCTTCGTTGATTGTAGTGGTCCTCTTCATTTTTCTTCTCAGCCATTATGGGTGCCCAACCAGGCTTGATTCTGCAGAGGTTGCCACCACTCAACTTTACTGAGTTACGGCACAGCGTCGAGGAACACCCCTCCGGGAGATGGTGAGGCCAGGGAGGGAAGTGGAAGCCCTGAGCTTTCGCAGGACGCATGAGGTGCCGGGAGCACTGAAGGGGAGAATCGACATACCTGGTGAGCAGCGGTATGTCGCGCCGGTAATGCAGGGGCAGCAGTCAGGAGACTCGCGGCGGTCAGAGAAGGTGAGCAGGCTGGCGCCATTGTAACAGAGACCAAGCGGCCCGGAAATGCAGGGAGAACTTCCGGGGCAGGAGCAAACATCACGGTAGCTCAGGAGGAGACCGTGCATGTGCAGAGGGGGAAGAAAGGAAAAAAAATGAAGAAAAAAAAAAAAGGAGGAAGTATGAAGGGAAGGAAACCGAGAGGCTGCATAAGAGCATCGGCCAGAGGCATACTGGTGCGCAGCCATGTCATCAGTAAATGACCCGGTTTCACTCCAAGCAGTGCAGCCAGGGGAATCCCCATATGGCGGTACTAAGAAAAGTGGAAGCACGAGGAGAAGTGAGAGCACTAGAAGAAGCAGCAGCTCCAGGAGGGATAATAGTGGATGCTCTAGGCAGAGTGAACCCTCGGAGAAAAAGCGTAAGAAGCCATCTCGCGCCTCGCCTCAGCCTGAGTCTCGGACCCCACAGCCGGTATTAAGCTGACAAAATTCACGGGTGAGTGTTTTGGAGTCAAGCTCTTAGCTGATGGCGTCCTATTTTTGTCTGTATACCCTTACGCCAAGAGAACGGATAAAGCTAAAAACAGGAAATGTGCCTTATGCTCCCAACCCCTCCCGGATAGTCACCCTAAGAAGTTATGTCAGACCTGTATTGAGCAAACCTTACGGGAGGAGGCCTCGGGTAGTAAGGAGGATATCCGTACAATAATCAGAAAAGCATTGCGAGCCTTAGGCGGTGCCAGTAGTCAAGGAAGTCAGACCTCCGTTAGAGGGATATTGCCACTTGCGTCTAGGTACAGTCAGAGGCTGGGAGTTGGACTTAGATAGATCCCAGGAATACTCAACCTCAGAAGAGGAAGAGCAGGCTTGCTTCCCCACAGACAGTGTGAATAATTTGGTCAAATCTGTGTGGAATACTATGGGGCTATCCGATATTATGGAGCCCAAAACCCCGCAGGAAATAATGTTCGCGGGTATCTCCCAGAAAAAGGTCAGAGCCTTCCCAGTGGTGACAGCAATTAAAGAGCTGGTAAAAAAGGAGTGGGAGAAGCAGGGGCAAAGAACCTTCTTCACCTTAGCTTCCAAACGGAAATATCCGTTTGATGATGATGATTTGGCGTCCTGGTCGAGAGCCCCCAAGGTTGATGCGGCAGTGGCCTCCACCTCCTGCAGATCCTCCTTACCAGTGGAGGACGCATTAGACCGCAAGGCGGATACTTTCCTCAAACGGTCTTGGGAAGCATGCACATGGGCCTTCAAACCGGCTATAGCGGCCACATGCACGGCAAGGTCCATGATAATATGGCTAAATGAATTGGAGGAGAAAATAAAAAGTGGAGCACCCAGAGATAGGCTCCATTCCGCTATTCCCCTGATTAAGGGTGCAGCCGCCTTCTTATCTGACGCCTCAGCTGACTCCCTCCATCTATCTGCCAGAGCGGCAGGATTAACCAATGCAGCCCGGCAGGCCTTGTGGTTGAAGGGGTGGCGAGGCGATGTGCAGACAAAAACTAAGCTCTGCATTATGCCCTGTCAGGGTAAGTACCTGTTTGGCACACAGTTGGACGAGATCCTGACAAAAGCAGGTGAGAGGAAAAAGGGATTCCCTAAACCATACATTCCCTTCAACAGGAGAGCCTTCAGGAAGCCTCCATTTGGTAAAAAGAAGGATTTCAAACCCCAGGACCGCTGGGGCAATAAAGATCCCAAGCAGAGAGGCAGTCTATTTGGAAAACGCTCTTTCAGATCAGGGGACAGGTTCCGGTAGCGATAAATCACCGGTAGGTGGCAGGCTACTAAGATACAGCCACCAATGGGAAAGAATAACATCCAATCCTTGGGCCATTAATATTATATCATAAGGCCTAAGACTAGAATTTGTTCGGTACCCACCGAACTCCTTCCTATTGACTTCCCTGAAGTCCCCAACGCAACAGGAAGCCTTGGAAATAGAGATAGCTGGGCTCTTGTCTAAGCACGTACTGATTAGAGAAAATGCTCATGAACATAACCGTTAATAGAGGACATAATCCTGGCATAGTGTATTATACCTAGATGCCTCTACCGTTGTGTAGGACCTAAATATAGACCAATCACTAATGTCCTGGGGTGGTGGAAAAACCACATAAATGCGACTACAGATCCAACATATGAAAAATATATGTAAATCTTTATTTAGACAGTTACACAGAAATTGACAATAACAATGTTCAGTAATGCAAACAACCGCACAAACCTGTGCCAATAATGGAAAGAGCGCTGCGTACCACACCGAGACTTACTAAATGAGTGTCAGATAATAAAACACATATAGGATCATGAATATCACGTATACCAATGGACTAGGTCAAAGAAATTACCACAATGGGTTTGAATATATTATAGTGGTATTACAATTTATTCCAAAACATTGAATATCAGGTAACAAATTTTCCACAATTTATAATACCACAGTGGATTGCACTTATGAACGTGATAAAAGATCTCCAATGATCTCAAATGGTCACCGCTACCCTGGTCAGATCTAAGACAGTCTCATCGGCACTATTATTTAAGTGCCACCACAATGGGTTAACTTCATGGCTGCCATCTAAATCTCAAATTCTAGTCTGATAATTACTGGCTTTGCATAGTCACACATAATAAGTCATGTACCATGTCATATCAACCGCAATATGGCCGATCATGCAGCATCTCTTACCAGTAATGGGCAGCACAATAGCAAGTCACGGGGTCCGCGCGTCTGCCCCGATGCGCGTTTCGGATGCTCGTCCTTCGTCAGGGGACATGCAATACATAGAAACCAGGGGATTTAAAAAGGCCGTCGGCCAGGAAGTAAGGAGGCGGAGACCGGAAATGACGCATCCGCAGTCATGACGACCGGGATGCAAGGCGGCGTCAGCGTCTATCAGCATGAGCCAGGGCGTCGTAGACAACATGGCAACACGCTGATCACAGACGCCAGAAGCCGTGATGCAGCCTGGACCATGACGCGCATGCCGTCTGGTCAGATGAATCACGCCAAGATTAAAATGAGAAGTTAGGACATAATAGTAAACCTTATAATCTGTCATTGGTCAAAAGTGTCTGCAAATGGTGTCCATGATAAAAAGATGAAACATATTACTAGGTACATATAAATACTGAGGTAACAAAAACATTTAAATTACGTTTATATTAGTACAATAGATAAATGTGCAATGATTAATTGGTTACACAACCACCATATGAATCATGTTATATAATACTGTACATGGCACTATAAATACCACTATATTCAAAATCCATATCAGAATAGGTCTAAGCGCCACATACTACAAACCACTCATGCTATATACAGTTGTGGCCAAAAGTATTGACACCCCTGCAATTTTGTCAGATAATACTCAGTTTCTTCCTGAAAATTATTGCAAACACAAATTCTTTGTTATTATTATCTTCATTTAATTTGTCTTAAATTAAAAAACACAAAAAGAATTGTCCTAAAGCTAAATTGGATATAATTCCACACCAAACATAAAAAAGAGGGTGGACAAAAGTATTGGCACTGTTTGAAAAATCATGTGATGCTTCTCTAATTTGTGTAATTAACAGCACCTGTAACTTACCTGTGGCACCTAACAGGTGTTGGCAATAACTAAATCACACTTGCAGCCAGTTGACATGGATTAAAGTTGACTCAACCTCTGTCCTGTGTCCTTGTGTGTACCACATTGAGCATGGAGAAAAGAAAGAAGACCAAAGAACTGTCTGAGGACTTGAGAAACCAAATTGTGAGGAAGCATGAGCAATCTCAAGGCTACAAGTCCATCTCCAAAGACCTGCATGTTCCTGTGTCTACTGTGCGCAGTGTCATCAAGAAGTTTAAAGCCCATGGCACTGTGGCTAACCTCCCTAGATGTGGACGGAAAAGAAAAATTGACAAGAGATTTCAACACAAGATTGTGCGGATGTTAGATAAAGAACCTCGACTAACATCCAAACAAGTTCAAGCTGCCCTGCAGTCCGAGGGTACAACAGTGTCAACCCGTACTATCCGTCGGCGTCTGAATGAAAAGGGACTGTACGGTAGGAGACCCAGTAAGACCCCACTTCTTACCCCGAGACATAAAAAAGCCAGGCTGGAGTTTGCCAAAACTTACCTGAAAAAGCCTAAAACGTTTTGGGAGAATGTTCTCTGGTCAGATGAGACAAAAGTAGAGCTTTTTGGGCAAAGGCATCAACATAGAGTTTACAGGAGAAAAAAAGAGGCATTCAAAGAAAAGAACACGGTCCCTACAGTCAAACATGGCGGAGGTTCCCTGATGTTTTGTGGTTGCTTTGCTGCCTCTGGCACTGGACTGCTTGACTGTGTGCATGGCATTATGAAGTCTGAAGACTACCAACAAATTTTGCAGCATAATGTACGGCCCAGTGTGAGAAAGTTGGGTCTCCCTCAGAGGTTATGGGTCTTCCAGCAGGACAATGACCCAAAACACACTTCAAAAAGCACTAGAAAATGGTTTGAGAGAAAGCATTGGAGACTTCTAAGGTGGCCAGCAATGAGTCCAGACCTGAATCCCATAGAACACCTGTGGAGAGATCTAAAAATGGCAGTTTGGAGAAGGCACCCTTCTAATATCAGGGACCTGGAGCAGTTTGCCAAAGAAGAATGGTCTAAAATTCCAGCAGAGCATTATAAGAAACTCATTGATGGTTACCGGAAGCGGTTGGTCGCAGTTATTTTGGCTAAAGGTTGTGCAACCAAGTATTAGGCTGAGGGTGCCAATACTTTTGTCTGGCCCATTTTTGGAGTTTTTTGTGAAATGGTCAATGTTTTGCTTTTTGCTTCATTCTCTTTTGTGTTTTTTTCATTTAAGACAAATTAAATGAAGATAATACCAAAGAATTTGTGATTGCAATCATTTTCAGGAAGAAACTGAGAATTATCTGACAAAATTGCAGGGGTGTCAATACTTTTGGCCACAACTGTAGGAGTGACAACCAATACTCTCTCCTACCACATGCATCCATCATATTATAATAGTTGTCGAAAACAAATCTCGTACTTAATATACAGTTTATTACAATTTGCAGAATGTCTATACACAGAGTTATTCATATAACTTGGCATTCATGGTTCAGGTGCGTAGATATTCTCCAGATATGACTCCATGTGCACTTCAAAGAAGCGATGACAGGATACTATATGTCCTAAAATAATCAAGAAAATAAAAAGATATTAAAAACCGGTTAAAAACAACCAATATTGGCGTGAGAAGCCGGGCACACCACTTGGCATAGCCGGAAGGTGGTCATAGAAATTACACAAAATTTAAAGACTCGTTTAGACTATGTGGGTGTACTGTATTTAAGGTCCAGATCCATCTCGCTTCAAGTTGTGCTAAGCGTTGTGACATTTTTTTCTCCCCGAATACCTACTTTGAAGCTATCTATTCCTTTAACTCTAAAGGTCTTACTATCACATTGATGATATAGCTTAAAATGTTTGGGTATGGTTTTGAGGACCGAGATATCGTCTTCATTGGCCGCAGCTTGTATCCCTAGGACATGCTCCCTGATCCGGACCTTCAGTTGGCGTGTGGTTAGTCCAATATAGATCAGGGAGCATGGGCATGTGGCTTAGTAGATCACATATTTAGATAAACATGTGATCCTTTTCGTGATCTTATAAGTTTTAGTACCTGATGAGTCTACAAACATATCACCCCTATCAACATTGACACAAGCAACACAGTGTCCACAAGTGTAGCAACCACATCGCGGGGAGCCACAGTTTAAACATGTCATTGGTGGATTGGCTTCATAATGGCTCCTAGTTAGATACCCACGTAGATTCTTAGCTCTTCTATACGTTATTCTTGGTTTGTTGGGTAACAATTTGGCCAAGATTGGATCAGTCAATAAGATGGACCATGACTTCTTTTTAACTCTTTCAGATTGAGAATGAAAGGTAGTTATAAATCTTAATTGATTTGATTCACGTGGGGGCCCCTCGATTTTATATAATAAGGAGTTACGGGTACTGTGTTTCGCCCAATTATAGGCCTTTTTAACTGCTCTATGGCTATAGCCCCTTTCGCGGAACCGCTGTTTAAGATCTTGGGCCTGTTGTTCATAGTCCATGTCTGTCGAACAGATCCTCCTAAGGCATAAGAATTGACCCGTGGGTACTGATCTAATCATATGGCTCGGGTGGGAGGAAGTGGCATGCAACAATGCGTTCGTTGAAGTGGGCTTCCTAAAAATACTAGTTTGAATCACATGATGATTGTCCGGTTGTTTGCATTACTGAACACTGTTATTGTCAATTTCTGTGTAACCGTCTAAGCACGTACTGGTAGAAGTACCAAAAGATGAATGGGGAATGGGATTTTATCCCCCCTGTTTCTAGTCCCTAAACCGGATGGTTCATTTAGAACAATAATTAATCTAAAGAAGCTTAATACATTTCTGAGGCTGTGGTCCTTTAAGATGGAATCAGTACGTTCGGCAATAAAACTCTTGTTTCCTAGGTGCTATATGGCAGTCTTGGACCTAAAGGATGCCTATTACCATCTCCCTATATGCAGAGAGCACCAAAAATTCCTATGAGTGGCAGTCTTGTTAAAGGGCCGGATACAACATTTCCAGTTCACGGCGATGCCGTTCAGATTATCCATGGCACCCCGCTTGTTTACCAAACTAATGCTAGAGGTGATGTCATATTTAAGGCTAAAGGACACCTTGATAGTCCCGTACTTGGACGATCTGCTCATAGTAGGGAATTCGGTTTCCCAATGCAAGTGTAGGATAGCTGATATCATCTCATCCCTGCAGACACTAGGCTGGCTGATCAACTGGGAAAAGTCCAGACTACAACCGGTAACCTGTCAGACGTTCCTGGGCCTTCAAATAGACTCTGTAAGTCAAAAATACTTTCTGCCTGAAACAAAAATCCGGGCTATAATTAACAAGGTACAGATGGCGGGTGATAACACAATGTCCTTGAGAGAAGGCATGTCCTTGTTGGGGTCCCTAATATCATGCATTCCAGCGGTGCAGTGGGCCCAATTGCACTCCAGAAAATTGCAATGGGCCGTGTTGCGAGAAGCAGATAAGCTGCAGGGGCGGTTAGATGGGAGGATGTCCCTATCACCAGAAGTGATCAGCTCCTTGGAGTGGTGGTTGAACCCAAATAATCTATCAGGAGGGGTTCCATGGTGGATTATACCCTCTAGAATAGTCACCGTGGATGCTAGCCCCTTGGGGTGGGGGGCCCATCTAGAGGAGGATATGGTGCAGGGTCAGTGGTCTGAACTCGAAGCGGGAAATTCGTCTAATATGAAGGAACTAAAAGCAATATATCATGCTATATCTAAATTTCTCCCGCAGCTAAGAGGTACCCACATGAGAATCTAAACAGACAACACAACCTCGGTGGCATACATAAACCGGCAAGGAGGTACGCGATCAGGACCGCTAATGTCTATCGCAGAAAGAATTCTAGAGATGGCCAAAACACATCTCCACTCCTTGTCTGCTATCCACATCAGGGGAGTGGAAAATTCCAGGGCAGACTATCTCAGCCGCCAGACTTGCATCAAGGAGAGTTGGTCCTCAGCCGGCACATCTTCGAGATGATCGTGACCAGATGGGACAGACCAGAAAGATCTGTTCGCGACAAGAGCCAACAGACGTGTACAAAGGTTCGCTTCGCTATACAGAGCGGACAGTCCAGACATGCTCGATGCTCTCCAAACACCCTGGACATTCCAACAGGCCTATGCCTTCCCTCCGATGGTACTGTTGCCAACAGTGTTCAGGAAAATAAGGGAGGAAGGGGCGAAGGTCATCTTAATAGCCCCATTTTGGCCCAAGAGGCTGTGGTTTTCATGGTTGAGAGCGATGTCGATAACTGATACATGGATAATCCCACTCCATCAGGACCTCCTGTCACAGGGACCCTGTCGCCATCTCCAGGTCAAATCCCTGCACCTAGTGGCATGGAATTTGAAAGGGAGTTATTAAAATTGAGGGGATTCTCAAATAATCTCATTAGCACTCTACTACAGAGTAGAAAAGAATCCACAACAAAAATTTACGTGAAGGTGTGGAAAAATTTTTTAACTTTTCACCCTGCAAAATTTTCCAGCGAAGTACCCATTAGAGCTATTCTAGAATTCCTACAAAAGGGCCGAGAGTTGAGTCTCTCAGTTAACACCCTAAAGGTCCACGTGTCGGCTCTAGGGGCCTTATATAACCACAATGTGGCAGGTAATAAATGGGTGGCCAGGTTTATTTTGGCTTGTCAACGAGCGAATCCAGTCCACATCCCTCACCTACCAACGTGGAACCTTAGCTTGGTCATTGATGCCTTCATTCGAGCCTATTCATCAAGCATTAATAAAATGCCTTTCATTGAAGACTGCTCTACTGGTAGCTCTAGTCTCGGCAAGAAAAGTAGGTGATCTTCAAGCCCTGTCGATAGATCCCCCATTCCTGTCAGTAAGCCAGGACAGACTAGTATTAAAGACAAACCCGTCTTATCTTCCCAAACGCGCTACTAATTTTCATAGATCTCAACAAGTTTGTCTCCGCTCCTTCTTTGAGAACCCGGGAACGCCAGAGGAGGCGAGATTCCCCACATTAGATGTGAAGAGAGCAGTCATAGCCTACCTAGATAGAACCAGTCCCTGGAGGCAGAGTAGGGCTCTTTTTGTCTCCTTCCAGGGTAACAAGAAGGGGTCTAGAGTTACGAGAAGCACGCTGTCCAGGTGGATCAGAGATGCGATCACGATGGCGTATTCAGCAAAAGAAGACCCGCCACAGGGTATAAAGGCACACTCTACTCGAGCCATATCATCCTCCTGGGCAGAGAGGGCGGACGTCCCAATTGAGCTAATATGTAAGGCTGCAACTTGGTCTTCTCCATCTACATTTTATAGCCACTATAGACTAGATCTATCCTCCGAGGAGTTAGCCTTTGGTAGATCGGTCCTTAACACGGTGTGCCCTCCCAAGTGACTATCTCTGAAAGTCTCTCAGTGGGTGCTGTTGTGGCGAAGAGAAAAAAACGGATTACTTACCAGTAATACTCTTTTATAGAGTCCACGACACACCCGTTGACTTCCCTCCCTTAAGTTAGAAAATTTACACATGGTTCTCCTTGGTGGTGGAAAGCAAGGATTAGTAATTAATATATCGATATGTATAGCAATGTATAATTAGGTGTAGATGTGAATCACTGACCTAGCAAACTGACTAAAACATGTACTGTATGGCGGTTCCTCCTTGGTTCTCTGTAATCCAAACTGAGGGAGCGAGGGGGACAGCCCCATTTATCTCTCTGTAGGTTTCCTGTTCCTAGGGGCGGATCCCCTCTCTCAGTGGGTGCTGTCATGGACTCTACAAAAGAGTATTACTGGTAAGTAATCCGGTTTTTCCACTACATCCCTATCCCCTGTACACAAAATCCCAGTACAGCAGCGCTCTTAGCTGCTGCTCCAAGTATTGTGTCCATTATATTGTACTTTACTTGAAAATATTGTACTGGCAAAAATATTTCCTTGACTAACATTAGGGGCATTTTAGTCAAGTACTAGTATCATAACTGGGACCAAAATTTCCCCAGTAGTATTAGTGCTACCTAAAGTGCCCAAACAAAAAAAGAAAAATGCATGTAATCCTCATGTCACTCCCATTCATAGAATAATAGAATGGTAGAAACCCCCTGCTCAAAGCAGGGTACACTAAATCATCCCAGACAGATGTTTGTCCAGCCTCTGTTTGAAGACTCCTATTGAAGGAGAACTCACCACCTCTCATGGCAGCCTGTTCCACTCATTGATCACCCTAACTGTCAAAAAGTTTTTTCTAATATCTAATCTGTGTCTCCTCCCATTCAGTTTCATCCCATTGCTTGTAGTCTTTCCTTGTGCAAATGAGAATAAAGATGATCCTTCTACAATGTGACAACCCTTCAGATATTTGTAGACCGCTATTAAGTCTCCTCTCAATCTTCTCTTTTGCAAGCTAAACATTCCCAAATCCTGCAACCGTTCCTCATAGGACATGGTTTGCAGACCGGTCACCATTCTATTCGCTCTTCTCTGAATTTGCTCCAGTTTGTTGATTTCTTTTTTAAAATGTGGTGCCCAAAACTAGACACAGTATTCCAGATGATTTCTGACCAAAGAGGAGTAGAGGGCAATAATGACTTCACGTGATCTAGACTGTATGCTTATGTTAATACATCCTAGAATTGTAGTTCTAGTTTGCTCTTCTCCAGTCTTCTGGGACATCTGTTCTCCAAGACTTTTCAAAGATTATGGAGAGTGGTTCAAAAGTTTCTTCTGCTATCTCCTTCAGTACTCTGGGGTGTAATTCATCTGGACCTGGAGACTTGAATTCATTTAGGTTAGCTAAGTGTTCCCTCACTATCTTTCTGTTTATAGATCTCCTGGATTCTTTTATTCTCTTAATAGGACAGTGAAGATTAGTTGATGTTACATTTCCTTTCTGAGAGAAAACAGATGCAAAATAGGAATTTAATAGTTTGGTCTCCTCAACATCCTGTCTTACCATTTCATCATTTTCATTCTGTAAAAATCTTATAGCATTTTTTGACTTTTCTTCCACTTTTGACATATCCCCAAAATTTTTTATTGCTTTTGACATCTCTTGCAAGCCTTAATTCATTGTCAGCGTTAGCTAATCTGATTCGTGCCCGGCCGGTTCTGCAGACAGCGTTATATTCTTATTTAGATATGCCTCCCTCTTTCCATTTGATAAACATTTCTTTCTTCCTTTTTAGCATGTTCTGTGTTCATCCATCCTGGTTTCCTTAAATGCTTCCTATTCTTCCCTCATTTTGGAATTGCTAACGATTGTGCTTTGAGAATCTCATTTTTCAAGATTTCCCATCCTTCCTGGACATTTTTGTCCATAAGGATATCCAGCCATTGGATCCCTCCAATTCTCTTTCTGAGTCCCTTAAAATCTGCCATTCTGAAATCTCACCTTGATGTCTGAGTCTTCACAGGTCTTCCTCTTCTAGTTATCCAAAATTCTAAAATAACATGGTCGATACCTCCTAGGGTCCCAGCCACTTTTACCTCCTCAACATTTCCTCCCTGTTTATAAGGATTATATCCAAGGTAGCAGATCCCATTGTTTTCTCCCCTACCGTTTGGTAGATAAAGTTGTCAGCAAGAGAGGATAAGAATTTCCTTGACCTGTTAGTTTTGCCCGAGAGAGATTCCCAACAAATGTCTGGATAGTTGAAATCTCCCATGACCACTATGTCATGTTTTTTGGAGAACTTGCCCATTTGATGCATAAAGAGTTCATCCAAATCTTCAGCTTGCCCAGGCGGCCTGTAGTAAATGCCTACAATGGTGTCCTTTCCATTGTTCTGTCCTTGTATCCTTACCCAAACAGTTTCCACAGAACTCCCAGTCTCTGAAGCTTCAATCTCTGTGCAGATATATGCTTATCTAACATGTGCAACAACTCCTCCTCGTTTATCAAGTCTTTTTCTTGCAAATAAGTTGTATCCTTCTAGCCTTGTATTAAAATCATGTGTATCGTCCCACCAAGTTTCAGTGATTCCAATGACATCATATTTCTTTTCCTGCGTTAATAGTTGTTTTTTTTGTCCATGCTTTGTGTATTCGTATAGAAACATTTTAGTTTGTAATTGTCATCTCTTTCTCCAATATTTTTATTATTTAGATTTTTTGTCTTTCTTTTTCCCTTCCACTTCGAAAAGCAGAATTCTCAATAATATTTGTCAGATGTATGACTTTTTCTGGCCTTTTGCTAAAGCTCTCCTTATGAGTGTAGCAAGGCAACTTACAAATACATGTTTTCCAGTCTTCGTAAGGTGCACCCAATCTCTAGCAAGTAGTCCATCATATAGATAATTCACTCCGTGATCCAGAAATCCAAATCCTTGCTGATGGCACCATCGACGTAGCCAGTTGTTGACCTGCAGAATCTTATTCCACCTCATTGTTCCATGGCCATCCACTGGAAGCATGGGAGAGAAGACCACCTGCGCTCCCAGTTCTTTCACTTTCTTACCTAAGTTTTCAAAGTCTCTGCAGATGGTTTCCAGGTTGTTTCTTACGGTGTCATTTGTCCCCACATGTATTAGCAGGAATGGGTACTCATCTGTAGGTCTGAAGAGTCCTGATATCCTGTCAGACACATCTTTAATTTTTGCACCTGGAAGACAGCACATTTCTCTTAAGGTTACATCCGGACTGCAGATAGCAGCCTCTGTTCCTCTCAACCGGGAATTCCCCATGACCACAACTCTCCGTTTCTTCTTCACAACATTTTTCTAACATTCAATGTTAGTCCAGTTAGCTCATCACAGTCACAACCCTGTTCTTGCCTGTGGGCTGACATAATCAAACAAGATTTGTCAGCCCTGTTTGATGATACCATTTGCTTGGACAGTGCTGGTGTCTGCACACTGGGTATTTACAATGCACATGGACAGTGCTCTCTCCTGCCGTCTCATTATGTCTGATGAAAAACGGTAAGTGCACTGTGCATCACTAGAATCTGTTGAGCATGTGTCGGTTGTCGATTCTAATGAATGCGGAATAAAGGAGGGACTGACCCAGCCCCTGAAATAGGTGTTACTGATGACACTTTGTTTCAGGGACTGCAGCCTCTGCCCCTCATGACACATTATTTCAGTATCTTAGCATGCGCAGGGATTCTCAAACGAAGCATCATCAAAATAAATAGAAGTAGTAAGAAAGAATAAAGCAGTTAGATTGTGTAGTCAGGGAATGGTAGGGGATTTTTATTAAAAAATGTTTTGAAAATAGTTTAGATTATGGCATTAAATAGATAAGCATTTAGGATGAAAATTAATTTGTGTTTCATCCCACCCCTTTAAACTTCCATGCTCTGCTGAAATAGATCACTATATCTGTGTCCTGAATATGTAGAAAAAGTTGAATATAGAGATCAACCAGAGATGTTAATTATGCCAGCCATAAATTCAGTAGGCCAGAATCATAAACTTAAAAAGGAGAAAACGGAGTAACGGATACAAAATATATGCAAAAGTATAAATTTTATTAGTACTCACATCAAGTGCTGACAAGTATACAAGTTGACTAAAATAGGGGGGATAAGCCCCAATGATACAACAATCAGGACAGACAAGGACAGGGTAAATAAAATGATACCAGTGCTCGAAATCTACATGGCACAACGTTCAGTCAGCCCATGGGCATTGCACATAACAGACATATGTCTAATGGTAAAAGATAGTCAAATATGGCATACTCAATTAAATGTGTATTGTACATAGTTGTACATGTCTGGAGCGCCAAAAAAAAAAAAAAAAAACCATCCAGAGGGGTCAATGTGCAAGTCCAATGGACACTGAACATAAATGAATCAATGACATGTGAAAGGATTCTTAAATAGTTAATAACATATGTATCAGCATATCAAAACTGCGCAATTGTGCCAGAGAGAACCCGGGAGACGACCCGCCCAGCGGTCCAAATGACCGAAGTGTGGAAACAAATAAAGGCAGGCTGCTTACCGGGGAGCAGAGGAGGTGAAGGCCCATGCAACGACACCCGACGTACGTTTCGCGCCCGCCACAGGCGCTTTATCAAGGGAGTGTTGACTGAGGTGAACCACCATGTTTTTATGCAGAAAGACCTCCCACTTGAAAGCGGTCACATGGGGCAGGTCTACCAACCAAAGGCAGCGGACAGAGCATGCGCAGTGCAGCTCACTCAAACCAGGAAGTGATCAATAGTATGGTCACAAAAAAAAAAAAAAAAAAAAATGGCGGGACAAAACTGCACTCATATGAAAAACTAGATAGCATCGTTACCCTAGATGCCTGCGCAGTGTATTGCGTTGACAAAAAGTGTCAGAGCTCAATGAATGATAAAGATGTAATCAGACCATAATAGCGGCGCATATTCAGTGCAACACCTCAGTCCTCCAGGAAATGGGGCAGGCGTCACGCGTCAGGGAAAACAGAGGGAAATTAACCCCGTGTATAACCTGAGGCGGGCAGACGCCCAAACCCATATCGGAGCAACGGGTGAGCGCAGGTATGCGCACTAAGGTCACAGCATAAAGAATCAGGAGAAGAAAATTAAAAAATAAGTAAAAAATAAAAAATAAATAATGAACCAAGGTCACGAAGACAGACCATGGAGGAAATACAGTAAAGATAGTGACATCAATCATAATTGGGGCAAACAATATAAACACATTATATGATAGTGTGTGCTACCAAAAATCCAGAGCACCAGTAAGGATTGTAAAGGCACACAATAAGATTGATGCAACAGTCCAGAGAAACTTTTTTTTTTTTTTTTGTGTCCATACTATTGATCACTTCCTGGTTTGAGTGAGCTGCACTGCGCATGCTCTGTCCGCTGCCTTTGGTTGGTAGACCTGCCCCATGTGACCGCTTTCAAGTGGGAGGTCTTTCTGCATAAAAACATGGTGGTTCACCTCAGTCAACACTCCCTTGATAAAGCGCCTGTGGCGGGCGCGAAACGTACGTCGGGTGTCGTTGCATGGGCCTTCACCTCCTCTGCTCCCCGGTAAGCAGCCTGCCTTTATTTGTTTCCACACTTCGGTCATTTGGACCGCTGGGCGGGTCGTCTCCCGGGTTCTCTCTGGCACAATTGCGCAGTTTTGATATGCTGATACATATGTTATTAACTATTTAAGAATCCTTTCACATGTCATTGATTCATTTATGTTCAGTGTCCATTGGACTTGCACATTGACCCCTCTGGATGTTTTTTTTTTTTTTTTTGGCGCTCCAGACATGTACAACTATGTACAATACACATTTAATTGAGTATGCCATATTTGACTATCTTTTACCATTAGACATATGTCTGTTATGTGCAATGCCCATGGGCTGACTGAACGTTGTGCCATGTAGATTTCGAGCACTGGTATCATTTTATTTACCCTGTCCTTGTCTGTCCTGATTGTTGTATCATTGGGGCTTATCCCCCCTATTTTAGTCAACTTGTATACTTGTCAGCACTTGATGTGAGTACTAATAAAATTTATACTTTTGCATATATTTTGTATCCGTTACTCCGTTTTCTCCTTTTTAAGATTAGCATATGGAGTGGTAATCCATGCACAAGGCGTTTTTGGACCATGGTCACCGCCTTGTCTCGTTCTCTGATACTGGGCATTATCATATATGTACAGAATCATAAACTGTCTGTCTGAAGAATTGACTCTTCTTGTAGGACTAATGTTTACTCTAATATTATCTCCTACGGTTTATTGTCTGTTATCTTTGCAAAACAGTAATGCATGGCCGCTGAACATTGATGTTTGCTGATATGTTAATTACATACATTGGCCATACTAGCCAGGTTGTTGAAATTCAAAACAGAGGAGGAAATACTATGCAAATAGATTACATAATCGAACAATGCAATTTAACTGCATTCTCATCTCTCTCTGACCTCTGGATGATGGGTGAAGGACAGGTGTGAACTATGTATAGAGACTTTTTCTTCTGGTCCAAGAGACTCTACAGGATGTCAGCTTAGGGGACCACAGCTCCAGCTGGAAACACAGAACTACTTCACTAACCATCACTGAAACACCAGAGATATCTTAAAGAATCTGTTAGCGTGGGTGGTCTGGAGAAGGAACCTCCGGGAGTGGACCCTCTGGACCGTGGCACCGAGGGGCCCCGGGCAAGCTGCCAGATGGAACCGACCCCTATACAAGGACTGTTAGGAGCAGGCCCAGGGGTTCGAGTACCACGGTAGCCGGTACCGAGAGGGGCGGCTCAGGATGGACCGGAGTAAGACTGAGACTGGAGTAAGACTGCAAGGACACTGAAGGCAGGACTGGAGTAGGATGGCAGGAACACTGGAGACAGGACTGGAGTAGGACGGCAGGAACACTGGAGACAGGACTGGAGTAGGATGGCAGGAACACGGGAGGCAGGACTGGAGTAGGATGGCAGGACCACTGGAGGCTCGACTGCGGACGAGAACAAGGAACACTGGTAGCAGAACTGAGAGGCTGCTGCGGGGAGCAGCCGAGAACGGAACTGCAGGAGCAGAGAGCACACGATGAAGCGAGGCCAGAGTGCTAGGAAACACAACGATCAGGCGCCTCCCTCAGAGGGAAGCGGCCTGATATGGCCCCGTCTGGTTAGCTATTGGTCCAAAGGTGCTTCCGGGTCAGGGCACAGCCGGAGCATAAGAAGCAGGAAGGAGGCGAGGCCGCGGCCTATGGCGCATGCGCATAGCATGCAGGGAAGGCATCGGTCGTGAGCCCGTCTCAGGTGACCGCCATGGCCGTCGGGTGGAGAGAGGCTGCGGCGTGGGAGTGGAGGTCGGGTGAGTATGGTGGAGCGGTGTAACAGAATCCCTGTTGGGCACAATCGGGTCACCTGGCCACATACTTCGCTGCTCTTGGATAGCTTCCTAAGCTTGATAACTACTCTCCGTGGGGGCCCACCAAAGGTGGAGAGCCACTAGTAGGGGTATTCAGCAGCTCTAATCCAGGCAAGACAGCAGAAGGGTGAGACTCTGTAATTTGCATCATCTTGGGTATGTGCTGGAATTGTTCAATATGCTATTGTGTGTTGGTGGATTCAATAAATTATTGCAACACTGTGTTACCCTCATCCTATGTTGTCTGAGTAGTGTTCTGCCCACAGGAAGAGAGAGTGAGGATTTAGTGGTGTGAACCTTGGTCCAAGCACTCTTTCTAAAGACAGTCGGGCAAGCAGATGAGAACATCCACTAACCCTGTGTCTCTACAACCTCTTGTTGCCATTCTTGCCTGTCAGCGGTGCTATCGCTGACCACTCATTGAGCTTCATGTGACCCTGGCTGCAGCCTGCTCTGACATCTGCTGATGCCACATCAAGTTCCAGGAACCCCGAGGCGTTCCCTCTCTCCTCTGCTTTTATTGGCCGCAGGCACGCACTGGGCGCTGGGCTGTGACGAGCAGTGCAACAGCGCCCACAGCCAAGTCAATCTGGGCATGCATGCCACTAGGTCATGACTCTGGGTTCCCGGAACTTTACGTGACATCAGTGGATGTCAGAGTAGGCTGCAGCCGGGGTCATGTGATGCTCAGTGAGTGGTCAGAGATGGTGTTGCTCACAGACCGGAATGGCAACAAGAGGTATTTACAAAAATACTTCTCCCACTGTTTAAATCGATGGGGCATTGTTTATTGTAGTAGAAAACCTTTTTAATGACAAGCCAAATTTTACAATTCTGACCAGTGTTTATGTGGTAAGAACCCTGGAAGACTTTAATGTATCCCACTGATTCTGAGACTGTTTTTTCATGATATTGTACTTCCTGATAGTGGTAACGTTTCTTTGATACAACTTGTGTTTATTTATGAAAAAAAAAAAAATTTGGCAATAATTTTGAAAATTTAGCAATTTTCAAACTTTTAATTTTTGTGGCCTTAAATCAGTGAGTTATGTCACACAAAATAGTTCATAAATAACATTTCCCATATGTTTACTTTACATCAGCACAATTTTGGAAACATTTTTTTTGTTAGGAAGTTAGAAGGGTTAAAAGTTGACCAGTGATTTCTCATTTTTTCAACAAAATTTCCAAAACCGTTTTTTTTTAGAGACCACATCACATTTGAAGTGACTTTGATGGGTCTATATGACAGAAAATACCCAAAAGTGTCACCATTCTAAAAACTGCACCCCTCAAGTTGTTTGAAATTACATTCAAGAAGTATATTAACTCTTCATTTTTTTCACGAGAACTGATGCAATGTGAAAGGAAAAAACTTAACTTTTTTCCCCCAAAATTTCCTTTAGACCCAAACTTTATTTTTACAAGAGCAACAAGACAAAATGGACCACAACATTTATTGTCCAATTTATCATGAGTATGCAGATACCCCATATTTGGGGGAAAACCACTGTTTGGGGGCACAGTGGGGCTCGGAAGTGAAGAAGCACTGTTTGACCTCTTGAATGCGAAATTTGCTGGAATTGAGAGTGGACGCCATGTCGTGTTTGGAGAGCCCCTGATGTACCGAAACAGTGGAAAGCCCCTACAAATAACCCCATTTTGGAAACCATACCCCTACAGGATTTTAAACAGGGTATAGTAAGCATTTTGAATCCACAGGCATGACACAGAATTTGATAACATTCGGTTATCGTATTAAATATGTCGTCATTAGTGTGGAGCGCAAGTGCTCGCTACTGCAGTTTGCATCAGGTGCTTGGGTATGCACTAGATATTGCGGGTGCAAACTCGAGTAGCGAGCACTTGCACTCCACACTAGCTGTCATATCATTTTTTTTTTTTACTTTTCAAAAAAAAAACAACTCTAACTCCAACCCTAACATTACCCTAACCACAACCCTAACACAACCCTAACTATGAGTAGTGAAAACAAAAACATTATATAATTTTTATCTAACTAAGGGGGTGATAGAGGGGAATTTGATTTATATTTTTTTATTTTGATCACTGTGCTGGGGTCTATTACAGCAATCAAAAGGAACCATAAGGAAAAATTCCTGCTTAGAACATAAGAAGTACCAGCACAAAATCAACAAAATTTCACATATACAAACTCAGAAATATATAGCAAAAGATGCGGAGAAAAAATAAGTTTACCATATACAATGAAAAAATAAGTATTTATTAATACAAAAATTCATCTATTACATAAGTAGTAAAATGATCGCGTAATTGAATGCCTTTTAATGGTGTCAGTTAAGGGTACTTATTCCTCAGCGCCGCTTTTTAACAGTGCTAGGGAATAAGGGTATAGCGCTCCTCAGATTCGGAACATCTCTGGTGTCTCGGGTACTGCTGAGATCTGCCGGCCGCTACCAGGCAACAAGCTGGAATTTTTAGCAAAAGATTCGGAGAAAAAATGAGTTTACCATATACAATGAAAAATTAGTATTTATTAATACAAAAATTCATCTATTACATAAGTAGTAAAATGTACAATAAAATATTTTTTATATGTCAGTTAATATGTATGGATATACGTGATCCACAAGATTAATGGCCACAGACTACAAGCAGAGCATAATAGCAGAACAGAGCTAAGTACCCTTAACTGACGGCATTAAAAGGTATTCAATAACGCGATCATTAATGGGTTAAAATGAACCAGTCACCAGTTCAAAAGTGGCAGGATTTTACTTATTTTATTCCTGCTGCTGCTGCTTTAAGTGTTTTTTTTTTCTCAGTCATAAAAGACCCAGAGATACCATATTTTTTGGACGATAAGACGCACCTAGGTTTTAGAAGAGGAAAATAGAAAAAAAACTGAAGCAAAAAATGTGGTCAATTCTGTTGCTATATCGCCCATCCTGGCATTTGTATATCCAGAATCCAGGTATACATAGTCATCTCATTCTCATCCTGGTATGCATTACCCCTTCATCACTATCCTGGTATGCATGGCCCCCTCCTCCCTATCCTAGTATGTATGGCCCCCTCATCCTTATCCTAATATGCATGGCCCCCTCATCCCTATCCTGGTATACATGACACACTCATCCCTTTCATGGTATATATGGTCCCCTCATCCCCATTCTGGTATGTATGGTCTCCTCATTCCCATTCTGGTATGCAAGGTCCACTCATCCCCATCCTGCAATGCATTGGCCCCCTTATCCTTATCCTAGTATGCATAAACCACTCATCTTTATTCTGCTATGCATGTCCCCCACATCCCTATCATGGTATGCATGGCCCCCTCATCCCTATCTTGGTATGCATGTCCCCCTCATCTCATCCTAGTATGCATGGTCCCCTCATCCCTATCCTAGCATGCATGGCCCCTTCAGAAAAACCATGAAAAAAATAAACTATTCTACTTAACTTCCCTGCTCTCCCTTGCAGCGTCCTGTTCTGATGCCAGCCGCTGATTTATGCTTGTAAGTAGCACATGGCAGTGACATGTGCTGCTTACAAGCAGAGGACATTTGCCTGAATAATCACTGCTCTCCACGCCAGGTCTATGGGCGTCGAGGGCAGTGAATATTTATTGACCTTTAATAGTGGACACAGTAACCTCAGCCACTGTGCCCACTACTAAAGGGAAGGAATATTCCATTCTCTCCACTCCCATGGGTGTAAAGAGCAGTGAATATTCATTTCAATTTAGCAGCCAGCAGAGGTATTAGCCGCAGCAGCCAGCTTCTTCCTCCTGTTACCCGCTGGTCCACCACTGCCGCTCACCCACCTCCTTATCCAAAGCAGGTACATCTGGACTATAAGATGCACCCCCTTTTTCCTCCAAATTTTTGGAAGAAAAAGTGCATCTTATAGCCGGAAAAATACGGTATGTGCCTATTTATTTGAAGCAAATTTTTATAAGCGCTATAAGGAGGCATGGCTCAGGATTCTCTGGGGTTGGTGTCTTTAGTCTGCTCTGTATTACTTCTCTGTGAACGATGCCCCCTTGTAAAGAGCATAAAAATTAGAACTAAATTAAAAGGCCTATGTCTCTGAGACTGTGTTAAGGTTGGCGGAACACACTAAATTAAATATAATGACAAAGTGCATTCGCAACCCGAGTGTCATGGTTTGAACAAGGTTCTTGCCCTGCACTCACAGGGTTAAGTGTTCGTGGCCTCTTTCTGTATCTGGGAGGGGTATTTATACTCACTCTTTACCAGGGTTCTCTGTCAGCTATACTGTTGTTCTGGTGTGTCTGACCCCTGGTGTGCGTGTATTCTGCGTTGCTTGTTTGCTTCCCGTGTATGACCCGGCCTGTTCCCTCACTCTGTACTCCGTCTCTAGCTTTGGTACTACTGTCTTCTCCGGTTCTGACCTCCTGGCTTGGCTATCGTTACTCCATTACAGTTTGTCCCTATTGTACCGTCTATTGCCCGTTCTGGTTTTCTGACCTATTGCTGCGTCCTGACTATCCTTTCTGTCTAAACCCCGTGGAACTGTATTGCTATCTGGTGCTTTGACCCTGGCTTCGTCTGGTTTCTGTCTCTGTCTATGCCCCTTGGTAACATTGCCCCGTAGTTACCTTTCTAGGAGTTTCCCTGCAGCTCCTAGATCTGTGGAGCTTAGGCCACGCCCCAGCAGTCATGTGCTTCAGGTCCTGATACTCTGAAGCACGCATCGTCACCGCTGCTGCCCTGCTCCACAGGTATCTGTGAGTACTGTCTTTGTACTCAGGACACCCGCACTGGCACAGTGAGCAAGTGCAGTGCGGTGTTCCTGACATTATAGCTGACCGTTTCAGTTTTTTTTTTCCCCCTCTGAGGGAAAAAAAAAAAAAAGTGTTATCCTCATGGATCCCATACAAGCTTTGGCTGGTCAGGTCAAGCACCTGACCCAAATGTTCCACAAACTTAATGTGGAACAGCGCACGATGGCCCAGACCCAGCAACAGTTGGTGGATACGGTACAGGGGGCTGCCGCTACAGGGGATTCTTGTGCTGGGGATAGAGATGTGTCATTGGCATTCCCAGAATCTCCGGTCAAATTGCCAGACCTTTTCTCAGGGGATAAAAAGGAGTTCAGGTCTTTCAGAGAAGGATGCAAGCTGTTTTTTTCTCTGAGGCCCCGCTCTTCCGGGGATGAGTTCCAGAGGGTGGGGGTCGTCATTTCCCTACTTCGGGGGGCTCCACAGGCATGGGCTTTCTCTCTCTCGTCCTCTGCTCCTGAACGCATGTCCGTGAATTTGTTCTTTGAGGCTCTGGGGCACATTTATGATGAGCCTGATAGAGTGCGTCTGGCAGAGGATATGGTGATGAGTGTGACACAGGGAAGGAACTCTGCTGAATGGTTCTGCTCTGAGTTCAGACGCTGGGCAGCGGAGGTCTCCTGGGATGACGCTGCCCTCCGGGGTTTGTTCTGTAGAGGCCTGTCCGAATGTTTGAAAGATGCCCTAGCCCTTCATCCTCCACTGGATTCTTTGGAGGACGCTATGATCCAGGCTGTCCGCATGGACCGTAGGCTGCGGGCAAGAGGGGTCATGCTGCAGGAGACCCCTTTATTCTCCAATCTGAGAGACTCTGCATCTAGTCCTGAGCCCATGGAGGTTGGTGCCACGTCATTGGAGGAAAAAGAGAGGAGACACCGAAGAAACAACCAATTGTGCTTTTACTGTGGATCCGCTGGACATTGGAGAAGGAACTGTCCTTCTTGCCCTTCTTCAGTGAAGCCGTCAGGAAAACGACTGAGTCTGGGTAACAATCGAGGAGGTTGCCCAGACTCCCAGGTACCCTTTTACTCACTTACTAAAATTCTGCTTCCGGTGGAACTGGAACTTACAGGCGGTCCGGTTGGGACTACCGCCTTTGTTGACTGTGGTTCTTCTATTAATCTGATCGATGCCAAAGTTGTGACTTTTCATAAGATAGGGACAGTCAGGTTAAAAGATCCTGTTAAAATCGTGGCAATTGATTCTTCTCCTATCACCCAGGAGGGAATTTGTTTCATGACTGATACCTTTTCTCTGAAAGTGGATTCCACTCACATGGAAAAATTAAGATGTTTTGTCATAAATAATCTGCTGGCTGGACTGATACTGGGTATGCCTTGGCTTCAACGTCACAATCCTACTATTGACTGGGTCACAGGGGAGATCATTCAGTGGGGTTGTATGGCTAACGGTCTATGTTGTAACTTGACAACACTTGTCACCCCAGTAAAATCTGTGTCAGTGTCGTCTGTCGATCTGGAAGGTATTCCGGAGTGCCTGAAAGATTTTGAAGACGTATTTTCTGAAAGTGAGGCTGAGGCGCTACCACCACATAGACCCTTTGATTGTGCCATTAATCTAGTCCCTGGAGCCAAGTTACCCAAGGCTCGCCTGTTCAATTTGTCCGGGCCCGAACGTCTAGCCATGAAGGAGTACATTACTGAGAGTCTCCGCAAAGGGCATATTAGGCCTTCTGTTTCACCTGTGGCAGCAGGCTTCTTTTTTGTTAAGAAAAAAGATGGTGGTTTGCGGCCGTGCCTCGACTTTCGGGAATTAAACAAAATTACTGTGAAAAATACATACCCTCTCCCCCTAATTCCTGATCTATGTAACCAACTCACCGGGGCCAAGTGGTTCTCTAAACTGGATTTACGTGGGGCATATAACCTTATAAGAGTCCCTGAAGGGGACGAATGGAAAACAGCATTCCTGACGACTGAAGGGCTGTTCGAAAACTTGGTTATGCCCTTTGGTCTCACCAACGCTCCTGCTGTTTTTCAGAATTTTATTAATGTAATTTTCTCTGATTTAATCGGTCGTTTTGTGGTTATCTATTTGGATGACATTCTGGTGTACTCGGTGGACAATCAATCTCACTTGCACCATTTGCGGATGGTTCTCATGAGACTGAGGGAGAATCATTTGTATGCCAAGCTGGAAAAATGCTCATTTTTCATGCAAGAAGTATCCTTTCTGGGGTTGATTGTGTCGGGAGGGGTTCCGCATGGATCCTAAGAAAGTCCAGGCTGTTACGGAGAGGGTGCAACCTCATGACTTGAAAGGGTTGCAACGATTTTTGGGCTTTGCCAACTTTTATAGGAAATTTATTAAGGGCTTTTCGCAGGTGGTAAAGCCTCTAGCGGACCTCACTCTCAAGGGAGCTGATGTAAAAAATTGGTCTGTAGCTGCAAAAAACTCTTTCATGACATTAAAAAAAGTGCTTTTCTTCAGCCCCTGTATTGGTACAACCCGACCCGTCAAGACCTTTTGTCGTGGAGGTTGACACCTCGGAAGTGGGGGTGGGGGCAGTTTTGTCTCAGGGCCCTCCTACCCTTACTAACCTGAGGCCTTGCGCCTTCTTCTCTAAAAAATTTTCCTCTGCCGAGAGAAATTACAATGTTGGCAATAGAGAGTTGTTGGCGGTAAAGTTGGCTTTTGAAGAATGGAGGCATTTCCTGGAGGGGTCTGTTCATCCCATTACAGTCAACACTGATCACAAAAATTTGGCCTATATCGAGTCTGCCAAGAGATTGACCCCCAGACAGGCTCGGTGGGTGCTTTTTTTTTCTCGTTTTCAGTTTACCATCACATTCCGCCGGGGATCTAAAAACATCAAGGCTGATGCCTTTTCCCGAAGTTTTGATTCGGTGTCCCCTCCAGAACCTCCCTCCTCCATTCTTCAGCCAGTAGTAGTGGTGGCCGAAATCTCATCTGAGTTACAGAGAGGGATTTTGGAGGTCCAGGCTCGGGCTCCTGGTGGTAAACCCCCGGGTAAATTGTTTGTACCGGAACGTTTCCGTCTCGGACGTATGCAGGAATTTCATGATTCTGTGTTGAGTGCTCATCCTGGGATTGCAGCTACCCGGGGGGCAATTGCGAGGGATTTCTGGTGGCCCTCTATGGTAACAGATATTAAAAAGTTTGTGACTGCATGTGGGGTGTGCGCTCGTTCTAAAAGTTCTCAGGTCCGGCCGGCCGGGGAATTGGTGCCTTTGCCAATTCCGGATAGACCATGGACACATTTGTCCATGGATTTTATCACAAATCTTCCTCCTTCCAGGGGCAACTCGGTGATATGGGTGGTGGTGGATAGGTTTTCAAAACAAGCTCACTTTGTACCTCTCCCCACGTTACCATCTGCTAAAACCCTGGCCCGCTTATTTATGCAGCATATAATTAGGTTACATGGAGTGCCTATGAATGTGGTGTCAGACAGAGGGGTACAGTTTGTAGCCAGGTTCTGGAGGGCTTTTTGCAAAAAGCTGGGGATTTCGTTGTCCTTCTCCTCTGCCTACCACCCAGAGTCTAATGGACAGGCGGAGCGCACGAACCAATCGTTGGAGCAGATTCTGAGATGCTTGGCCTCTTCTAGGCAGGAGGACTGTTGTCAAATCAAATCAAATCAAATCAAATTTATTATCGCCAAGTACATATTACATATATACAAGGAATTCTTTGTGGCAAAGAGGCAACATAATATATAACAACAGATACAACAAGTAACATCTAACAAGACAGATACAGTATATAGTCTACACATGACGATTTAATTGTTGAACAGAGAGTGGATAGAAGCTGTTCATATGGCGGTTGGTACTGCATTTGGGGACTCTGAAGCGACGTCCTGAAGGGAGTAGTTGGAATGAGGAGTGTCCCGGGTGAGAGGGATCGGATGAAATTTTCAATGCGTGGGATCGAATACTCTTATCATAAAGATCCTGGATTTTAGGCAGGGGGGAGCCTATAATTCTCTCTGCTGTTCTGAAAGTCCTTTGTAAGCGGAGTTTGCATGCGCAGTGGCTCCCCCATACCAGACTATCAGAGAGGAACAAATCACAGATCTGATGACAGCATTAAAGAATAAGATCAGCAGATTCTTAGACAAACCATATCTTTTCAGCTGACGCAGGAAGAACATCCTCTGTTGTGCTTTTCTTATAACAGCATCCACGTTTTTCCCCCATTTAAGATCATGAGAGATGATAACACCAAGGAATTTGGTCTCTGTGACCCTAAGAACCACTTCGTCATGGATGTAGATTGGAAGTATCTCATGTTGATCTTTCCTAAAATCCACAACCATCTCAGCAGTTTTTTTAGTGTTGAGTACAAGATTATTGGCTTTACACCAGTCACATATTCTTTCCACCTCACTCCGATACAAGTCTTCAGCATTTCCCCTGATGAGACCAATCAGTGTCATATCATCGGCAAATTTCAAGATTTTTACTGAGTCTGCTGAAGAGATGCAATCATTCGTATAGAGAGAAAACAGTAACGGGGACAAAACACACCCCTGAGGTGCCCCGATGTTTGTGACCAAGGTGTCCAAAGTGAATGGTCCAACTTTTACACTCTGTATCCTGGCTGTCAGGAAGTTATAAATCCACAAGCATAAGTTGAGAGGGACTCCAAGAGCTACCATTTTCTTATGAAGTAAATTCGGATCAATGGTATTGAACGCTGAGCTAAAGTCCATGAAAAGAATCCGGACATATGAGTGTCGTTCATCTGTATGATCCAAAATGTACTTCAGTGCCAGATTGACAGTGTTGTTTGCCGAACGATTCTCCTTATAGGCAAACTGAAGCGGGTCCCATAGCTTCTGCGTGAATTTTATCAGGTGGGACATCATAATTCTTTCGAAGACTTTCATAGCTACAGATGTTGTGAGGTATTGCCCATGGCAGAGTTTGCATTCAACGGTTGTGTGAGTCAGTCTACTGGGAAGTCTCCTTTTCAGGTCAACTATGGCTTTAACCCACATTTTGGAGAGTTTTCCCGTATGGATTCAGGTTGTCCTGGTGCTGAGGATGTGACACAACGTCTTAGAATTATTTGGAGGGAGGTTCAGAGGAATATTTCCAAGGCCCAGGAAAACTATAAGCGGTTTGCTGACAGGAGGAGGGGGCCAGGTCCAGCATTTGCAGTAGGGGAGAAGGTGTGGCTATCCACCCGCAATATCAAGCTTAAGATACCTTCTATAAAGCTGGGCCCCAAGTTTATTGGCCCATACAAAGTTGTGGAGGTTGTTAACCCAGTAGCCTACCGACTGCAGCTGCCCACCTCCTTTAAAATTTCTAATGTCTTCCAAAGGTCCCTGTTAAAGCCTGTGGGGACGGTGAGAGAGGATCCCTCATCAAATGCTCTGCCAGTGCTGGTAGAGGGGCAGCTGGAGTATGAAGTAGGGCGCATTGTTGACTCCCGGTGGGTGCGCCGGAGACTCCAGTATCTGATACACTGGAAGGGGTACTCTCTGGAGGATCGGTCATGGGTTCCGGCCAGTTCGGTGCATGCCGATCGTCTGGTGCGGGCTTTCCACGCCAGATACCCAGACAAGCCTGGGGGTCCAGTGACCCCCCGTTAAGAGGGGGTACTGTCATAGTTTGAACAAGGTTCTTGCCCTGCACTCACAGGGTTAAGTGTTCGTGGCCTCTTTCTGGATCTGGGAGGGGTATTTATACTCACTCTTTACCAGGGTTCTCTGTCAGCTATACTGTTGTTCTGGTGTGTCTGACCCCTGGTGTGCGTGTATTCTGCGTTGCTTGTTTGCTTCCCGCGTATGACCCGGCCTGTTCCCTCACTCTGTACTCCGTCTCTTGCTTTGGTACTACTGTCTTCTCCGGTTCTGACCTCCTGGCTTGGCTATCATTACTCCGTTACAGTTTGTCCCTATTGTACCGTCTATTGCCCGTTCTGGTTTTCTGACCTATTGCTACGTCCTGACTATCCTTTCTGTCTAAACCCCGTGGTACTGTATTGCTATCTGGTGCTTTGACCCTGGCTTCGTCTGATTTCTGTCTGTATATGCCCCTTGGTAACATTGCCCCGTAGTTACCTTTCTAGGAGTTTCCCTGCAGCTCCTAGATCTGTGGAGCTTAGGCCACGCCCCAGCAGTCATGTGCTTCAGGTCCTGATACTCTGAAGCACGCATCGTCACCGCTGCTGCCCTGCTCCACAGGTATCTGTGAGTACTGTCTTTGTACTCAGGACACCCGCACTGGCACAAGTGAGCAAGTGCAGTGCGGTGTTCCTGACACCGGGGTCCACCATGCAGAGGTGTAAAACTGCAGCTAATGTGCACAATGGCGAACTAAAGGTAGCGGTCACTTGGAAGACACAGGGTTAAACGTCACCCTGTATGGAGTAAGCATGAGTCACCCTGTTCTGATAAATTCTCAGACAGAAGAGCACCGGCCCAAGGGAGCCAATTCTGCAAACCGCTAAGTGGCAACAAAAACAATACTAGCTAATGGGCACCACGGGGTGGCGCAAAATAAGAGCGCAGAGCTCAGCTGACCACAGAGCGCTACCGAAAGGTGTGTGCCAGAGCAGCACACGTGGCTGAGACAGACGCTAGGTCAAGCCAAGGAAAAACCTGCCTCTCTAGATAAAACTGGACATTCACACACGCCGACAGAGTGGCAGAGACTCGGCCATAACACACAGAGTGGTAGCGTATCCACTCACACACCCCAACACAAATGATCATAGCGCGCCCATGGGCGCCTCAGAGATCCTTTTATAGACTAGGCCAGTCAAACAGGACCTTTCTCGCTGGCCATTCTGGACTCACCGCAGGACCTTAGCAGCTGACGACTGACCACCATTGGGAGGTCGCCACCTCACGAGCATGCTCAGTAGAGCGAATCCTGGGCTTAGCCTCAGTAGTGACTGCTCGCCGCTGACTATTGCCAATTACTATAGCTGAACCTGGAGAGGCAGCAGTAACCAAGCGCATAACCCGAGTCTGAGGAAGACGCTTAGACTGACATCTTTGCTGAGCAGCATTCACTGTGGTTGAGACTGAATGGGGGACCACAGGAGAAGATAAAGCTTAGGATCCATCCTGTGCAGAGGTAGAATCCCGGCGCTTAACAGACTGTATGGTGGATTCTAAAAAATATAAACAGAATACTCAAGATTGGAACCTGCTGATTCCATATTTCTATAGCTCTACACATGTGGTCATTATTGTGGCCCAAACTCTCTTAACTTCCAAATAACCATTTCTGTATTTAAGTGCTGATCAGCAGAAATAAAGTTTCTTCAAAGTTTAACTTCGAACCAATGGAACTGTAGAGGATCCAGAAGTCAAGGTTTCCAATTTACTTATCCTTTCTCAAGTGTTACAACACAAACCCCTTTACCTCTTTTCCACCCCCCTTTTCTAGTAGTCATAATAATAATCCTACTTCAACCCCTTCACTTTTTATAAATGCCAGGCAGACTTTAAAATGCAATTTCACAGTCTGACTTTGTTTACCTAATAGATACATTTATCTTTTAGTCTGCTGATAATGTAATGAAACTCAGGGTTGTAGGCATAATAATGTAATTCTCAAAGTTTAACTTTCCTCCTAGGGTCTCATTTGCCACTGCCCCTTCTTTTACTTTGGAATAATATTCTGATCAACGTGGTCTTAAAGGTTTATTCTCATGATGAGAAATAAAATAGCAAAATGCTTATATAAACATTGGACTTTGCTATTTTGTTATTGATTTTTGAAAATCTCTTTGCTCTCAAAATTGGATATTTTTTATTTTGTTTACTGCTTGTTGCCTAGGTTATTGGCGACCCTTGCAGCCAGGGCCAATTTGAGCTTTTCTTCTGCATGAGGGGAAAAAAGGGTATTAGACCTACTGGTAATTCTGTTTCCAGTAGTCCCTCAGGACAGCACCATGGAGATAGTCCTCCCTTGACCTATAGCAGGACAGGATCACAGAGAGGTTAAAAGGTCCCTCCCACCTCCATCCTCCAGTGTTATTTCAAACTACCACCGAGGATGGATGGAAATGGTCTAAACGCGCCCTTACAAACGCATATATAAGAGACCATTTAACAGCTTCATCTTAGTCTCGAGCCATGGCGACCTGACAGACGAACGATCTGCCGGAAGATTGATCCTGTGCAAGCCTAAAGACAAACATAAGGGAGGGAATTAAGGGTGCTGTCCTGAGGGACTACTGGAAGCAGAATTACCGGTAGGTCTAATTCCCTTTTTCCATTACGTCCCTCCGGACAGCACCATGGAGAATACCAAAGGAAAGATCCCAGGGTGGGTATAGAAGCCCAAGGACAAAGGTCCCAGGCAAGAACCAGGCTAGATATAGAAATGATCTGCAAGATCACAAAGAAATATAGATGTCTAAAGAAATCCGCTATGATAAACACCATAGTGAGTGTCTGATCTATGTCTATAATGGCCAACTTCAGTATGAATGTGGTAAACAAGGTATGCAGCAGAAACAGAGAGTGATACACACCCACTGTACCCCAATACCAATAATGAATAGCCATGAATTATAGTTGTTGTGATAGATATTTATAATCACCGCAACCACAGAAGAGGTTTAAAAACCTTATTGCCCAAAGTATCGTGATAGCCACAGCCACAACACCATGAGGACTGTACAGACCAGTAATCCGCTGCATGTGGTTACCAACAAAAGACTGTTCCTTCGTCGGTCCTCCTGGGCTCAGGTTAAACCCTGGTTAGAGATAAGCTTACCATAGTACAAGGAAACCTGCAAGACAGAGACCCTGGACTGCGGGAAGATCAAACAAATAACAGTTAGTACATGGATAATGGCCAGAGCATTGGGATGCACCTACATTACTCATCCAGGAGATCACGTCTATTCCGAATCCTTTGATGTCTATACCCCTAGTAAGGGTTGATTATTACTGAAACTAAGGAAATACGCTATCTGGCAGGTAAAATCTCCTGCCATTACTAACATAGGACTTCTCATTAGAAGCACTGAAAGGGAAACGTGGATCATCACGCCTGTTTTACCTACAGTATGTTAGACACCGGGTAATCTGGACTCTGGAATCGATGAAAGTGGTGTTGGTGGGGGGTTGTTGGTAAAACGCCTCTGATACGAGAGATTATTTTTCGAACTGCCTCTATACGAGTCATTAGTCCAGACATTATATATAAGTCAACTTATCTATCTATATATCTATATCTATATATATATACATGCATAGCCTAAAAGGCAATCTTCTCAGTGATATTTATAAACCCAGACTGCCATGGTGGGAGTAACCATACCCTATAGCTAGAGAGAGTAGTTTTCTCCCCACCACAGAGGAGGATTACCTGCTATGAGGCAGTGGGATTATGGGTTCTCAGCTCTAAAGCTGGAGTCACACATAGCGACTTACCAGCGATCCCGACAACGATATCAACGTGTCAGGATCGCTGGTAAGTCGCTATGTGATCGCTGGTGAGCTGTCAAACAGACAGCTTCACCAGCGATTAGCACAGCGATGCCGAGCGCTGCATCGCTGTGTTCGTTAGCGCTGATGCCATGGATCCATGTAAAAAAATAGAACTAAAATAAAAAATATTGTTATTCTCACCTTCAGACGTCCCGTGCAGCATTCCCGCCTCTCTCCACGCTCCGGTCCCAGTAATGCTTTGCGAGAATGACCGCGATGACGTCCGTTCTCGCGGGATCGTGAAGTCTCACGGTCATTCTTGCAAAGGATTACTGGGACCGGAGCGTGGAGAGAGGCGGGAATGCTGCGCGGGACGTTGGAAGGTGAGAATAACAATATTTTTAATTTTTTTAATTATTTTTTACATCCTAGTACAGCTGATCGCTGGTCTCCCGCCTGTCACACGCAGCAATACGTGCTGGCCAGCGGAAGATCAGCGACCAAAAAAATGTCCAGAGGTTTCTTGCAGCGATCAGCGATACCAGCAGGAAGGGCGGTCACAGATCGCTGTCACACACAGCGATCTTGCTGGTGAGATCGCTCTTGTGTCACAAAAGTTGTGACTCAGCAGCGATCTCACTAGCGAGATTGCTATGTGTGATGGGGCCTTTAAAGTCCTGGCTACAGATTCTTTATCTCAGGAGCCCTGACTCCTGTAAGAACAGTGGGTGTGGGATCATCTGCCACCTGACGCAGTGCTGCTGTTTCGCCACGAGGTACAAAGGCAATAACATAATACAACAGACTTATGTGACAAGAATCTGTCTACTGGATGTTGATCAAGGCAACTAGTCTAATTGCCATATGTGGAGCTAGGAAGGATTCTTTCCTTCCACCTCATGGGATTTACTGCTCCCATGATATTAGTACGTCCTTTGTAGGATGAACCCAAAGATGTATGTCTCCCTTTAAAGCTAATTATGAAAGAGACTTGTCTTTAGCACTCAAGGCAGTAGCTCCTTGAGAGTTCTGTTCCAGACGGAAGAAATGCTATTTTCCTAGGCCAATTCAAGCATAGGTGTTTTTGTTTGTTTTTTTTTGGCTAAGCCCGGATGCCAAGATTGAAGCAACAGAAGTTGGGTCCAGGTCCAAAACTGAAGGACTCTGGGCCCGAGAGAAAATGTGAAGTGGTAGGCCAACAATACAGGGTGCGGCCACGCAACAAGGCACAAGTCAGATGGTCTAAGCCAGAGGCACAAAGCAATAACGCCCGAAGTACTATGAAGCACTGAGGCACCCTGATGTACTATAAAGCACTATGAAACACTAGTGATATACCATGAGGCACAGGGGCACCAAAGCGTTATGATGCCATATGATGCACCGAAGCATTATTACACAATATGACGCATAGAGACGCTATGAAGCACTATGAAGCAAAAAAGCACTTAAGAAGCGCTATGATGCAATCTGATGCACAAAGGCACTCTGAAACACTGATGCAATATGATGCACAACGGCACTATGAAGCACTCTGATGCAATATGATGCATAAAGGTAATATGATGCAATATGATGCGGAGGCACTGTGAAACACTATGATACGATATGCACAGAGGTCTATGAAGCGCTATGATGCAATATGATGCAGAGGCACTGTGAAACACTATGATGCAATATGATGCCTAAAGGCAATATGATGCACTATGATGTGATATGATGCAGCGTCACTGTGAAGCACTATGATGCAATATGATGTCGAGGCACTGTGAAGCACAATGATTCAATATGCAGAGGCACTATGAAGCACTATGATGCACCATGCCACATGGTGCAACCTGATGCACTCAATATAATGCCTAGAGGCACTATGATGCAATATGATGTACATAGGTATTATGATATACTATGATGCAATATGATGCAGAGGCACTGTGAAGCACTATGATGCAATATGATGCAGAGAGGCACTATGATGCAATATGATGCACAAAGGCACTATGAAGCACTATGATGCAATATGATGCACAAATGCACTATGAAGTACTGTGATGCAATATGATGCATAGAGTGTCATGAACTCATTTTCTGCTCCACCAGTTGAGAGTTCCCCTTCCGTTCTCCCTCTGGTGGTGACAGGAGGTAGTGCGGTTGGTTTAAGTGGTAGTGATCTGCCACCTGATGAGGAAGATAACGATTGGATCTCTGGAGTATCAGACTGGATATAAGACAGCCGACGCCCTATCTGGCTGCTGGTGATTCAGTCTGCTTCTCAGCTCCTGGACTTCAGCTCTCTTCCAGTCTTCTCAGTTAAGTTTGTTTTTTGCTAATGTTCACACTTGCGCTTGTTGGTCAATTCAGTTTGTTGTGTATTCAGCCTGCCCCTGCTGGGGCTATGCTGAAATTCCACTCCTATTAATCAGTATTTGCCAATCTGCTTTTTGTCCCTTATTAGATTGGCCTCTATTTTGCTCTGTCTCAGAATATTTCAAAGTGCTGATATAGGTTTAGAAGTCTAGTGACTTCAGGGTTAATTTTGCTATCAGAAGTGTTGGACAATATTTTTGTAGGTTGTTTTTGGCAGATTGCAGACAGTGTCTTTCCTTTTCTGTCATTTTTAGTTAGCCGGGCCCCATCGTTTGCTCAGCCTATTTTCCTGCCTTTGATTGTATTTTCATCTTTTCACCGTCAATACATGTGGGGGGCTGTCTTTCCTTTGGGGTCTGCTCTGGGGCAGTTAGTTTTCCTCTTTTCCTGCTTTAGGCTTATGTAGTTCTCCGGTTGTGAAGAGGCATCTAGGATCAACGTAGGAACGCTCCACGACTGCTTCTAGTTGTGCGGTTAAGATCAGGGATCTGCAATCTGCATAGTTACCAACTTCTCTGGTTTTCTGAGACTTAGCTTGTCTTTTTCCGCGTCAGTTTCCCATTCATAACAATAGAGGTACTACGATGAATTATGATGCACAATGGCACTATGATGCAATATGATGCACAAAGGCAATATGATGCAATATGATGCATAGAGGTACTATGATGCAATATGATGCAACGTGATACTCTCAATATAATGCATAGAGGCGCTGTGATGCAATATGATGTACAGAGGCACTTTGATGCCATATGATGCACTTTGGTGCAATATAATGCAGAGGCATTATGAAGCAATATGATCCATAGAGGCACTCAACATAAAGCATAGAAGCACTATGATGCAATATGATGCAGAAGGGAAAAACACCGTGAGCACAACTTAAGTAATGGTGCTAAAGATTGGGTTCCCAAACCATGTAGTTTTAAGTTATAAACCTAGCACTCAACCTTAGGATATTCAGAAGAATATATTTATTGTAGTATGTAAAAAATGTTTCGGTCAAATTTTGACCTTCAGTTACTTATAGAGGCCAGTAGATGAGGCAACATATGCACGTATGCTGTTTACTGGGGAGATCTGCCCTACAGCCTTGTGCCATAGAGGCATTCAACATAAAGCATAGAAGCACTATAATGCAATATGAAGCAATAGAGGCACTCAATATAATGCATAGAGACAATATGATGCACAGAGATACTTAATGTAATGCATAGAGGCACTATGATGCAATATGATGCACAGAGGCACTCAATATAAAGCATAGAAGCACTATAATGCAATATGAAGCATAGAGGCACTCAATATAATGCATAGAAGCAATATGATGCACCGAGACACTCAATGTAATGCATAGAGGCACTATGATGCAATATGATGCATAGAGGCACTCAATATAAAGCATAGAAGCACTATAATGCAATATGAAGCATAGAGGCTCAATATAATCCGTAGAGGCAACTGGGGCCAGCCGTTGGTCTCGATCCTGTTGAGTGGTGTGATTCTCTTTCTTTTTCTTTTTTCATGTGTATCTACGGCTAGTGCCATGAGCTGCCACTCTGAATGGAACATCTCACTTGTCAGACTGACCCCACCCGAAGTAGCTAATTACTGAGCTGTAGCTGGAGGGCATGGAGACACTGTGCTGCATTAACCCCATGTGTCCTCCTGTGGATGGAGTAGTTAAGTTGAACCATGAGATGTAACCTGGACATATGGCCCTATTATAGCCTAGAGGTCCAAGGCTTAGCTGCATATATGTGAAAAAATACCTCAGCACATGAGCAGCTTCGGCACAAAGGCATGAGACCAGCATCAGCCCAGAGGCCTAGGCCATCAACCCAGCATTCCACCGTGCACTTACCTGTGCTGGCTCCATACCTGCTAGAAAAACAGGGGGAGCTGGTAACGCCAAGAGCCCACCATGGAGGGAAGCGGCGTCCCGTCAGGAATGCTGCATTACTGCCAATGATTTCCTTTCCTGTGCCCCACGAGATCCAGGAAACCAGAAGTAGATTTCCGGAAGTAGAGTTGGCTTACAGGCCATCATCGGAGCCGAGAGCCTCCACTTCCAGGAGGAAGCGGCACTACCCAGGAGCCTCGTCCGCACCCTGGTCTCTGTGGCTGAGAGAGGGTTTCTGCCCTGGGCTACTTGACAGGGGGAAGGTTTGGACCAGCCGCCTGATCCCCCTGGGCCCCGTCAAACGTTCACCTTCTATCTTCACTCCTCATTGAGCAACCTCTCATACGATTGTCCCCTTTGGGACAGGAAAAACACTGGAAGGTGGAGGTGGGAGGGACCTTTTAACCTCTCTGTGATCCTGTCCCGCTATAGGTCAAGGGAGGACTACCTTCATGGTGCTGTCCGGAGGGACGTAATGGAAATTAAAATGGTGACCCTCCCCATAGTGTACTTTAAACTTTCAGTGAATAAATACAGGTCCTTCTTTTGTTTTTTTGGGTTTTTGCAGTATTCATTTTATATAAAAAAAAATGAAGAAAAAAAATTGAGGGGTTTGTGTCACTTTTTTAAGACTTTTAACACTTTTATTTTTCCTTTTAATAGAGCTGTTTGTGCTCTTGTTTTTGTATGTTTATCTGAAATTTTCATTCACACAAATATTGTATACAGGGTGGGTCATTTATATGGATACACCTAAATAAAATGGGAATGGTTGGTGAAATCAAATTCCTGTTTGTGGCACATTAGTATAAGGGAGGGGGAAAACTTTTCAAGATGGGTGGTGACCATGGTGACCATTTTGAAGTCGGCCATTTTTTCCAACTGTATTTTTTCCAATGAGAAGAGGGTCATGTGACACATCAAACTTATTGAGAATTTCACAAGAAAAACAATGGTGTGTTTGGTTTCTCTTTGTTTACAGCCATTGACATGTCGCAGAGGTTGACACATGAGGAGCTGATAAAAATTGTGTTGATGTCTGAACACAGTACCCGGGTCATTGCAGCAGATTTCAATGCAAGACACCCTACGCAAGAAAACTGTCACCATTCTCCTTTTATTTAGGTGTATCCATATAAATGGCCCACCCAAAAAAAGTTCATCACTGAACGTAATGTTCTGTGTAAACTGAGGGTCCTGTTCCAATTTTTGTTTTGCCCATTTTGCAAATTCAGCGTGCCGATCTGGGTCACCAACCATTCCCAATTTATTTAGTTCTATCAATATAAATGGCCCATCCTGTACATTCAGTACTTGATCACTTTTTATAGGGACTCAGGTGAGGTGACAAACACAATTATGGCATTTCAATTTTATTTCTCTCTATTGTACTGGTAAATTAATTTTATACTTTGACCATTTTAATAGGCCGGACTTTTACAAATACCAAATAGGTTAAGTTTTTTTATTTCCTTATTTTAAACGAGAGAGAAGTAGGATTATTAGAATTTTTTTGGTTTTGTTTTTTAAACTTTTATTTTTTTAATCCCCTTAGAGCAGTTGAACCTGCAATCGTGCATGTACTATATGCTGAATTTCCTTAGTATTTATTAGCATAGCCATGTTGCATATCATCTGACAAGCTATAGATTGCTATATCTGTACACAATCAGAAGCAATAATAGTACATGAAAACAGCACCAGAATCATCGTCAGTATATTGTTAAAGCAATAGAACCACAATAATCACATTGATAGTAGCACTAAAGTCATCATTAGTACATGAATGGAGCACTAAAAGTTTCATCAGAACATGAATGGAGCTGCAGAACAATCATCAGTACATGAATGCAACATCAAAACCATCATTAGTGCATGAATGCAGCACCAGAACCGTAATCTGTAGGTGAATATATCACCAGAAACACCATCAGTACAGAAATAAATCACGAGAACCATCATCAGTGCATTAATGCACCACTAGAACCATTATCTGTACATGAGTACATCTCCAGAACCATCATCAGTATAGCAATACATCACCTGAACCATCATCAATACAGGAACTCATCACCAGAACCACCATCAGTACTTGATTCTAGTGCTGCATTCATTCTCAATGCATGAATATATGCCCCACAATTATACTACTTTGCTAGCACAGTCTGCTCCTATAAACTAAAATTTCCACACTGTAGGCCCTTAAGAGCTATAGCCTCCACTCTATCCCCACTTCATGCTGTTCCGAACGCCACACCATCTCACATGCTGACCCCTCCACTTTGCCACAATCTTCAGTGTTCCCCTTACATTGCCCTTTTTCTGCTTTTTCCAACTGGCTACACTTTTTTTTTACACTGTCCCCTCAGACTTTATCCTTTCATACTGCCACATTTACATGCCATCTCTACATGCTACACTTCCTCAACTTTAAAATAGAAAATTATTGATGATTGCAGAAAAAAATATTCTAAAATATACATCAAGGTAAAAAAAAAAAAGAAGCGATACAAGGCGGACTAAACTAATGAGAGATCTTTAACTATTTTTTTTTTTTGCACTGCCACTTTACCTACGCATCTATCTCTGTTTTTTGTCTCACATTGTGATTGTGCCTCTGATTTTATTGAATATATCCTCTGCCATCTTTTGTATATGCATAAAAGTTGTTTAAATTGCTGATAATCATTTGTATTTAACCTTCGGCCAATTGTTGGGCCAAACACTTTTTGGTATTAGACTTTTTGACTTCCACCTGCTCATCTTACCTTGTATCTCATCTTTTTTAGACATCAATGTTTATTTTAGAATATTTTTTTCCGAAATGATGAATATTTTGCTGTTTTAATCCTTTTGTGATGATGATGTTTTACTTCATCCTTTTTTGTGCATATTATGTATAAGAGTACTTCACCTCTTTACTCTAGATACTATGTGGGGGGAGCCTACCACCTATCACAGTAGGTTGGATTTCTAGGCAAGGAGCTCGGCACTTACAATCACTTTTGTAATTTAGCTTGTAAGTGCTTCTCTGAAGCTAGCCAATTCCCTGGATCCAGCCAGCTTCAGTGCCTTTACAGCATTAGAGGCGCATGGGGGCAAAGTTGCCTCTGCAGCATGTGACAGTGTACAGTTTGGGCCAGGATCACCACCATGACACTTTTCTGAACTGTCGATCAGTTAAAAGCACACTGCCCCCAGCCAAGGTGCTGGGAAGTAGTGCACTCCAGATAATCAATGATGAGAACAACCTTTTAGTTTGTCAGTACCTATAATCTAAAGTGACTGCAGTCAGAAAATAAAAAAAAGCATCTGTTACATTTTTATATGAATAGGTGACACCTCACATAAAATAAGTAATCTAACATAGACCTTTTCTGTAAAATACAAATTTCGTCATGCAAGTGTAAATCTGTATACTCTGCTACCACTGAATTTGCTCTCTTTTATTCTATTTTTCTCAGTGCCCATTACACTTGTGCATTCTAGATCACAACTGGCTTATTCAGCATTATTTTAACATTTTTTATCATAGAATTCTATTCTAATTATAGCTGAATGTGTTCAGCCTTTTATCTAATATATACTTATGTGGCGCCCCTGATGGTCCAGTCGCCACAGAGGTATCCCACTCTCAAGTAAGGAGGGAGCACTACCCAGGACTCTAACACTCGCACCCAACACACATCAGTTTAGTCAGGGCATCTGGGTGTACCCTTAGGGAGGATGGCCTCATCCTAGGCTGGCTTGGAAAGGGTGTTGGGGAATGAGTGGGGAAGGTAGGAAAAAGGGGAGGAGCTTACAAGGTGAGAGTGAGTGAACAGTGACAGTTAGTGGGAGGAGTAAGTGCTGAGGTAAGAAGATTGTTCTAGAAAGATTCAGTCAGTCAGAGGGGAGTGAGAGAAGGTGTGAGGGCTGACAGTCTGAGGAGAATTAGTGAGAACATGAGGAGACAGAGAAGGACTGGAGTAGGAAGAACTAGAGAGAGAGAGTTGTGAGGGGAGCCTGAAGGAAGCTCCTGGGAGGACAGAAAGGGTCCTATGGGCACGGGAAGTGCAGAAGTCACCTGTGGGGCCCATATCCAGTAGTAGAGGAACCAGGTCACAGTGGGGTGCCGGCCCCCGAGTCCAGTGGAGAAATAACCAGAGTCAGCTGGCAAGCCGGAGGCTGAGGTAACTGCATGTACCTCAGCTGCAACCACATCCATTCACCAAAAAGGCAGCCATATAGGAGCAAGGGGACTCAGAAAAATTGATCCCACAAGGTCCGCAGCTGCTGGCTTGGGGGCACTGATTGTGAAGGTGCTGGGCAGGAGGGCAGAAACCAGCACAGTGAGATGGCTAGGAGAGAACTACATAGAAGGGAGTCCTGGAAAGGTGTATCCAATCTACCTGGGAGCTTGCTGGACCCCTCACCTGGAAGGCATGGCACCAAGTGGGCACCTGTGTACACAAGAACTGTGATTAAAACTCTGGAAACTGCAACCTGCTGTGTCATCTGTGTCATTTTAAGTCTCACCTGCCCTGCACCGCACTCACCACAACAGCCACCATCTTGACTTATAACATCCTAACTGCCCTGGGACACAGCTCTGCCCGTGGAGAGCTTAACCATCTTTGCTGCCCTCACACCATCCCAGAAGATCTGCATTGCAGCGTTGGCTACCATTGCCGAATACCACAGGTGACGTCACTACTAAATCCCCTATAAACTACCCCATCATCATCTTTTATTAATTTTATTGGATGCCCATGGCCACGGACCAGGTCACTGCTGCCGTGACTTCCCCTTTAAGAACTGACCAGCCTGGTACCGAGCAACCTAAGGCCCTGTGGGGCAACTCCACTTACCTTGTAATATCTTCACATTCTGTTCCATCCAGCAGAACACCGTCGCACCACACACACTGCATACGCCGTATGCACCACACACACACTGTATACGCCGTACACACCACACATACACTCTGTATATACTGTACACACCACACACACTCTGTATTAAATAAAAATGACAGACCACAAGGCTGAAACAGTATAACATCATATATTACGTGTGGGTGCAGATGAAAAGAAAACCAACACAATCAGCCCATGGAAAATCCATGTAGGACACACTGTAATCAATAAGAAGCAGCAAAAGGAAATCAGTGCATAGATGTCCAAGGTATGGTAAAATCCCAAATCTTCATTAAATAACACAGGTAGAAAAGCACAAACAATGACAGACAAAGGGTGACACAAGCAGAAGCAGAGCAAAGGGGTATACAGTGTCAAAAAACTCCACTCTGACCCTTATCGTGAGTAAACACCTGGTGGTAAAGATACATAAGTGTCCAAGTATAGACACCCAATATATAGCAGGCGGACCAGTGAAAAGCAGTAAGGGGTAAAATCCCCAGCTGGATGGCCATATAATCAGGGGTGAAATTGCAAAGACACAAAAGCAAGGTAAACATACCAGGAGGGGAGAGGGGAGAGACACTGGATCCCAAGCTCAGCTGACCCCGACGTACGTTTCGGAAATGATCTTCCTTCCTCAGGGGGCGTGTCAATAGGGTGTTAATTGCGGTTTAAATAGGGGAAGTAAAAACAAGCACCAATCATGAGGGGTGACGCCGACCAATCCCCCCACATCCCCCATCGCTGCCTGGGCTGGCGCTGATCAGCACGGGGCCCCGTGACGTCAGACGCCAGACCACAGGCAGGTGGCCGGACAGGAAGCGCGTCCACCCACACATGTACAGGAACAGGAAAGACGGCCGCGGCCATCATGGATATGGGCAAAAGGCAGGAAATCTGCCAGAACTATGAAGGGGAATAGTGAACGTCCCTGAAAGGACCTTACAAGATAGAAGCGGGCTGAATAGCGCTAAGACTAATGAAGTACCCTAATATAACAATGTAATAATGCATCACCAATGATATGCAAATTAATTAATATATAGGGGAGCGCAAATAGGGCATTAACAAGAAATGGAAATGTAAACTAAAAGTATAAATTACACATGGGCAGCAAGAATAATCGGTGAAATGAGAGGCAGAGCACATAATATTACAGAGATAATAACAGTAACCAGTATTCAGTGCCCATACCTATCATATATAATCGAATACATGAATTTAAATACATAAAGCCGCGCAAAAGCTGTATACGTGTCGATATATACATCAGTATACACATCCATAATATTGAGCCATAAAATACACCTACATATGGATACAGCAACATCATAAGTCCAGCATTCATAGTAATGAGATGGAGAAAGAATAAGGACTAGGGCACCACCATATTCTCCATAAAAATGTGCCATAAAATAAACTTGCACATAAATACAGAGACATTATTAAACCAACATTCATAGTATTGTGATGAAAAAAAGATGAGGCCTTGAAAACCAAATTCTCCATTCAAAATGGGCCATAAAGTAAATTGGCACATAAATACAGAGGCATTATTAGTCCAGCATTCATAGTATTTTGATGAGGGAAAGATGAGGCCTTGAAACCGCCATATTCTCCATACAACAATGGAGGAGTAGATATATCTTCATCTTCACAAGTAAGGTATCCATCCAACCCAACAAGGAAAGCCACAAGAAAACCATCAGACAAGTGCCTGCAATTAAAACTAAAATAAAAACAAATGTTAAAACCAAAGACACAAAGAGTCACCCAAATGGCAGCAGCAGAAAAGGAGAGAGGACAATCATAAAAATGGAGCAAATGACAGACACTCATTGAGACCCCTCGGATGAACCATTTGCAATTTCCAGATCCACCTGGTTTCCAATTGACCCAGCCTTTAAGATAGGCCCCCACCTCTGATATCTATTCTCAGAGCCTCGATGCCACTCACTTTAAATAAAGATGCGTCACATCTATGATGATCTTTGAAGTGCTTGGGAATAGTTCTCAGGGTGGAGTCACCCATGTGGTCCCGTGCCGCCTGGATCCCCAACACATGCTCCCGTACATGGACCTTTAGTTGGCGTGTTGTAAGGCCAACATAAATAAGATCACACGGACAAGTGGCGTAATAAATTACGTATCTTGTGCATGTGATTCGTTGTTTAATGGTGAAAGTTTGATCACCATCCGAGTTGGTAAAATCATTCAATCGCAATATGTTGGGGCAGGCAACACAGTGACCACATGGAGGACAACCACCCCTGAGAGTAAAAGAGTCCAGGAATGAGGGTGTATAACCACCAAAATTTTGACTAGAGACCAAATGGTCTCTTAAATTTTTTGCCCTTCGAAATGCCAAAGACGGTCTTTCGGTGGTAAATTTATTAATGACTGGGTCAATCCGGAGTATAGGCCAGGTCTTTTGTAAAGCCGTACGAATGGCATTAGATTTGGAGTTGTAAGTGGTAACGAACCTCACAACCTGCCGATCCCTAGACTCAGTAGATGACCCCGTTTTATACAGTAAATCTTGTGTAGAAGTGTGTTTGGCATGATTAAAGGCTCGCTTCAGTGATCTACAGCTGTATCCACGATCTAAGAAGCGTTGACGGAGCTCACTTGCACGATAGAAGAAAGTTTCATCCGTCGAACAAATACGACATAATCGTAAAAATTGTCCAACTGGGACAGATTTAATAATATGTTCTGGATGAGATGACGTAGCGTGAAGTAAGGAGTTGGTAGCCGTAGTCTTTCTGTAGATGTCCATCTGTAAAAACCCGGCAGGATCCCTCCTAACAGTAACATCTAGAAAATCCAAAGTCCCTGAACTGTACGTAAATGTTAAATGGATGTTACGGTCATTGCTGTTCAAAATGGTCATCAGTCGCTCAAGGTCGACGGGCGTGCCCTGCCAGATGAAGAAAACATCATCAATGTACCGCGTCCAAAAGGGTACGCGGCCCATTGACGAAACCTCATCTGACAGAAAGAGGTCCCTCTCCCACAGCCCCAGGAATAGGCCCGCATAAGAAGGCGCAAAGGCCGCTCCCATTGCGGTACCCTGGAGCTGCAGGTAGAAGGACCCCTTGAACACAAAGAAATTGTGTGTGAGAGTGAACTCTAATAGCTCCAGCAGAAGGTCCCTTAGGCCTAATGATAGACCAGATGTATTCAAGAAAAATCTCACGGCTCTCAATCCGTCAGTATGTTTGATGTTAGTATAAAGGGACTCTACATCTGCTGAAACTAAAAGAGTATCACTCTCAAGGCAAAGCCCATCGACCCTGCGCAGAAGATCCCCAGTATCACGGAGGAAGGAAGGAAGGCTGGACACAAGAGGTTGCAGATGGTAATCTATCCATTTATTAACATTCTCCAGGAAATTGTCCCGTCCAGATGCAATCGGTCGTCCGGGTGGTACGGAGGCATTCTTATTTATCTTAGGGAGTAAGTACAACGTAGGGATCGCAGGTTCAGATACCAATAATGCCGAACATAGCGGTTTGGTGATAATGCCGTCCTGCAGAGATCTTTTTAATATAGTTTCCAACTGAGATGAATAGGCCGAGAGGGGGTTATACGTCAACTTCCTGTAACAGGATTTGTTGTTTAACTGACGAAATGCCTCCCTCTCGTACATCTCAATTGGCCACAGGACGACATTACCACCCTTGTCAGCCGGTTTGATAAGAACACCTGGCAGTTTTTGTAAATATCCCAAACGCTGTCTTTCCTCCCTATTAAGATTATCTCCAGCAATAAAGCTGGGAATTTTGTACAGTTCATCCGTAACCACCCGGACGAACATATCAATATTGGCACACGAAGATAACGCAGGAAACTTAGTAGATCGTGGGTGAATTGAAGGAGCGATCTTGCCTCCATCAGGGCAATTTTCCAGGGAGAGTTCCTCAAGTATCCTCAAAGCCTCCTGTTCCTCCTCCGTGGGAAACAATGTAGAAGCATCATTAGAATCAAAGTACCTTTTGAACAGCAACGACCAAGCAAAAAGATGTACATCCTTAATAGTCCCAAAAAGATCTAAATGAGAGGCTGGACTGAAGGAGAGACCCCTGCCGAGGAGACACAGATTGGCATCAGAGAGACTTAGCTCACTTAAGTTAATCACCTTATTGTCACGCTTGGGATGGATCACATTTCTTCTATACGGATGGAATGTATGATCGCGTAGTCTAGAAGTCTCATTCATTGCAGTAGTGGATACGGAAGAGAGGTCTGAGTGTCCACTCAAAGATGACACAGAAAGAGAAGAAGATGTCTTACGTAGATTGGAATATTGAACCACATTCCTTTTCCACATGTATACCCTTTTGGACTGATAGTCCTTAATATCCCGGTTAAATTTTGCTATTTGATTATCCTGGATTTTTTTTAACCAAAGAGTCCATGGATTTGTCTAGATCTTCTTCAAATTTCTGTAATTTGTCTACTGGACAGCCATTACGGAGCTCATTAAGTGTAGTGTCAATTAACAAATCCAGGCTAGCAATGGTGGAGGTATTATGTTCAATTAAACATTGCATAAGAAACATTGAGCAATTATTGCACGACTCCTCCCACTTTACTTAAAGGTCTTATCCTCAATAGAAAAAGAGGGAATGACTTTTACCCTGAGACCTCTAGGAATCATTTTATTGTTTTTATATTTTTCCAACGAAGACCGATTCCACCATAGTTTAGATCGTTTAGAGAGCAAACTTTTAACAGAACCAAATTTGTCTTCAAAACCACTATCCCCAGAAAGCTCTACACCCGCCATGTTGGCGCCAAACACCTGGTCCATTTGTGAAAGCCAAGATTTTTCTTTGGCCCGGAAATCCATGTTGTCAGTCAAAATTCCTGTACACAGTAAAAATCAATGACAAATAAATATGACAGACCACAAGGCTGAAACAGTATAACATCATATATTACGTGTGGGTGAAGATGAAAAGAAAACCAACACAATCAGCCCTTGGAAAATCAGTGTAGGACACACAGTAATCAATAAGAAGCAGCAAAAGGAAATCAGTGCATAGATGTCCAAGGTATGGTAAAATCCCAAATCTTTAGTAAATAACACAGGTAGAAAAGCACAAACAATGACAGACAAAGGGTGACACAAGCAGAAGCAGAGCAAAAGGGTATACAGTGTCAAAAAACTCCACTCTGACCCTTATCGTGAGTAAACACCTGGTGGTAAAGATAAATAAGTGTCCAAGTATAGACACCCAATATATAGCAGGCGGACCAGTGAAAAGCAGTAAGGGGTAAAATCCCCAGCTGGACGGCCATATAATCAGGGGTGAAATTGCAAAGACACAAAAGCAAGGTAAACATACCAGGAGGGGAGAGGGGAGAGACACTGGATCCCAAGCTCAGCTGACCCCGACGTACGTTTCGGAAATGATCTTCTTTCCTCAGGGGGCGTGTCAATAGGGTGTTAATTGCGTTTTAAATAGGGGAAGTAAAAACAAGCACCAATCATGAGGGGTGACGCTGACCAATCCCCCCACATCCCCCATCGCTGCCTGGGCTGGCGCTGATCAGCACGGGGCCCCGTGACGTCAGACGCCAGACCACAGGCAGACAGGGGCGGGACAGGAAGCGCGTCCACCCACACATGTACAGGAACAGGAAAGACAATGTAGTAATGCATCACCAATGATATGCAAATTAATTAATATATAGGGGAGCGCAAATAGGGCATTAACAAGAAATGGAAATGTAAACTAAAAGTATAAATTACACATGGGCAGCAAGAATAATCGGTGAAATGAGAGGCAGAGCACATAATATTACAGAGTTAATAACAGTAACCAGTATTCAGTGCCCATACCTATCATATATAATCGAATACATGAATTTAAATACATAAAGCCGCGCAAAAGCTGTATACGTGTCGATATATACATCAGTATACACATCCATAATATTGAGCCATAAAATACACCTACATATGGATACAGCAACATCATAAGTCCAGCATTCATAGTAATGAGATGGAGAAAGAATAAGGACTAGGGCACCACCATATTCTCCATAAAAATGTGCCATAAAATAAACTTGCACATAAATACAGAGACATTATTAAACCAACATTCATAGTATTGTGATGAAAAAAAGATGAGGCCTTGAAAACCAAATTCTCCATTCAAAATGGGCCATAAAGTAAACTGGCACATAAATACACAGGCATTATTAGTCCAGCATTCATAGTATTGTGATGAGGGAAAGATGAGGCCTTGAAACCGCCATATTCTCCATACAACAATGGAGGAGTAGATATATCTTCATCTTCACAAGTAAGGTATCCATCCAACCCAACAAGGAAAGCCACAAGAAAACCATCAGACAAGTGCCTGCAATTAAAACTAAAATAAAAACAAATGTTAAAACCAAAGACACAAAGAGTCACCCAAATGGCAGCAGCAGAAAAGAGGATAGAGAGGACAATCATAAAAATGGAGCAAATGACAGACACTCATTGAGACCCCTCGGATGAACCATTTGCAACTTCCAGATCCACCTGGTTTCCAATTGACCCAGCCTTTAAGATAGGCCCCCACCTCTGATATCTATTCTCAGAGCCTCGATGCCACTCACTTTAAATAAAGATGCGTCACATCTATGATGATCTTTGAAGTGCTTGGGAATAGTTCTCAGGGTGGAGTCACCCATGTGGTCCCGTGCCGCCTAGATCCCCAACACATGCTCCCGCTCACGGACCTTTAGTTGGCGAGTGATACTCTTTTAGTTTCAGCAGATGTAGAGTCCCTTTATACTAACATCAAACATACTGACGGATTGAGAGCCGTGAGATTTTTCTTGAATACATCTGGCCTATCATTAGGCCTAAGGGACCTTCTGCTGGAGCTATTAGAGTTCACTCTCACACACAATTTCTTTGTGTTCAAGGAGTCCTTCTACCTGCAGCTCCAGGGTACCGCAATGGGAGCGGCCTTTGCGCCTTCTTATGCGGGCCTATTCCTGGGGCTGTGGGAGAGGGACTTCTTTCTGTCAGATGAGGTTTCGTCAATGGGCCGCGTCCCCTTTTGGACGCGGTACATTGATGATGTTTTCTTCATCTGGCAGGGCACGCCCGTCGACCTTGAGCGGCTGATGACCATTTTGAACAGCAATGACCGTAACATCCATTTAACATTTACGTACAGTTCAGAGGCTTTGGATTTTCTAGATGTTACTGTTAGGAGGCACCCTGCCGGGTTTTTACAGACGGACATCTACAGAAAGACTATGGCTACCAACTCCTTACTTCACGCTACGTCATCTCATCCAGAACATATTATTAAATCGGTCCCAGTTGGACATTTTTACGATTACGTAGTATTTGATCGACGGATGAAACTTTCTTCTATCGTGCAAGTGAGCTCCGTCAACGCTTCTTAGATCGTGGATACAGCCGTAGATCACTGAAGCGAGCCTTTAATCGTGCCAAACACACTTCTACACAAGATTTACTGTATAAAATGGGGTCATCTACTGAGTCTAGGGATCGGCAGGTTGTGAGGTTCGTTACCACTTACAACTCCAGATCTAATGCCGTTCGTACGGCTTTACAAAAGGCCTGGCCTATACTCCGGATTGACCCAGTCATTAATAAATTTACCACCGAAAGACCGTCTTTGGCATTTTGACGGGCAAAAAATTTAAGAGACCATTTGGTCTCTAGTCACTATTCTGGTGGTTATAGACCCTCATTCCTGGACTCTTTTACTCTCAGGGGTGGTTGTTCTCCATGTGGTCACTGTGTTGCCTGCCCCAACATATTGCGATGCAATGATGTTACCAACTCGGATGGTGATCAAACTTTCACCATTAAACAACGAATCACATGCACGACAAGATACGTAATTTATTATGTCACTTGTCCGTGTGATCTTATTTATGTTGTCCTTACAACACGCCAACTAAAGGTCAGTGTGCGGGAGCATGTGTTGGGGATCCAGGCGGCACGGGACCACATGGATGACTCCACCCTGAGAACTATTCTCAAGCACTTCAAAGATCATCATAAATGTGACGCATCTTTATTTAAAGTGCGTGGTATTGAGGCTCTGAGAATAGATATCAGAGGTGGGGGCCTATCTAAAAGGCTGTGTCAATTGGAAACCAGGTGGATCTGGAAGTTGCAAACGGTTCATCCGAGGGGTCTTAATGAGTGTCTGTCATTTGCTCCATTTTTATGATTGTCCTCTCTATCCCCTTTTCTGCTGCTGCCATTTGGGTGACTCTTTGTGTCTTTGGTTTTAACATTTGTTTTTATTTTAGTTTTAATTGCAGGCACCTGTCTGATGGTTTTCTTGTGGCTTTCCTTGTTGGGTTGGATGGATACCTTACTTGTGAAGATGAAGATATATCTACTCCTCCATTGTTGTATGGATAATATGGCGGTTTCAAGGCCTCATCTTTCCCTCATCACAATACTATGAATGCTGGACTAATAATGCCTCTGTATTTATGTGCCAGTTTACTCTATGGCACATTTTGAATGGAGAATTTGGTTTTCAAGGCCTCATCTTTTTTTCATCACAATACTATGAATGTTGGTTTAATAATGTCTCTGTATTTATGTGCAAGTTTATTTTATGGCACATTTTTATGGAGAATATGGTGGTGCCCTAGTCCTTATTCTTTCTCCATCTCATTACTATGAATGCTGGACTTATGATGTTGCTGTATCCATATGTAGGTGTATTTTATGGCTCAATATTATGGATGTGTATACTGATGTATATATCGACACGTATACAGCTTTTGCGCGGCTTTATGTATTTAAATTCATGTATTCGATTATATATGATAGGTATGGGCACTGAATACTGGTTACTGTTATTATCTCTGTAATATTATGTGCTCTGCCTCTCATTTCACCGATTATTCTTGCTGCCCATGTGTAATTTATACTTTTAGTTTACATTTCCATTTCTTGTTAATGCCCTATTTGCGCTCCCCTATATATTAATTAATTTGCATATCATTGGTGATGCATTATTACATTGTTATATTAGGGTACTTCATTAGTCTTAGCGCTATTCAGCCCGCTCCTATCTTGTAAGGTCCTTTCAGGGACGTTCACTATTCCCCTTCATAGTTCTGGCAGATTTCCTGCCTTTTGCCCATATCCAAGATGGCCGCGGCCGTCTTTCCTGTTCCTGTACATGTGTGGGTGGACGCGCTTCCTGTCCCGCCCCCGTCTGCCTGTGGTCTGGCGTCTGACGTCACGGGGCCCCGTGCTGATCAGCGCCAGCCCAGGCAGCGATGGGGGATCTGGGGGGATTGGTCAGTGTCACCCCTCATGATTGGTGCTTGCTTTTACTTCCCCTATTTAAACCGCTATTAACACCCTATTGACACGCCCCCTGAGGAAGGAAGATCATTTCCGAAACGTACGTCGGGGTCAGCTGAGCTTGGGATCCAGTGTCTCTCCCCTCTCCCCTCTTGGTATGTTTACCTTGCTTTTGTGTCTTTGCAATTTCACCCCTGATTATATGGCCGTCCAGCTGGGGATTTTACCCCTTACTGCTTTTCACTGGTCCGCCTGCTATATATTGGGTGTCTATACTTGGACACTTATTTATCTTTACCACCAGGTGTTTACTCATGATAAGGGTCAGAGTGGAGTTTTTTGACACTGTATACCCCTTTGCTCTGCTTCTGCTTGTGTCACCCTTTGTCTGTCATTGTTTGTGCTTTTCTACCTGTGTTATTTAAAAAAGATTTGGGATTTTACCATACCTTGGACATCTATGCACTGATTTCTTTTTGCTGCTTCTTACACACTCTGTATCCAGCCTTTTGTGCGGTACCACCAGTGGAACACCATCGCTAATACAACGCCGCCAGGATCAGCTGAGTGATTCACTGACCGCCACCAAGTCAAAGAAGAGAGCACAGATGGGAGAAGTCAGCACATGGGGAAAGAGAGTGTAGGTGGATGAGCACATGTGTGGGACAGATTCTCAATGCTGCAAAGGCTGCCCCCATCGTGACATTACCGCCCTCCTGATGTGATCGCATCGAACCTCCATCTAGTAAACAATATTCACCAATTTGGAAAAAAAACTATGTTGGCCTACACATTTGTGTTTCATCATGGACCTGAAAAGAAGAAATTTTACAATTTAAGATGTTTATGATGATGGTAATGGGCGTGAACATAATCTACTAGACAGTTTATACAACTTTGTATTTGCAATAGGAGTTTAGACTTCAAATACCAAGTTGAACTGCAACCCATTCCATGGCTCATGCACAATTTAGTATTTTCACAGTATGCCATATCAACCTTTTCTGAAATGTCAGAATCCCCTCTGTTGGCATTCTCCTAATCACATTTTGGCTTTTAGTATGTGCTAGTCTCTTCTCCTGTCCTTGTATTATTGTCTATTTTTTTTTATTGTGATAAATGTATCATTCTCTCCCGAGAAATCAGGAAAGAGGAAACTGCAAAGATGTACAGGAAAAGCCATGTTTTGTAGACTGGATACAACTTGATTTCCTCTTACTACACATATTGTAACACCCAGCCCAGGGCTCTCTGAGATTTTTATCAGAAGATTTCAGTATGATATTTTATGTGAGAGCCACCAAATATATTTAAGGTCAACCGGGGGGTCTGTATGTAGCGGAGACAGGGCAAAAGCTTAGAACAAGGATGAATTCTCATCGCCACACAATAAGAGAAAAAAGAATGGATCTACCTGCGGCCAAACATTTTTGTATTGCTGATCACAGCACCCTGGACATGGTTAGCCATTAAAAGGTATCAACCACTGAGGACTCTCAATTCTGAAAAATTTAGTGATCAGCAAAAATGTAAGCTGCAGCTGGGAGATAGACAAGCCGGGGTCTCTAGCTGAATGGAAACTGCATAGGTCAGCTAGGAAAGCAGAACAGTGTGTGTTGCAGAGAAATGTATAGAAGCTGCAGCCCATTCAGTGTGAACTGTGCACAGAGTTGAGTGCTGGAAGCTGCTGGAGCTCAGACTGAAGGTGATACCGCAACATGGAGGGATCGGGCCTCTTTTGTGTATGAAGTTTGCTCTATGAGAAAGGACTGCTTGGGTAAGCCCACACTGACATACGTGCCCTGCTAAATTAATTGTTTAATTGCTGTGATACCCAGAAGAGGCTGTTTATGGTTTTGAATCCCTTGGAGTTTTATGAAAGAAATGAAACTAAACCTCTTCTGACCAATTCGTATTGCCTGTCGCAACTTAATATCTGAGTGGGTGAAACCCTTCAAAAAGTAAATCCTTTTTTGCAGTGTCGGACTGGAGTGCCAAGGGCCCACCAGTAACACTAACTTTGGGGGCTCACTTGCATACAAATATTACACTACCCTTGTTCACAAATTTACCTATATCTCTATATAATAATAAACTGGGTAGTTTGATTAATGAACGATTAGATGTTGCCTTTTTCTATACAGAATCAATTGAATTGTGCCAAGTACTTCTCATATAGTGGTATTGGGGGCCCAGATCTGCACAGGGGCCCATCGGGGGATTCCCCTGTTACCCCATGGGCCTGTCTGAGCCTGCTTTTTTGAGAGGCATATTTGAAAATCAGACCCTCTTCATTCACCAAGTTAGAAAATACATTGTCAGAATCTACTGTATGTCGTGGCTGAATATAGTCCTCCAGACAGTCTCTATAATGTGGAGCAATGTACGGTTATGCACTGTAGGAATATATATTTTCATTGTTAAATTAAATTTCTACAGTAAATATCTAATTGATGCATCCTATTTCCTTTGGAAGCATCTTAGAGGGGAGTAGATGAACATATTGAAATTTTAGTTTCATCTTCATTTAACCCCTATTCAGACTATAGATTACCAGTGCTTTTTTTTGCGCCGGTACGGCGTACCGGAAATATGAAGGTGCTTCAGCAGGGGAGGGGGAGCGGCGGCAGGAGCCGGTGGCTGGGAAGTCATACTCACCCCTCCCGTGCCTCCCTGAACGTCCCCTGCATCCTCCTTGTCCCAGTGCTGACAGCTTCTTCCTGATTTCAGCGGTCACATGGTTCTGCTCATTAAGCTCATGAATATGGACGCCCATGAATGTGGAACCATATTCATGAGTTTAATGAGCGGTACCAAGTGACCGCTGAAGGCAGGAAGAAGCTGTCAGCACTGGACAATGGAGGATTCAGGGACGTTCAGCGACGGCACAGCAGGGTGAGTATGAAGGAGGAGGATGGGGGCTGCACAGAGGAGGATGGGAGCTGAACAGGGGAGGACGGGGGCTGCACAGATGAGGTCGGGGGCTGCACAGAGGAGGTCGGGGGCAAATATTGAGTATCAGCAAATATTTTTTTACAAAAGCCCTGTAGATAACATATATCAAATTACTCTGCATAATATTCTAGTGTTTTACAGACATTACAGATCATACAGGGGATTAGAGATGAACAACTTAAGTTACTAAGAAATGATTACATGAGCAAAAAGGAGTTCAAAAAGTGGGATTAATCAGCTAAAAGAAATATCTACTGAGGGTTGACCTAAGCGTGAATATAAACAGCATAGGGTAATTAACTAAAGGGGATCCAGTACATCGCTCCAAACCTTCATCATTATTGCGATAGGGTTTTAACAGTTTAAAGTGTATGGATCTCTAATGTGAGATGCTTTCATGGCTAAAACAATAAAAAAAGCTATTGATGGAAATTCAATGCATAATTCCGATTTGCTAACCAAGCCCATGACAAGCTGTAGTGCACATCACAGCAATTGCTTGACCACAAACAGGCACATAGTAACCTCTTCAGTAATGTGAAATAAGTTTTCTTAAAAATTGTCATCTCGCTCCGCACCGATCTCTATGAGTTAAACCAAAAGGAAAGGTAAGGAAAGATACATCTGTAAACAATGATCAAGAAAGGTATTTGCTCCTCATTCAGTAAGATTGGCCTCCAAGCGCCTCCCCACAAATTTTATGTGTAAAATTTCTGAAACACCACAATTGATCGTGATGAATTAGGCTATGTGTGGCATCAGGCCCTGCTGCGCCCAGTTAGACCGCAGCTCGGTCCACTTCAGCAGAGCTGATGAAACTGGCATGAGGCACCAATAGTCTCAAATTTGTGTGCAACTCTAAACTGTGCAAATATTTTGTGGCTTTTCATAGCCATTTATGCCAGAACTCTGGCTAAATTGCTTTGCTGAATTGGGGTCATTGTGTTTAAATGTGTAAGTTTATACAGATAAATAAAATATATTGAAATATAGGTCACTGTAAAAATTGGATGTGGGGATCAAGTCTTGTTTACTTCCAACACCCATACCAATTAACCAGTCCGCAGATTACAGAGCTTTGTTTTGTCAATCAAGAAATAGACATTTATACTTTTCCAATGTATAGTTTAGAAGCTTGATCTTCATTGGTCTACTATGCAGTTTCATCTCTAAATTGGATAGTATTCTTAACCCCTTTCCGACGTTGGGTGTAATAATATGCCCATGTCGGAATCCCTCCCTTTGATGTGGGCTCCAGTGCTGAGCATACATATTTCCCAGCACGTCAGCTGTTTTTTAACAGCTGACATGTGCCTCTAACAATGGAATTGCGATCCTCCTACGGCTGTTTACCTGTTAAATGCTGCTGTCAATCTCTGACAGCGGCATTTAACTCGCGATTACGGTAAACGTGATGGAAATCCCCCTATCGGTGATCCCATGACGTGATCACGGGTCACGATGGGTTGGTATGACTACCAGAGGTCTCCAGCAGACTTCTACGGTTGTCATAGCCGGATTGCTATGAACGCCGCCCGGTGGTCTGTGCTCATAGCAAGTGAGCATTTCTGCTGTATACAGGCGATCTGATCATCGTTTGTATGTAGCGGCTCTGATCAGACAAGTGCAGCTTCTAGTCTCCCATGGAGACTATTGAAGCATGCAAAAAGTAAAAAAAGTTTTTAAAAATATTTAAAAAATAAAACAAAATAAAATTTCAAATCACCCATTTAAAATAAAACAAAAAAAAAAAATCAAATATGCGGATTTTGGTATCGCCGCATTCAGAATCGCCTGATCTATGAATACAAAAAAAGATTTAACCCGATCGGTAAATGGAGTAACAAGAAAAATTCAAAATGGCAGAATTATGTTTTTTTTTATCACCTCTACGTTGCAATAAAATGCAATAACGGGCAATGAACAGATCATATCTACTCCCTCTCCCACAATGATAATTCTGCTTCACGTCACTTGTCTTATCTATTGCATTTTTTCTGTGCTGTGTTGTGCATATACTGTATATGTGATTCTTCAGATTTTGTATTAGTCAATGCCTGATGAAGAGACCTGAGTAGTCTCGAAAGTTTGCAATGTGTTACCATCTTTTCAGTTAGCCATTAAAAGGTATCAACCACTGAGGACTATCAATTCTAAATATTTTTCTATCTACTGGCTAACACGGTACAAAGATATATATCTTTCCTGTAAGCATAGAGGAAACACACGGTTTTTACAGCTCCATAAAACAAGGCTACAGGGACTTTGTGTGCTGCTAAATGCAATGTTTCTAGGGTTGAATACTTCTAAAATGCAATATCTGATGGAGGATACCACAAACTTTTTGTTGTTTGAGCAAAAGGTAACAGAGGCTTCCTGCGCTTTATGGGTGCTTTATCATGGTTTAGGATTAGTTAATGAGTGGAACTGATGATATTTAAATTCAGCAAATCGCGCAAATTTATCACAACATTTTAGTTCCATCGAAGTAACTCAAAGTGAATTCAATTCTCTTTATTATGCTCTGGTGTCTTTGAACGCATTCACGACCTCTATGGGAGGTACATTCCTGCAAACCACCGTACACGTATGGCGTGACAATCACAAGCACTCGCTCCCAGCACTGGCACAATCATCAGCACTGTATGAAATTGACACCCTGTGGCAATGCTCATGATCGGTGATAGCGCTGATGGCGGGCGTTTAGCCCTTCTGATGCCGCTGTCTTGATCGGCATTGCAGTTTTGCCGATGTTTCCATGGTGTCCCTGGGCCAAAAGATGGCCCCGGGGTCACCCAGGTACTGTGGCCTGTAAGTAAGAAACAAGTTTTTAAAAATTGGAAAAATATGTAAAAATAATCCCAAAAGACAGACCCTCAAAAAATAAAAAAGATTAATAAAAATATATACACTGTACCTTAAAAACCACATCTGGACCGGCCTGACCTATAAAACTGTCCCACTATGTAACCCCTTCATTTATCACAGTAAAAAAAGTATGTTTTTTTCATCATACTGCGAAACAAGTGAAATATCATGAGACCAAAAAGTGAAATGTAACTAAAAATCGTGTCTTTGAAAACATCATTTTGTCCCACAAAATACAAGCTGCCACACAGTTCCATCAGTGGAAAAATAGTAGATTTATACCTCTCAATATAGCGATGCAAAAATGATCCTTTTTTATAAAATAGTTTTTATTGTGTACAAGTGGCACAACATAAAAAAATTATATAAATGTGATATCATTGTAATGGTACTGACCCGAAGAAGAAAAATGTCAATTTTACCACACGGTGAACAGCATAAAAAACAAGCAAAAAATTCCTGAATTGCTGGTTTTTATTCATTTTGTGTCCCAAAAATCAGAATAGAAGGCAATCCATAGTAACTCTGCTGCCTCATTATAGTAAAAGGATCCCTTGGTGGTTTCATCTGTTTTATATCATTCAGAGATTTAGATGGCATCTCCAATGTAAGATAAACGTGATCCAAATGTTATGTAAACTTTTCCCAGGAAAAGTTTAACCCCTTCACTACCAAGGGTCGTTTGCACATTAACTCCCAGGCCAATTTTTACAATTCTGACCACTGTCCCTTTATGAGGTAATAACTCTGGAACGCTTCAATGGATCTAGGCGATTCTGACATTGTTTTCTCATGACATATTGTACTTCACTTTAGTGATAACATTTCTTTGCTATAACTTGCGTTTATTTATGAAAAAAACGGAAATATGGCGAAAATTTAGAAAATTTTGCGATTTTCATACTTTAAATTTTTATGCCCTTAAACCAGAGAGTTACATGACACAAAATAGTTAATAAATAACATTTCCCACATGTCTACTTTACATCAGCACAATTTTGGAAGCAAAATTTTTTTTTGTTAGGAAGTTATAAGGGTTAAAAGTTGACCAGCGATTTCTCATTTTTACAACAAAATTTACAAAACCATTTTTTTTTAGGGACCACCTCACATTTGAGGTCACTTTGAGGGGTCTATATGGCAGAAAATACCCAAAAGTGACACCATTCTAAAAACTGCATCCTTCAAGCTACTCAAAACTACATTCAAGAAGATTATTAACCATTCAGGCGCTTCACAGGAGCAAAAGCAACATGGAAGGAAAAAATTAACATTTAACTTTTTAGTCACAAAAATGATCTGTTAGCAACAATTTTTTAATTTTACCAAGGGTAACAGGAGAAATTGGACCACAAAAGTTGTTGTCCAATTTGTCCTGATTATGCTGATACCCTATATGTGGGGGGGACCACTGTTTAGGCACACGGCAGGGCTCGGAAGGGAAGCAGCGCCGTTTGACTTTTTCAACCTAAAATTGTCTGGAATAGAGATTGGACGCCATGATGCGTTTGACGATTCCCCAATGTGCCCAAACAGTGGAAACCCCCCACAAGTGACGCCATTTTGGAAACTAGACTCCCTAAGGAACTTATCTAGATGTGTGGTGAGCACCTTGAACCCCCTAGGGCTTCACATGAGTTTATAACGCCCGGGCGTGAAAATAAAAAATCATATTTTTTCCACAAACATGATCGTTTAGTCCCCAATTTTTTATTCTCCCAAAGGTAGCAGGAGAAATTGGACCCTAAAAGTTGTTGTCCAATTTGTCCTGAGTATGCTGATACCCCATATGTGGAAGGGACCACTGTTTGGGTGCATGGCAGGGCTCGGAAGGGAAGCAGCGCCGCTTGACTTTCTCAACCTAAAATTGGCTGGAATTGAGATTGGACGCCATGTTGCGTTTGACGAGCCCCCAATGTGCCCAAACAGTGGAAACCCCGCACAAGTGACCCCATTTTGGAAACTAGACCCCCTAAGGAACTTATCTAGATATGTGGTGAGAACTTTGAACCCCCAAGTGTTTCACTAAAGTTTATACTGCCCAGGCGTGAAAATAAAAAATCCTATTTTATGCCCACAAAAATGATCGTTTAGTCCCCAATTTTTAATTTTCCCAAGCATAACAGGAGAAATTGGACCCCAAAAGTTGTTGTCCAATTTGCCCTTAGTACGCTGGTACCCCATATGTGGGAAAAAACTGTTTAGGCACACGTCGGGGATCGGAAGGGAGTGACGTTTTGGAATGCAGACTTAGATGTAATGGTCTGCGGGCGTCATTTTCAATTTGCAGAGCCCCTGATGTGCCTAAACAGTAAAAAAAAAACCCACAAGTGACATTGTTTTGGAAACTAGACCCCCAAGGAACTTATCTAGATGTGCCCCAACTAATCTAATGTTTCCGGTAATGTAATTTAGTATTTCATTGAGGTGTGGTACTTTTTGAAGCAATCCTTCATACACAGGCCAGGTTTTACGGGGCAGGTGTCGCATTGATAAATGGTGTCCTTGCGTATTCCGTTTTTGTAACACACTCGGCACCTTTTTTGCGATTTACCTCTTTTTCCAGTTTGCGGGACCTCCCCCGGGAAATGCTGACCTGGTACAATACGAGCACCTTCAGTTCCAGAAGTACTGGGGCCCGCTCCTTCCAGAGTGCCAAACATCAGGGCCTTAACCACTACCTCCTGGAACTCAAGGTAAAACGTATCGCTGGGGCATGCACATTGTGACAATAGGAATGTGTTGAGCATTGCCAATTGGACGATGTGCACGGCCAGCTTTTTGTACCATGCCTTGGCCTTTCTCAAAGCATTGTACGGTTGGAGGAGTTGATCGGAGCGATCAACGCCCCCCATGTTTTTATTGTACCCCAGCACACATTCAGGTTTGCGGATCTGTGTAGAGGTACCCCGTACAGTGCTGAGGGCGCTGCCATCACCGTGTATGGTAGTCAAGAGATGGACATCCCTCTTGTCCTTGTACTTGACCACCAGTAGGTGGTCGCTACATTGGGCCCTGCTCTCACCTTTTCGGAGCATCTGCCCAAGTAGCGTCTTCGGGAGGCCTCTCTGATTTTTGCAGACAGTACCGCAAGCTGTGGTACCTCGCGCAAAGAGGGCTTTGTAGAGTGGGACACTGGTATAAAAGTTATCAGTGTAGAGGTGATAACCTTTATCCAGCTGTGGGTGCACCAAATCCCACACAATTTTCCCACTCACTCCCAGGTCAGGAGGACACTCAGGGGGTTCAATCCTGGTGTCCTTTCCTTCGTACACTCTAAACCTGTGGGTGTACCCTGAGGTACTCTCACACAGCTTATAGAGTTTGATTCCATACCTGGCCCTCTTTCTGGGCAGGTATTGACAGAATCTGAGCCTGCCCTTAAAATGGACCAAGGACTCATCCACACAGATGTTCCTTTGGGGCACGTACACTTCAGCAAACTTTTTGTTGAAGTGCTCGATGACAGGCCGAACTTTGAACAGACGGTCAAAGTTGGGGTCATCTTGTGTGGGACACTGTGCATTATCGTTATAATGCAGAAACTTGTGGATGGCCTGAAAACGCGTCCGGACCATGACCATTCGGAACACTGGAGTGTTGTATAAAATATCAACACTCCAATATTTCTGAATTTCAGGCTTCTTCAGGATACCCATGTGGAGGACCAGGCCCCAAAACTGCGTCATTTCAACTGCGTCCACAAGAGACCAGTTAGTATAGGTTGAACGCGGGTTTTGCTCCAAAAATTGCCGAGCGTACAAATTAGTTTGCTCCACCATGAGGTTAACTAAATCCTCAGAGAAAAAGACTTTGAAAAAGTAAATTTCTGTGAGGCCGGTGGTGTCAAACTTGATTCCTGATTCTGCCACGAAATCAGGAATCAGTGGCTCGTAATTTTCGGGGGGGCGAGGTCCACACAGGGTCTGCTGAATCAGCTGTGGGCATGGTGGGCGCTGCCTCATCTTCTGTCCTGGAGCGTCTGCATGGTGGTTCCGCAGGACCCGAGGAGGAAGATGAGGAGGGGGAAGAGGAAGAGGAAGAGGATGAAGAATCCAAAAAATAAAGAAAAGTCGGATTGTCATCATCGCTATCAGTGTTGGAGGCAAGGTAAGAATATGCCTCCTCCATTGAATAGCGCTATTGGGAGGAACGTGATGGGCGGGACATTTTTTCGTGTAAATATGGTGCTTGGGTGTACTTTATTTATAGCTGTGTATGTGGTGGGGGGGGCTAGTGATTGGTGCACACTATCCTGTAAGAAAAAGCTAAAAGGAAATAGGGAGCAAAATACCTGTGAAAAAAAGGCTAAAACAGCAGGTCCTAGATATGATAAGTGAACGGCGTCACTTATCAAAATTTAGTGGCTGCTGGATGTGTGCACGAGCGAGCATGAGTGTTGATCGGTGAACTGCGTCACTGATCAACGCTCGGCGGCTGCGTACGGAGGTGGCACAAAAGTGGGGTAAAAATAGGGGGATGGGGGATTGGGGTGGATGAAGAGAGATTCGGCAGGGATCAACAGTTAGGGTTGTAGTTAGGTGGCACAAAGGGGGGTGAAAAAAATGAAAAACGGCAGGCACAAGCTTGGATAGGTGGAGTGTGTCACTTATCCAACTTTTGCGGCTGCGGGATGTGTGTACGGAGGTGGCGCAAAGGGGGCTAAGGAAAAAAAGCGAGCACGAGTGTTGATCGATGAACTGCGTCACCGATCAACACTCGACGGCTGCGCACGGAGGTGGCGCAAAAGTGGGGTGGAGGGGGGTAAAAATAGGGGGAAGGGGGGATTGGGGTGGATGAAGAGAGATTGGGCAGGGATCAACAGTTAGGGTTGTAGTTAGGTGGCACAAAGGGGGGTGAAAAATATGAAAAACGGCAGGCACAAGCTTGGATAAGTGACATGTGTCACTTATCCAACTTTTGCGGCTGCGGGATGTGTGTACAGAAGTGGTGCAAAGGGGGCTAAGGAAAAAAAGCAAGCACGAGTGTTGATCGGTGAACTGCGTCACCGATCAACGCTCGGCGGCTGCGCACGGAGGTGGCGCAAAAGTGGGGTGGAGGGGGGTAAAAGGGGGGTGAAGGGGGTAAGAGGGGGGGTGATGAAGATAGATTGGGGGGGTGAAGATAGATTGGGCAGGGGATCAGGGATCAGGAACACTTACGGTTGGCGGTTTATTCTTTTTTTTTTTCTTTCTTCTTTCTTCTGCAGGGATTGTGATGCTACAAGCTGTGGCACCACAATACCCAGCACAGGAGCTCTTGCTGCATCTGAGCTCTCTGCAGGAATCCTCAGCTAGAGTGAGGACCCCTGCAGACAGGTCAGACAGGTCAGAGGCAGGTCACAGAGCGGTCACATCGCTGCTGTGACCTGTCATTGGTGGGATCGAATGATTGTTCTGAATTGAACAGCCACAGAGGGGCGGGCCAGGGCGGAGACTGCCCGGGATGCCGAGGCCATCTATCCTGAGGTTAGATGGCGTCGGCATTTTAATGCGATCACCGCGACTTAAGTCGCGATGTCACATTAAAGGGCATGACGTAATATTCCGTCCATGGTACTTAGGGTCCAGGTCACATGGACGGAATATTACGTCCAATGAAGGAAAGGGGTTAAACTCAATCCACCAAAAAATAATGTCCCCATTCCAGTCCATCATCTGTCAATGGATATCTGGGGGGGTTCCATGTTACTGGTAGCACAAAATCTCTGGAAAAACGCCATGGATTCTCCATGGGCATGTGACAAAACATTGCAGCAAAAAAAGAAAAAAGAGATTATGCCCACATGTATAGGAACACCTCAATTATATAAATGAAAAGTGCTTTATTAACAAGTATGCATACAAAAAACAAAGACACGGCAACAGTTAAAAACATTTAAAAACATATAAACAGACCTATATGAGTCATGCCTGTCATGATCCAGGTTGGATTATGACAGATAAATGCACAAGTAACCTTTTTTTTCCTTAAGCTGTGTGCTTAAAGTTAGTTTTACCCCCGGTGGCCAATAGGGTCATGGCACTGTGGTGGTCTCAGTTCTAGTTTTGCCCCCGGTGGCCGTTAGGGTCATTGCACTCTGGTTACTTTAGTTTAGTGCACATGATTATAAAGCAGGTGTGATTGCTCTGGCTCTGACCTATAAAAGAGTGTCAGGTGTTGTAATCACGGTTGGTGATATTGCTCATTTCCAACCAAGTCTTGAGGAGGAAGGAGCTACAGAGAGGAGTTCCTGGCAGCTCAGGGGAGCTCTGGTGTTATAGCTTCAGGTGGAAGCTGAATTCAGGTGTCGAGCTTCAGGGGTGAAGCTGAACTTTGGTGTCATACTCTGATGCTTGGAGCAATTGCAACAGAGCAAAGCTAAGTGGTGTTTTCCCTGTTTGTGACTTCCCTTATGTGTGTTTTAGTGCAGTGGTGGGATTAGTTTCTGCACCATCCAATTCACTAGAAAGGGCTAGGTGCAGGGCGAGCTAGGGATTTTTAGGTATCCTGCTCGTCGCTGGGTGTGGAACCTGCCTAGGGACCGTCAGGAGTGTAGAGACACTGACTCAGGGGAGTGCAGGAGGTCTTCACATCCCCATTCCCTATCGCAGGGCCCTCCATTGTATCGGTTTCCCTGGTGTTTCCCTTTATTATTTAAATTCGCCCTGCTGGAGGCGGTGTATCCAGATACACGTGTAATTCTGAAATTTGCCTGCTGGAGGCGGAGTATCCGGCTGCACGTTATAATATTTAAATTCGCCCTACTGGAGGCAGTGTATCAAGGGTCACGTGTGTCAGAGAAATTCGCCCTGCTGGAGGCGGTGTGTCCAGTCACACGTAACCATCACAATGCCTTAGTATAGAGGCAATGAGAACCCACACACAAATCCCCACGGCATCAAGTAAATACATAATGGCCCCAAAACAATGCCGGCATGAGATGATAAATCCTATATACTGTAGCTAAAGAATATTCACAGTACCATATGGGCTTAGAAAAACCATACAGAGGTGCATGAGGAAAATAACCCAAAATAAGGGTGCCTCATTGGAGCACCAATATAAAGGTTAAGTAAATGAAAAACCACATAAAGTATAAGAGCATGTAGTTATTACCGAACCCATTGCTATAATGAAATAGACCTCACACCAGAGCATATAGATTCTAGAGTTCTAAGCAAAGCCATGGGAGCCATGGGATCTAGGAGGAAAAAGATTGTGGGATAGGCACCCACATTTATCGCCAAACAAGCTGTGGCTTCCTCAGGGAGAGGATAGCCGTACTGCTGCCAACTGTCTCACTACCATCTGTATTGTAGTCATCTGCACTGCTGTGCTCTGCACTGCTGTGAACTGTGCAGCTGTGATCTGCGCTGCTGTGTTCTGCAATGTTGTCATCTGTGGCCCTCAGGCCCTGGACGGCTGGGCCCGTGTCTTTAAATGTTATGGAGCTGACTGCCCTGTCAGGGCACTCCCGCCCAACTGATTCAAATCTTAGCTGTTCCTCAGCTTAACTGCCGTTAGCTCCTCCTACTTTATTTACAGGTTGAGTATGCGCTCCACCCCCATCTGGTGGCCTAACTAGGGTACTACGCTTTCCCTACAATTATAACAGTAATTATACATTATTTTTTCCACTTGTGTCTGTTAGGTTACCAATCCCGCTATAGGGGCACAAATGGTCTATATATTAATCAAACTTTTAACCTTTACAAGTTGATAACAAAAATGTTATGCTTGAAAAATAATTCTAATGTAAAGTCGATGTGGTAAGTATTGTTAAAGGGAATCTGTCACCTGTTTTGGCCGCTATAAGATACAGCCACTGCCTTTCAGGGCTTATCTACAGCATTCTATAATTCTGTAGATAAGCCCCCAGTCCAACCTGAAAGATAAGAAAATTACGTTTTATTATACTCACCCGGGGGAGCGATCCAATGCGGTCCAGTCCGATGGATGTCGCAGGTCCAGGTCCGGCGCCTCCCATCTCCTTGCTTCCCCACTCCCGGCATCACACTTCTGCACAGGCGTACTTCTCTGCCCTGTTGAGGGCAGAGCAAAGTACTGCAGTGCGAAGGCGTCGGGAAAGGTCAGAGAGCAACAGCACCTGCGCACTGAAGTACCTTGCTCTGCCCTCAGCAGGGCAGAAAAGTATGCCTGTGATACTTCGGGGCTATAGAACGTAATGTCGAATGCCGACACAAGCGCTATAATGGTTTTATGCTTTACCCGCAGTTGGACAAAGCATACTGCGCATGCCCAGGAGGACATTGGAATGTGCACGTGTGCTAAATCTACGTGAACACAAGAATTACACCAAATAAATGCGAAGAGCAAACAAGGAGGGGGGGAGAGGAACATAAGCCCCACCCATTGGACCGGACCGTGGAGATTTACATACACTGCGGGAGGAATATAAAAGGTATTTATTGATCAAAGGTGGGGAGTTAAGGGGTATCAAAAGTACTGGTATAATGCATAGTTGACACTGAATCCAATCATATTTTTTACTTGATATGCGAAAAAAGTGGTGACAGATTCCCTTTAACTCATACTTCGCCACCATGGACAATAGATATCAATATTAACCCCTTCATTAACAATTCTACATCACCACAGATATTAATTAGGTTACCAGAACTTTTACAGAAACGTAATTACACTAAAATCACCCGATGTCTAAATTAGAGCTTTAAATAATGCCAAAAAGCTATTGACCAAGAGAAACAGGTGGATCATTAGAGAACTCTGTTTTTCACTATTTAGGTCAGAGTCTAGCAGTTCTAGATGTTTTAGTCTAATTCACCAATTTCAACTCTTAAAAAAGTCGCAAGATTTCACTCCACTTTTCATATCTGGTGTATTTTTAAGCATGCAAAATTTGGTACAGTTTTTGTTACTTTTTGGTACCAAAGTACGATTTTCGGCATCAGAAGTCGCAAAACCGGGTCAAGACAAGACAAAAGCGTTTAATTTAACTTTGCACCAAATTCATGAATCACGTAAGCCACTTTGATTAAACTAATATGACAAGACAAAAAAGCAAAGTATGGAAACCAAGATAAATCAGACCTAAAAGATAACTTTTAATTAAATTCCACTAAAAAATAGCTCAAAGTCTAAAAAACATTAATAACAATTCAGTGAGAGGATCAGACCGAGTGTATAGGAGTGAATAATAGTCATAAGTCAGGTCCAATATTGTATCAATTACAAACAGGATATATACTAGGGAGATAGAACTAATACTACATTTACCCACCTGGAAGCAGAGGTTGGCACCCTATGGGGAAACTAATTGGCACCCCCGCTTCAGGTCAACGAAGCCTGTCTGATCCTGAAGGAAATCCCTCACCAAGCCATCACCAACACCCATAAAGTGCTTAAGTACTTGTAGGTTAGAGAACCTAAATAACCTGTTTATTCAAATTGGATTTATGTTTTCATGCGAGTGTACCTCCTGAACAGGAATAAATTCTGCTGACTGGTTAAAGGTAAACACATCTCTCTCCAGATAAGATACAGACGCACACAAGACCTGATGGCATGCAGTCTGAGGAGGAGCTGATCAGATCAGAGCCCCTCATTCTTAATCCCCTGATGAACCCCTGACTTCCTCTGTGAGAGGGAAATGCATCGGGATGCAGTGTTTTTCACCAAAAAGATAAGTTACACCGACTAATTTTGGTTGGGAGGTGGCTATTTACCACCAGATATAAGTAAATTCTTTTCAGTGGGGTATTTACTAGAATGCCTACCATGACCATGTCAGCTCTACATTAAATATTGATCCTGCATATTTTTCTGTGTTTTGATTTATTATTGTGATATACTCTCTGCATATATTTAGGCTGGTAATACTTTAATATTCTTTGACTCTATTTTTATAGTAACAGTGGCATGTTACTGTGGTTCTTTATCTGCATTATCATCTTTAACAGTACATGAAGATATGTGATTTGTACACATTGACTGTTAGGCGTCGGGTACTGGTTGCTGCACAGCTGGAATCTCGAGCCTTACTTCCGGCGGTCTCCCATTCCTCTCCAGCCGCAGAGGAGGTTGCTCAGCAAACTCGTTGGTCTCCACGCTCTGCCAAGACCAGCTCCGTGGGTTTGCTTGCTGCTGCCACTTCTGGCACAGCTACGGCAATACATGCTGTTCAGCAGCGAGATTCTCCAGGGACTGAGTCCTCATGTCAGCCCACTGAGCATGCCCGTGGAGTGATCTCCCATTGGAGATCGAAGGTCACGTTCTCAGGTCCTGCTCCTGTTCAGATTGGCCCATCCGAGAGGCCAGGAAGGTCCCGGACGCTCACGGCTATAAAAGGTTCGCTTGGCCGCTCGGCCATGCGCTAGGATAGACTGTATTTTCAGACTATAAGGAGTGAGTGATGAGTGATGAATGCACGTATGAATGTCTCTGGTGACTGACGCATTATGAAACCCCTACCCTTGGTAAGCATGTGTTGTGCAGCCTAGCCTGCTAGCGCCCAGGCTTAGGCATAGGTAGGTCTGAGTCAGGATTTAGCCATCATCAGTGACTCAGCACGTCTCAGTGCAAGTGCTCCATACTCCATAGCCAGCATCTATAGCGGCGTTCGTGGCAGCGACACCACGCACCCAGTGGGCCTAGAGGGTCTCTAACCCCGTGTCCTTGGGGTAGAGTTCTGTGGCCGCTTGCTGAATGCCTCTTGGGCCGGGCTCTGTGAGCTAAACAGGCTCCGGCATCCACGTTCAGCGGCTGTGCGGTTCTGTGAATTAACAGTGTCCGCTCCTGTTCACACTGGGTGACGTAACCCACGTGTGACTGTTTTCACGCCGCTCTATTCTTCCGCCATTGTCTAGCAGCAGTGTACCACCTCTGCACGGTGGACCCCGGGCTGCGAACGCACCTACTACTACTTTAAATCTGGTGCATTCTGCCAGCCCTAACATTGACTGTACCTATGAACTCCACTACTGTATGTCAAGACCTATTTTTATCTAGAGACATACGTATGTGTCCACATTTAGCCAGTCAACAGAATTTATACCTGTCCAGGAGGTACACTCTCCTGAAAACCTAAATCCAATTTATAAGCAAACACTTTATTACAAACTCTTTGTCCAACACTCACTGAATAAACAGGTTAATTGTTAGATTCTCTAACCTATAAGCACATAAGCACTTTATGAGCATTGGTGGTGTCTTGGTGAGGGATTTCCTTCATGGTCAGACGGGTTTAGTCAACGTTGGGCAGGGGCGCCAATTCGTCTCCCATAGGGTGCCAACCTCCACTACCATGTAGGAAAATGTAGTATTAAGGTACTGTCACACTTAGCGATGCACCAGCGATCCCGACCAGCGATATGACGCTGTCAGGATCGTTGGTGCATCCTGCGTCCTCCCGCCCGTCTCCACACTCGTCGCTCGTCTCTCCACAGGAAGCGCCGCAGGAAGCTGACGACAAGAAACAGTCCAGCCTATTCTCGCGCGTTCAGCGATAAGCAGCGGGGGAGTGGGTCGTAGGTAAGTATCACACACAGCGATATCGCTAGCCATATCGCTATAACGTCACAAGTTATAGCGATATTGCTAGAGATATCGCTTAGTGTGACAGGCCCTTTAGTTCTATCTCCCTAGTATATATCATTTTTGTATTTAATACAATATTGGATCTGGCTTATGACTATTATGCACTCCTATACACTCTGTCTTATTCTCTCACCAAATTTTTATTAATATATTTTAGACTTTTAAGGGTTTTTTTTAGAAGAATTTAATTAAAGCAAACCTGTCATCAGTTTTGTCTGATATAAGATACGGCCACTACCTTTCAGGGCTTATCTACAGCATTCTATAATGCTGTAGATAAGCCCCCGGTTTGACCTGAAAGATAAGAAAAATAAGTTTTATTATACTCACCCGGGGGGCGGTGCTGTTTGGTCCAATGGGTGCTGCCCTCCTGTTGCTTCATCGCTCCCCGGCATCATGCTCCTGCGCAGGCGTACTTATCTGTCCTGTTGAGGGCAGACCAAAGTACTGCAGTGTGCAGGCGCTGGGAAAGGTCAGAGAGGCCCAGCACCTGCATACTGCAGTACTTTACTCTGCCCTCAACAGGGCAGATAAGTACGCCTGCGCAGGAGCATGATGTCGGGGAGCCATGAAGCAACAGGAGAGCAGCATCGAAAGAAGAATGGAGGCACCGGACCCAGACCTGTGACACCCATCAGACTGGACCGCACAGGACTGCCCCCCGGTGAGTATAATAAAACTTGTTTTTCTTCTCTTTCAGGTAAGATCAGGGGCTTATTTACAGCATTATAGAATACTGTAGATAAGCCCTGAAAGGCAGTGGCCGTATCTTATATTGGCCAAAACTGCTGACCGATTCCCTTTAAGTTATCTTTTAGGTCTGATTGATTTTGGTTTTCATATACATAATACATATTAGACCTGCTATACCGTGTTTTGGTTTTATTACCCTTTATTAAAAAAGGAAAGTAACAAACAAAAATGATGAGTCCCAAAGTCCTAGATTTCATTTTCACAACTGTCCCAGTAAATCGATTAATATTTTTGCGTAACAATATGAAGCTAATATGTTTAGCCAGTTTTGTTAGCCAAGTCATTAACTTAGATGATTTTTTACATTTACAGCACTCCCCCCTCATCAACACTGGCATGTACAACATAGGTCTAGATTACATGAGACCTAAGGGCTGTCTTAGTTTTTAGCACTTTCACATTGATTCATTAAGACCAGCATTGTCCACATCATCTGACAAGTGGCATGTGCCTCAACGCAAATTTTAGTCCAGTCAGTCCAGTATAGTGTAATATACACCAAAGTTCACCCAGAATCAGATTACCTATGATGTCACGCCGATGTTCTGCCCCAGCTCCACCCATTGTGGTGGGAGTTGGGCAAAACTGGTGTGAAAACACTAAAATTTGCAACATTTTTGTGTAACCTCAAGTTACGCAAACCTTTTGTTTTTATACAACAGTCTTTAACTCCTTCCGAATGTGTTATGTAACAGTATAGCACACATTGGGTGCAGCTGTGTGTATTTTGGTCAAAAATATAATCTTTTGAGTTTTTATAAAAATGTTGCAGTCTTTGGTTTTTAAAACTATTAAGTTAATGCTACAGCCAACAATAAGAAACAAAAAATCTGCCAAAGAGTAATTTCAAAAGGGGAGTATGTAACTCTTATGTCTGTCTTTTACTGAGCTCTTCTCACATGATTTATAAGCTGAACTTTCTTGTGATTAGAAATCAATTGAGGTTCAGTAAAAGACAAATAACAGTCAAACAAATACAGTTGTTTGAATGTGTTTGCCTCTTTCCTGTTTCCCTATTATTTTGCATGTTTGTTACACTTAAATGTTTCAGATCACCGAAGAAATTTAAATGTTAGACAAAGATAAATCAAGTAAACAAAAAATGCAGTTTTTAAATTAAGGTCTTAATTATTAAGGGAAAAAGAAATCTAAACCAACATGGTCCTGTGTGAAAAAGTGATTGCCCCATGAACATAATAACTGGTTGGCCAACACAATGTTTCAGCTTGAGGTCACAAACAGATTGCCGGACATTCTCGTTCAGGATTTTTTGGAAGACCACAGAATTCATAGTTCCATTTACCACAACAAGTCTTACAAGTCCTGAAGCAGCAAAACAGCCCCATACCATCACACTACCCCCACCATATTTTACTGTTGGTATGATGTTCCTTTTCTGAAATGCTGTTACTTCTATTCCAAATGTAATGGGACATATATCTTCCAAAAAGTATAACTTTTGTCTTGTTAGTCCACAGAGTATTCTCCAAAAAAATGTTGGGGATCATCAAGATGTTTTCTGGCAAAACTGAGATGAGCCTTTATGTTCTTGTTGCTCAGCAATGATTTTTGTCTTGGAACTCTGCCATGCAGGCCATTTTTGCCCAATATCTTTCTTATGGTGGAGTCATGAACACTGACCTTAACTTAGGCAAGTGAGGCCTGCAGTTATTTGAATGTTGTTGTGGGGTCTTTTGAGACCTTTTGGATAAGTTGTTGCTGCTCTCTTGGGATAATTGTGGTCAGCCAGCCACTCCTGGGAAGGATCACCACTGTTCCATGTTTTTGACATTTGTGGAAAATGGCTCTCACTGTGGTTAGCTGAAGTCCAAAAGCTTTGCAAATGGCTTTATAACCTTTTCCAGACTGATAGATCTCCATTGCTTTCTTTCTCATTTGTTCCAGAATTTCTTTGGATCGCAGCATAATGTCTAGCTTCTGAACATCTTTTGGTATACTTTTTCGTCAGGCAGGTTCTGTTTAAGTGATTTCTTGATTGGGAATAGATGTGTCAGTAAACAGGCCTGGGTGTGGCTAGGGAATCTGAGCTCAGCTCCCCAATAATGTGATAAACCATAGTTAAATTTATTTTTTCAGGGTGGGGACAATTACTTTTTTGCACAAGACCCTGTAGGTTTGGACTTCTTTTCCGCTTAAGAATAAAGACCTTAATTTAAAAACTGCATTGTGTGTTTACTTGTGTTATCTTTGTCTAACATTTAAATTTGTTTGGTGATCTGAAACATTTAAGTGTGACAAACATGCCAAAGATTAGTAGGAAATCGGGAAGAGGGGGCAAACACTTTTTCACACAACTGTATGACATTGTTGCATTTCATTCAGGAGACTCAAGACTGGTCTGGACATTGTTATACATATTTGGACTGTGAAAGTATGAAACTGGCCTTAGAAAACCGCTGACAGAACTGACTAATGGATTCTTAGCAACCACAATACACAGCACAAAACAGATACTATGGAAGGCAAATGCTTCAGAATTGTATTGAAGCCCAATTGTAAATTTTTCAAAACCCAATTGCAAAAGGAAAAAAATAGGAAAATTGCTCCAAAATGTACATATCCATAAATAGTGATAGCTAATGTTTCATTTTTGTGGCTGCCTAAAAACTGAGTACGAGTCGATCCAAAAAGAAGAAAACCTATAAAAAATATGTTGACTTCTGTAATTTGCTCCAAAAATTGCTTTAAAAACTGCCATTAATGCTGCACTTAAGATTCCAGCATAAAGGCTTCTTTTGGTTTTCTGTAAGAGTATGTGCACACGTTGCGGATTCGTGTGCGGATTTTTCCGCGCAGAATACGCAGGTCAAAATGCTTGCGTTTTACCTGCGAATTAACTACGGATTTACTGCGGATTTTATGCGGATTTCGCCTGCGTTTTTACACCTGCAGAATCCTATAATGGAATAGGTGTAAAAACGTTGCGGAATCCGCATACAGAATTGACATGCTGCGGAAAATAAACTGCTGCATTCCCTCTGCATGGATTTTTCCGCAGCATGTGCACAGCGGTTTTTGCTTTCCATAGGATAGCATGGTACTGTATATCCCTTGGAAAACTGCTGCTGAGCCTCAGAGCCAAATCAGCTGTGGATCTGCAGACGAATCCGTGACGCGTGCACATACCTTTAGGGACCCGTTACACTACACGATGCACCAGCGATCCTGACAATGATACGACCTGGTCAGGATTGCAGGTGCGTCGCTACATGATCGCTGATGATCTCTCAAACAGGCAGACTCACCAGTGATCAGGACCAGCAAGGACGCAGGTAACCAAGGTAATTAGAGGGTAACTAAGTGCACGCATCCCTTAGTTACCCGCTGTGTACCCTGGATACCAGCGTGCTCTCGCTGGGATCTGGTATCCAAGGTAAACAGTGGGTAACTAAGCGCGCACTGTGCTTAGATACCCGCTGCTTAACTTGGATACCAGCTTCCTGCGCAAGCACGCTGGTATCCAGGGTACACAGCGGGTAACTAAGGGACATGTGTGCTTAGTTACCCGCTATTTACCTTGGATACCAGCTTCCAGCATCTGCTTACAGCGCTGGGAGCTCACTGATCGTTGGTCTCCCGCTGCCACACACAGCGATGCATGCTGGCCAGCGGGAGACGAACGATCAAAAAATGGCCCAGGACATTTCTGCACGATCAGCGATACCCGTCGGGGGGGCAGTCACGCAGCGAGATCACTGGCGAGATTGCTGATGCGTCACAAAATCGGTGACGCATCAGGGATCTCGTTAGCGATCTTGCTTAGTGTGAAGTACCCCTTAGGGACTGCTCTGTTTAAGACTAGAGTTTCCGAAGGTCTATAGTCTATTTTCAGATTGCTTATTTCGGTTTGTGTGGGCAAATGAGCTGATTGGAAAGTAAATAGTCTGAGGCAAGTATTTTGACTGGAGAGCATTGCAACGTAGCTCCCAAAAGCAGATGCTTTGAATCTTTTCATTTTATTTCTACTTCTGGTACACTTATGAACTAAATGAATAGCAGTTATATTGTGTGGACATGTACGGAATTGGAATCTGTAGGCCATCTATATAGAAATGCCTGCAAGCTAGCTTAATAGAGTTTGCCTCATTGGAAATCTCATTGCCAGTGATAGCCAGGTTTTAAGCACCCAGCAGTGCAGAGAATCAAATTACTAAACAGTGTATAATTTTTTGTAGTGTTGCAAAGTACAATCTGAGTGCGCGAATTCTGTTCTCGAATAAAATTCCTCTAGTGTTGACAATAGTAATTTGAACCAAATTTGTTCTTTCATATGCAAATTGACTATGGCTTGGTGCCCTAAGTTTTGAGCAACTTATTAAAACACTATCTAAGTCCCAGGAGAACACCGTGTTCTGTTTGCTTCAGGGTCATAGTGTTAATTTTGCTAGGTATCAATCATTTTGGAGAGATGATTGAGTGCCCCACTAAATTTAAGATTTAATGTAATTATCAGTGATGCTTCTGTTCTGCTCCACATTTATATTCTTATGAGTTTAAACTAAGATCCTGACCTAGGGCAGCATAGAACATTATTCATGGTAGTAAGATTTTCTGCTAGGACTGGTCAGCTCTCCTTAAATGTCAGCGTTAATGTTAAAGGGGAACTCCTAAGCCAATGTTGAAGCTGGCATCAATGTTTATTAATTATTAGTGTCGACCTTGACTATTAATAATATACAACTAATAATGCTTTCTGTTCCCTATGCCATTTCAGTGCTATAGAATATATAAGAACTGCGAATAACTGAGACTTTAAAACCATGTGCTAATAATGGAGAATATTTATTGTACACACCAAAATTCAACAGTCTCTTATTCTTATTAACTACTACACTAATACAAGATGCAGTAATAGCACAACAATAATAATACACAATTAAACCCACAATTACCTATCAGCTTTCCACCCACATTACCTAAAACACACACATACTAGTGGCCCACCCCACCTAGCACCAGCTGTCCCTGGATGAAGACCAATGCATTAATAGCAGTGCAAAGATACAGTATATATGGAAACAAGGGGTTTCATGAGTCAGGGTTTGAACTAAAGGGGTTCCTGTATGTCGGTGATTAATGCAGTTGTCCCACAGGTTACTTAGTCCAGTAGGCTCCTCTTGGTGCTGATGGTCAAAGAAAGAGATACTAAGCTGCTTTTGGGATTTTAAACTCAGCAGATAAGGGGCGTTTACATCAGGGGTGGGGTTGATTTGTACTAAAGGCAACGTCACACACAGTGATATCGCCAGCGAGATCGCTGATTTTGTGACGCCACAGTGATCTTGCCAGCGATATCGCTGTATGTGACGGGGATCAGCGACCGGCCCCCCTGCTGTGTATCTCTGATCACGCTCCATCGTCCTGGGCCGTTTTTGATTGTTCGTCTCCTGCTGGCCAGTGCGCATCGCTGCGTGTGGCAGCGAGAGACCAGCGATCAGCGACGCTGGACGCTAATTTCCAATGTAAACAGCAGGTATCTAAGAGCCGCGTGGCTCTTGGATACCCACTGTTTACCTTGGAAACCAGCATGCACGCTGGTCCTGATCGCTGGAGGGGCTGTCTATGTGACAGCTCACCAGCGATCAGCCTAACGATGTCCCAGCGATCCCATCCATGTCGGATCGTTGGTGGGATCGCTGGGACATCGTTATGTGTAACGGGGCCTTTAGATTCAAAGAGACTGAAAGCAAAAGAAGATATATACAAACATAGGGATCACCTTTAAAGATTCACAATTTTATTCCATAGGACATGCAAAAACACCACAAATATAAAAACAGTTAAAAATACAATGGTTACCACACGTAACCTGTATAAATGGGGGCAGCAATCAGCCCTCTATAACACCTTACAAAAGTAAGAAATACCTAGTTGAGAATCAATATCATAAGCAGCATATCCAAAGATGGAAAAATATAAGGACAGTATAGCCAATTCTGTACCGTGTTTATGTAGCAGGTTAATTCATAACCAAGATTAATGCATTATATCACAAATATGAATAAATAGAATGGGTATATCTTAATAATCAACAAATAAGGAGTCTATAATAAGACTAACAATAGCCGCAGTAAGGTTGGAGTTGGCACCAAATAATAGACCACCAATATTGAGGCCAGTACATTAGCTGATATACGGTGGAATGTTTAGAGAGAGTTAAAGAATTGTCTAAAATCACATGTAGATAAATAGATGAAAAAATCAACCTCTCCTCCAATACTATACCACCCCAAACTGCAGGCTGAGAAGATCATGATCACTGAACACGGAAAGCCATTATGCTGGTATGCCGCTCCCATCACCCGATGCGTATCGTCACCGAGGTGACTTCATCAGGGGCAAGAAGAAGTGAGGAGGTATGCAAGTCCTCCCGGTATAAGTATACAAAAGTATAATTACCAAATTCACAGCAGCTGTTGAGACTCACCGCATGGAGGACGCGCCTGGTGATGGCGTGTAGCCGCTGGATCGGAAATACCTAGTGCGCATGAGTCAGGCTAATGTCATGGAAACCATAGACGCTTAGTAGCGCAGTACATATTGAGGCTGCGTGCAGATATGGACACCATTATAATAATCTTTATTTTTATATAGCACTAACATATTTCGCAGCGCTTTACAGTTTGCACACATGATCATCACTGTCCCCGATGGGGCTCACAATCTAAATTCCTTATCAGTATGTCTTTGGAATGTGGGAGGAAACCGGAGTACCCGGAGGAAACCCACGCAAACATGGGGAGAACATACAAACTCCTTGCAGATGTTGTCCTTGGTGGGATTCGAACCCAGGACCCCAGCTCTGCAAGGCTGCAGCTCTAACCACTGAGCCACCGTGCCGCCCACCATTATGGACATGGATATGTTGGGACACTTCCCTTTACAGTTAGTAAATAATTCCTTCCCGAATAATATTACAATTCCAGAATGACTTTTCTTCGACTTCTGCATTGTTCAGTTCCTTTATCTCAACAAGAAACTAGTTGTTATTATCAGTTGTAGCGACACCCCTAACAGTGGACATACTATCCACTCAATGCTGCAAGTGTCAGTCTGTCTGTGGGCACACCTCATTACCAAACAGAATCGTATCTCCCACTTACCAATTTATAATAAAAAAAATTCAAGCATAATTATAGAGTAATGGAGCTATGTTAATTTGTAAAAAAAAGAGGCTTAAAAATGTTATTACATGGAGAATACAAGTATTTACTAATGTGTACACAGCTGGAGGAAGTGACATGTCCTCTATAAATGGTGAAGTATTGGGATAACATTCCCCACAATCCTAAGGAGACTTTTAGGAGCATTGTTGCACATAAAAGTACTTGATTTCTTTTGCATACCAAAAAAGAGTTTATTATATCACAATGGTTGGTATAATCTAAGAAAGGCAGAAAAGTATCCTAACTATTAATTACTTTTGTTCAAAATCATTTTTCCCTCTTAGGCTTTACAAACAGTGGCTTTTTTTAGATATCGCTAGTATCGTATTTTTCAGACTAAAAGACACACCAGACCATAAGACACACCCCGCAATTTGGGGAGGAATATAGGAAAAAAAATATTTTTTATAAGATGGGGGTCCTTCTTATAGGTCGAGTTTAAGGTATCTTACCTAAGGGACAGTGGAAGTGGAGTGGGATCACAGGAAATGTGGTCCCTTCCTCAGGTAGCCGGTGGCCACAGAGGTGGGGCAATGCTACGGGCCCTGGGTGGGAGAAGTGGTTTCCCCAGCAATACGATACTGCTGGCCCATTGTCCGTAATAAGGCAGAGCGGAGTGCATTGTTTTTCTGGTTTCTATTTTCACTAAGCAGTAGGCCGCTGAAGGCTGTGCCTGCACTGACCGGATGTTAGCCAGGACAGTGATGCACTCTACCTTACCGCCGACACCGAGCCCGTAGCATCGGATCTCTTCTGCTGCAAAGGCTTCCAGAGGGAGGGACCTTGCCTCCTGTGATCCCACTCCACGACAACCCTCTGGTAAGCTACATACAGACTATAAGACACCACCCATTTATCCCCCAAGTTTAAAAAAAAAAACTGCGTCTACAAAAAATACGGTAATTCATAATCCTAATTGTGCAGAACAAATATAACCATGCCTTTTGAAAGACTTTTCATATTGAGATTGCTAAGTCAATACATAAGCTTTCCCTTTGAGGACTCAAGTCTTTTAGCCAGAATGGTGAAGCAGTTAACAAAGATTAGTTATCAATCTCAAAGAAAAAGCATGTTCATGCTTTACATGTCCATTCTATTGCCTACATTATAATCTACAAAATGCTTATTTTTCTCTCTGAAGGTGCTAAAGGGGAAGTTCAACAATTTCCTTTGATTTTTTTTTTGTTTTTAGATTTAGCTGATTGTAGGGAGTTTCAGGACTCCTGTATACCATGCACCTTCATGGCAAATTTTTAATTAAAGTTTGCTTACCCATTTTAATTAAAGTGGTTACCCATTTCTGAAAACTTTCTGCTATAAACTGCAGTAGTTGTAAGAAAAACAACTGACCATTCATCCCCAGGTCTGGTACCTGCTTTTCATGGCAAACTGCTGCAGTTAATTGGTGGACTTAGCAGCTTGTGCTGCTGTCACATGCAGAGCTGCTAAGCTTAGTGATTTGACTTCAGTACTGTCGATATGACTTCACCATTTCGGCAAGATAGCACTAAAGCCGAGCCTAAGGTGGGTAAGTAATTGTTGGGTTTTTATTTTTTTTTTTTTTTAAACACCCCCGCAGTTTGTAACAGAAATTTTTATTAAAGGCTGGAACCCCTTTAAAATTTGTATAAAGTGAACAGCTGTTTTAAAACAAATATTTCCCGGAAACCCAAATTTCTGTATTCAATCTATGAACATGTATGAACTATATTTAGAAAAGTTAATATACACAATTAAAATGGTTGTCTAACAAACTTCAACTAGTCGATATTCCCCACTACATCAGAAAAGGTCGAGTAAGTCAAAATTGAGAGTCACTCTGTTTTGCATGTGTAAGGGAGGGACAGGAATGTAGTCATGACCTAAACAACCGCAATATCTGTGTCCAGTCCTTCCCCTACAGAAAACTGTACTCTTCTCTCCAGCATACCTGTATCTCCAGATTCAGCTTCCCCTGGGAACTTCGCAGGCAACACCAGTCCCACTTTCAGGTGACCCCCAGCAATGGAGACACAGTCAAAGTTAACTTTAACACTTTCTTTACTGAGTACTTCACACGTTACATCCACAGTTGGTACATCATGACATTTACTGATTTCCTCATCTTTCCCTTTCTGGCTGTCGCTTCTGTGCAGTACACGCCCGGACTGAACCGTCTTAGGGCCCCGTCACACATAGCGATCTCGCTAGTGAGATCGCTGCTGAGTCACAAGTTTTGTGACGCAACAGCAATCTCACCAGCGAGATCGCTGTGTGTGACACCTATCAGCAACCGGCCTCCCTGCTGGTATAGCTGATTGTTGTTGGAAAGCCCTGGACATTTTTTGGATCGCTGGTCTCCCGCTCCCCAATTCCATCCTGGCCTAATCTCGCCATGATGACAATTCCTTTTGTCTGCTTCGCCCCAGACTCAAAATTATCAGTCACCAGGTTTGGTTGCCTCTGGTAAAGCATTCGGCCCATCTGTACCAATATCGTCGAAGCTCCAACTTCTTTCATGTTATCCGTCCTACTGATTTCTGCCCTAAAAGCATCGGCCCAGGCCATAAGTCACCACATTTTGACTTTCCTGCACTGGCCCACTGCTATGACACAGGGTGGCCGTGGGTAACGTGGGCTGAAGTGCTTGAATGTTGCGTGGCTGCCAAGCTGTCCAGGCCTATAGCCCATGTGGACCCTAGGGCACCCTGGCCCAGTCCGACCTAACTTCCCGGCAAGCTTCCCCCTTACTACCCGGCAGCGCCTCCTACAATTAACCCTCTAGAGAACATCCTATAAGGCCCCACTAGTATGCCTCCCATCTAGTGGACCGCAACAGAACTACACTTACCCGTATCTATAGGAACTATATACTACATTGCCCTTCTCTAATATCCCCCAAGAAGGATGCACTGACTTACCCTAACTGTACATGAACATTGGTCACATATATAGTATACATTACTATATTAAAGGAACACAAGATAATAAATATAATACAGTTCTCTACAGAATGATAACACATATGTACTTGTGGCAATAGCATAAAAGATGAGCAATAATACATATTTTCTATGTAGCAGTACCGCAGGCATTTAGCATAGACATTATCAATTAGCTATATTTAAACACTAGCTGAAGAGCCCGGCGCTGCCCAGGCATAATAACTAACTGTGGTTAGTTATAGCAAATTATAATTATCCTCCATCCCATAGTCCCGTGCCCATATACCCATCATACATATCCACAATCCCATAGGCCCGTGCCCATATACCCATCATACATATCCTCCATCCCATAGTCCCATGCCCATATACCCATCACACATCCTCCATCCCATAGTCCCATGCCCATATAACCATCATACATATTTTCCATCCCATAGTCCCATGCCCATATACCCATCATACATATTCGCCATCCCATAGTCAAGTGCCCATATACCCATCACACATCCTTCATCTCATAGTCCCATGTCCATATACCCATCATACATATCTGCCATCCCATAGTCCCGTGCCCATATACCCATCATACATATCCTCCATCCCATAGTCCAGTGCCCATATACCCATCACACATCCTCCATCCCATAGTCCCGTGCCCATATACATATCCGCCATCCCATAGTCGAGTGCCCATATACCCATCACACGTCCTTCATCTCATTGTCCCATGCCCATATACCCATCATACATATCCTCCATCCCATAGTTCTGTGCCCATACACCCATCATACATATCCGCAATCCCATATACCCATCATACATATCCTCCATCCCATAGTCCAGTGCCCATATACCCATCACATATCCGCCATCCCTTAGTCCCGTGCCCATATACATATCCGCCATCCCATAGTCGAGTGCCCATATACCCATCACACGTCCTTCATCTCATAGTCCCATGCCCATATACCCATCATACATATCCTCCATCCCATAGTCCCGTGCCCATACACCCATCATACATATCCGCCATCACATATACCCATCATACATATCCTCTATCCCATAGTCCCGTGCCCATATACATATCCGCCATCCCATAGTCCTGTGCCCATATACCCATCACACATCCTCCATCCCATAGGCCCGTGCCCATATACCCATCATAAATATCCTCCATCCCATAGTCCCATGCCCATATACCCATCATACATATCCTCCATCCCATAGTCAGGTGCCCATATACCCATCACACATCCTTCATCTCATAGTCCCATGCCCATATACCCATCATACATATCCTCCATCCCATAGTCGGGTGCCCATATACCCATCACACATCCTCCATTCCATAGTCCCGTGCCCATATACCCATCATACATATCCTCCATCCCATAGTCCAATGCCCATATACCCATCACACATCCTCCATCCCATAGTCAACCATTATGACATAATAATGAGCGGTGGCAGGGCATGCAACCTATGATGACATCAGCGTCGCCTTGGCAATCATTGTGACATCATAATGAGGGGCGGGGCTTGATACGCACACACTCATTCCCCAGTATGCAAATAGGGGCATTATGACATCATAATGAGGGGCGGGGCTTGACGCGCACACAGTTTTTCCCCCAGTATGTAGATAGGGGCAAAATTGTTTGGTGAATTGGAACGCGCGGGGTTAAAATTTCGCCTCACAACATAGCTTAGGACACTCTTGGGGTCCAGACGTGCGACTGTGCCAAATTTTGTGGCTGTAGCTGCGACGGTGCGGATGCCTATCCCGGACATACACACATACACACATATACACACACACACACACACACACACACTTTGAGCTTTATATATTAGATTAACAATTGAAGGGCAATCAGAGGAAGGGAAGCAAGAAGGACATTATATTTCACCTCCTTACACATGGATGACTGTTCATCTGCTGGATCTGGCTCTGTCAAATAGACCAGATACAATTTCAGATCTACAGGTCAGGGAGCATTTGGGAAGCAGTGACTAAAACATGGTAAGTTTCAATGTAATTTTCAATCAGTCATAAGGGGAAATGCCAAAACCTGGAACTTTAAGAAAGCTGATTTTAACAGATTAAGGCAAGAGCTTAATCGTATAGACTGGGACAATGTCATGGTACCTGGGGATACCGAATATATATGGGGCATTTTTAAGGAAATACTACTAGAATCCTGCAGAAAACTTATAGCCTCGGGTAATAAAATGTCAAAGAATAAAAAGAAACCATTATGGATGGTTAGGACAGTACAAAGTTTAATAAGACAAAAACAAAGGGCATTCAAAATCTTGAAAGCTGAGAATACTGAAATAGCATTTCAGGAGTATAAAGATCTAAATAAGAAATGTAAATAAGAAATAAAGCTGGGAAAGTTATCTACAGAGAATCAAATTGACAACGACATTAACCCCTTCACCCCCAAGGGTGGTTTGCACGTTCATGACCGGGCCAATTTTTACAATTCTGACCACTGTACCTTTATGAGGTCATAACTCTCGAACGCTTCCATGGATCCCGGTGATTCTGACATTGTTTTCTCGTGACATATTGTACTTCATGTTAGTGGTAAAATTTCATTCAAATAACTTGCGTTTATTTGTGAGAAAAACGGAAATTTGGCGAAAATTTTGAAAATTTCGCAATTTTTCAACTTTGAATTTTTATGCCCTTAAATCACAGAGATACGGCACACAAAAAACTTGATAACTAACATTTCCCACATGATTACTTTACATCAGCACAATTTTGGAACCAAAATTTTTTTTTGTTAGGAAGTTATAAGGGTTAAAAGTTGACCAGCGATTTCTCATTTTTACAACACCATTTTATTTTTAGGACCACATCACATTTGAAGCCATTTTGAGGGGTCTATATGATAGAAAATACCCAAAAGTGACACCATTCGAAAAACTGCACCCCTTAAGGTGCTCAAAACCACATTCAAGAAGTTTATTAACCCTTTAGGTGCGTCACATGAAATTTTTTGAATATTTAAAAAAAAACTTCAGGTTCAATTTTTTTTATTTTACCAAGGGTAACAGGAGAAATTGAACTGCAAAAGTTATTGTGCAATTTGTCCTGAGTACGCAGATACCTGATATGTGGGGGGGAACGACTGTTTCGGCGCATGGCAGAGCTCAGAATGGAAGGAGCGCAGTTTGACTTTTTCAATGCAAAATTGGCTGGAATTCAGATTGGACGCCATGTCACGTTTGGAGAGTCCCTGATGTACCTAAACAGTGGAAACCCCCTACAAGTGACCCCATTTTGGAAACTAGACCCCCCAAGGAACTTATCTAGATATGTGGTGAGAACTTTGAACCCACAAGGGCTTTACAGAAGTTTATAACGTACAGCGGTACAATTAAAAAATCATATTTTTTCCACAAAAATGATCTTTTCACCCCAATTTTTATTTTCCCAAGGGTAACAGGACCCTAAAAGTTATTGTGCAATTTGTCCTGAGTACGCTGATACCCCACATGTGGGGGTAAACCACTATTTGGGCGCATGGCAGAGCTCGGAAGGGAAGCAGCGCCATTTGACGTTTTTGGCTGGAATTGAGATTGGACACCATGTCGCGTTTGGAAAACCCCTGATGTACCAAAACAGTGGAAACCCCCCACAAATGACACCATTTTGGAAAATAGACCCCCTAAGGAACTTATCTAGATGTGTGGTGAGAACTTTGAACCCCCATGGGCTACACAGAAGTTTATAACATAAAGCCATACAATTAAAAAATCATATTTTTTTCCACAAAAATGATCTTTTCACCCTCAATTCTTATTTTCCCAAGGGTAACAGGACCCTAAAAGTTATTGTGCAATTTGTCCTGAGTACGCTGATACCCCACATGTGGGGGTAAACCACTATTTGGGCGCATGGCAGAGCTCGGAAGGGAAGCAGCGCCACTTGACGTTTTTGGCTGGAATTGAGATCGGACACCATGTCGCGTTTGGAAAACCCCTGATGTACCAAAACAGTGGAAACCCCCCACAAATGACACCATTTTGGAAACTAGACCCCCTAAGGAACTTATCTAGATGTGTGGTGAGCACTTTGACCCCCCCAGTGCTTCACAGAAGTTTACAACGCCCGGGCGTGAAAATAAAAAATTTGTATTTTTTCCACAAACATGATCTTTTAGTCACCATTTTTTTATTTTCCCAAGGGTACGAGGAGAAATTGGACCCCAAAAGTTGTTGTCCAATTTGTCCTGAGTATGCTGATACCCCATATGTGGGAGAAAACTACTGTATGGGCACACGTCGGGGCTCGGAAGTGAAGTAGTGACGTTTTGGAATGCAGACTTTGATGGAATGGTCTGCGGGTGTCATGTTGCCTTTGGAGAGCCCCTAATGTACCTAAACAGTGGAAACCCCCCACAAATGACACCATTTTGTAAACTAGACCCCCCAAGGAACTTATCTAGATGTGTGGTGAGCACTTTGACCCGCCCAGTGCTTCACAGAAGTTTACAACGCCCGGGCGTGAAAATAAAAAATTCGTATTTTTTCCACAAACATGATCTTTTAGTCACCATTTTTTTATTTTCCCAAGGGTACCAGGAGAAATTGGACCCCAAAAGTTGTTGTCCAATTTGTCCTGAGTACGCTGATTTCCCATATGTGGGAGAAAACTACTGTATGGGCACACGTCGGGGCTCGGAAGGGAAGTAGTGACGTTTTGGAATGCAGACTTTGATGGAATGGTCTGCGGGTGTCATGTTGCCTTTGGAGAGCCCCTAATGTACCTAAACAGTGGAAACCCCCCACAAATGACACCATTTTGTAAACTAGACCCCCCAAGGAACTTATCTAGATGTGTGGTGAGCACTTTGACCCCCCCAGTGCTTCACAGAAGTTTACAACGCCCGGGCGTGAAAATAAAAAATTCGTATTTTTTCCACAAACATGATCTTTTAGTCACCATTTTTTTATTTTCCCAAGGGTACCAGGAGAAATTGGACCCCAAAAGTTGTTGTCCAATTTGTCCTGAGTACGCTGATTTCCCATATGTGGGAGAAAACTACTGTATGGGCACACGTCGGGGCTCGGAAGGGAAGTAGTGACGTTTTGGAATGCAGACTTTGATGGAATGGTCTGCGGGTGTCATGTTGCCTCTGGAGAGCCCCTAATGTACCTAAACAGTGGAAACCCCCCACAAATGACACCATTTTGTAAACTAGACCCCCCAAGGAACTTATCTAGATGTGTGGTGAGCACTTTGACCCCCCCAGTGCTTCACAGAAGTTTACAACGCCCGGGCGTGAAAATAAAAAATTCGTATTTTTTCCACAAACATGATCTTTTAGTCACCATTTTTTTATTTTCCCAAGGGTACCAGGAGAAATTGGACCCCAAAAGTTGTCCAATTTGTCCTGAGTACGCTGATTTCCCATATGTGGGAGAAAACTACTGTATGGACACACGTCGGGGCTCGGAAGGGAAGCAGTGACGTTTTGGAATGCAGACTTTGATGGAATGGTCTGCGGGTGTCATGTGCGTTTGGAGAGCCCCTGATGTACCTAAACTATTGAAACTCCCCACAAGTGACCCCATTTTGGACACTAGACCCCCCACGGAACTTTTCTAGATGTGTGGTGAGCACTTTGAACCCCCAAGTGCTTCACAGAAGTTTATAACGCTCGGACGTGAAAATAAAAAAATCATTTTTTTCCACAAAAATGATATTTTTGCCCCCAATTTTTTATTTTCCTAAGGGTAACAGGAGAAATTGGACCCCAAAAATTGTTTTGCAATTTGTCCTGAGTAGGCTGATACCCTACATGTGGGGGTAAAACACTGTTTGGGCGCATAGCAGAGCTTGGAAGGGAAGGAGCACCATTTGACTTTTTCAACTCAGAATTGGCTGGAATTGAGATCAGACGCCATGTTGCATTTGGAGAGCCCCTGATGTGCCCAAACAGTGGAAACCCCCAATTCTAACTCCAACCCGAACCCCAACACGCCCCTAACCCTAACCCTAGCCCTAACCCTAGCCCTAGCCCTAACCCTAGCCCTAACCCTAGCCCTAGCCCTAACCCTAACCCTACCCCAACACACCCCTAGCCCTAACCCTAGCCCTAACCCTAATGGAAAAATGGAAATAAATACATTTTTTTTATTTTATTATTTTTCCCTAACTAAGGGGGTGATAACGGGGGGTTTGATTTACTATTTATGGCGGTTTTTATGTTTGGCGGCTGTCGCACGCTAAAAGACGCTTTTTATTGTAAAAATAGTTTTTGCATCACCACATATTGAGAGCTATAATTTTTCCGTATTTTGACCCACCGAGTCATGTGAGGTCTTATTTTTTGCGGGACGAGTTGACGTTTTTATTGTTACCATTTTCGGGCACGTGAAATTTTTTGATCGCTTTTTATTCCGATTTTTGTGACGCAGAATGAACAAAAACCAGCGTTTCATGAATTTCTTTTGGGGGGGGGTGCGTTTACACCGTTCCGCGTGCGGTAAAATTGATAAAGCGGTTTTATTCTTCGGGTCAGTACGGTTACAGCGATACCTCATTTAGGTCGTTTTTTTATGTTTTTGTCGGTTTTATGCAATGAAAACTATTTTATATAAAAAATAATTATTTTTGCATCGCTTTATTCTGCGAGTTATAACTTTTTTATTTTTTCACTGATGATGCTGTATGGCGGCTTGTTTTTTGTGGGACAAGATGACGTTTTCAGCGGTACCATGGATATTTATATGCGTCTTTTTGATCGCGCGTTATTGCACTTTTTGTTTGGCGGTATGATAATAAATCATTATTTTTTGCTTCGTTTTTTATTTTTGTTTTTTAAGGGGTTCGCTAAAGGGGTTAACTATTGGGACAGTTTTATAGGGCAGGTCGTTACGGATGCGGCGATACCTAATATGTGTACTTTTATTGTTTTTTTTTTTTATTATTTTCAAAAAATGAATTTATTGGGGAATATTTTTTTTTTTTTTTACTAATTTATTTGGCGATTTTTTTTTTAATTTATTTTTACACTTTTTTTTAATTTTTTTTTTACTTTATTACATAGTCCCAGGTGGGACATCACTGTCCTGTGACAGATCGCTGATCTGTCACATCACAGATCACTGTGACAGATCAGCAATCTGTCACAGGCAGTGCACAAGGCTTCCTCATGCCTGCGCTTTGCAGGCACTGAGGAAGCCAGCTTCCCCAGGCCCCCGAAGGCCCCCGTCGCCATCTGGAGGAAAGGAGCCCCCCGCAGCAGCGCTGCACATTGCGCTGCCGTGGGGGGCTCAGGGAAGCACGGAGGGAGCCCCCTCCCTGCCGATGCTTCCCTTTAACCCCCGGTACACCGCGATCATGGTTGATCGCGGTGTGCAAGGGGTTAACGTGTCGGGGGCGGTCCGTGACCGCCCCTGACACATTGTGCCGGGTGTCAGCTGTGATAATCAGCTGACACCCGGCCGCGATCAGCGGCGCTCACCACGTGGGCGCCGCTGATCGCGGTAGACGTACTATCCCGTCCCCGGTCATACGGGCCCGGGTACCGTGGACGGGATAGTACGTCTCATGTCAGGAAGGGGTTAAAATACTGTAAGTCCCGAAAATTTTTCTAAATACATCAATGCCAAAAATAAAAAAATAGACGATATCGGCCCCTTAAAAGATGACAATAACAACAAGATAATCACAGAGGATAAAGAAAAGGCAGCGATATTAACCCCTTAACGACCGCCGATACGCCTTTTAACGGCGGTAATTAAGGGTACTTAAACCACAGCGCCGTTAATTCACGGCGCTGTGATTTAAGTGAATAGCGCCCCCCAGTGTCGGATTTTCTCCGGGGTCTCGGCTGCCAGGGGTAGCCGAGACCCCAGAGAACATGAATCGGTCGGTTTTTACCGACCCCCGCTTTTGCGATCGCCGTTATTAACCCTATAACGGCGACCGCAAAAAAAAAGCCGCGATTTTACATTTAATTTCTCTTTCCTCTGATGTGATCGCACATCAGAGGATAGAGAAATAGGGTCCCCGATCCCCCCGGTCCCCTCCCGGTACCTCTCCCTTGTCCTCCGTCCCCTCCCGGTCGTCCCGCGCCCGCCGGCGTCATCTGATGGGCGCCGCCATCTTGAAAATGGCGGGCGCATGCGCAGTGCGCCCACCGGCAATCTGCTGGCTCCGGCTGGCAGATTCCATTCATTATTTTGATCACTATGATAAACGATCATAGTGATCAAAATAATAAAAATAGTACATAACCCCCCCGTTTATCACCCCCTTATATAGGCACACATAATGAAATAAAAAAAATATATATTTTTTCAGTTTTCCATGAGGGTTAGGGTTAGGGTTAGGCTAGGGTTAGGGTTAGGGTTAGGCTAGGGTTAGGGTTAGGCTAGGGTTAGGCTAGGGTTAGGGTTAGGGTTAGGCTAGGGTTAGGGTTAGGCTAGGGTTAGGGTTAGGCTAGGGTTAGGGCTAGGCTAGGGTTAGGGCTAGGGTTAGGGTTGGGCTAGGGTTGAGGGTTAGGGTTGGGCTAGGGTTAGGGTTGGGGTAGGGTTGGGCTAGGGTTGGGCTAGGGTTAGGGTTAGGGTGAACTAGGATTAGGGTTAGAATTAGGATTAGGGATTAGGGTTGGGATTAGGGTAAGGGGTGTGTTGGGGTTAGGGTTGGAGCAAGAATTGAGGGGTTTCCACTATTTACCAACTTCGGGGGTCTAAAAATTGGGGTCTAAAAAATCACTTTTGTGGAAATAAAAAAGACTTTTTATTTTCACGGCTCTGCGTTTATAAACTTCTGTGACGCGCTTGGGGGTTCAAAGTGCTCACTACACATCTAGATAAGTTCCTTAGGGGGTCTAATTTCCAAAATGGGGTCACTTGTGGGGGGTTTCCACTGTTTAGGCCCATCAGGGGCTCTGCAAACGCAACATGATGCCCGCAGACCATTCCATCAAAGTCTGCATTCCAAAATGGCACTCCTTCCTTTCCGAGCTCTCCCATGCGCCCAAACAGTGGTTCCTCCCCACATATGGGGTATCAGCGTACTCAGGACAAATCGCATAATAACTGTGGGGGTATGATTTCTCCTGTTACCCTTGTAAAAATAAAAATTTGGGGGTGAAAAGATCATTTTTGTGGAAAAAAAATGGATTTCTTATTTTCACGGCTCGACGTTATAAACTTCTGTGAAGCACTTGAAGGTTCAAAGTGCTCACCACACATCTAGATAAGTTCCTTCATGGGTCTAGTTTCCAAAATGGAGTCACTTGTTGGGGGTTTCCACTGTTTAGGCCCATCAGGGGCTCTGCAAATGCAACATGATGCCCGCAGACCATTCCATCAAAGTCTGCATTCCAAAATGGCACTCCTTCCCTTCCAAGCTCTCCCATGCACCCAAACAGTGGTTCCTCCCCACATATGGGGTATCAGCATACTCAGGGCAAATCGCATAATAACTGTGGGGGTATGATTTCTCCTGTTACCCTTGTAAAAATAAAAATTTGGGGGCGAAAAGATCATTTTTGTGGAAAAAAAATGGATTTCTTATTTTCACGGCTCTACGTTATAAACTTCTGTGAAGCACTTGAAGGTTCCAAGTGCTCACCACACATCTAGATAAGTTCCTTAATGGGTCTAGTTTCCAAAATGGGGTCACTTGTTGGAGTTTTCCACTGTTTAGGCACATTAAGGGCTCTCCGAACGCAACATGGCATCCGATCTTAATTCCAGCCAATTCTGCGTTGAAAAAGTCAAACGGTGCTCCATCCCTTGCGAGCTCTGCCGTGTGCTGAAAAAGGGGTTTACCCCCACATATGGGGTATCGGCGTAATCAGGAGAAATTGTACAACAAATTTTGTGGTTGATTTTCTCTTTTAACACTTGTGAAAATAAAAAAAATTGGTTCTGAAGTAATTTTTTTCCAAAAAAAATTTAAATGTTAATTTTTTCCATCCACATTGCTTTCGTTCCTGTGAAGCACTTAAAGGGTTAATAAACTTCTTGAATGTGGTTTTGAGCACCTTGAGGGGTCTAGTTTTTAGAATGGTGCCACTTTTGGGTATTTTCTGTCATGTGCACCCCCCAAAATGACTTTAAATATGATGTGGTCCCTAAAAAAAATGGCTTTGTAAATTTTGTTGTAAAAATGAGAAATCGCTGGTCAACTTTTAACCCTTATAACTTCCTAACAAAAAAAAATTTTGCATCCAAAATTGTGCTGATGTAAAGTAGACATGTGGGAAATGTTATTTATTAAGAAATTTATGTGACACATCTCTCTGATTTAAGGGCATAAAAATTTAAAGTTTTAAAATTGCAAAATTTTAAAATTTTTTGCCATATTTCTGTTTTTTTCATAAATAAACACAAGACTTATCGAAGAAATTTTACCACTAACATGAAGTACAATATGTCACGAAAAAACAGTCTCAGAATCAGCAGGATCCATTAAAGCGTTCCAGAGTTATAACCTCATAAAGGGACAGTGGTCAGAATTGTAAAAATTGGCCTGGTCATTAAACTGCAAACTGGCTCTGTCGCTAAGGGGTTAAACAGGCACTTTTCATCCGTGTTCACCCATGAACTGTTACAGGGATCATTCAAAAAGGCAAAATTCAAAATTCGCAACCTGATATAACTACTTTAACACAAAAAGAAGTGCATTTATGTCTGAGCAATTTAAACATTGACAAATCCCCTGGCCCAGATGGCATTCATCCATGGATACTGAGGGAATTGAGCTCAATAATTGACAGACCACTGTATTTCATATTCTTAGACTCTCTTGTAACAGGGGTGGTGCCACAAGATTGGTGGTTGGCTCACAAGGTACCAATATTTAAGAAAGGTAAGGTGGATCCGAGCAACTACCATCCGGTAAGCTTGACATCGGTAGTGTGCAAAATTTTTGTGGTCATTATAAGAGATGACCTGCAGAAATATATTGCAGAGAATAATATAATAACTGACAACCAACATGGATTCATGAAGAATAAGTCGTGCCTAACTAACATGTTGAGTTTCTATGAGGAGGTGAGTGCAAATCTGGATGTAGGTAATGTGGCTGATGTGATTTATCTGGACTTTGCAAAGAAATTTGATACAGTTCCACATAACAGACTTATACTTAAGCTACAGAAGCAAAGACTGGGGGAGACTATATGCAGATGGGTGAGGAATTGGCTAAATGACCGGAAACAAAGAGTTGTCATAAATGGTGCGTTCTCTAAATGGATATAGTCAACAGTGGGGGTACTGCAGGGATCTGTGCTAGGACCGATTATTTTTAACCTCTTTATTAATGACTTTATGGATGGTATTGAGAGTAAAGTGTCAGTCTTTGCTGAAGACACCAAACTATGCAGGATATTAAAATCTGACCTTGACATTACAATATTGCAAAACGAGCTGAATAAGATGACTGAATGGGCAAATACTTGGCAAATGAGATTTAATATAGATAAATGTAAAGTAATGCACCGAGGACGGAGTAATCCTATTGCTGCATATACATTAAATGGGAATCTACATGGGACTACAGATCAAGAGTCACAAGTAAACTGAGCAGCAGTACTCAACGTCAAGCAGCAGCTGTAAAAGCAAACAAGATTTTAGGATGCATAAAAAGAGAGAGAAAATCCCGCGATTCCAACATATTATTAACTCCTTTTAAATTACTGGTGAGGCCACATCTAGAATGCGGGATCCAGTTTTGGGCTCCACATTTTAAAAACGATATTCATAAGTTAGAATCAGTTCAACGATGGGCAACTACTTTATTACAAGGAATGGAAGGCCTCTCATATGAGGAGAGGTTGGAAAAGTTGGGCTTCTTTAGCTTAGAAAAAAGACGCCTCTGAGGGGATCTCATTTACATGTATAAATATATGTGTGGCCAGTACAAAACACTGGCACATTCCTTCCAAGGACCGTGCTGAGGACTAGGGGGCACTCAATACAGATGCAAAAAAGGCGATTCCAACAGCTAAACAGGAAGGGGTTTTTTACAGTTATAGCTGTCAGACTGTGGAATGCCCTACCACAGGAGGTAGTAATGACTGACACTATAACAGCTTTTAAAAACGGGCTGGACGATTTCCTTGATACACATAACATTGCAGGTTATACTTTGATTAGTGACAAAATGTACAAATGGTAGAGAAAGGTTCAACTTGATGGACCTAAGTCTTTATTCAACCTATGTAACTATTGAATAGCTCACATGTAATAGTACCTATCCTCCAATGGAATTGCTCACATGTAATACTAGCTTTCCTCCAATGGAATGGCAGACATGTAATACTACCCATCCTCCAATGGCATGATTCACATGTAGTACTACCTATCCTCCAACGGAAAGGCTGACTTCTCTAATACTACTTTATCCTCCAACACAATGGCTCACATGTAGAGATGAGCGACTTTGCCTTTTTTCGGGTCGAGTCGGGTTTCGTGAAACCCGACTTTCGCAAAAGTCGGGTCGAACGAAATCGGCCGATTATCGTGAAAAGTCAAAGGCCGACTGAAACACGAAACCCAATGCAAGTCAATGGGGAAGCAAAGTCGGCAGGGAGTGGAGGACAGGAAACACACCTACAGTGCTCTTTTGAATGCCAAAAACATCAATTCTGATTACTGAAGCTTTTCAACCTTAATTTACTTCATAATACTAGTTACGCACTTAAAAATGGGGGTTATTTAGCTAAATTTGTGGGGGGGTAGGGTTGGCTCCAGGTTTTCATGTGCCCTGGGCCAAAGAGCGCCCCTTTAACACATACCACAACTCATGATGCTCCGATGCCGCAGAGAAATAGTGGCATAGTACAATGAAAAATACTTCACTTTTTACATCTCATGACTGATATCCATTTTTAATAGCTCCAAAAACAGACAGTATATTACTCCATTCAGTATTATGGCCACCGCATAGTGCGCTATACAGAGTAATGAGGCCCATATATTTCTCCATACAGAATCATTGGTCCCATATAATGTTTGAAACAGTATATGATGAGCTCCACATAATGCTACAGTATATGTTGGTCCCCATGGATTAAGCTCCACTGTTTTATGGACCCAAATAATGCTCCATACATAATGGGCCCCATTTCTAATGCTCTAGTGTATAATGTGCCCTGTAAATGCTGCTCCAGTGTGTGATGTCCACCTTTGGAATGCTCCAGTGTATGGTGGGCCCCATACAGTGGGGAAAAAAAGTATTTAGTCAGTCAGCAATAGTGCAAGTTCCACCACTTAAAAAGATGAGAGGTGTCTGTAATTTACATCATAGGTAGACCTCAACTATGGGAGACAAACTGAGAAAAAAAAATCCAGAAAATCACATTGTCTGTTTTTTTTTCATTTTATTTGCATATTATGGTGGAAAATAAGTATTTGGTCAGAAACAAGCAATCAAGATTTCTGGCTCTCACAGACCTGTAACTTCTTCTTTAAGAGTCTCCTCTTTCCTCCACTCATTACCTGTAGTAATGGCACCTGTTTAAACTTGTTATCAGTATAAAAAGACACCTGTGCACACCCTTAAACAGTCTGACTCCAAACTCCACTATGGTGAAGACCAAAGAGCTGTCAAAGGACACCAGAAACAAAATTGTAGCCCTGCACCAGGCTGGGAAGACTGAATCTGCAATAGCCAACCAGCTTGGACTGAAGAAATCAACTGTGGGAGCAATAATTAGAAAATGGAAGACATACAAGACCACTGATAATCTCCCTCGATCTGGTGCTCCACGCAAAATCCCACCCCGTAGGGTCAGAATGATCACAAGAACGGTGAGCAAAAATCCCAGAACCACGCGGGGGGACCTAGTGAATGAACTGCAGAGAGCTGGGACCAATGTAACAAGGCCTACCATAAGTAACACACTACGCCACCATGGACTCAGATCCTGCAGTGCCAGACGTGTCCCACTGCTTAAGCCTGTACATGTCCGGGCCCGTCTGAAGTTTGCTAGAGAGCATTTGGATGATCCAGAGGAGTTTTGGGAGAATGTCCTATGGTCTGATGAAACCAAACTGGAACTGTTTGGTAGAAACACAACTTGTCGTGTTTGGAGGAAAAAGAATACTGAGTTGCATCCATCAAACACCATCCCTACTGTAAAGCATGGTGGTGGAAACATCATGCTTTGGGGCTGTTTCTCTGCAAAGGGGCCAGGACGACTGATCCGGGTACATGAAAGAATGAATGGGGCCATGTATCGTGAGATTTTGAGTGCAAACCTCCTTCCATCAGCAAGGGCATTGAAGATGAAACGTGGCTGGGTCTTTCAACATGACAATGATCCAAAGCACACCGCCAGGGCAACGAAGGAGTGGCTTCATAAGAAGCATTTCAAGGTCCTGGAGTGGCCTAGCCAGTCTCCAGATCTCAACCCTATAGAAAACCTTTGGAGGGAGTTGAAAGTCCGTGTTGCCAAGCGAAAAGCCAAAAACATCACTGCTCTAGAGGAGATCTGCATGGAGGAATGGGCCAACATACCAACAACAGTGTGTGGCAACCTTGTGAAGACTTACAGAAAACGTTTGACCTCTGTCATTGCCAACAAAGGATATATCACAAAGTATTGAGATGAAATTTTGTTTCTGACCAAATACTTATTTTCCACCATAATATGCAAATAAAATGAAAAAAAAACAGACAATGTGATTTTCTGGATTTTTTTTTCTCAGTTTGTCTCCCATAGTTAAGGTCTACCTATGATGTAAATTACAGACGCCTCTCATCTTTTTAAGTGGTGGAACTTGCACTATTGCTGACTGACTAAATACTTTTTTTCCCCACTGTATATCATTCTCCAGAGTATAGTGCTCCCCAAAAATTGCTGTCCCAACATTGAAAACAATTAAATATGTCTCCTCGCTATGGAATCCCTGTACTAGTCTGGACTCCTCGCCGTCCCCATTGTCCATCTCACTGCACTTGGCTGTTTAGGCAGAGGGCGTACAGACGTGATGTCATTGCGCTCTCTGATCAGACTACCACTGTCAGGAAACGCGGAAGACGTCATGGCGGTGGAGCAGGGAGAGGTAAGTATTTCAACTTGGCAAGTGCTGTGATCCTGAGCAAGCAGGGGGGGCCCACTCGTTGGCAACAGCAGTGGCGCAGGGCCCCTCTAATAGTACGGCGGTGTGTGGCGGTGTGTCTGACGGCGGGTGGGGGTGGGCCCTCCACCAGAGACACTTTTGCGTACTATGAGGGGCCTTATGCCAGTGCCATCGCCCATGAGTATGCCCCCCCACCAGCTCAAGGAACCTGCACTTTCATCTGCACCTTTCTCTTTGTCACCGTGTAAGGTGGTATAGTATGCGGGAAGGGGAACCTGAGTTTCCTCTGGGTCAGATTCTGGCTGTGTAGAGTGTGAGGGGAATGTAGTGGTCTGGGTCAATGTACCAGCAGAATCATCTAGCAGTGGCTGGGCATCAGTGCACTTGTGGTGTCCCCAGGTGTACGGTCGCCACAGTGGCATTACCTTCCTCCTAGGGAGTGTGATGTCATGCTTGGGAGCAACGAAGGATCTCTCTAGCAGTTAAACCAACACACAACACATTCCCACTCCATGCCAACAGGGAGACCTCTGAACATGACTGCTGAGGAGCTGCTCTTTGTGGTCGGGAGGAGGTAAGTTAGGCCATTCTGTGCAGGGAAGGGGAAGTGTGTGGACGTGAGAAGGGGAGCTGGAGGTAGAGCAGAGTTAAGGCTCACTCCTAGCTGGAGCGCATGGTCCAGATTCCGGTCTCCGAGTTTGTAGGGACACTGACGTTCCTGCAGCAGAATCCAGAGGAAGTAGCAGCTGTAAATGCTCTGTAGCCAACTGAGGCTCCGAGGCCCCAGCATCGACGTGTGTGAGCCAGAAGGAAAAGGCTATGGTTGCCAGCTGGACAAGAAAGTTCCAAAAGAGAGTCAACAGGGGGAACTTCATTGAACTCAGCACTGCGAGTACCTCAGATAAGCGCTAGAACAGAGGCCACACTACCTATCTGCAGAGAGAGAATTCCTAATTTGCTTCCAGGCTCACCAACTCCTTCTCCATCTGTTCTCTGGGTCCTGGACGGCACTTATCAAGTACAGGTAAAGGAACTGCACGACTGTGTCTGTCATCTTTCTCCTGTGCCTGGCGTACGGCTCAGTTACATCCTGCACTGCACACCATCTCCCAACTCTTTCATCTGCCCTGCGACTACGGCCCTACCTTTGCAGGTCTTCTACATCTTAGCTGCACCTCAACATCTGTCCCACAGAAGCGACACTGCAGCGCTGGTCAATCTAATCAGAAACCAGAGGTGGCATCACGTATCATTCACCTATAAATGTAATTCACCCCTTTGCATGGACGCCCAGGGCCACGGAACGGGTCACCACCATCCCTGTGAGACACCGGCCCGGTACCAATTAACCCCACTGCCCTGGCTGGCCACCCACACTCCATGTCAGATTTATCTTGGACTGGGGAATTCACGATTTGACTTCATAACTCAGGCATGGTATGATAGAAAGAGCTACATGGACTAATGTGAAGTGTGGCCTGCTGCCTCATTCAGTTTGGGTGGGGGTGCAGGACACAAGGAAAGGGGTTCTTCCTGACCAGGAGCCAGCACTTGACCACTCAGTGCTTGCATTTTTTGAAACTTCAGAAGAGGCGGGCATATTTGATGGAGTCTGTTTCGACAATGTAAGCCAAAACCAGTTCCTCATGCTCCGCCTTTAAAAACGGTTAACCTACTCCCAGAAAAGGTATCATTCCAGGCGTTCCGGAGCCAGACCATGACGCAGGCTCAACACCTCCTGCCTTAGCTGCTATTGTGCTTTTGCCACTACCAGCAGATGCACCACCACCATCATCACCAGCTGGCCCTCCCGCGCCCACGTCCGCGGCCTCTTCCACCAAACTTCAAAATTTTGCACAAAATAGACACAAAATAACATCAGATATATGGCACTGTATCAGAAATGTACAGCTCTATTCAGTCAAAGGATAATTGTCAATCTCCATATATATTCCATCAGTCACACAGAGACGCTCACAGGCTTAGTATGGATTAGACAAGAATATAAAAAGTAGACAAAGTGTACAGTATCATCAGATAGCAGGTATATATAGCATAGTTTAAACATTAACAATGTACGTCTATATATCAGGAGTAGTGTTGAGCCACCACGCTAGTGTTTTGGTTCGTCACACAGGAGGCAAGTTCGTCAAATGTTTGTCGAACCCCATTGAAAACAATGGCAGACAAACACATACAAACACATAGAAAACAATTACAAAACACCTTAAAAGGTGTCCCAAAGCAGAGAAAATGCTCAGAAGACAAAAATTACATATGGAAAAAGGCAACTACATTTAGAAAAAGGATGGAGGAGTAAAAGGAGGAGGTGGAGGAGACACAGATATAGGCTTGTCATTCCCTTATGAAGTCAAGAAAGGCTGGAATAAAAATGTAAAATACCAACCAAAAAAAAAAATTCTGAAATCGAACACGATCATATACCGTCGGACTTCCCACCAATAAATTATGCCAACTGGCGATCGGGCGGCGTTATTCCCACGAACCTCCAAACAACCTCCAGTGTGCATTGGAATGTCACACGTCTGTGGGTAAGAAAACTGTGAAAGCTGATGAGAAACCACCACTGCATCTCATTGTGAGTCGACGTCCATAAGAAATGGAAGCCATTGATCATCTGAAACTAGATCCCGGCCAGCGGGACAGGGCATAGCTACGTCTTAACCATCATCTTCTATCAGTTCACCAAATTTGTAGTGGCAGTCCCAGTGAAGGATTTGACAGCCCAGACTACACAGCGGAGGAGCACTGAGAGGTAAACTTTGCAAATGCTGGGGCCCTGCCCAAGCAGCGGGGGCCAGCCAACTCGTGGGCGTCGGTACTGGCACTGGGCCCCTCATAGTACGGCGGTGTGTCTGACGGCGGGTGTGCACCCCCACCGTCAGAGACACTTGAGTGCACTATGAGGGACCCTGTGCCAGTGCCCGTGCCCAAGAGTCGGCCCACCCACCTGTCCAGGGCAACGGCACTCACACGGTTGCGTGCGCTAGGTGGTGACCCCGGCCATGGGGGGAGGAGGCAGCCCAGTTAGGGAGGTTTACAAAATGGCATATGTTGATGTGGGACATTCACCTGCTGCTAAAGGCGAAATTGGTCAAGTCCCAGGAAGAGGCGGACCAAAGAAAGCCATTTTTCTGTCAACCTATGTGTCATCAGCGTAAGGTGTGACAAAATCCTTGGAAACCCATGAATGGTTTATTTTAATGATCGTTTTATCATCCACCTTTTGGGTAAACAGACGGGTCCTTTTTTCTGTCAGGATTGATCCTGACGCACTGAAGACTCTTTCTGATAGCACACTTGCAGCTGGGCAAGCGAGCTCCTGTAAGGCATATTGTGCCAATTCAGGCCAGGTGTCCAGTTAGCTGCCCAATAGTCAAATGGGAATGACCTGTGAGGGAGAACATCGATATGGGAGGAAAAGTAGATTGTAACCATAGTTGACAAGTGCTGTCTCCTGTCACTTTCAATTGATGCAGTATTACCAGTCGTGTGAGCGGGACTTGAAAAATCAGTCAACAACATGGTCATGAAACCCCTGTCTCCAACACCACTTCTGATTTGTGCACCACCAACACCGCTTCCAAGTTGCCCATGGCCCCTACGGCTCGTGTGACAACCATCACCGCTGCTGTGTGCTGGGAATACCTCAACCAACCGGTTTACCAGAGTTGCTTGTTTGTTAGAGAATATTAGGTCAAGGTTCTCCTGTGGCATGATGTTTTGGAATTTGCCTTTATAGCGAGGATCCAGGATGCTGGCCAACCAGTAGTCATCATCGTTCATCATTTTGGCAATGCGGGGGTCCCTTTTTAGGATCTGCAAGGCATAATCTGACATGTGGGCCAATGTTCCCGATGTCAATGATGCACTGCGAGTGCTGGGTGGAGGATCACTTTCAGGCAAATTCACATCCCTCCAGTCATGCACAAACCCAGTACCAGACCTTGCCAAGCCAACATTTTCTCTTGCCCCATGAGAAGCATACTCCTCCCCTAAATAATCATCCCCATCATCATCCTCCTCCTCCTCTTCTTCCTCCACCTCGTCCACGACAGTTCCCTGAACAGACAATGGCTGACTGTCATCAAGGCTTCCCTCCTGCTCTTCCTCATCATCCTCGGCTGCAGACGCCTGCTCCTTTGAAGTGCGTCAAAGTTTGCATGAGCAGACGCATAAGTGGGATGCTCATGCTTATGATGGCGTCGTCTGCGCTTACCAGCCATGTGCATTTCTCAAAACATTGAAGGACTTTACAGAGGTCTTTCAGCTGCGACCACTGCACACTTGTCAACTTCATGTCTGCCCTCAAAGTGCCTGCCCGTGTATCCTCCCACAAATGCATTACGGCCTGCCTCTGTTCTCACAGCCGCTCAACCATGTGCAGGGTGGAGTTCCACCTTGTTGCAACGTCAATATTTAGGCGGTGCTTGGGAAGGTGGAGCAATCACTGCAGCTTCTGCATACGACTGGAGTGTACCGGCGACCAGCGGATGTGCGAGCACAGTCTTTGAACCTTATGGAGCAGGCCTGTTAACTCCGGATAATTAGTGAGGAAGCACTGCACCACCAGGTTCAAGGTGTGAGCCAAGCAAGGTATGTGTCTGAGTTTTGAAAGGGCTATGGCTGCCACAAAATTCTGGCCGTTATCACTAACTACCTTGCCTGCCTCAGGATGTAGCCTGCCCAGCCATGACTCAGTTTGTTGCTGAAAGTAGTCGGCCAGTACCTCCGCCATGTGTCTGTCGCCAAAACACATCATCTGCAACACAGCCTGCTGATGCTTTCCACTAGCTGATCGATAGTGGGACACATAGTGTGCACCACTGTCAGCTGCGGATGCGGTGCTCGTGCGACTGCGCTCTGTGGACGAGCTTTCGCTTCTGGAGGAGTAGGAGGAGGAGGGTCGAATGCCTACAGCCAACTGTTTCCTATACCGTAGGCTAGGCAGCACTGTGCCATCACAGCTGTCCCCTGTGGACCCTGCATCCACCACATTAACCCAGTGCACAGTGATGGACACGTAATGGCCCTGGTCATGCCTACTGGACCATGAATCAGTTGTGAGGTGCACCTTTCCACTCACTGATTGCTTGAGTGCATGGACAATGCGGTCTTTAACATGAAGGTGGAGGGCTGGGATGGCTTTGCGAGAAAAGAAGTGGCGACTGGGTAGGTCATAGCGTGGTACTGCGTAGGCCATGAGTTCGCGGAAAGCTGCGCTTTCAACCAACCGATAGGGCATCATCTCTAACGAGATTAGTTTGGCAATGTGGGCATTCAAACCCAGTGTACGCGGATGAGAGGATGAGTACTTTCTTGTCCTACTCATGGTCTCTGGTAGGGTGAGCTGGACTTGAGAGCTGCATATGGTGGAACTAGCGGTGGATGGACATGGCGGACTGAGAGAGGGTTGATGATGGTGATGGAGTTGGTGTTCTTTCTGATGGCCTAGATTCAGTCTTTCGTTGCAATAACAGTGTGTTTCCCTGACTGATTTGCCCTTGCGACGACAACTCAACATTTGCTGCTGTAGGTGTGCTAACCGGTGGACTTACAGTGGGGGAAACAATGTAGCGTTGCTGACTACCTTCTTTGGGAGCAGTAGCACATGTGGTACTTGAGTTTTGGTAGTCCGTCCACACTTGCAAGTGCATGGTGGTTAAATGTCTTGGCATGCAACTGGTATTCAAATTTCTCAGATTTTTCCCTCGGCTAAAGGTCTTTGTGCACTTCTTACAGATAACCTTTGCCTGATCATTAGGATTTTGTTCAAAAAAGTGCCACACTGCACTCTTCCTACTATGGAAGACATTTTGAGGCCTTGCACGCTGTGCTATTTTGACCGTCTGGCCAAGCTGTCCTGCAACTCTTTTGGCTTTTGTAACCCGTTTTTGGACTGCTCCGGGCCTGCGAGATAACAGCTGTTGCGATGTCGATGCCCGCTGCAGATGCTCCTCCTCCTCTTCTGAGCTATTGGCAGCGGCACCCTCTACCCCCAATGGATGCCAATCTTGGTCAACAATTGGGTCATCCATCACCTCCTCTTCAATGTCATGTGCACCTTCCTCTGTGTCGCCATGTATGGTGGTATAGTATGCGGGAAGGGGCACCTGAGTTTCATCAGGGTCAGATTCTGGCTCAGTACACTGCGAGTACAATGCAGTGCTCTGAGTGAATGTACCAGCAGAATCATCTATCAGTGGCTGTGCATCAGTGCACTCCATGTCAGATTCATCTTTGCCTGGGTAATTCACAATTTGACTTGATAACCCAGGCATGGTATGTGAAAACAGCTCCATGGAGTAATCTGTATTGTGGCCTGCCGCATCCTTCAATTTTGGTTGGGGTGAAGGACACAAGGAAAGGTGTGGTTCATGAACATGAGCCTCCAATGATGACTCAGTGCTTTTATTTTTTAAAACTTCAGAAGAGGAGGCGATAGAGCTGGAGGCTGAGTCAGCAATGTAAGCCAAAACTTGTTCTTGAAGCTCCGGCTTTAAAAGCGTTTTACCTACTCCCAGAAAAGGGAGCAGCATTCGAGGCCTTGTGGAGCCAGATGATGATGCAGGCTCAACACCTCCTGCATTAGGTGCTATTTTGCTTTTGCCACTACCAGCAGATCCACCACCAACACCAACACCATCATTACCAGCTGCCTACCCCCGCCCACTTCCACGGACTCTTCCACCACACTTCCCCATTTTTGGGGAAAATGTACCCAAAAAAACACCAACTATATGGTACTGTAAAACAAGGTACAAGGTGTATATAGTAGTGGGGAGAATTTGAATCTCTCTAGACTTCAGGACACAGTTGGATTCTGTCAAGCCCTTTTTATTTTACACCACAATGTGACAGGCAGATTATGGATGGTGTAAGAAAGGTGGATAGAGGACTGTGGAGAATTGGAATCTCTCTAGACTTCAGGACACAGTTGGATTTTGTCAGGCCCTTTTTATTTTACACCGCAATGTGACAGGCAGATTCTGGATGGTGTAAGAAAGGTGTATAGAGGACTGTGGAGAATTGGAATCTCTGTAGACTTCAAGACAAAGTTGGATTCTGTCAGGCCCTGTTTATTTTACAATGCAATGTGACAGGCAGATTATGGATGGTGTAATAAAGGTGGATAGAGGACTGTGGAGAATTGGAATCTCTGTAGACTTCAGAATCCAACTGTGTCCTGAAGTGTAGAGAGATTCCAATTCTCCACAGTCCTCTATCCACCTTTCTTACAACATCCAGAATCTGCCTGTCACATTGCGGTGTAAAATAAACAGGGCCTGATAGAATCCAACTGTGTCCTATCAGGCCCTGTTTATTTTACACCGCAATATGACAGGCAGATTCTGGATGTTGTAAGAAAGGTGGATAGAGGACTGTGGAGAATTGGAATCTCTCTACACTTCAGGACACAGTTGGATTCTGTCAGGCCCTGTGTCTATAACACCGCAATGTGACCGGCAGAAATTGCCTAGTGTACGACAAACTACAAGGTGTATATAGAATTGGGCAGAATTGGAATCTCCCTAGAGTGTAGGTCTGTAAGAATGGACAAACTCCTCGACTTCTCCTTACAGAGTCACACACGTAGATAGCTTCAATTTGGCCGTGATAACAGCCGTTACACGGTACTGTGTGAGGAGTGTACACCGCTGTACGGTGTGTGAAAAAATGAACGCTCACTACCTCACCAGGACAAAACAATACAATTTGGATTGCTTTTAAAAATGCAGTTTGAACACCAGTGTGCACACAGCAATTCAGCTAGCCTTAAAAGGCAGGCTAATCACCACAAGCGCTGCTGCACAAAAGCAAAAATCTTCACCTTTCACTGCACAGTAACTACAGTAAAAAGCGTTAGCAGCAGAAGCAGTTATTTTTTCTTTTTGCCTTCCTAACGCTTTCCCTACAGAATCAGCAGCTGCAGCAGCTCTCCCTATTCTGAGATCAGCATGAGTAACATGGCGGTCGGCGTCCCCGCCCTTTTATACCCCCTGTGACGCCACACAAAGCAAGCCAATCACTTGCATGCCCTTCTCCAAGATGGTGGTGACCGCTGCCTATGTCATCACGTTGCCCACAGTGTCCGTTCTTCCTGATTGGCTGAAAAAGGGCGCTAAAGCATCTTTCAAAATGCGACTTTGGCGCTAAAGTCGCCGACCTCGTGGCCGACCTCTCGCTAAGGTCAGGTTTCGTTTCATGAAACCCGACTTTGGCGAAAGTCGACGACTTTTGAATTTTTTCGACCCGTTTCGCTCAACTCTACTCACATGTAATACTACCTATCCTCCAACGGAATGGCTCACATGTAATACTACCTATCCTCCAACGGAATGGCTCACATGTAATACTACCTATCCTCCAACGGAATGGCTCACATGTAATACTACCTATCCTCCAACGGAATGGCTCACATGTAATACTACCTATCCTCCAACGGAATGGCTCACATGTAATACTACCTATCCTCCAACGGAATGGCTCACATGTAATACTACTTATCCTCCCACGGAATGGCTAACATGTAATACTACCTATCCTCCAACGGAATCACTCATATGTAATACTACTTATCCTCCCACGGAATGGATCATATGTAATACTACTTATCCTCCAGCGTAGTGGCTCAAATGTAATACTACCTATCCTTCAACGGAATGGCTCATATGTCCTATCTTCCCTCACAATCTGTCAGGTGATCCCACATTATGAAAGAGGTTGCCTCTGATGAAACAGCTCCTTGTATGCAAATATGTCATACATCTTTCTATAGAGATGTTTAAAAACATCTTAGTATTTCAAGGGACTAAGGACAACTCCAAATTATTATGATATAAAAAAGGAAGACAAATAAATATAAATATTTCAAATTATTATACATTTTTCACAGGAGGGAAAAAAGAAAAGTTTAAAAGTTTTTTCCCTAAACAATTTGCTTGTGCCCTGCTGACTTTAACTGGAGATGTATCATCAGATGAGTCAAAGAAGAAAGCAGAATGTGTGCTGTTTTTCCTATTTACATCATAAAAGCTTTGCAAGCTTTGGAGGCCTTGCTTACTTTTACCATTTTTGAAACGTGCTGTGCGAATCTGTTACCCCCTGGTGCCACCCAGAAACTGATTATCTTGCTTTCAAAAATAAATTGCAAATAGTTGAATGAATATGTTTTTAAGTTGATTGCCTTCAAATGAATGCACACTCGCACGCTAGCTGGATTTCACCTTTCATTTTGTTTCAAAGCATCTTTAAACATTGTTTTTACAAATTTGCTTGCAATGTCTTTAGAATATCAATTAGACTTTTTGGCTGCTCAATTCCTTTTGCTCATTTGCACAGTCTATTCTTTCACTCTTGTTCTTTTTCTTGCTCTTTTCTCAAACATGCCTCCTTTTACATTTCTTTTAGTCCCCTTTCACCTGTCCGATTTTCACATCTGTATTCTATCTGTATTTTGCATACATAGGACATGTACCCCTTATAATCTATGTTACTGTTTATATGTCCTTTTTGTCAACTGCTAGAAACAAAATTAGGCGTGTATCCATTAGTTTTGATTTTCTGATTAAAATTGACCATGCAAGTCAATAAGTGTATAAAAAAAGATTTGCACACACATGACATTTGTGTAACATCCATGTGCTATTTGTTTTTAATGTTTTATGAGTAGTAGTAGTTTTACATTTTTTTTATTGCATATGAGAGACAAATACAGTATTGATTGTAAAAATGAACACAAGGACCATAAACAAATGAAAATCTGATGTAGCACATTGGTAAAAAATAGTTCGATTTTTTTTTTTTTGCATGAAAGAAAAAAAAACATAAGGATGTGTGAAACTGGCATTACACTCTCTCATACACTGCTCAAAAAAATAAAGGTAATACTTAAACAACAGAATATAACGGCAAGTAAATCAAACTTCTGTGAAATCAAACTGTCCACTTTGGAAGCAACACTGATTGACAATCAATTTCACATGCTGTTGTGCAAATGGAATAGACAATAGATGGAAATTATTGGCAATTATTAAGACACCCTCAATAAAGGAGTGGTTCTGCAGATGGGGACCACAGACCACATCTCAGTACCAATGCTTTCTGGCTGATGTTTTGGTCACTTTTAAATGTTGGTTGTGCTTTCACACTTGTGGTACACCAGGAGACATGGAGGGGGCCATAGGAGGGCATCAACCCAGCAGCAGTACCGCTACCTCAGTGTTAGGTAGCGGCACTAAGTTAGGGCCCCGTCACACATAGCGATCTCACTGAGTCACAAGTTTTGTGACACAACAGCGATCTCACCAGCGCGATCGCTGTGTGTGACAGCGATCAGTGACCTGCCACACCAGCGGTGGATGCCGTGTTTATACAGGTCCTGCTGCCACTCACCAATGGCAGACATTTGAAACTACAGCCAGCTGCTGTTCATACAGCGTGAAATTGGGGTTTTCTGTGAATCACAGGATTTAACAATCCCACAAGTAATCCCCCTTGGGACAATTCCCTTCAGGCATAGCCATAGGATGTTGATGCCAACTTCTGGTTGGTGCAACCTTTGGAGCTTTTCAAAGTCACAGATCTAATAATCCTGTATATGATCTCGTTTGGAATATTTCTCTACTACTCCTTCTCTTTGAAATCTACAGGTTTATATACAAGTTCTTACATGGTGGATGGTATCACCTCCAATAGCACCTAATTTACTATTGGTCATACAATATAATGTCCAGAAAATTATAGAGATAGGAGCAGTCTTTTTTACTGATGAAGGCTAGTTGATACAGCCGAAACGTCTATATTTGTGACTGCAAATAAAAATTCTTCATCTTTGCAACGAGTTGAGTGGCAAAAATTTTTTGATTAAGCGATCAGCGACCGGCCCCCTTGCCGGTATCACTGATCGCTGTAGGAAACTGCTGGACATTTCTTTTGTCTCTGGTCTCCCGTTGGCCAGCACGCATCGCTGCATGTGACAGGCGGGAGACCAGCGATCTGCTAATAACGAACGTACACATCGGGTATCCAAGGGACGTGCGTCCCTTAGATACCCGATGTGTACGTTAGTTACCAGCGCGCTGATGCAGGGAGCTGGTAACTAACGTACACATCGGGTATCTAAGGGACGAACGTCCCTTGGATACCCGATGTGTACGTTAGTTACCAGCAGATCGCTGGTCTCCCGCCTGTCACACGCAGCGATGCGTGCTGGCCAGCGGGAGACCAACGACAAAAGAAATGTCCAGCGGTTTCCTACAGCGATCAGCAATACCGGCAGGGGGGCCGGTCGCTGATCGCTGTCACACACAGTGATCTCGCTGGTGAGATCGCTGTTGTGTCACAAAACTTGTGACTCAGCAGCGATCTCGCTAGCGAGATCGCTATGTGTGACGGGGCCCTAACTCAGTACCGCTACCTAATGCTGAGGTAGCGGTACTGCTGCTGGGTTGATGCCCTCCTACGGCCCCCTCCATGTCTCCTGGTGTACCTCAAGTGTGAAAGCACAACCAACATTTAAAAGTGACCAAAACATCAGCCAGAAAGCATTGGTACTGAGATGTGGTCTGTGGTCCCCATCTGCAGAACCACTCCTTTATTGAGGGTGTCTTAATAATTGCCAATAATTTCCATCTATTGTCTATTCCATTTGCACAACAGCATGCGAAATCGGCATCGCTGTGCTGATCGCTGGTGAAGCTGTCTGTGTGACAGCTCACCAGCGATCACATAGCGACTCACCAGCGATCCTGACACATTGATATCGTTGTCGGGATCGCTGGTGAGTCGCTATGTGTGACTCCAGCTTTACTTGGAGTTATATTCTGTTGTTTGTGTTCCCTTTTATTTTTTTGAGCAATGTACTTTTCTTCTGCCTTTTTCTTTTTCTTTTGCTTTTCTTCTTTCTTTCTCTCTTTTGATCTTTCTTTTTTCTCCTTTCTTACTTCTTTCCTCTTTATGTTTCTCTCCTCCCTTTCTGTCTTCCTTTTTCTTGCTTTTTCTTCCTTTCTCCTGCTTTCTTTTTTTTCTCTCTACTGTGAAGAATACATGAATTGCTTAATGTGCATATTCTTTTATAGCTTATTCAATTATAAATACAATTTGAAGTAAAATGTTAATGTAAGCTGAAAATTAATTATACAGAATTAGGATGACCCCCCCCACAAATCTGCTGCAGAATAATTGTGGATTTTGTAAGCAGCTATGGAATAACATGGGAAATAACAGCAAAAGTTTTAAACAGGTACTTTCAGGGAAGCTAACCGTCCAGAAACTTCACGTCCGTCCATAAAAATAGGGCCCTTTTTTGCCCTGTTTGTGTTTAAAAAAAAAAAAAAAGGTGTAAAAACTTTTTAAGCTGAAGAGACTTATGCAGACTGTGACTGTAATTATTATTATTTTTATAGTGAATGCAGCTGAGGTCTTCATATCAGAATTTTGGGCTGTAAATGTGGATCACTGATAATCAAACTGATTTATTGGGGATTTCTAATGGGTCCATAAAAATACTGTCTGTCCGTGAATTTTTTGATAAACTGTCCAGAAAAAATTAAAAAGTCATTTTGGCAACTCTGAGTACCTTGGATGGGAAATTTTTATTATAATCAAAAAGATTGATCCTGAACATTTATTAAAATTAGTAATCAATTCTGGATCCCCAAAAAATGACAAAATATCTTGGTGCAGTCCTATCTAACAATAAAGATAGCCAATAAAGCAATTGAAAATTTGTGCAGACACCTGAATCCCAGGCATCAAATATAATTCTTTCCACGTGCCAGCCTGGTAAGCACACTGCCAGTACATTGTTTTGCATATTCCTTCATCAGGGTTAATTAAAGTTGCTAATTTATTAAAATTTATATTACTGCAGCTATTTTTTATATAGACAACTGTCCTGTCCTGTGACATCAAAATTATTTTTGTAAAGAGTAATCATGATTGGTCAAAGCCACAACTGATGCCCAAAGTTCAGAATTAGGTGCCTAATTCTGTTGAAACCTCACAGAAGAATATTTTGCAATATAATATTGAAGCATATTTATTGAGTAAGAAGCAGCAGACATGTGGAAAACAAAATACAGCATTACTGAGCAGTGTAGCTGTGATTCCAACTTAGGGATGAGCTAAAACACCTGCTATAAAGCTTTAGCACAATTTAATCTATCTCCCTCTGCTTTTTTCTCTTCCTATTAGACTTTAAAAGGCAAATGTAATCTGATCCCACAATAAGGCAGCAGTACATATTGCACAATAGGGATTGTGACTGTATTTCTAAGTGAATGATCAGTTCAGGAGGCTGAAGTGGATAGGAGTGGCTGCAATTCTAGTAATATTGACTTATGCAAAGTTTGGTGTGATGATCATGACCCCAAAAATTAGCATTCATTTTGCGTAACTTTACATAACTAAACAACCAGAGTTATAGCATCTTTTGACTGTATGATGTTGTTATAAATATTTTATTCTAATTAGAATTTTTTTTGAAGCGCTCTGTGGACCTTGTGACTACTTAACAACAAACTAGTGCTGTGTTACTGATGTTTGGGAAGAAGAATGAACTAAAGGGCCCATTACACATAGCGATATCGCTAACAATATCGCTGTAACGTCACTGGTTTTGTGACGTAGCAGCGATATTGCTAGCGATATTGCTACATGTGATACTTACGGCCCCCCGCTGATAATTGCTGATCGCGCGAGAACGGCCTGGACCATTTCTCATCGGGCGCTTCCTGTGGCGCCGACGAGCGACGCGGGCGGGAGGAAGTCAGGATCGCCTCGTCTGACAGGTAAGTAGCGACCCCCGACCCCAGCGATGTCACTGGTGAGATCTGCCTGTGTGGCAGCTCACTAACGACCACTTAGCGATGCACCAGCGATCCATATCGTTGTCGGGATCGCTGGTGCATCGCTAAGTGTAACGGTACCCTAAGACCTAACATCTGTTTTATGTCTTATTATGTACATGTATTTTATCACAGCTTATAAGGAATACATTTTTATGGTACTGTATAAGTTAACTGTATTCAGCTCTTTGAAATAGTTGTCAAATGTAAAATCTGTCTCTTCTGCAAATGTTCAACCTGAAGGACACATTTGAGATCCTTTTCTGAATATGTACTTCATATCTGAATCTAACCTTCCCTGACTCAATATAATTGTCAGTGTTCAACAAATTCTTCCTTTGCGGTGTTCCATACAGAAAGTACCGGAGAACATTGTATTCTGTGCACAAGCTTAAATTATTATTTCTTTTTCTAGAAATACACAAATCTGTAACTACCAAAATACCCAAACCAAATTTCATATAAAAAAAAATGCTATGTTGTAAACCTTTGCTTGTCAATAAAATATTATATTAAAGGAGTATTCCACTTAAAATAATATTCCCGAAACAATACCAATCATGCAAAAAAAAAAAGAAAAAAGATAATACTTACCATTCCAGGAGCCAGCGCTGGGTTTCCATCACTGCTCCCATCTCTGTGTTTTGACTGCAGCGGTGATGTCACGTCAACAGATCTCATCACTGCTGTAGCCAATTATTGAGCTCAATGACTTGGCTGATGTAGACAGCCTGAGCCTCTGAGCTCACTGATTGGCTGCACTGTTAATGTGTGCTGTCAACGTGATGTCACTGCTACAGCCAAAACATGGAGATGGGACAGTGGACTGCCAGCGCTGAACCCGTGGATGATGAGTATTATCTGATTTTGTTATTTTACATGAGTGCTATTTTTGGGGACCACTTTTTATAACAAATGAGAAATTATTTTAACTATGGACAAGCTCATTAAGATAAGTTATAGTCTTTCATTAATACAACATGTCTACTTTTAAAAGGAAGTTCCTGGCACATAAGTGTCAAGAAAGGGGCCGCACACCAACCTCCAAAGCAAATGGAAAATTGTATTATGATGAGCTATTGGACTGTAAAAGGCCCTCTTCTGTCTGTGTCCACTTCTACTTCACTATCAACTCCTGTTATGGATCTTTCTTGAAGCAATATAAAAATGACTTGCTTTGAGTGAATGATTTGCTTTGAGTGAATGATTTTAACTAAAATTCTTACAGCCTAATTAAAGTGTTATCCTTTTAAAGAATTCAAAAAGCTCAGAAGATGATGTAGGGAGGCTATAGGACATCTAGTGGATGGGAGATAAACCTGGAGTAATGCTTTAGTATATATACAGTGCCTACAAGTAGTATTCAACCCCCTGCAGATTTAGCAGGTTTACACATTCGGAATTAACTTGGCATTGTGACATTTGGACTGTAGATCAGCCTGGAAGTGTGAAATGCACTGCAGCAAAAAATAATGTTATTTCTTTGTTTAATTTTTTTTTAAATTGTGAAAAGTTTATTCAGAGGGTCATTTATTATTCAACCCCTCAAACCACCAGAATTCTGTTTGGTTCCCCTAAAGTATTAAGAAGTATTTCAGGCACAAAGAACAATGAGCTTCACATGTTTGGATTAATTATCTTTTTCCAGCCTTTTCTGACTATTTAAGACCCTCCCCAAACTTGTGAACAGCACTCATACATGGTCAACATGGGAAAGACAAAGGAGCATTCCAAGGCCATCAGAGACAAGATCGTGGAGGGTCACAAGGCTGGCAAGGGGTACAAAACCCTTTCCAAGGAGTTGGGCCTACCTGTCTCCACTGTTGGGAGCATCATCCGGAAGTGGAAGGCTTATGGAACTACTGTTAGCCTTCCACGGCCTGGACAGCCTTTGAAAGTTTCCTCCCGTGCCGAGGCCAGGCTTGTCCGAAGAGTCAAGGCTAACCCAAGGACAACAAGGAAAGAGCTCCGGGAAGATCTCATGGCAGTGGGGACATTGGTTTCAGTCAATACCATAAGTAACGTACTCCACCGCAATGGTCTCCGTTCCAGACGAGCCCGTAAGGTACCTTTACTTTCAAAGTGTCATGTCAAGGCTCGTCTACAGTTTGCTCATGATCACTTGGAGGACTCTGAGACAGACTGGTTCAAGGTTCTCTGGTCTGATTAGACCAAGATCGAGATCTTTGATGCCAACCACACACGTGACGTTTGGAGACTGGATGGCACTGCATACGACCCCAAGAATACCATCCCTACAGTCAAGCATGGTGGTGGCAGCATCATGCTGTGGGGCTGTTTCTCAGCCAAGGGGCCTGGCCATCTGGTCCGCATCCATGGGAAGATGGATAGCACGACCTACCTGGAGATTTTGGCCAAGAACCTCCGCTCCTCCATCAAGGATCTTAAGATGGGTCGTCATTTCATCTTCCAACAAGACAACGACCCAAAGCACACAGCCAAGAAAACCAAGGCCTGGTTCAAGAGGGAAAAAATCAAGGTGTTGGAGTGGCCTAGTCAGTCTCCTGACCTTAACCCAATTGAAAACTTGTGGAAGGAGCTCAAGATTAAAGTCCACATGAGACACCCAAAGAACCTAGATAACTTGGAGAAGATCTGCATGGAGGAGTGGGCCAAGATAACTCCAGAGACCTGTGCCGGCCTGATCAGGTCTTATAAAAGACGATTATTAGCTGTAATTGCAAACAAGGGTTATTCCACAAAATATTAAACCTAGGGGGTGAATAATAATTGACCCACACTTTTATGTTTAAAATTTATTAAAATTTAACTGAGCAACATAACTTTTTGGTTTGTAAGATTTATGCATCTGTTAATAAATCCTGCTCTTGTGTGAAGTTTGAAGGCTCTAACTTATTTGCATCTTATCAAACCTGCTAAATCTGCAGGGGGTTGAATACTACTTGTAGGCACTGTAGGAATAGAAGGGGTTGTTCGGCCATGACAGGTTGATTGAGAGCAGCGGAAGAGTTGGGAGAACCGGTTGCTCCATCATATCTCCGCCCCTGGGTATGCTTCACTTTGTAAAATGAGACCTGAGTGTTTGACTCACACATGTCTGTGTGTATTGAGGTGTGCAGATCTCCTAGGTTGAGTGCCTTTGCGAAGGGACTAAGAAGCTGGACTCTGAGTCAGGCAGGCTAACCAGCACTATTGATTGGACTTGATACTTTGTTTCACTTTGTGCCAAGGAAAGGCTGTATTTACGTTTTCCAGTAATGTGGCTTATGAGGACTGAAATACCGTATTTTACGGATTATAGGACGCACTTTTTCCCCCAAATTTGGGGGGAAAATGGGGATGCGTCTTATAATGCGTATATACCTTACCCATACCGTGGCTGCAGGCTGGGATGAGGGGGTCTCTGGCAGTGCTGCGGGTGTCTCCAGTGTCCAACGGTGCTGCGGGGGTGCGTCTTATAATCCGGAGCATCTTATAATCCAGAAAATATGGTAAATCAGCTGGACTTTAATTAGGAACAGTTCATGTGATACCTCAGATTGCTCCCAAATTAGAATTGTTACAAGAATCATAAACTTTTGTGACTTGATTAATAGTTTTTGAAATGTTAAAAGTATTAACCTGCTTATTACGTACAATATATAGTTAAAAGTTTGTGCACAACTGACCACCTCATCTCTACGAGCGTATCGGACATTTTATTCCAAGGTCATAGCTGTCAGTTAAGCATAAGAAGGTGGGGCTGGGCAGGGTAAAGAGACAGAGAAGCAGTGGCTTGGGAAGTGCTATGACACCTCCAGAGCACTTATGTCTCATTTGCATATTAGTTGTCACAGTGATTTTTCAGTCAGGATTAAACCGATTCAGTAAGAAAGGCATGGATGGCATAATCTTTTAGAGCGAAGCATAACCATACAAACAGTTTGGAAGTGGATCATTCAGATTAACTTTTAACTTTTTGATATGCAATATCTAGGGTGGCCCATGACATTGGAGAAATCTGCTGAATGGTGCTCTTTAGTTAAAGGGAATATCAACTACTAGAATAACCCCATTTCAATCTGAATGTCTGTCCCCATTAACCCATTAACGACCAGGGGTATTTTTGGCTTTGCATTTTCATTTTTCCCTCCCCTTCTTCCCAGAGCCATAACTTTATTTTTCCGTCAATATGGCCATGTGTGGCCTTATTTTTTGCGGGACAAGTTGTATTTTTGAACGACATGATTGGTTTTACCATGTTGTGTACTACAAAATGGGAAAAAATTCAGAGTGTGGTGAAATTGCAAAAAAGTGCTATCCCACACTTGTTTTATGCTTGGCTTTTTTGCTAGGTTCACTAAATGCTAAAAATGACCCGCCATTATGATTCGCCAGGTCATTACGAGTACATAGACACCAAACATGTCTAGGTTCTTTTTTTTGTTAAAAAAAAAATTGCGCCATCTTCCGAGACCCTTAGCGTATCCATTTTTCGTGATCTCGGGTTGGGTGAGGGCTTATTTTTTTGCGGGCCGAGCTGACATTTTTAATGATACCACTTTTGTGCAGATATGATCTTTTGATCTCCCGTTATTGCATTTTAATGCAATGTCACAGCGACAAAAAAAATGTAATTCTGGCGTTCTGATTTTTTTTCTCGCTACGCCGTTTAGAAATTGGGTTAATCCTTTTTTTATTGATAGATTGGGCAATTCTGAATGCGGTGATACCTAATATGTGTATGTGTGATTTTTTTTTAATTGTTTTATTTTGAATGGGGCGAAAGGGGGGTGATTTCAACTTTTATATTTTTTTTTATTTTTTTCATGTTTTTAAAACATTTTTTTTTTTACTTTTGGTATGCTTCAATAGCCTCCATGGGAGGCTAGAAGCTGCCATAGCTTGATCGGCTCTGCTACATATAGGTGATGCTCAGATCGCCTATATGTAGCAGAAATAGAGCATTACTATGATCTCCGACCATCGGGTGGAGCTCATAGCAATCGGCATCAACAACAATAGAGGTCTCCAGGAGACTTCTGGTTGTTATGGCAACACATCGCTGATCCCTGATCACGTGACGGGGGTCAGGATGCACTATTTCCGGCCGCGCAGCCGGAAGCGCTGCTTAAATGCTGCTGTCAGTGTTTGACAGCGGCATTTAACTAGTTAATAGGCGCAGGTGGATCGCGATTCCACCTGAGCCCTATTGCGAGCACATGTCAGCTGTTGAAAACAGCTGACATGTCCCGGCTTTGATGCAGGTTCACCGCCGGAGCCCTCATCAAAGTGGGGGAGACGTCCATTGGACGTTAAGGGGTTAAAATACAAATAATATTTGTCTGAAGGCAGGGACAGTAAAACTGACACTGTTTGGGCACATGGCTCATGTAACGGAACAACCTCACCTGAGTACATTCAGATTCAGATGGGTGGTCCTTGTAGTGGACAACGCTTTAAAAAAAGGCTCTATAAGACAATGGCTTATCTCTAAAATATTCCATCACTGTGTCATCAGTAAAGGTTCAACTTCTGCTACCTCCACTGATTCGGAGAATGAATAGGCCACTGCCTTGGTAGGGAACAGTGGTGATGCTGTGTAAGGAGCTATAGAAAGGACTATTTACTAGGGCGATGCATATTTCAGCTGCAGATTATAGTACCAGCAATGTGGACAAGTTAGTTTGTGCAGCAGATTTTCACCACTGATATGTTCCATGTGGACATACCATAAAATGCTAACTCTCTCCTCTAAACTGCTGGCAGGGAAAGCTGATTTAATCAGCAAATATATTGGAATTCCATCCATTCTTACACTGAGCACCATATGAAAGGCACAGGAGTACACTTATGTCATAAAGAATGCATGTGATGCTAGAGGAAAGAATAAAGAGGCAACAGGAGCTAGAAACAAGCAATTGTAGTCTTCGAGCTTGGCTTGGAAAGATGCAGTATCTCTAATTTATCTGTCATCTCTAAAATATTTTATGTGATTTTTAAATACCCTAAGTAGTGAAGAAATACAAATAAAATTACAGTTTTACTAGCATAGTTCTATACGTAGTTCATTTTGTCATGGAAGATTAATTTCTCCTGGAAACAAAACTTCTTTCGGGTAACCTAAAGCTAATAATGTTCTGCTCCATTGTGCAGGTAAAGCCTCCATTACCTCTTAGTCATTTGCTTCTTGTTTGTTATTTCTATATGAATTTGGGAACCTGAGTCTTTTTGACCTTCATTTTTATTTTAATTGTTAATCAGAATTTCACAGGAACTGCTAAATCACAAACTGTTGATTACGAGTCCTGACAGGCAAACAAATCATTAGAAATTAACCTGACTGAAAGATAGTGCTGTAGGAGAAAAAATACTAATTGTGCTACAGGAAGAAAATGGCTATGATGTTTATTTATAGAGTTATTACTTAATTTTATGCATGGAATGCTCTTTTTTTCTGTTTTTGTTTGATTGTAGATAGCATTACATGTTAAAGGGAATCTGTCACCCATTTTTAGTGATATCATGTAAAGATAACACCCAATTGTGCATCCCATAAGGATTCTATAAGGACTTTTGATTCCCCCTGGCTCCGCACCTTTGATGCATAAATACCTTGTTTATCTTGGTGGAGGTGTATGGAAATCGCTGCCGTGCGGTCCGATGGGCGGGGCTTATTAGCCTTCTCCCCCCGCCCTCCTCGGCTTGCTGAATGTATTCTTCATCTGTGAATATCACAGATGCCATAGTTTGTGCATTGAAAAGGTCTCCAGCGCTTGCGCAGTATGTTTTGCCCAACTGCGCCAGTATTTTTCAGCACAGTCTATGCCCTGGAAGTGTGTCCTAAATGTGAAGACCTCTGGGGCATAGACCGCGCTGAAAAATACTGGCGTATGCGCAGTACTGATTATATGCTTTGCCCACAGTTGGGCAAAGCATACTGCGCAAGCGCCGGAAGCCTTTCAATGTGCAAGCGCAGAAAACTACAGCATCTGTGATATTCACAGATGAAGATTACATTCAGCAAGCCGAGGAGGGGGGGAAGAAGGTGAATAAGTCCCGCCCATTGGACTGGACCGCAGCGATTTCCATACATCTCCACCAAGATAAAAAAGGTATTTATGCATCAAAGGTGCGGGGTCGGGGGCAATCAAAAGTCCTAATAGAATCCATATGGGATGCACAATTGGGTGATATCTTTACTTGATATCACTAAAAATGGGTGACAGATTCCCTTTAAATGCTCCAGTGCAAATCACCTGTGATACTGTCAGTCAGGGCCGGACTGGCCATCTGGTAATTCTGGCAAATGCCTGAAGGGCCTGTCTGGTCGTGGGCTGCCTTGTCTGCTATGTTGTTAACAGAATCAGTGTTCTCAAGACACCCACACTGTTAAGAGTTGTGATGGAGCACAAAGTCGCTGACTCCGTCACTTACCCCAGCAGGCCACCGGTATCATTAGAAAGACTGGTCTTGTAGAAATTCTTCCTTTCCTCCATCCAGGGTAATATTAGTGATGGGTGCGGCTATGATAGGTATGTCACCAGAAATCCAAAAATAGACAAGTGGCTAAAATTCTTGCAATTCTTGCATCATATTCTAAGCACCACGAGTTTCACAAAGTGATCACATTCGTGGTGTCATGATTTAGCATCGCCATACTGAGATCTTTTGGCTGGCAATAATGGTCTGATGGTTAAAGCTAGAAACAGAATAAATGAAAGACTAAGGCTGGGTTCACACATAGCGGAACTCTTGCAGAAATTACTGCGAGAGTTCCGGAATTCCATTCCGCGGGAAAATCGCATTTTAAATTCCTGTGATTTTCCCGCGGAAAAACTAGCATTTTGCAAGCGTAATTAGCTTGCAGAATTGCTAGCGTTTTCCAAGCGATCTGTAGCATCACTTGGAGAACTGACAGGTTGGTCACACTCGTCAAACATAGTGTTTGACGAGTGTGACCAACTTTTTACTATTGAGGCCGCCTGTGCGGCCTCAATAGTAAAAGATAGAATGTAAATAATAATAATAAAATAAAAAATATTGTTATTCTCACCTTCCGACGTCCCGCGCAGCCTTCCCGCCTCTCTCCACGCTCCCGGTCCCAGTAATAGTCCATGAGCCGGGCCAGATATCGGTACCACCCGGAGTGACTAATTCTCTTTGGTGTTTTTAGGTAGATGCATGTCTGTAGTTTATGTTTTGATATGATAGCCCTTGCACATCAGTAGCTTAACCCCTTCAGGCCTATTTGTACCCAAATGCCTAGGCCATTTTTTGTAAATGTGACCTGTCACTTCATGCGGTAATAACTTTGGGACACTATCACCTACCCACGCCATTCTGAGACTGTTTTCTCGTGACATATTGTACTTCATGGTAGTGTTAATTGTGAGTCAATAGATTTTACTTTTCTGCATAAAAAATTACAAAATACACGAAAATTTGGGAAAAATTCGCTATTTTTGAACTTTGAAATTCTCTACTTTTTACAAAAATGCTAATACCCCCCCATAACAGTTATTAGTTTACATTCTCCACATGTCTACTTCACATTGGCATCATTTTGGAAATGAAATTTTATATTTTTCGGATGTGATAAGGCTCATAGTTTTATACGCAATTTTTAAAGTTTACGACTAAATTTCCAAAACCCATTTTTCCAAGGACCAAGTCAGTTCGGACGTCACTTTTTGGGTCTTGTATAACAGAACCCACCCATACATTACCCCATTTTGCAAACCACACCCCTCAAGGTGTCCAAAATGGATTTTCAAAACTTTGTTAACCCCTTAGGTGTTGCACAGGAATTCAAGCAAAATGACAGTGAAATATCAAAATTTCAATTTTTTGGCAGATATTCCATTGTAATCCAATTTTACCTGCAACCCAGCAAGGGTTAACAGCAAACCCAAACCCAAAATTGGTTACCCCAATTCCGCAGTTTATAAAAACACCCCACATGTACACGTAAACTAAATTATGGGCGCGCAAGAGGGCTCAGCACAGAAGGAGAGCTAGGCGGTTTTTGGGATAATAGATTACACTGGAAGAAATCCAGTGGGCCATGTCGTATTGGAGAGACCCTGAGGTACCCCCAGAGTGGAAACCCCCAAAAGGTTACTGCATTTTGTAAACTACACCCCCTAAGGAATGTTTTAGGGGGTATAGTAACCACTTTGACCCAACAAGCGCTCCATTGGAGTTTCATGCATTTGGTTGAGGAAATTGAAAAGTACGTTTTTTACCGAAAAATGTCGCTTTAGGCCCATATTTTTCATTTTGAAAAGGGGGACCAGGACAAAGTACACCCCACTTTTTATTCCCCATTGTCTCCCGAACACGGCAATACCACAAGTGTTGTCTAAAACCACAGTATTGGCGCACGGCAGGCTTCGTAAGCGAAGCTGCGGCAAAATTCACTGTAAGAAATCTATGGGGCCATGTCACATTTGGAGACACACTGAGGTCCCGCACAGTGGAATCCCCAAAAAAGTGACCCCATTTTTTAAACTACACCCCCTAAGGAATGTTTTAGGAGGTACAGTAACCACTTTGCACCGGGAACTGGCTCCCGACACGCGGCGATCGCCCGGCATATGATCCGGGTACGATTCGCCGTACCGCTACGGCGGCCGGCGCGAAGGGGTTAATGGTATTTTTCACCTTTTGAATAGATCCTACCTATATTTCCAAAAAATAATGATTAAAGGTCGATTTAGGGGAAATGCCAAAATGTCAATACAATGCATGTAGTATTTGTAACAAAATTTAATCCAAGTTATGTAAATACACACTGAACATGTCATGGGCTTGTCCATACTAATGTGTGTGTGTGTGTGTGTGTGTGTGTGTGTGTATATATACACTCACTGGCCACTTTATTAGGTACACCATGCTAGTAACGGGTTGGACCCCCTTTTGCCTTCAGAACTGCCTCAATTCTTCGTGGCAGAGATTCAACAAGGTGCTGGAAGCATTCCTCAGAGATATTGGACCATATTGACATGATGGCATCACACAGTTGGCGCAGATTTGTCGGCTGCACATCCCTGATGCGAATCTCCCGTTCCACCACATCCCAAAGATGCTCTATTGGATTGAGATCTGGTGACTGAGGAGGCCATTTGAGTACAGTAAACTCATTGTCATGTTCAAGAAACCAATCTGAGATGATTCGAGCTTTATGACATGCCGCATTATCCTGCTGAAAGTAGCCATCAGATGTTGGGTACATTGTGGTCATAAAGGGATGGACATGGTCAGCAACAATACTCAGGTAGGCTGTGGCGTTGCAACGATGCTCAATTGGTACCAAGGGGCCCAAAGAGTGCCCAGAAAAAATTCTCCACACCATGACACCACCACCACCAGCCTGAACCGTTGATACAAGGCAGGATGGATCCATGCTTTCATGTTGTTTACGCCAAATTCTGACCCTACCATCCGAATGTCGCAGCAGAAATCGAGACTCATCAGACCAGGCAACGTTTTTCCAATCTTCTACTGTCCAATTTCGATGAGCTTGTGCAAATTGTAGCCTCAGTTTCCTGTTCTTAGCTGAGAGGAGTGGTACCCAGTGTGGTCTTCTGCTGCTGTAGCCCATCTGCCTCAAAGTTCGACGCACTGTGCGTTCAGAGATGCTCTTCTGCCTACCTTGGTTGTAACGGGTGGCAATTTGATTCACTGTTGCCTTTCTATCAGCTCGAACCAGTCTGCCCATTCTCCTCTGACCTCTGGCATCAACATGGCATTTCCGGCCACAGAACTGCCGCTCACTGGATTTTTTTTCTTTTTCGGACCATTCTCTGTAAACCCTAGAGATGGTTGTGCGTGAAAATCCCAGTAGATCAGCAGTTTCTGAAATACTCAGACCAGCCCTTCTGGCACCAACAATCATGCCACGTTCAAAGGCACTCAAATCACCTTTCTTCCCCATACTGATGCTCGGTTTGAACTGCAGGAGATTGTCTTGACCATGTCTACATGCCTAAATGCACTGAGTTGCCGCCATGTGATTGGCTGATTAGAAATTAAGTCTTAACACACAGTTGGACAGGTGTACCTAATAAAGTGGCCAGTGAGTGTATATATATATATATATATATTGTGTGTGTATGTATAATTATATAACGTTACGCCATAATATCTTCAACATCAGACTCTGAATCTGACTGTTGTTCTACTGGCTCGTCTTCAATACCCTTGTTCTGGCATGTCTGTAACCTGCACATGTCCGTGCACTTCAGGACATTGCTGAGGCAAGTACACTGAGGAAGTTCGCATGACCGCACACACTTGCAGGACAGTAGCTGGATAATAGCTTCTGGTGCTGGTGCCCCTCGCATCCACTTGACAACAAGCTTTCCGTCATTATCTATCATCCAACCGCAGTCTGTTGGGTTTGCAACAAATGGCTGGCTCTGCAGACTTCTCCTCCAGATCGCAGCCTGGTAGTTTGCACGCAGTGCATGCATGAAAAGGCAGTCTTGGCAAGGAGGGAGTTGACTTGACTCTACCACTCCACGTCTGGCACAGAACAGCTGATACCGGAGCTTCCCACGGCCAGCGAATGCACTGACTGTGTCACAGCCTGTAAATGCATGCATACCAATCAATGAATCACACACGCTGCCTCCCAATGTTCTGCTCAGAGTGGTGATATCCAGGAATCTTGTCCGGTTCTGTGTACCGCATTTCTGGAACAGGTGGGATGGGATTTTGTGGCACATGTCCAGACACAGGACCATGACATCAGTATCCTCTGAAGTGATGATGACAGACTTGTAACCAGATTCTGCTGCATGAAGAGCATGGAGAAGGAGGCGTGTGTCTGCTTCTTCTTGACTTGACTTAAGGTCAGCAGCCTCTTCCCACTGTTCTTTGGTGATCTTAAAGCAGAGCTGCTCACATGTGACATACATCTCCTTCTCCTCAAGCTTCTCCCTGTGGTGTTTTACCTTCCATTCTTCTACCAGAAACTTTATGAGACTTGCCTTGTTGGAGGAATTAGTAGCTTTCTCCACTGCTGGATGTTGTGCCCATGTTGAATGTTCTTGAAATGGATCCCTGTGCCTTCATATCTGTTGACTCTTTCTGTATCTTTGATGGATGTCTCCTTGTAGACGTCAAAGACAATATCAATGCACTTGCTCTTAGCACCCTCATGGATAGCGCGACTCATTGCTGTGCCTGCTAGTTGGGCAAATGTTGCATCGTTTCCCTTCAGTTTCTGAACCAGGCTCATCCCATCAATGATGGTTGCAGAGGGCTCAGGGATCACCTCTGCAGGAGGAGCATTCCTCTCCAACTCCCTTGCTAGGGCAGCCTTGTTGGTCTTGCGGATAGACCCATCACCGTTGGCAAGTGCCCATGGCAATGGCCCCAGGGGATGAGTCAAGACATCACTCATTTGTAGCTTTCTGTTCTCAGCTACAAGTATCATCTGGCCAAATAGGTTCCTATCAGCCTTCAAAATTACCTCCTTGCCAAGGCCTTGTCTGTGTGTCTTCATTCTGATGTTAGAGAACGTTTTAAGATTGTTCTTCATCATCTTGTCATGAAACAGTGTAGTTGGCGTATCGGTACCCAAACGCTCATCCTTGAATGTGTGATATGCATCCTCTCCTATACTGTATGCCCCTAGAAGGTCTTTGACTACATCTGGTGGTGCTGCAGTCGCTGTTGATAAACTGATAAGTTCACCATTATGCTCTTTGTTGAAGGGGTTCAACCAACCAGTCTCCAGCAGTTCAACAAAAGATCGGACATCGGCTTCATCTCTTCTAATCCTGGACACCTGTAGGTCTGAATGACTGAAGTCAGTATATTGTTGGCCTACTAGGGCCCTCAGCTGCCTCAAGTACATGCTGCGGTACTCCGATGTAAGGTAGAATCTGGCGACAGCTCCAACTTTGAGGCTGAAGCCTTTTGTGCCCCCTGGTGTCTGGGTGTCTTTGTTGATTGTTTCTTCGATGGTCTGGTCCACAGGAATCCGTCCAAAAGGATTCTTGCTACCGATCTGGACTGAAAAGCCACCTTTCATGAAGTATTCATGGACCTCTGGGTGGTCTATGGGCAGCCGAGACATCGTAGCTAGTGTTGAGCATTCCGATACCGCAAGTATCGGGTATCGGCCGATATTAGCTGTATCGGAATTCCGATACTTAGTTCCGATACTTTTTGCATATCGAATACCGTAATCGGAAGTTCCCATAATGCTAGGAGCCTGCTCGATTTGATTCAGCCAATGGGGATCCTCAGAAGTGTGGGCACATCCTCTTAGGCATGTAGGCATGTTAACTACTGGCATGGCTGTGATTGGCTGCTGAAATGATGTCATGATGCACTATAAAAACCGCTGCAGCCGCCATTTCTGGTCACTCTGCTGTGAATTCAGTTAGGGACAGGCTGCTGTTGAAGACTGTGAGGGACAGTTAGAAATAGCGATTCTAAAAACAATATTGTGCTTTATCCAGGCTACATAAACCACCACTGTAGCTTTCTTTTGCCTAGCAGCAGTGTTCACAGCTGTCTGCAAGGGCTGTGTGAGTGCAGACCCACGCTGTGTAGTGTGTCCTGCAGGCACGTCTGCTTGTAGGCCGCCCAGCGTGTGTCTCTGCCTCATACACATTTTTCTTTTATTGCTGCTTTTTTTTTCTCCTGTATAGTGTGCTTCCATACGTATCCATATACGTTGGTTGCAAACACTAAAGGAGTGGACAGCGGAGCCTTTCAGCAGCCTTTCAGTGCTATAGCCCATTTCTCTGCACTGTTTTTGGCTGTCTGATAGGTCTCTCTGTGTGTGAGTGCAGCTCACGTTGCAGTGTGTTCTACAGCCACCGCTAGCTGTAGTCCGCTCAGCGTGCGTCACTGCCTCATACATAGTCCTTTTTTTGCAGCTAATTTAGCCAGATTTTTGCTCCTATATTAGTGTGCTTCCAACCGCTTCCATTGTCATTGGTTGGTTGCAAACACTATATAGGATTAGATAGAGGAGCCTTTTTGCTGGCTTGTGCCAAATTAGTGTTTCTTATACTGGTTAGCAGGTGTTCAGGAATAAGAACACTAAGCCACCCCTTTTTTACTTTTCTGCATATCTTTATCAGTCTACCAAGATGAAGAAGGCAGGGAGTAAGGCACGTGGCCGTGGAGTTTTAGCAGGGAGAGGACGGGGGGATTCAGCAGGGAGAGGACGTGGGGATTCGGTGTCTGCTGCGGCCACCAGTGACCCGGCATCCCCCACTTTTACCAGGCAACAGTCCTTCATGCGCAGCTTTGTAGGACCTCGCCATACCCCACTGCTGCGTGACAAACAAATTGAAGCCGTTGTCGGATGGATGGCAGCTAACGCATCCACTTCAATGACTTCCGCATCCTCCCAAGGCCAGAGCACTGAAGAGCAACCATCTGTCTCTTCACCACCTGCCAAATTGCCCAGGCAGTCTGAGAGCCCTGGACAGGAGCCATCTCAATCTTTACTTCTGTTCTCAGAATCTGTTGACTTGGAAAGAGGTGGCCAGCCAAGCAGCATTCTAGAGCGTGAAGAAGAGGGAGTATGCAGTGATGCGCAACTGCTTTGTCCCTCTGAATCTGAAGAGGCGGGTGGGCCAGTGCCTACTGTCAGCACACCTCAGTGCTCATCTGATGATGATGAGACTCAGTTGCCAATTTCTGGTGCGTACGGTGCTGGCGAGACAACCCAAGACCAGCCGGTGCTTGAAGAGGGGAGTGGAGATGATGAGGTCCTTGACCCATCATGGCGTCAGCCACAGGAAGGTGGTGGGAGCAGCTCTGAGGAAGAGATTCCCCGAACATCCAAAAGAGGAGGGAGAGGGTGGGGGCAGACTTGGTTGCCTGTAGCCTCCACTTTGGCACCCGTGAGGAGCAATCCTCTTCCAAAACACAAAACGGGCGCTCCCAGGACTTGCAGTGCGTGGTCTTTTTTTGACACAGTTGCAGATGACATTTGCTTTGTCAAATGCAAGCTGTGTCATCAGAAAGTGAAATGAGGGAAAAATGTGAGCAACCTCAATACCACAAATATGTGGAAACATGTGCGTACCAAGCACGAGGTGGAGTTTCACAGACACACTGAAGATGTAGGCCAACCTTCAGCAGCACCTACCACCTCTTCAGCTCGTGTTGGGGCCTCTTCCTCCAGCTCACACACAGCTGGTTCGGCTTCCTCACTGGAACGCCATGGAAGAACCACTGCCACTGTTGTCCAGAGACCCAGTGAAATTCCACCCACTGAACCACGTTCGCAGTCATCAGCACACTCCCAGGCCACTCACCAGCAGTCGGTAGCACAGGCATGGGAGAAAAAGTGGCCATACTCGGCAAACCATCCCCGAGCACTGGCTCTGAATGCCGGCATTGCCAAACTACTGGCCCTTGAGATGCTGTCATTCAGGCTGGTGGAGACTGACACCTTCTGGAACTTTATGTCATTGGCAGTTCCACAATACAATGTGCCCAGCCGCTTTTATTTCAGCAGGCAAGCTGTCCCTGCCCTGCAAAAGCATGTGGAGGGAAAAATTAAAAATGCGCTACTAAATGCCGTCAGTAGCAAGGTCCACCTGACCACCGATGCGTGGACCAGTAGCCATGGACAGGGACGATACCTTTCCCTCACTGTCCATTGGGTCAATGTTGTGGAGCCGGGTACAGATCTGGAGAGTGGCTCTGTACATATTCTGCCAACTCCAAGGATTGCAGGAATGCAGTCTGTACATATTGAGTCCTCCTCCTACTCTAGTTCCTCGGAATCAGCACTGCGTGAGCCTGTTAGGCCAGATATGAGCACAGGTGTGGCCAAACGTCGACAGGCCGTTCTTAAATTAATTTCTTTGGGGAATTGGAGCCACACAGCACAGGAGCTCTGGAATGCCATCAAGCAGGAGAGCGATGTGTGGTTTGTGCCAGCGAATCTCCAGCCAGGTTTGGTAGTGAGTGACAATGGCCGAAATCTAGTGGCAGCTCTGGGCCTAGGCAACCTCACTCACATACCATGTCTGGCACACGTGCTCAATTTGGTCGTGCAGAGCTTTCTGAGGGACTATCCGGATCTTGATGCACTGCTGCACAAGGTTCGCCTAGAGTGTGCTCACTTGCGGCGTTCCAGCATGGCAAGATCGCGCATTGCATCTCTGCAACGACAATTCTGCCTGCCAGAACATCGCATCATATGTGACCTCCCCACCAGGTGGAATTCAACGTTACATATGTTGGAGCGGTTGTGTGAGCAGCAGGCAGCAGTAATGGAGTACCAGCTGCATCAGGCGCAAACAAGTCGCACTGTGCGCCGGACACACTTCACCACTACTGAGTGGGCCACTATGAGGGACATCTGCCAAGTTTTGCGTGCCTTCGATGACTCCACGCGGATGGCCAGTGCAGCTGATGCACTAATCAGCATGACTGTCCCCCTCATCTGTCTCCTTCAAAAAACCTTACAAGTACTAAGTGAGGAGGTTTTTGAAGAGGTCGAGGATGAGCAGTCAGAAATGCCATCTGCTTCTGGCAAATCTGCGCAACGTGCTTCCACACAAAGGCCCAGGCAGGGGACACTTAGTGAGGAGGATGACGAGGAATCAATGGAGGAGGAGGAACACATCTCTCCAGAGGAGGGAGGTACACAAGGCTCTAGTAGTCAGTGTGTACAGCGAGGGTGGGGTGATGCTGAGCAGGCAGAGATGCTGCCTCAAGCTGGGGACAGCGTTTCCGGTCCAGTTGGCAGTCTGCAGCACATGGTTGATTTCATGCTGCAGTGCTTGTTAAATGACCGCCGCATCGCCAACATTCTCCACACGGCTGATTATTGGGTGTACACCCTCCTAGATCCTCGCTACCGGGACAACTTACAAAGCCTCATACCACAGTTGAACCGGGAGCGAAAAATGCGGGAGTACCAAGAAACACTTGTGCAGGCCATCATGTTCTCCATTCCCCCGCAAGTGTTGCTGGTAGTGCTTTTCAAAGCAGCCATGTGGGTAGAGGCAGTGGAGGAAGCTCTGCACAAAGAGGTAGCAGAGGCAGTGCCGCAGGACAAGGCAAGGCCAGTATGGCCCAAATGTGGAAAAGTTTTGTGGGACCGCCACAAACGGCTACACCATCACAGACGGCTCCAGTCAGCAGGAGGCAACGTTTCCGTCAGATGGTGACAGACTACTTGTCGTGCCCTGTTAGTGTTCTCCCAGACGGCTCTTCCCCATTCAAGTATTGGGTCTCTAAGCTGGATACATGGCCAGAGCTTAGCCAGTATGCATTGGAGGTTCTGGCTTGCCCTGCTGCCAGTGTATTATCGGAACGTGTCTTTAGTGCTGCAGGTGGTGTGGTAACAGACCGTCGCACGCGACTATCCGCCGATAATGTTGACCGGCTTACTTTTGTGAAAATGAACAAGGCCTGGATCTCACCTGAATTTGCCAGTCCTCTTCCAGAATAAATAATTAGCTGGCAACAGAATCCAGGTCTCCTGTTGTGTTCATGTTTCTATGACCTGAACTTTATTTCCTGGGCTACAGCAACGCCCGTTGTTGCTCAGAAGTGCTGTCCGCACAGACAAAACACTCGCTCATGTGTAAGTGGGGTTCGGTAACGTCAGCTGATCCCCTGCTGTGTGTATGGCAAAGTGTCCTGCTCCCTCCACAGTCAAACAACCTCAGATTTACACCTGGCTCCAAGTAGGCCTCGGCCTACTACCTGATTTTCCCTGGGCTCCGACACCGCCAGTTGGTGCTCAGAAGTGCTGTGCACACAGACAAAACACTCGCTCATGTGTAAGTGGGGTTCGGTAACGTCAGCTGATCCCCTGCTGTGTGTACGGCAAACTCTCCTGCTGCCTACAACTTCTGACTACCTCTGATTTAATATGTTCTCTGATTTTCCCTCTGTCTCCACTCTGTTTTGAGTATTTCCTCCGGCCTACAACACCGCCTGTTTCTGCTCTCAAGTGCCGTCTGCACAATCCACACTTGTTCCTGTGTTACCTGGGTCCTGTAACATCTGCTCATCTCCAGAGGTGAGCACGGCAATGTCTCCTGCTTTGTCTACATTCCCACTACTTGTAGTGGAAATGTGGACAGAGCAGGAGACATTGCCTGACTCACCTCTAGGGAGAAGCTGCTGTTACCGAACCCCAGTAACACAGGAACAAGTGTGGGTTGTGCAGACGGCATTTCAGAGCAGCAACTGGCGTGTTTGGAAGCCAGAGGAAATACTCGAAACAGAGTGAAGACAGAGGCCTAATTGGAGTACGTTGACAGTTAGTAGTAGTCTAGAAACAATCGCAAACTGCCACCAAGTAGGCCTCGGCCTACTACCTGATTTTCCCTGGGCTCCGACACCGCCAGTTGGGCTCAGAAGTGCTGTCCGCACAGAAAAACACACTTGTTCATGTGAAAGTGGGGGTCAGTAACGTCAGCTGATCCCCTGCTGTGTGGAGGGCAAACTGCTGCTGCCTCCAAATTCAAACAACGTCTGATCTTAAATTGCCTCCAAGTTGGCCTCAGCCTACAAAATGACTATCCCTGGGCTTCAACATCGTCAGTTGTTGCTCGGAAGTGCTGTCCACACAGAAAAACACACTTGTTCATGTGAAAGTGGGGGTCAGTAACGTCAGCTGATCCCCTGCTGTGTGGAGGGCAAACTGCTGCTGCCTCCAAATTCAAAATACCACAGCTTTACACCTGGCTCCTAGTAGGCCTCGGCCTGCACCCTGATTGTCCCTGGGCTCGAACAACGCTAGTTGGTGCTCGGAAGTACTGTCCACACAGAAAAACACACTTGTTCATGTGAAAGTGGGGGTCGGTAACATCAGCTGATCCCCTGCTGTGTGGAGGGCAAACTGCTGCTGCCTCCAAATTCAAAATACCACAGCTTTACACCTGGCTCCTAGTAGGCCTCGGCCTGCACCCTGATTGTCCCTGGGCTCCAACAACGCTAGTTGGTGCTCAGAAGTGCTGTCCACACAGAAAAACACACTTGTTCATGTGAAAGTGGGGGTCGGTAACGTCAGCTGATCCCCTGCTGTGTGGAGGGCAAACTGCTGCTGCCTCCAAATTCAAACAACATCTGATCTTAAATTGCCTCCAAGTAGGCCTCAGCCTACAAAATGACTATCCCTGGGCTCCAACATCATCATTTGTTGCTCGGAAGTGCTGTCCACACAGAAAAAAACACTTGTTCATGTGAAAGTGGGGGTCGGTAACTTCGGCTGATCCCCTGCTGTGTGTATGGCAAAGTGTCCTGCTCCCTCCAAATTCAAAATACCTCAACTTTACGCCTGGCTCCTAGTAGGCCTCGGCCTGCACCATGATTGTCCCTGGGCTCCAACAACGCCAGTTGGTGCTTGGAAGTGCTGTCCACACAGAAAAACACACTCGTTCATGTGAAAGTGGGGTTCGGTAACGTCAGCTGATCCCCTGCTGTGTGGAGGGTAAACTGCTGCTGCCTCCAAATTGTAACTACTTCAGATTTAAACATTCTCTGATTTGGCCTCTGTCTCCACTCTGTCTCTAGTATTTCCCCTGACCTCCAACACCGCCAGTTCCTGCTCACAGTTGCCGTCCACGCATTCCACACTTGTTCCTGTGTTACTGGGGTTCTGTAATGTCAGCAGATCCCCCAATATGTGTCCGCCACTGTCTCCTGCGCTGTCCACCTTCCCACTGCAAGCGGTGGGAATGTGGACAGAGCAGGAGACAGTGGCAGACACACATCAGGGGATCTGCTGACATTACAGAACCCCAGTAACCCAGGAACACGTGTGGATTGGGCAGACGGCTGCTGTACGCATAAACTGGCGGTGTTGGTGGTCACGTGAAATCCTGGAAAAAGAGTGGAGACAGATGCCTAATTGGAGCACGTTGACAGTCTGTTGTAGCCTACAAACAATCTAAAACTACCACCAAGTAGGCCTCGGCCTACACCATGATTATCCCTAGGCTCCAACAACGCCAGTTGGTGCTCGGCAGTGTCTTTGGCACGGGGACTCCCTGTTGCCCAGCCTGGTTCCAGCACGCCTGCTGTTTCCGGGTAGTGTCAAGGTCGCTATGCCACCAATCCGTTGTCCTGTCGTCTTGCGGCCAGGTTAGCCGACTCTACGGTGCCTGCAGTTTAGGTGACTCCTATGTGGGCTGTGGGAACTGGCACTGAAGGCTGGATCCATAGTGCCAATGGGACATGGACCCCCTGTAGGACTGTGGGTTTCGGTAACTGCGGCCGGCTTGCGGCCTGGCTACTTTGCTTTGAATGGGTACCTTCTGCTACCCACCCGGGTTCCAGCACTGTCTGCTGGTTCTCGCCAGAGCCTTTGGCCTAGGTGCCTCCATCTCGGTATCTGAAATCCAGCACCGTCAGCTGGTCCTTGGTAGTGCTTTCTAGCACACGTACCTCCTGCCTAGTAACCGTGGTCCAGCACCGTCAGCTGTTCCACGGTAGTGCCATTGGCTCTTGTAGCTTTTGCAACCCATCTGGGTTCCAGCACCGTCAGCTGGTTCTCGGCAGTATCTTTGGCACGGGGACTCCCTGTTGCCCAGCCTGGTTCCAGCACGCCTGCTGTTTCCGGGTAGTGTCAAGGTCACTATGCCACCAATCCGTTGTCCTGTCGTCTTGCGGCCGGGTTAGCCGACTCTACGGTGCCTGCAGTTTAGGTGACTCCTATGTGGGCTGCGGGAACTGGCACTGAAGGCTGGATCCGTAGTGCCAATGGGACATGGACCCCCCTGTAGGACTGTGGGTTTCGGTAACTGCGGCCGGCTTGCGGCCTGGCTACTTTGCTTTGAATGGGTACCTTCTGCTACCCACCCAGGTTCCAGCACTGTCTGCTGGTTCTCGCCAGAGCCTTTGGCCTAGGTGCCTCCATCTCGGTATCCGAAGTCCAGCACCGTCAGCTGGTCCTTGGTAGTGCTTTCTAGCACAGGTACCTCCTGCCTAGTAACCGTGGTCCAGCACCGTCAGCTGTTCCTCGGTAGTGCCATTGGCTCTTGTAGCTTTTGCTACCCATCTGGGTTCCAGCACCGTCAGCTGGTTCTCGGCAGTGTCTTTGACACGGGGACTCCCTGTTTCCCAGCCTGGTTCCAGCACGCCTGCTGTTTCCGGGTAGTGTCAAGGTCGCTATGCCACCAATCCGTTGTCCTGTCGTCTTGCGGCCGGGTTAGCCGACTCTACGGTGCCTGCAGTTTAGGTGACTCCTATGTGGGCTGCGGGAACTGGCACTGAAGGCTGGATCCGTAGTGCCAATGGGACATGGACCCCCTGTAGGACTGTGGGTTTCGGTAACTGCGGCCGGCTTGCAGCCTGGCTACTTTGCTTTGAATGGGTACCTTCTGCTACCCACCCGGGTTCCAGCACTGTCTGCTGGTTCTCGCCAGAGCCTTTGGCCTAGGTGCCTCCATCTCGGTATCCGAAGTCCAGCACCGTCAGCTGGTCCTTGGTAGTGCTTTCTAGCACAGGTACCTCCTGCCTAGTAACCGTGGTCCAGCACCGTCAGCTGTTCCTCGGTAGTGCCATTGGCTCTTGTAGCTTTTGCTACCCATCTGGGTTCCAGCACCATCAGCTGGTTCTCGGCAGTGTCTTTGGCACGGGGACTCCCTGTTGCCCAGCCTGGTTCCAGCACGCCTGCTGTTTCCGGGTAGTGTCAAGGTCACTATGCCACCAATCCGTTGTCCTGTCGTCTTGCGGCCGAGTTAGCCGACTCTACGGTGCCTGCAGTTTAGGTGACTCCTATGTGGGCTGCGGGAACTGGCACTGAAGGCTGGATCCGTAGTGCCAATGGGACATGGACCCCCTGTAGGACTGTGGGTTTCGGTAACTGCGGCCGGCTTGCGGCCTGGCTACTTTGCTTTGAATGGGTACCTTCTGCTACCCACCCGGGTTCCAGCACTGTCTGCTGGTTCTCGCCAGAGCCTTTGGCCTAGGTGCCTCCATCTCGGTATCCGAAGTCCAGCACCGTCAGCTGGTCCTTGGTAGTGCTTTCTAGCACAGGTACCTTCTGCTTAGTAACCGTGGTCCAGCACCGTCAGTTGGTCCTCGGTAGTGCCATTGGCTCTTGTAGCTTTTGCTACCCATCTGGGTTCCAGCACCGTCAGCTGGTTCTCGGCAGTGTCTTTGGCATGGGTACTCCCTGTTGCCCAGCCTGTTTTCAGCACGCCTGCTGTTTCCGGGTAGTGTCAAGGTCACTATGCCACCAATCCATTGTCCTGTCATCTTGCGGCCGGGTTAGCCGACTCTTCGGTGCCTGCAGTTTAGGTGACTCCTATGTGGGCTGCAGGAACTGGCACTGAAGGCTGGATCCGTAGTGCCAATGGGACATGGACCCCCTGTAGGACTGTGGGTTTCGGTTACTGCGGCCGGCTTGCGGCCTGGCTACTTTGCTTTCAATGGGTACCTTCTGCTACCCACCCGGGTTCCAGCACTGTCTGCTGGTTCTCGCCAGAGCCTTTTGCCTAGGTGCCTCCATCTCGGTATCCGAAGTCCAGCACCGTCAGCTGGTCCTTGGTAGTGCTTTTTAGCACAGGTACCTTCTGCTTAGTAACTGTGGTCTAGCACCGTCAGTTGGTCCTCGGTAGTGCCATTGGCTCTTGTTCCTTCTGCTACCCATCTGGGTGCCAGCACTGTCTGCTGGTTCTCGCCACAGCCTTTGGCCTAGGTGCCTCCATCTCGGTATCCGAAGTCCAGCACAGTCAGCTGGTCCTTGGTAGTGCCATTGGCTCTTGTTCCTTTTGCTACCCATCCTGGTGCCAGCACTGTCTGCTGGTTCTCGCCAGTTTCTCAGCCTTCTTGTACCTTCTGCTACATTTCCAAGATCAAGCTTTTTGAAATTGTCTTTGGTAATCCTTATTGATCTCCATGACGACGACCCTGATGACGACGACCCTGAAGACCACACCAAAGAAGACCAGAAATATGACCCTAAATAATAAGACCAAGAGGACAAAGAACATGAAGACAACCACCAAGATACAGAACAAAAGACAGAAGAACAAGAAGCAGAAGAAGCAAAAGCAGAAGAACAGAAAGCAGAAGAACATTAAGCATAAGACTAAAAATCAGCATAGAAGAAATCAAAATTATAAGCAGAAGAAGACTAAGCAGTAAATGGGGGTGAGTTCGTTCCTCCTCGTGGTGCCCCTGGAAAATGCCTGCTGCTGCAGGCCAAACTGAACGCGGACAAATCCTGTTGTAAATCTTTTGTGACAGGCAGAACGTAAGGTGTAATCTTATAACTTTTATAGATAAGTACTACAGGAATGCCTGTCACCATAAGAAAATGAAGACAAAGAAGAATAGGAAGAAGATGAAATAGCATATTAAAATTAATAATAGCTGAATAAGAAGAATATGAAGAATGGAAAAAAAAATTAATGGGAAGAAGATGAAGAAGAAGAAGATGAATAAGGTGAAGAAAAAGTTGATGAAAAAAATGCTACTGCTGTGGATCATGAAGGAGAAAGTGTGAGAGAAGTACAAAAGAAGGTGAAGAGCATGGAAGTTGTGTAACATACAGTACATATCTGACAAAATATAAAAAAGGTTAACATAATCAATATCTTTTTAACTCCGAACGTATTGAAAAAAAAAATTGGAATTAATGCTATGCCATGTGATTTGAATAAACCACTATGCTTTTAATGTCTCCTCCACCTCCCACAATACATTCTACATGATTCTTATTTGTTTTCACTTCTGTAAAATTAGCCAACAAGGAAATAAAGGGCTTTTTTTAATTCTGATACCGGAAGTCCCATTGACTTGAATGGGACTTCCGGTATCGGAATCGGCGATACCCGATATTTTTTTCGTATCGGGCGATACCATCCGATACGATATTTTTGGGTATCGAACGGTATCGCTCAACACTAATCGTAGCATAGTAATAGGTTAGGTATCGGGCATAGTTGACCTTGTCATAGGCAAAACACCACGGTATCATCTGTCGGATTGCTCCTAGGTGAAGCATCCAGTTGCCTTCTCTTGAAGCTCGAACCAGGGCCAGCATGGTCTCGACCATGTCCAAGTATGACATCCAGAATGCTGAGAGTTGTTCATTTCTGAAGGTCTCAAGATAAACTTGAAAGAGCTTCAGGGTAAGTGTGCAAGATTCATTATCCAAGAACTTTTCGAAGGATCCCTGCGACACACTGATGCGAAAGTTTGTGATGTTCTTCAGTGCTTCATCCAGATGGTGAAGGTCCCTTGCATGGTTTTCTTCTAGCCATGGAAGGAAGTTTTTCCATGCAAGCCTCATAAGTGCTTCATAGACCAGCTTGTGTAGTCTCACTGCTCTGTTGTACCTCCGGCCGTCCATCACTCCAGACACTGATCCTTCAGCGATGACACCGGATTCAACACACAGATCTCTAAGGCCTGCATCCTGAAATCTCTTACCTATGATGGAGAGAAGATTACAGATTGTGTGGAAGACACCCATTCTAATTATAATGTTCTTGAACTTCTCCTGTTTCCAGATAACCTCGGCAGCTTTGGCATAGAATGCTTGATCAAACACGCACACAATTCTGTTAAGCTTCAGGGTCTGCATGATGGCATGTGTTTGCTCCAAGACTTCATTCACAGTGGACATGGCTGTTGCAGGAGCATTGATAGTGGGCAGGTAGCTTACAGTGTCCTGGGCCACTACAATTTCGCTGCGGATTTGGATGTTGAACCCAGTCCAACTGCTAATGGTCTGATCCTCATGGTCTGACATTCTAGCCAGAAGCCAGATATGGTTCTTGGTTTTTGAATCCTGGACCTCCTCGGTAGTGTTAACATTCGCAGTCTCAATCCTGGGTGGCCCTCCCCGCCGCCCAACATTGTATATTGGTAGCATTAATTCTGTCGGAATTATGCTTCTTTTCTTCGACTTGGTTACATGTGGCAGGACTTTTGTCACAGAGCATGCAACATTGGACTGAACAGCGATGCCATTGACTCTATGAGATGTACCTGCTCCACTTAGTGTCTCCTCAAGTCTGTCAATGTTATCCCAGGCCAAGGCTGTGAACACACCAGGGTAGATATTTGCTGGCATTGGGATGTCATCCGTTGAACATTCCAACTTCTGGATACAAAGGGCTGTATCGATCTCCTCAGCCGTTGAATATGACACACAGTGGCCAAGACGATTCAGAGTTCGAACCAGTTCTGTATTGCCGGTCAAAGACTTAATTGCAAAGGACAGCAGTACATGCTTGGGTGGCTTTGTCTTTCCATTGGTAACAGCAAAAACCAAGTCACTGCCGAAGGATGTGGCAAGACGTTGAGCTCTTTCAGAGGGAGTTTGGCACTCACAATCTCCTGTAAGCAGGGTTTGCAGGAATTGAGTGACTAATGCAGGAACGACATTCTGATCTGTATCGGGAGGCCATGGCTGACTCACATCTTGCTTCTTGATCTCATTCCTCAGCTGCATTGCTGCTTTGGTTACGACATCTCCAGAGTTAGCGGCTCTTGCTTCTTGCAGATCTTCTGTCATGCTGTGTGCTTGCCGGGCAAGGTCGTCCATTGATAGGCTATATGGATAGACTAGAAGCTTACCTTTCTCATCGGAGAGAAAGCGGAGTGATTCACCAAACTCTGTTTCAAGTTTTCGGCGAACATGTTTCTTTGTCGATGGTTTCAGTTTGATGATACTACGGGACATCATGCATCTCTGAAGCCTAGATGTGAGGTTTAGCATAGGCAGTACTTCTGGGTTTGGGAACAATTCAGTCCTTATATACAAGAAGAGTTCCTCAAGGGCTTCTCTCTCTGCCTCTCCGTAGCGTACTTCCTTGCTTTCTTCCTGATTTTTTGCTGCACCAGTCCTACAGGCCACTTGGGAATCATCTTTTGTGAATAGTTTGTAGCACGACTTGTGGTAGTGCCCCTCTGAAGCAACAAGGTCTCTGCTAAGTAAACCAAGGATTCTCTGTGTGCCTTTCCTTATCGCTGCTCTGCAGATCGTCTCATCTGCTCGTAGCTCAACACACTGGACGATTGGCTCCCTTGTTTTTTCTCCTTTGAGATACTTGCTTGACTTCTCGCAGAACATACATACTTTGGCATGCACCCTGTTATCACTGGGGGTACCCCTCGGTAGCCTCCTCCTGGGGATTTCGCTTGCTCTTTCGACATTGACACCCTTGGCAAGGATAGAATCCAGTGACTTCTTCATTGTAAAGAGACTACGACATTTACGGTGATATTGTATGTGTGGTATTTCTCGTTCTTCAAGGCCCTTAGCTGCTTCCAGGACGGATTCATGCTGTCTGATCTCTGCAGCCCTAAGCAATGTTTTCCAGGAGTCCAAATCCTGTAGGGACGCCAGATCATCACTGTCATCATTAGAGCAGTGTATGATACAGTCGATCCGTGATTTCTTCCTCGCTGGTACTTCCATCATGCCATTAGATATGTCAGTAAACACCTGCAAACTCAAAGAAAAACATTAAAACCCTTGGCACCGAGCGCCGTACGAGTACTGCTCTCTCGTCCTGGACCAAAGAACAAGAGCAGTGCTAGTACGGCACAACCCCTTTAGCGTCCCCGCCGCTGATCGCGCGGGAATCGGGGGTAGATGGCCGCACTTACCGGCAGAAGGGCTTGTCCCCTCGCCGTGTGTGGCCATCACGCCGACCCCCTGCAGCTAGAATCACTGTGATTCGCTGGGCTATATAGCCCAGCGAATCGCAGCATGCCTTGTAAAACATGGCGTGATTCGCTGCAGGGGTTCGTGCCTGTGGAGCGATTGGTGCATTTACCAGTCACTCCACAGGCCAGGGGGAGGATGTCAGTGTCTGATCTCCTCCCCCTGTGCTGCGATTGGCTAGAACATCGTTCTAGCCATAGCAGCGATGTAGCAGGGCCGACACAGTGTCGCCTCTGCCTGTATGAGATCCTGTCAGCACAGGGTCTCATACAGGGACGATCGCTGCACTGTGCAGGCTGGCCGGACCTGCCTGCACTCGCTGGAACTTGTGGTACCACAAGTCCCAGCAAGTCTGGGCAGGCAGGCAAAAAGTGTAAAAGAAAGTTAAAAAAAACAAAAACACTACGCTACACATCCCCCCTCCCCCTCCCATATGCGACAATACTGTGGTTTTAGACAACACTTGTGGTATTGCCGTGTTCGGGAGACAATGGGGAATAAAAAGTGGGGTGTACTTTTTCCTGGTCCCCCTTTTCAAAATGAAAAATGTGGGACTAAAGCGACTTTTTCCGGTAAAAAAACGTACTTTTCAATTTCCTCAACCAAGTGCATGAAACTCCAATGGAGCGCTTGTTGGGTCAAAGTGGTTACTATACCCCCTAAAACATTCCTTAGGGGGTGTAGTTTCCAAAATGCGGTAACCTTTTGGGGGTTTCCACTCTGGGGGTACCTCAGGGTCTCTCCAATACGACATGGCCCACTGGATTTCTTCCAGTGTAATCTATTATCCCAAAAACCGCCTAGCTCTCCTTCTGTGCTGAGCCCTCTTGCGCACCCATAATTTAGTTTACGTGTACATGTGGGGTGTTTCTATAAACTGCGGAATTGCGGTAACCAATTTTGGGTTTGGGTTTGCTGTTAACCCTTGCTGGGTTGCAGGTAAAATTGGATTACAATGGAATATCTGCCAAAAAATTGAAATTTTGATATTTCACTGTCATTTTGCTTGAATTCCTGTGCAACACCTAAGGGCTTAACAAAGTTTTGAAAATCCGTTTTGGACACCTTGAGGGGTGTAGTTTGCAAAATGGGGTAATGTATGGGTGGGTTCTGTTATACAAGACATATAAAGTGACGTCCGAACTGACTTGGTCCTTGGAATAATGGGTTTTGGAAATTTAGTCGTAAACTTTAAAAATTGCGTATAAAACTATGAGCCTTATCACATCCGAAAAATATAAAATTTCATTTCCAAAATGATGCCAATGTGAAGTAGACATGTGGAGAATGTAAACTAATAACTGTTATGGGGGGTATCAGCATTTTTATAAAAAGTAGAGAATTTCAAAGTTCAAAAATAGCGAATTTTTCCCAAATTTTCGTGTATTTTGTAATTTTTTATGCAGAAAGGTAAAATCTATTGACTCACAATTAGCACTACCATGAAGTACAATATGTCACGAGAAAAGAATCTCAGAATGGCGTGGGTAGGTGATAGCGTCCCAAAGTTATTACCGCATGAAGTGACAGGTCAGATTTACAAAAAATGGCCTAGGCATTTGGGTACAAATAGGCCTGAAGGGGTTAAGCTACTGATGTGCAAGGGCTATCATATCAAAACATAAACTACAGACATGCATCTACCTAAAAACACCAAAGAGAATTAGTCACTCTGGGTGGTACCGATATCGTCAAAATTGGCTCTTGGCTCATGGACTATAATCCTTTGCAACAATTACCGCGATGATGTCTGTTCTCGCGATCCCACGAGAACGGATGTCATCGCTTGCAAAGGATTACTGGGACCGGGAGCGTGGAGAGAGGCGGGAAGGCTGCGCAGGACGTCGGAAGGTGAGAATAACAATATTTTTTATTTTAAATTCTATTTTTTACAGGGATATGGTACCCAAAGCCCAGAGGACAGTCTCCTCTCCTCCGGACCGTGGGTACCATCCGCAAATGTTCTGCTTACTTTTCGTGTGGTGGGCACAGCCACATTAGGAAAGTAAGCAGAACAATGCATTCCTATGGGTGCGGGATCGCCGCGATTCCACGAAATTAATGAGCATGCTGCGTTTTTTACTGCAAAGCAATTCCGCCGCGGTAAAAACTGCAGCATTAGCACAGCATTGCGGAATCCCATAGGAATGCATGGGATGCTTATTTTTCGCGTTTTCGCGGTAAAAACTGCCGCGGAAACGCGAAAGAAATGCCACGTGTGAACCCAGCCTAAAGATTAGTTTTTACATACATACTAATGTTAGTGGGTTTTTTTTCTAATTTTGGAGGATCCTTTTTTACATTTCGGACAGCTGCCCCAAATAGGTCTGGCTCTCTCCTTTCTTAAAATAAAAGAAGATGCGGGGAGCTCTGAGAGAGCACAGTGCAGCAATGGCCATCTCAGTTGCTTCCAATGCAGAGTGCAGCAGTCGGGATGAGTTTATCATCTTCTGTGCTCTTCATAGGCAGTGAAAAAGCTCACTTCATTCTACTGATAGGCAGCAACAAAGTTAACAAAGCTATGCGGAGCGCAGCTGCTGATGACAAACTCATCTGGATTGTTGCGCTCTGCATATGATCTTGTGGCACCAACCTAAAAGTCAAAGCTATTCTGAGCTGCTTTAGGCCCTTCAGAAACCACCAGTTTTTTTTTGTTTTTTTTGCCCGTTAGTTTTTTTTTTGATTCTTTGCAGTGCACGTAGATAAATCCACAACAAAATTTTGCTTTTTGTTTGAAATTCTGCAGCGAATCTGCATTGATTTTTTTATGTCATCTAATGGCTTGCTCACTCTGGCGTATAATACGGGGGAGTGCAATGCGACAAAATCTCATCTTGCACTCTGACCAGTGTTATTCAATGAGGCAGACCATATCTGTCATTTTCTTTCTCATGCCATTTTAGCATGAGAAAAACATCACAACATGCTGTGATTGGAAACATATTTTGTATGGTCAATGCTTGTGCGCAATACAATGGACTGCACTCGGATGTCTTGTGAGTGCAGCATGATATACGCCAAGACAGGCAATCGAGAAGATGGAGAAATGAATCGCTCCGTCTCCTCGCCTGTGATCTGATTCTCACATGCGAGAGGATCCGATCACAGTTTAATGAGACTCAGCTCATGCTCGCAGAGTTTGAGCCGAGTGTCATTAGCATCGGATGCTAAACACTAATGTGACCCTGGCCTAATGCTATGGTATATTCAGTATGCCAAACCATTATTGCTTGTCAGTAGTAAACTGACAATCTGTCTTTTAGACTGTTCACAGGTACAATCTGCAACAGATGACAGTAACAGGCAAGTGGTATTGATTTTAAAACCCTCATTCACACGCTGCAGACTTTATACATGTGGAAATCTGAAAGCTGGAATTTTTATATCTCCATCAAGCTCAATTTGATGCGAATTTGCCCTATAGTTTCGCAGTGGATTTTACCTCTTCACGGGTATTTGCACATGTGGCGTTTTTATTGCTTATTTTACGCCGTGTATTTGGTGCGTAAAATATGCAGCTTTTTAAAGTGCCAGCATAATCAATAAGATTTCTGAAATTTCACATACACCCTGCATTTTTTTCCATATGTATTTTAAGCACTGATTTTTTGCTAAGACGCAACATGTCAATTAATTCACACATTTGCTATATTCCTCCTCTCAACCCCTCTGAACAGCTCCATCCTGCTGTACTGCAGTATATCTCTCCTCTCAGACCCTCTTTACAGAGCCCTATCCTGCAGTACATTGTTCCTTTCATCCCCCTCTTGCAGTATATCACTTCCCACAACCCCTTTATACAGTTACATCCTGCTCTTAGTGACCATCACAAAGCTGCTTCCTGATCTGATCTTCCACAATGTAATGAAGGAGAAATCATCCCTCTCCATGACATCATCCCTCACATGAGCAGCTGCATTGTCGATGTGTTCCAGAAACACATCTATGCTGGCATTAAACCAGCTGAAAAACACTTCATTGCACATGGTTGACTATGAACTGGAACTACTAAAGGATGGTTCCAATGACAACTGAAGTGTAAATAGAGCATAGCCTATGTTCTGTATAGAGCCTAGCCTGTGCTCTGTATAGAGCCTAGCCTGTGTTATGTATAGAGCCTAGCCTGTGTTCTGCATAGAGCCTAGTCTGTGTTCTGTATAGAGCCTAGCCTGTGCTCTGTATAGAGCCTAGCCTGTGCTCTGTATAGAGCCTAGCCTGTCCTCTGTATAGAGCCTAGCCTATGTTCTGTATAGAGCCTAGCCTGTGTTCTACATAGAGCCTAGCCTGTGTTATGTATAGAGCCTAGCCTGTGTTCTGCATAGAGCCTAGCCTGTGTTCTGTATAGAGCCTAGCCTGTGCTCTGCATAGAGCCTAGCCTGTGTTCTGTATAGAGCCTAGCCTGTGTTCTGCATAGAGCCTAGCCTGTGTTCTGCATAGAGCCTAGCCTGTGTTTTGTATAGACGCTTGCCTATGTTCTGCATAGAGCCTAGCCTGTGCTCTGTATAGAGCCTAGCCTGTGTTCTGCATAGAGCCTAGCCTGTGTTCTGTATAGAGCCTAGCCTGTGTTCTGTATAGAGCCTAGCCTGTGTTCTGTATAGAGCCTAGCCTGTGCTCTGTATAGAGCCTAGCCTGTGCTCTGTATAGAGCCTAGCCTGTGTTCTACATAGAGCCTAGCCTGTGTTCTGTATAGAGCCTAGCCTGTGCTCTGTATAGAGCCTAGCCTGTGTTCTGTATAGAGCCTAGCCTGTGCTCTGTATAGAGCCTAGCCTGTGTTCTGTATAGAGCCTAGCCTGTTGTGAATTCCCTTTCTGGCCTACCTCTCGTTACTTGTGAAGGTAGTGGAGCTTGTTTTATTGACAGAGGGGTTGCAAGTTCTCTTTCCGTGCTCCCTCTGGTAGTTACTTTAGGTAATGGAGCTGATCTAATTAACAGAGGCCTGCCACCTGATAATGAGGAGGATGACTGGAGATCTGGAGTTCCTGACTGGATTTAAGACAGCCGACTCCCTCTATCCCAGCTGGTGATTTTTTCCTGCCTCCTGAGGTCTTAGTTTCCAGCTCAGTCCCTGCATGCTCAGCTAAGTGTACTTTTGATATTGTTCACATTTGATCTGGTTTTGTCTATTTCAGTTTTGTGTGGTCAGCCAGCTCTGGCTGGAGCTGTGCTGAATCACCATCCATATGTTACTGCTTGTGCCAGTTTGTTTTTGTCCCTTATTAGATTGGCCTATTTTTGCTCTGCTTTCAGAATATACCTGAGTGCTGATATAGTGGACGAAGTCTAGTGACTTCAGTGTTTTTTCTATCAGACGTGTTAGGTATTTTTTGCAGGATTTTTTGCGTGATTGCAGACAGAGTCTTTTAGTGTGGGCCCCATCGTTTGCTCAGTTTATTTTCCTACCTGCGTTTGTGTTTTCATCTTGTCTCACCGACAATATATGTTTGGGGGCTATCTTTTCCTTTGGGGTCTGCTCTGGGGCAGTTTAGATTTCCCCTTTCTTGCTTTAGGCTTATTTAGTTCTCTGGCTGTGTCAAGGCATCTAGGATCATCGTAGGTACGCTCCACGGCTACTGCTAGTTGTGTGGATAGGATCAGGGGTCTGCAGTCCGCTTAGTATCCAACCTCTCTGGTTTTCTGTGGCTTAGCTTGGTCTTGCTTTCCTCCTCGGTGACCCAATCATAACACTAGCCTGTGCTCTGTATAGAGCCTAGCCTGTGCTCTGTATAGAGCCTAGCCTGTGCTCTGTATAGAGCCTAGCCTGTGCTCTGTATAGAGCCTAGCCTGTGCTCTGGATAGAGCCTAGCCTGTGCTCTGGATAGAGCCTAGCCTGTGCTCTGGATAGAGCCTAGCCTGTGCTCTGTATAGAGCCTAGCCTGTGCTCTGTATAGAGCCTAGCCTGTGCCCTGTATAGAGCCTAGCTGTCACGTGCCCTGTATAGAGCCTAGCTGTCACGTGCCCAGTCCTGAGTGATGCGGCCAGCAGGCCGGTAACTAATACAACAGGACGCGGTACATGTAAATGTCCTGTGTGACACGACTCGCAGGCCGGTAACTGATACAACAAGACATAGGGGAAAAGGGGAAACAGATACAACAGTGGGCCCTGCAATAGGGAACGGGGACTTGGAGACCTCCTGCACTCCCCTGAGTCAGTATCCCTAACGCTCCTAGCGTTCCATATGCCGGTTCCGCACCGGGCGACGATCAGGAACCTGTGACCCTAGCACACCCTACACCTATCCCTTGCTAGGGAGCTGGGTGGTGCAGGCACTAGCCCCACCGCTGCACTAATACACACCAAGGAAAAATACAAACAGGGAACACAACTTAGCTTTACTCTGTTGCACTTGCTCCTGGCAACAGAGTCCACCATCAGAATGCAGCTTTCCTCCTGAATAGCTGCCACCCCTCTGTCAGAGCGACATGGAAATCCCCTCTGACCGTGTCCAACACCTGGGTGCAACTTTAGCAACAGCGTCCAGCGCTAGACTGCCACCTTGGAGCCACAGAGTCCAGCAACCGAGTCCCGCACCCGAGTGCAGCTTTCCAGCAAGCTGAGTGCAGCTCTACACCATAGCTGCCACTCCACCAAGCTTTGCAGGCATTCTTCACTGGCACCATAACTGCCACTCCTCCATGCTTTCCAAGAACTCCTTGCTGACACCATAGCTGCCACTCCAAGACTCTCCTCCAGCTCCTTCCTTCACCCAGGCTGCTTGGAACACACTAGCAATATCACCAACATGAGTGAGCACTACTGACACACCTTTATTGAGGAAACACACCTGTTAGTGATTCCCGTGCAGATACACTCACCACCACCGCGGGCAAACTAGAACCAAAAACACAGTGCAATGACCATAATGGCCACCAGGGGCAAAAACTATCAAAAACACCAGTGCAATGACCATAATGGCCACCGGGGCAAAAACTATCAAAAACACCAGTGCAATGACCATACTGGCCACCGGGGGCAAAAACTATCTCCAAGCACAGAGAAAAAAAGGTTATCAGTGTTTTTAACTGACATGATCCAGCAATGATCATGACAGTACCCTCCTCTTAATGAGGGGCCTCTGGACCCTCAAAACCGCTCCTCATCAGGAACCACCTACAGCGGGGACGCCCAGATCCAGAGTACACACCTGCAACTACCTGCACTTCAGGTTTATGACAAACGTAGCGCTGGCATTGGCAATATATGTTCTGGAGGCACCACTCATCTCCAAAGCGCCAACCTGGGGAACGAGTTATATATGTGTATGTTTGGTATAAGCTGGTAGGACTCCACAACACACTTCTGCTAGATGGTTTTTTGGTGGAACCCATACACACTTGTTCACACACAGGTCCGGACCTGAATGTTTATTGCACACATATGCCACACATAAGATTGTCAATATTCGGTGAGCTCATTCTGGAAATGACAACAGAGGCGTCCCCCTCTGTCACCACACTCACACCCCCGCACTCCACCAAGGGGTACACCACCCCCCAACCCTTTCCACCACGAGGTCTGCACCTCCAGGGTTTGCTAATGACGAGGGTTGAGAGTTGCCCCTACTCCCCCGCAGCTCACCTGCTGCTCACACCAGAGAGGGAGGGGCCTGGAATATGGAGGAAAAAAAAACACTCCCTGGTAGCTCTCCTCCACATGACCAGGAGGGGGGCGACTACTTCGGTGGCAAGGAAGATTTGGCGTGAGCCCTGCGGACAATATCACCAGTCTTCTTACTACAGGGATGCACCCCTTCACCTCGGGGAACCCCAGACAGCACCATGGGGACACTAACTCCTCCCACCTGTCTGAGTACGTCCACCTGTATGAGCAAGTCCTGCTCCCCAGCAGGGACTCTAGGGTGCTTCATTGCCAGAGCCGCAAATTGATTTTCTGTTAGCCAGAAGAAAGGCCCCAGACACCGATTACTGCTGCTGGAACTGCTTCAACACACATGCAGCTCCTCACTCACTTAGTGAGGCCCAGCAGCAATTGCTCTCATGTCTGAACACGGCCAAAGGCTCACCAGAGAAATTGTAAGGTTGGTGATAATGTCACGTGCCCAGTCCTGAGTGACGCGGCCAGCAGGCCGGTAACTAATACAACAGGACGCGGCACATGTAAATGTCCTGTGTGACACAACTGGCAGGCCAGTAACTGATACAGCAAGACATAGGGGAAAAGGGGAAACAGATACAATGGTGGGCCTGCAATAGGGAGCGGGGACTTGGAGACCTCCTGCACTCCCCTGAGTCAGTGTCCCTAACGCTCCTAGCGTTCCCTATGCCGGTTCCGCACTGGGCGACGATCAGGAACTTGTGACGCTAGCACACCCCACACCTATCCCTTGCTAGGGAGCAGGGTGGTGCAGGCACTAGCCCCACCGCTGCACTAATACACACCAAGGAAAAACACAAACAGGGAACACAACTTAGCTTTACTCTGTTGCACTTGCTCCTGGCAACAGAGTCCACCATCAGAATGCAGCTTTCCTCCTGAATAGCTGCCACCCCTATGTCAGAGCAACATGGAAATCCCCTCTGACCATGTCCAACACCTGGGTGCAACTTTAGCAACAGCGTCCAGCGCTAGACTGCCACCTTGGAGCCACAGAGTCCAGCACCCAAGTGCAACTGTCCAGCAACCGAGTCCCGCACCCGAGTGCAGCTTTCCAGCAACAGAGTCCAGCAAACTGAGTGCAGCTGTACACCATAGCTGCCACTCCAACAAGCTTTGCAGGCATTCTTCACTGTCACCATAACTGCCACTCCACCATGCTTTCCAAGAACTCCTTGCTGACACCATAGCTGCCACTCCAAAACTCTCCTCCAGCTCCTTCCTTCACCCAGCCTGCTTGGAACACACTAGCAATATCACCAACGTGAGTGAGCACTACTGACACACCTTTATTGAGGAAACACACCTGTTCGTGATTCCTGTGCAGTTACACTCACCCCCACCGGGGGGCAAACTAGAACCAAAAACACAGTGCAATGACCATAATGGCCACCGGGGGCAAAAACTATCAAAAACACCAGTGCAATGACCATACTGACCACCGGGGGCAAAAACTATCTCCAAGCACAGAGAAAAAAAAGGTTATCAGTGCTTTTAACTGACATGATTCAGCAATGATCATGACACTAGCCTTTGCTCTGTATAGAGCCTAGCCTGTGTTCTGTATAGAGCCTAGCCTGTGCTCTGTATAGAGCCTAGCCTGTGCTCTCTATAGAGCCTAGCCTGTGCTCTTTATAGAGCCTAGCCTGTGTTCTGTATAGAGCCTAGCCTGTGCTTTGTATAGAGCCTAGCCTGTGCTCTTTATAGAGCCTAGCCTGTGTTCTGTATAGAGCCTAGCCTGTGCTCTGTATAGAGCCTAGCCTGTGTTCTGTATAGAGCCTAGCCTGTGCTCTGTATAGAGCCTAGCCTGTGCTCTCTATAGAGCCTAGCCTGTGCTCTTTATAGAGCCTAGCCTGTGTTCTGTATAGAGCCTAGCCTGTGCTTTGTATAGAGCCTAGCCTGTGCTCTTTATAGAGCCTAGCCTGTGTTCTGTATAGAGCCTAGCCTGTGCTCTGTATAGAGCCTAGCCTGTGCTCTGTATAGAGCCTAATCTGTGCTCTGTATAGAGCTAGCATGTTTGCTGTATAGAGCCTAGCCTGTGTTCTGTATAGAGCCTAGCCTGTGTTTTTTATAGAGCCTAGCATGTGTTCTGTATAGAAAATCATCAGGAAAAAATTAGAGTTTTTGTTCCCTCCCAAAAAAAAGAAAATTATTTTCAGAAAAAATGGTAAAAACATTTTGTCACCTATGCAAAAAATTCACTTTGTTAAGTACAAAAAGGTTTCTCAAAAGACAAAACATGCAATTACAGAAAGTTACACATATAAAAGGCAGATAGTGATGCAGCCGTAGTTGTGACATGGAGACTTATGTAAATGACTAGGGCCAGGACTGTATTCATGTGTTCTGTGTAGAGCCTAGCCTGTGCTCTGTATAGAGACTAGCCTGTACTCTGTATAGAGCTTAGCCTGTGCTCTGTATAGAGCCTAGCCTGTGCTCTGTATAGAGCCTAGCCTGTGCTCTGTATAGAGCCTAGCCTGTGCTCTGTATAGAGCCTAGCCTGTGTTCTGTATAGAGCCTAGCCTGTGCTCTGTATAGAGCCTAGCCTGTGCTCTGTATAGAGCCTAGCCTGTGTTCTGTATAGAGCCTAGCCTGTGTTCTATATAGAGCCTAGCCTGTGTTCTGTATAGAGCCTAATCTGTGCTCTGTATAGAGCCTAGCCTGTGCTCTGTATAGAGCCTAGCCTGTGCTTCTCTATAGAGCCTAGCCTGTGTTCTGTATAGAGCCTAGCCTGTGTTCTGTATAGAGCCTAGCCTGTGTTCTGTATAGAGCCTAGCCTGTGCTTCTGTATAGAGCCTAGCCTGTGCTTCTGCATAGAGCCTAGCCTGTGCTTCTGTATAGAGCCTAGCCTGTGTTCTGCATAGAGCCTAGCCTGTGCTCTGTATAGAGCCTAGCCTGTGCTTCTGTATAGAGCCTAGCCTGTTTTCTGCATAGAGCCTAGCCTGTGCTCTGTATAGAGCCTAGCCTGTGCTCTGCATAGAGCCTAGTCTGTGCTCTGTATAGAGCCTAGCCTGTGTTCTGTCTCCTCCTAAGGTGAATGGAACTATCACTGACAGATAAGGTGCTATAAGATTTTCCTACCTGCGTATCCAAGATGAAGAGCAGATAGAACCAGTGCAGACTCAGTGTCCGTAGACTCGAATGTAGAACCACAGCAATGGTACAATTCAAGACTTGGTTTATTTAAACCTGAATACAGAAATAATAGTTGTCGGTACAATACTGTAACTTTCTCTGAAGCCACGGACGTCGGTTGCTGTTAGCCAGAAATTGATAACTTCACAAGCTGAGCACAAGTGGTCCCTGTCTCACAGCAACTAACGCTATAAAATGGCTGTCTATAGCTAGCGACCCATGAACTGCAGTGTGAAGCCATGCCCAGTTTGAACCAGCTTAATTGGAAAGAACAAGAGCGAGCGGTAAACAAATACTGACGAGCAGATGGCAGTGTAGCAAGATAATACATTTAGTAGGTAACAAACAAATGCAGAACTTGTTTTCTAAGATATGCAAACCGAACACCTGAATAGTAATTCTATCTGGGGAAAAAGCATGTCCTGGCATCCTTAGGGAAGGTGATATGTGCAAATCTTGACAAATTTAAAAATGAGTTATATTGGCACAAATGAATTACCTTATTTTTTGGACTATAAGATGCACTGAGGTTTTAGAGAAGGAAATTTAAAAAAAAAAAACTGAAGCAAAAATTGTAGTCAATTCTGTGCTTAGTTTCACCCATCCTGGTAAATATGGTCCCCTCATTCCCATTCTGGTACACATGGCCCCTCATCCATTTCCTGGTATGCATGGCCCCCTTATCTCTATCCTGATGTGCATAGCCCCCTCATCCCCATCCTTGTATGCATGGCCCCTTCATCCCTATCCTGGTAAACATACCACCTCATCCTTATCCTGGTATGCATGGCCCCCTCATCCCTATCCTGGTAGGAATGGTCCCCCTCATCCTTATTCTGACAGAAATGATTCCTGCACTGGTATGCAGGGTCCCCATCTCATTAAAGTATGCATAGCCCCATCCAAATCCTGGTATGTAGGGCCCCATCCTTAACTTGGTATGAATGGCCCCATCCCAGTCATGGTATGCATGGCCCCATCCTTATCCTGGTATGATTGGCCTCCATCTCAGTCCTGGTATGCATGGCACCATCCTTATCCTGGTATGATTGGCCCCATCCCAGTCCTGGTATGCATGGTCCCATCCCGGTCCTGGTATGATTGGTCCCATCCTTATTTTGGTATGATTGGCCCCATCCCGTTCCTGGTATAATTGGTCCCATCCTTATCCTGGTATGATTGGCGCCATAAGAAAAGATTAAAAAAAAAACAGTACACTTACCTTCCTCTGCTCTCTCGCAGTGCCCTGCTCCGGTGCCAGCAGCTGACTAGTGCTTGTAAGCAGAGCATGGCAGGGACATCATGTGCTGCTCACAAGCAAAGCACAGCTGCATAGAGCAGTGAGTACGGTATTGATTCCTCTTCAGTAGTGCGCAGTGTCAACCACCGGCTTCCTGCTGCTGCAGCGGTCATGTGTGCCAATACTTAAGAAAAATGAATATTCAGAGTATTCATTTCTCTTAAGTATCGGCATACGTGACGGCGGGCAGCAGCAGGAAGCAAGCGGCTGACACTGCGCACTACTGAAGAGGAATGAATACTCACTGTGATCTCCGATGAACAGTCCTGGTGAGTATTCCAGTAGCTGCCCTTCGGCTTGCAAGCAGCACATGATGTCCATGCCATGCGCTTCTTACAAGCATTAAGCAGCCGCTGGCACCAGAGCAGGACGCTGCGACTGTGAGGGAGCGAAGGAAGGTAAGTATAATGTTTTGGGTTTTTTTTAGTCTTTTCTGATGGGGCCATTTATACCAGGATAATGATGGGACCTATCATTCCAGGAACGGGATGTGGTCAATCATACCAGGATAAGGATGGGACCAATCATTCCAGGAACAGGATGGGGCAAATCATACCAGAATAAGGATGGGACCAATTATACCAGCAACGGAACTGGGCTAATCATACCAGGATGCCAGAAAGAAATGAATATTCATTGCCCTCTATGCCCATGGGCGTGGAATGCAGTGCATATTCATTTCCCTTTAGCAGCAGGCACAGGAATTAGCTGGAGCCCCAGGCTCCTGCCTCTGTGACCCGCTGAAACCCCTCCCCCCACCTCCCACCACAGCCAGAGCCGGTACATCTGGACTATAAGACGCACCCCCCATTTTCCTCCACATTTTGGGAGGAAAAAAGTGGGTCTTATAGTCTGAAAAATACGGTATATGTCTACATTGATAAAGGACCACATTGTGATTTTGGGTAAACTCTTTTAAATAAAAACCTAGATCGGTTCTAAATATATTATTTCAATGACAAATAATTAGACTAAATGATATATTTTTTTTTATTTATCTTTTATGCTTCAGTTTTTATTTGGAAACTGATGTAGCAAAAAGGAAAAAGCATATAGTTTAACACACACACACACATATGAAAAAAGAAGATGAGAAGCCTGATTCTTGGACATCCTGTTGTAAATTTCCATTCTTCCTGTGGGAAAAGTGTTCTGCTATCCAGACTAGTTTCCTGCTGTGGTCAGTCTTTTGGAACTGATCCAGATAGGAGCAGGTTCATTAATATTGCCAGAATACTGCACTTCTGAAAATATAGTATTTTGGGGGGAAATGTTAGAAATTGAGACATTTCAATTAGTCACTCTTTCTGTACATATGATATTCATAAAGATCTATAGCGTATCATATATATATATATATATATATATATATATGTGTACATTATATATATATATACATATATATAATATACACACATACAGACACTGAGACAATCGTGCACTACTAGTTGGCAAAAGCATAACATCTTCTCTAAGAGGGTCTCAGCATTGAGCAGTTTGTGACATTATCTGGGCACACTCACGGTTATATTTGTCAAGGTCTATGACCAGGAGAAAATATAAACATAAATTCAGAGAGGGTTTAACTCAAAATGCTAACTCTCAAGAACAGAAAGACCAGATTTTTTTCAAACATAGTTTAAAAAAAAAAAAGAAAAAGAAACCTGACCAGTTACTGATCTCTTACTGGTGACGTGACTACAGATAGATGTAGCAGGCTTAATTATGAAACTTTTAGGGCTATATATTCTGCTCATATTCAGCCAAATGTGGCAAAACTCACTTGACAGTGTTTTTATAGTGCAGATGAATAATTACAGAAATACATTTTATTATTTTTATTATGCTTTGCTTATATAGTGCTATCTTATTCCATAGCGTTTTACATACATTATCATCACTGTCCCCATTGGGGCTCACAATCTAAATTTCCCATGCAAACATGGATAGAACATACAAACTCCTTGCAGATGATGTCTTTGGTGGGATCTGAACCCTGGACCCCAGTGCTGCAAAGCTGCACTGAACCATCATGCTTCCTTACCACTACTAGGACAACCCCTTGTCGATATGAATATTTACCCTTGTGAGCACTGCACCCAATTAGCATTAGCGTCATTGTCCCTGCCTTCAAATGGTAATAAGTGGTAATGGTAATAAGTGAAAGTAAGTGGCAAGCCACCAGCCTCACTTCTTGATTACATATAAGTCAGGGACAGTGATTGTGCCAGGGTTCATGTGTCAAAACAAAGGCCCATGAGTCAGAATGGCACAGAGGGAAGTATTTATTTTCATGGAGACAAACAATCAGATCAAGAAAGGGTTGTCCCTTTAGTAAGCACTATACTTGCTCTGGTGGATCTGACTCAATGATGTAGTACAGGGAGACCCAATCATTTGAATGGGTACATTATGAAAATACATTGCCATTGCATTTGCTGCTGTATGGCTATACATGACCATAAAGGAGCTAGACTTATGGGGGACAACTTGTTAAAGAGAAGAGGTTATCTTTGTGTCTCAAAAATCAACTTCCATCCTCGGCAGTCCAGTTACCACACTGTATGTTGTGCTGGCAAGTTACAGAACATACAGTGACTTTTAGCATAGATTTCCATGTCTTCTTCCATCCTAACTTTGATGCAATTGCCTATTTTGTTTTTTTTTGTGTTATACATTGTTTGAATACATTTTATATATTGTGGATGGCAGTTTGTTGTTCACTGAACATCCATAACGTGAAAATCGCCTGCATAGTACAGTTTAAGTTATTATTTTTTTCATTTCTATAATATGTGAATGTTTTTCAATTATAATAAAGCTATTTCATAAATCCGTTACTGGACCGTCAGTGTTTTTGAGCTGTATTTCATTTATAATGATAGTTGATATTGCCTAAGCTTAAAAAGTCAGTTACTGCTTCTGCTGTCCTTGCCGTGCTTCAGCAGCGTTTGCAGCTTCCGGCTCACCGACTGGTGTGTGATGTCCCCACGCGTTGGAACTCTACAGTGCAGATGGTGGGAAGGATTTGTTAGCAGAAGAGGGCAGTTGTTGACTGCCAACATCAACGACGCTGTCGGTATTCAGTTCAGACTCCACACATAAGACATCAGGAGTGGACATGGATGTCAGACAAATGTACCATCCTCCAAAACTTTGAGGACTCCACCAAAAGAGTGAGCGGCGATGACAACATAATTGGCATCACCATCCCACTTCTCTGATTGTGAGCAGAGAATGATTCAGAACACAAAGAGGATGCATTGCAGGCATAGCACGATGAGATGGAGCAAGGAACCATACAGGGTGATTATACACAGCGCAGCCTCACCTTATCCCAACGTGGATTAGACGACAATGAGGAGGAGGACAAGGAACAGGAGCTAGTTTCATGCGCTATAGACGGTACTACAAGCACAACTGTCATACTGTCTGCTCAGCGTGGATGGCCTGAGGACAAAGATGAGGAGGAGAGCATGGTCAGTGGTCCTCTTGGTGAGGACACGGAAGTCTCACCTGTTAGCAGTCTGGCATACATTGCTGAGTTTATGCTACGCTGCCTTTCCCGTGACCCTCATGTTCTCAAAATTTTGAGTGACAGTTACTACTGGTTGGTGACAATTCTAGACCCAGGTTACAAGGAGAACTTTTTGTCTCTTATTCCTGAGGCGAACAGGTCTACTAAAATGGGGCAGTACCAGAAGGCCCTTGTTGCGGAATTATTAAAAAAATACCCATCTGAAAATGCTGGCGGCAGAGGTCACAGTTCGTCGGATAACCAAGGAGTACAGGCGAGAGAGACAAATCTCCAAACCAGCAGAGGCAGGGGAACACTGTCAAAGTTCTGGGAGAGTTTTTAACTTTTTGATATTCTAATTTTATGAGAAGCACCTGTATGTCTACCATCAACCTAAAAAACTATAAATAATACCTTTATCAATTACTTGAGTTACATTAATGGAGTCACAGAATGCAGTAGAGTGGAGCTACTAAAGGAATAAATTTTGGATGTCAATGCTTACTGGAGGCAGACACTCAAGCATAGTAGACTGCATCTGAATCTCGAGCCACGAAAATGATGCACGTCAGAGCACACATTCACGCTGTCGCCATCATTTTAGTCAATGGCCCTGTCGGTGCATACATCCAAATCCCATTTTGAGAGGGGTTTGGACATATTCCCCGACGGGACTACTGAGTGCAAGGAAGAACACAATGTGAAAGCACCCGTAAGGTGCTTAATAAAGATTATATTATAAAGGTCATATGAGCCAGCAATGGAAAAAAAAGTCATAAAAATAAAGGCTACATAATTTTTTGGGCAGGCATTTATATGTGCATGGCCTTAGTTTAGATTCTTTTTCATTGGAGGTTCATATGAGTTTTCTTCTACATGCTTGGCTACAGCTACTACAATGGGAAACAGAACTCTGTAAATGAAAGTGTGCGGCTCACACAGGATGAGAAAAGTCACAGATGTCTTCATTGCGTGCAGTCATCATGTGCAATAAGGACAGGGAATCCGTGCGCGGCTTCCTTGCATTATTGCTTACAAGAAGACGGAAACGATCTGCAAATGCTCAACTAGTGGCAAAAGAACAACTGTAGTATCAAGGAATCAACAATCACTTCTTATCAGGGGAAAGGATGAGTGTAAGAATATGATCGCATATTCAGAATCATTGGGGTGTTCAAAACTAAATTTTATTTCCATCCTAAACTACTGTATCTATTTAATGTCATAATATAATGTTTTTTTAATATACTTTAAATAAAAATTACCTATCCTTCCCTAACTACACTATGTTCCTGCTACTTTTTTTAGACTAATTCATCTATGGTGACGTTTCATTTTGGGATCCCTGTGCATGTTAGGATACTCAAAAAAAAAAATCATCATTAGGGGCAGAGGCTGCCCTCTCCCTGAAATAAAGCAGTGACATCCTTTTCAGGCGCTGGGCTAGTCCTTTCTTTATTGAGCATGAGTCAGTTGTCTGTTCCGATGGATGCTCAGTGTATTCTTGCCACTGTGAACTGTTCTTCTTGGTGCACAGAGACAATGCGCTCTTTTGCCGACCCTGATCAGAAGTGATGAGCCAGCAACAAAGCACACTGTCATTCCACAGTGTAAGTAAAGAATAGGAATGAGCGAATAACTTTGGATAAGTGCTTATCTGGATAGCTATAGTGCTTCCCGAATAGCTGCTTCAGTAACCCGGATACCTCGAGCGCTTCTGATAATCAGCTATTTGGTGCTGCAGCTGCATATGTCGCGGCTGTGTGACAGTCACAATACATGCATGGAGAGTGCAACAAACAGGCTATCCATGCATGTGTTGTGACTGTCACACAACCGCGACACATGCAGCTGTGGAACTGAACAGCTGATTATCAGAAGAGCTCCTGGCATTCTGGTTACCAAAGCAGCTATTCGGTAAGTGCTATAGCTATCCAGATAAGCACTTATCCAAAGCTATTCGCTCATCCCTAGTAAAGAACAAGCGAGCAAAGACAAGCGCCTCCCTTGCAAATATATTTGAACAAAGTAAATACTTTAGTACCCACAGACCCATCAAAAGTAATTTGGTAAGAACTGTTTACTTAGGGGGAACCGACTCCTTACGTGAATACTGTATAAATGTGCTGGTCACCTACTTCCAGTGTTAATGCTGGTGACTGTTTTGGGCTGGAAAAGTTTGGTATCAACAATTTGCATATAAGTAAGCCTTCCTTAACCACTAAAGAATTTTAAACCACTCTTGAATTTCTTTTATTTACCACTTCTGTTTACAAATGTATAGAAGAGCATATGTTAGATCTGAAGTGTTCCATCTGTCATATATACATTTTATTAAATATTGATGTAGACTACTACAACATCTTACAGCTTTTAGTTTATATATTTATATGTAGACTAAGTGTAGGGAAGGTGACCTGACGGACGGACGGACGTGTCAGTATAGAGAAAGATAGGTTTGCACAGTTTAGACAGGTGTCAGTTACTACAGTGGGGAAACAGCTAGGAAAGTGTAGTGGACGTGCAGTACCTTGGGTTGACCATTAGATGGCAGGGAGGAGTGTGAGCAAAGGACTTGACATCAGCTTAGGGCTTTAGAAACCGTTGGTCATGGGGGGCGGAGTTACAGTGACAGGGGACCGGGAGTGCTATAAATACTGAGGGAGGGTTCCAGAAAGTTCCAGTCTCCAGGGGGAGCTCCAGTGACAGGAGGACTGTGACAGTCTGTGCGCTGTGAAGAGAATCCAAACCAGGGGGACTGAGGAGAGAGAACGTCAGGGGGGTGGTACTGACAGGAATACCGCAAAATAGACGAGACACAGAGGTTATATCGACGAGGCACAGAGGCTACGGATACCGTGTTAAGAAAGACGTTGTGACCAGTGAAAATTACTGTTGGTTTACGTGCCTAAGGCGGCCACAGTGATGGACCTGTCAAAAGTGTCAACAAGAGTAAAGGGACGGTACGTATATATACGTCCCTGGCAAAAGTGCGGTGTTCTGTGGCGTATTGTAACCAGAGAACCTTGAGGAAAAATTGCGGAGTGCTGTGAGGCTGTCAGGCGGACAGCGAGTGGATAAAGCTTGGAACTCTTGCACCCAGAATCTGTCTCCATCTTGTCTCTGTTTCGTCTCTGCGTGGTAAGAAGAGGACCACCCCCCAGCTCGGCCACCGACCCTACATTTGGCGTAGTCGGCAGGATCGCCGCCGCTAGAGTTGAGCGAAACGGGTCAAAAAATTTCAAAAGTCGCCGACTTTTGGCAAAGTCGGGTTTCATAAAACGAAACCCGACCCTAGGATGAGGTCGGCCACGAGGTCGGCGACTTACGAGCCAAAGTCGCATTTCAAAAGTTTGTTTTGCGCTCTTTTTCAGCCAATCGGGATCCACAGACACTGTGGGCAACGTGATGACATAGGCAGGGGTCACCACCATCTTTCAGAAGGGCATCCAAGTGATTGGCTTGCTTTGGTGGGCGTCACAGGGGGTATAAAAGGGCGTGCACGCCGACCGCCATCTTACTTCTGCCGATATCAGTATAGGGAGAGGTTGCTGCTGATTCTGTAGGGAGAGCGTTAGGCAGGGAAGAAGACAAAAAAACTGCTTCTGCTGCTAGCGATTTGGCCTGCACAACACACCAGTCACTGTGTGTGCAGTGCAAGGGGAGGCTATATAGTGGTGTATCAGTGGTGTTGGTTGTTGGGCTGCCTTCTAAGGCTTCCTGACATTCCTGCATTGCTGTTTACCCACTGCTCCGCAAACTGCTTTTTTAAAAGCAATCCCAATTTTTTTTTTTGTCCTGCTGAGAAGAAAAAAAAACTGCTTCTGCTGCTAGCGATTTGGCCTGTACAACACACCAGTCACTGTGTGTGCAGTGCAAGGGGAGGCTATATAGTGGTGTATCAGTGGTGTTGGTTGTTGGGCTGCCTTCTAAGGCTTCCTGACATTCCTGCATTGCTGTTTACCCACTGCTCCGCAAACTGCTTTTTTAAAAGCAATCCCAATTTTTTTTTTTTTCCTGCTGAGAAGAAAAAAAAACTGCTTCTGCTGCTAGCGTTTTGGCCTGTACAACACACCAGTCACTGTGTGTGCAGTGCAAGGGGAGGCTATATAGTGGTGTATCAGTGGTGTTGGTTGTTGGGCTGCCTTCTAAGGCTTCCTGACATTCCTGCATTGCTGTTTACCCACTGCTCCGCAAACTGCTTTTTTTAAAAGCAATCCAATCTCCCTTATCCTCTAGTCACTTTTGTCACAGCTGTGCCATCGAGCCTGTGACATAGCGCTCAGATATCAGTGGGCCTCACACAATCCAAAAGTGTCCAGTGTCCACAAGTGTGTGCAGAAATTCAAAATCTCCTTTATCCTCTAGTCACTTTTGTCACAGCTGTGCCATCGAGCCTGTGACATAGCGCTCAGATATCAGTGGGCCTCACACAATCCAAAAGTGTCCAGTGTCCACAAGTGTGTGCAGAAATTCAAAATCTCCCTTATCCTCTAGTCACTTTGGTCACAGCTGTGCCATCGAGCCTGTCACATAGCGCTCAGATATTCATTGGGCCTCACACAATCCAAAAGTGTCCAGTGTCCACAAGTGTGTGCAGAAATTCAAAATCTCCCTTATCCTCTCGTCACTTTTGTCACAGCTGTGCCATCGAGCCTGTCACATAGCGCTCAGATATCAGTGGGCCTCACACAATCCAAAAGTGTCCAGTGTCCACAAGTGTGTGCAGAAATTCAATATCTCCCTTATCCTCTTGTCACTTTTGTCACAGCTTAGCCATCGAGCCTGTGACATAGCGCTCAGATATCAGTGGGCCTCACAACAATCCAAAAGTGTCCAGTGTCCACAAGTGTGTGCAGAAATTCAAAATCTCCTTTATCCTCTAGTCACTTTGGTCACAGCTGTGCCATCGAGCCTGTCACATAGCGCTCAGATATTCATTGGGCCTCACACAATCCAAAAGTGTCCAGTGTCCACAAGTGTGTGCAGAAATTCAAAATCTCCCTTATCCTCTCGTCACTTTTGTCACAGCTGTGCCATCGAGCCTGTCACATAGCGCTCAGATATTCATTGGGCCTCACACAATCCAAAAGTGTCCAGTGTCCACAAGTGTGTGCAGAAATTCAAAATCTCCTTTATCCTCTAGTCACTTTGGTCACAGCTGTGCCATCGAGCCTGTCACATAGCGCTCAGATATTCATTGGGCCTCACACAATCCAAAAGTGTCCAGTGTCCACAAGTGTGTGCAGAAATTCAAAATCTCCCTTATCCTCTAGTCATTTTTGTCACAGCTGTGCCATCGAGCCTGTGACATAGCGCTCAGATATCAGTGGGCCTCACACAATCCAAAAGTGTCCAGTGTCCACAAGTGTGTGCAGAAATTCAAAATCTCCCTTATCCTCTCGTCACTTTGGTCACAGCTGTGCCATCGAGCCTGTCACATAGCGCTCAGATATCAGTGGGCCTCACACAATCCAAAAGTGTCCAGTGTCCACAAGTGTCTGCAGAAATTCAAAATCTTCTTTATCCTCTAGTCACTTTGGTCACAGCTGTGCCATCGAGCCTGTCACATAGCGCTCAGATATTCATTGGGCCTCACACAATCCAAAAGTGTCCAGTGTCCACAAGTGTGTGCAGAAATAATTCAAAATCTCCCTTATCCTCTAGTCACTTTTGTCACAGCTGTGCCATCGAGCCTGTCACATAGCGCTCAGATATCAGTGGGCCTCACACAATCCAAAAGTGTCCAGTGTCCACAAGTGTGTGCAGAAATTCAAAATCTCCCTTATCCTCTAGTCACTTTTGTCACAGCTGTGCCATCGAGCCTGTGACATAGCGCTCAGATATCAGAGGGCCTCACACAATCCAAAAGTGTCCAGTGTCCACAAGTGTGTGCAGAAATTCAAAATCTCCCTTATCCTCTAGTCACTTTGGTCACAGCTGTGCCATCGAGCCTGTCACATAGCGCTCAGATATCAGTGGGCCTCACACAATCCAAAAGTGTCCAGTGTCCACATGTGTCTGCAGAAATTCAAAATCTCCCTTATCCTCTCGTCACTTTTGTCACAGCTGTGCCATCGAGCCTGTCACATAGCGCTCAGATATCAGTGGGCCTCACACAATTCAAAAGTGTCCAGTGTCCACAAGTGTCTGCAGAAATTCAAAATCTCCCCTGTCCTATAGACACCTTGTACCTTGTTTTACATTACTATATAGTTTGTTGGATTTTGTCTACATTTCTACCAAAAATGAGGAAAGCTGGTGGAAGAGGCCGTGGAATTGGGCGGGGGTTGGCAGCTGGTAATGATGGTGTTGGTGGTGGATCTGATGGTAGTGGCAAGAGCAAAATAGGACCGAATGCAGGAGGTGTTGAGCCTGCGTCATCGTCTGGCTACACAAGGCCTCGAACACTTAGTTTTCTAGGAGTTGGCAAACCGCTTTTAAAGCCAGAGCATCAGGAAAAAGTTTTGTTTTACATTGCTGACTCAGCCTCCAGCTCTATCGCCTCCTCTTCTTCAGTTGTAAAAAGTAAAAGCACTGAGTCGTCATTGGAGGCTCATGTGTGGCACTTTTTTGAACACAATCCTCATGATCAGGCCAAGGTTATCTGTAAGAAGTGCGCAAAGACCTTTAGCCGAGGGAAAAATCTGAAAAATTTGAATACCAGTTGCATGCTTAGACATTTAACCAGCATGCACTTGCAAGCGTGGACACAACACCAAACCTCAAGTGCCACATGTGCAACTCATCACAACGAAGGTAGTCAGCAACGCTACATTGTTTCCCCCACTGTAAGCCCACCGGTTAGCACAGCAGCAAATGTTGAGGTGTCGTTGCAAGGCCACAGCAGTCAGGGAATCCCACTGTTATATCAACGAAAGACTGATTCTAGGCCATCAGAAAGAACACCAACTCCATCACCATCATCAACCCTCTCTCAGTCCGCCCTGTCCACCGCTACTTCCACCATATGCAGCTCTCAAGTCCAGCTCACCCTCCCAGACACTATGAGTAGGTCAAGAAAGTACTCAGTCTCTCATCCGCGTACACTGGGTTTGAACGCCCACATTGCCAAACTAATCTCGTTTGAGATGATGCCCTTTCGGTTGGTGGAAAGCACAGCTTTCCGCGAACTCATGGCCTATGCAGTACCACACTATGACCTACCCAGTCGCCACTTCTTCTCTCGCAAAGCCATCCCAGCCCTCCACCATCATGTGAAAGACCGCATTGTCCATGCACTCAAGCAGTCAGTGAGCGGAAAGGTGCACCTCACAACTGATGCATGGTCCAGTCGGCATGTCCAGGGCCGTTACGTGTCCATCACTGCACACTGGGTTAATGTGGTGGATGCAGGGTCCACAGGAGACAGCGGTGGTGGGACAGTGCTGCCTAGCCCACGGTATAGGAAACAGTTGGCTGTAGGCGTTCGACCCTCCTCCTCCTCCAGAAGCGAAAGCTCGTCCACAGAGCGCAGTCGTACGAGCACTCCATCTGCAGCTGCCACTGTTGCACACGATGTGTCCCCCTATCGAGCAGCTAGTGGAAAGCGTCAGCAGGCTGTGTTGCAGATGATGTGTTTGGGCAACAGACACACCGCCGAGGTGCTGGCCGAGTACTTGAAGCGACAAACTGAGTCATGGCTGGGCAGTGTACATCTTGAAGCAGGCAAGGTAGTTAGTGATAACGGCCGTAATTTTGTGGCAGCCATAGCCCTTTCAAAACTCAGCCATATACCTTGCTTGGCTCACACCTTGAACCTGGTGGTGCAGTGCTTCCTCAAAAATTATCCGGAGTTAACAGCCCTGCTCCAGAAGGTGCGAAGACTGTGCGCGCACATCCGCCGGTCGCCTGTACACTCCGTTCGTATGCAGAAGCTGCAGCGATTGCTCCACCTTCCCAACCACCGCCTCATTATCGACATTGCAACAAGGTGGAACTCCACCCTGCACATGGTGGAGCGGCTGTGCGAACAGAGGCAGGCCATAATGCATTTGTGGGAGGATACACGGCCAGGCACTTTGAGAGCAGACATGGAGTTGACAGGTATGCAGTGGTCGAAGCTGAAAGACCTCTGTAAAGTCCTTCAGTGTTTTGAGGAATGCACATGGCTGGTAAGCGCAGACGACGCCATCCTAAGCATGAGCATCCCACTTATGCGTCTGCTCATGCAAACTTTGACGCACCTTAAGGAGCAGGCGTCTGCAGCCAATGTTGATGAGGAGGAAGAGGAGGAGGGAATCCTTGATGACATTCAGCCATTGTCTGCTCAGGGACCTCTCCTGGACGAGGTGGAGGAAGAAGAGGAGGAGGAGGAGGATGATGGGGATGATTACTTAGGGGAGGAGGATGCATCTCATGGGGCAAGTGAAAATGTTGGCGTGGCAAGGTCTGGTACAGGGTTTGTGCGTGACTGGAGGGATGTGGATTTGCCAGAAAGTGCTCCTCCACCCAGCACTCGTAGTGCATCATTGACACCGGGAACATTGGCCCACATGTCTGATTATGCCTTGCAGATCCTAAAAAGGGACCCACGCATTGCCAAAATGATGAACGATGACGACTACTGGTTGGCCAGCATCCTGGATCCACGCTATAAAGGCAAATTACAAAACATCATGCCACAGGAGAACCTTGACCTAATATTGGCTAATAAACAAGCAACTCTGGTAAATCGGTTGCTTGAGGCATTCCCAGCACACAGCAGCGGTGATGGTTCTCACACGAGCTGTACGGGCCGGGGGCAGCTTGGCAGAGGTGTTCGTGGTGCACACAGCAGAAGTGGCGTTGGAGACAGGGGTTTCATGACAATGTTGTGGACTGATTTTTCAAATTCCGCTCACACAACTGGTAATACTGCATCGATGGAAAGTGACAGGAGACAGCAGTTGTCAACTATGGTTACAAACTACTTTTCCTCCCATATCGATGTTCTCCCACACAGGTCATTCCCCTTTGACTATTGGGCAGCTAAACAGGACACCTGGCCTGAATTGGCCCAATATGCCTTACAGGAGCTCGCTTGCCCAGCTGCAAGTGTGCTATCGGAAAGAGTCTTCAGTGCAGCTGGATCAATCCTGACAGAAAAAAGGACCCGTCTGTCAACCCAAAATGTGGATGATCTAACCTTCATTAAAATGAACCATGCATGGGTTTCCAAGGATTTTGTCCCACCTTCCCCTGATGACACATAGGGTGACAGAAAAATGGCTTGCTTTGGTCCACCTCTTCCTGGGACTTCACCTATTTCGCCTTTTGCATCAGCTGAATGTCCAACATCAACATATGCCACTTTCTAAAACTCCCTAACTGTGCTGCCTCCCCCCCATGGCCGGGGTCACCACCTAGCGCACGACACCGTGCGAGTGCCGTTGCCCTGAACAGGTGGGTAGGCCGACTCTTGGGTGCGGGCACTGGCACAGGGTCCCTCATAGTGCAATCAAGTGTCTCTGACGGTGGTGGTGCACACCCGCCGTCAGACACACCGCCGTACTATGAGGGGCCCAGTGCCAGTACCGACGCCCACGAGTGGGCCCCCCTTGCTTGGGCAGGGCCCCAGCATTTGCAATCTTTACCTCTCCCTGCTCCTCCGCTGTGTAATCTGGGCCGTCAAATCCATACTGTGCCTGACACCGTCTGAGCCTGCCTCCTGATGTACAGACATATATTTTGAATGTGTACGCTATCCATACATGTTATCCAGGGATACGGTACCCTTTCTAACCTTTGTGCAATCACGTGCAATCCATACTGGGCCTAACACTGTCTGAGCCTGCCTCCTGATGTACAGACATATATTTTGAATGTGTACGCTATCCATACATGTTATCCAGGGATACGGTACCCTTTCTAACCCTTGTGCAATCACGTGCAATCCATACTGGGCCTAACACCGTCTGAGCCTGCCTCCTGATGTACAGACATATATTTTGAATGTGTACGCTATCCATACATGTTATCCAGGGATACGGTACCCTTTCTAACCTTTGTGCAATCACGTGCAATCCATACTGGGCCTAACACCATCTGAGCCTGCCTCCTGATGTACAGACATATATTTTGAATGTGTACGCTATCCATACATGTTATCCAGGGATACGGTACCCTTTCTAATGTTTGTGCAATCACGTGCAATCCATACTGGGCCTAACACCGTCTGAGCCTGCCTCCTGATGTATAGACATATATTTTGAATGTGTACGCTATCCATACATGTTATCTGGGGATACGGTACCCTTTCTAACCTTTGTGCAATCACGTGCAATCCATACTGGGCCTAACACCGTCTGAGACTGCCTCCTGATGTATAGACATATATTTTGAATGTGTACGCTATCCATACATGTTATCCGGGGATACGGTACCCTTTCTAACCTTTGTGCAATCACGTGCAATCCATACTGGGCGTGAGAGCGGCTGGCGAGCTGTTAAGCAAGCTACAGCACCTGTGGTTTGCACACGTAAGTTTTTCATTTTTTCAGGAATGACGGTTAGGCCTAATTCCGGAACTGCGTTTGACCTGCACTTACTGGGAAATCATTGTTCGCGGGTAATAATTGTCATCAGTGATCCCCATCACTAACGTTGTTCAGCGGGTTATCTGCACCTGTAAGCGACAAACGCTGGCCTTTTCAGTGTAGCGCACATGCAGCTACAGACATGTAATGGCATGACACACCAGTTATTGGCCAATCTCATGTGCCAGAGCCTCACGTGTCCCTCTAGTAAGCCGGACTCGGACCGCGGGGCATGACGGAGTCTCGTTCGTTAACGGAATTAAGCTTGCAATGTGTGCATCTGTTCTGTAGCTGGCATGGTTGAGGTTTCCCAGGTGGAGTCGAATTTAACCGTAGGCTCCACTCCTGGTGGTGCCCTTCTGGACATTCCTTTAAGGTTCAGCTTTGCAACCATACTGCCCACGTAAAACAAACACTTTGCCTTCATGAACGCTGTTTGGAGGGTCATGACTCGTGGGAATAACGCCGCCCAATCAGATAACCTGCTAGAGAGATCGTTCGTTGCTCCCAAGCATGACATCACACTCCCTAGGAAGAAGGTAATGCCACTGTGGCGACCGTACTCCTGGGGGCGACACAAGTGCACTGATGCCCAGCCACTGCTCGATGAATCTGCTGGTACATTGACCCAGACCACTACATTCCCCTCGCATGCTACTCGGCCTGAATCTGACCCTGATGAAACTCAGGTTACCCTTCCCATATACAGTTCCATCTTACACGGTGACAAAGAGGAAGCTGCAGATGAAAGTGCAGGTTCGGCCCACCCGCCATCAGACACACCACCGTACTATCAGGGGCCCTGTGCCAGTGCCGTCGCCAACGAGTGGGCCCCCCCCTGCTTGCTCAGGATCACAGCACTTGCAAAGTTGAAATACTGTGCAGTGAGATGGAAGATGGGGACGACGAGGAGTCCAGACAAGTACAGGGATTCCCTAGCGAGGAGACTTATTTGATTGTTTTCAATGTTGGGACAGCAATTTTTGGGGAGCACTATACTCTGGAGAATGATAGATGGTGCCCACCATACACTGGAACATTCCAAAGGTGGACATCAGACACTGGAGCAGCATTTACAGGGCCCATTATACACTAGAGCAGTAGAAATGGGGCCCATTATGTTTGGAGCATTATTTGGGCCCATAAGACAGTGGAGCTTCATCCATGGGGACCAACATATACTGTAGCATTATGTGGAGCTCATCATATACTGTTTCAAACATTATATGGGACCAATGATTCTGTATGGAGAAATAGATGGGCCTCGTCATGAGATGTAAAAAGTGAAGTATTTTTCATTGTACTATACCGCTATTTCTCTGCCGTATCGGAGCATGATTAGTTGTGGTATGTGTTAAAGGGGCGCTCTTTCGCCCAGGGCACATGAAAACCTGGAGCCAGCCCTACCCCCCCACAACTTTAGCCAAATATCCCCCATTTTTCAGTGCGTAACTTGTATTATGAAGTTAATTAAGGTTGACAAGCTTAAGTAAGAAGAATTGATGCTTTTGGCATTCAAATGGGCACTGTAGGTGTGTTTCCTGTCCTCCTCTCACTGCCGACTTTTATTCCCCATTGACTTACATTGGGTTTCGTGTTTCGGGACGACCCCGACTTTTCCCTATAATCGGACGATCTTGCGCGACCGACTTTTGGAAAAGTCGGGTTTCACGAAACGAAACGCGACCCTAAAAAAACAAAAGTCGCTCAACTCCAGCCGCCGCTAATACCCCATTTTCTGCGGCAGGCCTGCCTCAAGTAATGGAAAGAGATTTGGACTATGCTGCGTGGAGTGAAAACACCTGTGGATTACAACTGGCTTACCTGTGGATTACAAATTGGGAGCGCTGTGGTGACTCAGTGGTGCTGACAGAAGATCCGGGCAGTACCAGGTGCTGCGCAAGATGGCGGCATTGTTACAGCGCAGGGGAGAGGTCCCGGTGTTTGCAGTCGTGTTGAATGGACTGGGGCCCCCTCCAATGTACCCCCGTGGACAGCAGTATGTGCCCGGAGGCAGACGCTCCCATGTACTGGACCCTGGCAGATGGGTGGAAAGGCCTGCCAACGCCCCACCCAGCAGGAGGAGTTGCACAGAAGAAAAGCTTGGCTGCAGCTGTCTGGCGCCATTCGATTGCTGCCCAACGGACGGTATGAGACGCTGCGGGTGTCGGGGCATCGGCCGCCTAGAGTGGCAATGGCGGCGGGAGATGGAGCTGTGCCAAAAGTCACCCTCAGAGCCACGGGTGAGCAGCGGGATACTGAGCTGGGGAGCGGAGCCTGAGCGGAGTCATCGAGAGCGGCCGCCACCATTACCGGCAGAGGACTTCTCAGCGGAGCCCCCGAGTCCGAAGGGAAGGCCCGCAGGACAGTGGAGCGAGGAACGGAGGCTGCGGGGGAAACCGCGTGATGATGGGACGGAGGCCGCAGCACCGGGGAAGGTGAGAGTACTCCCGGCCCTACCAGTGCCTCCACAAGCGGCTCCCACCATTCTGCCACAGCACGCGGCCCCCTGCGTACCGGAAGGCCTAGTTACCACGGGCCCCGTGGTGTATGCGGAGCTGAGCGAGGCCCCCGCTCAAGTCCCTGAGCTACCCCGCCCGGAGCTACCAGTGCGGCGCTCATCCAAAGAAGATGCTGCTGCGCTCCCCTTGCCAAGAGTAGCTGCCTTGTTGGAACTGGCCGTTATTCCGGCTCCGTTGGAAGTACTGGATGCGGCCTGTCCTGAGGCCGCGGTAATGCCGGTGCTGGAGTCGGTTGCGGCCGGCTTAGCGGATCCTGTGATTCCAATCCCCGAGGACCCGGTTGTCCCCGTTTGCCATCTGACCCCAGTGGCTGCTGGGCCGCAGAGATCATCAGCAGTTTCTGTCTCACGGTCTTTTTCAGCGGAGTCCTGCCCACCGGACTCCAGGGCCCGTGCTGTACCCTCTGTGTGGGTAGCAGAGGTGATCAAGAAGAAGGCCAGGGAGCAGGAAGTGTGGAACCTGCTCCACACTCAAGGAGAGGCCGGCATGGAAAAGGAGAGACCTAGGGGATGGCTGGTCTATACCAATCTGGACCGGGGATACGGGTTTATCCGTGACGAAACAGGCCAGAAGGTTTACATTAATGTGGCCTCAATTCGCCATGGTCGGGCTCTACATGAAGGGGACTTAGTGTCCTACTATAAGGAGTACTGCCCCCGCGGGTATTATGCGGTGGCAGTACTGGCGGAGCCCGAAGGAAGCGAACCCCAGTAAAGAGGACTGTTGTGGACACTCCCTGCATCCCAGGAGCTCCACGGCGGTGGGGCCCCTTGCTACCGGCCATCAGGAGATGGTCTGGACTGTCAGAATTTCGTTGCACCGTTGTGCAGACCACGAGGACAGTTTTCCATCCAGGTTACAGAAAATGTTTTTTTTTTAATTGCAGTTACTTTGCCTGACATGGCAGGGATGCGGAAAAGAGGGGAAGTGTCAATGACAAAGGAAAGGGGGAAGGAGAACATGTCATGTTGTATTGTTATATGTTGGTTTTAGAAGCAAAAGAAAATGAAAAAAAAAATATAAAAATGGGGTACTTGTGATATTGTAAAGTTATTTTGTTGTATAAGATGCACAAGAAAATGCAACAGGTCCGGGCAAGAGAAGGTCTGAGGGACCAACGGGAAGTGTGAGATCCGAAGAGGGGTCTATGTGTGAAGAGGGTCTGGGAGACCGAGACGCCGACCATGACATGTAACTGAAAGAAAGGTAAAAGATGGAAGACGTGAGAAAGATAGCCGTCCTAGGTCAGGTCCCCAACACCACGGACACCCCTGAAGGGGGAAGGCAGGCGCTGGTAATGATCTGGTACTGTAGGTGTGATACCTCGACCATGGTGTACCAAATAGTGGAAGGTGACAGTAGGGGAGAGTAGGGGAAGGTACACGCCATAGAGAGAATATGGGTGTACCTAGCCCAATTTGAAAGACGTTGTCATGTGGCGTGCGCGCTGGTGAGTAGCAGTAGGCTGCTCAGAGCATAGTGCTCCCAGTATGGTTTGGCCCCCACAGGTAGTGGGTTTGGCCCAACAGCTGGTCCGACAACAGAGTGTAGGTGAAGCTTCAGAACGACGAAGGCAGGGATGACGATTGTCGAGGACGACAATGGACAAAGGAAGGGAGATTGTAGGGAAGGTGACCGGACGGACGTGTCAGTATAGAGAAAGATAGGTTGGCACAGTTTAGACAGGTGTCAGTTAGTACAGTGGGGAAACAGCTAGGAAAGTGTAGTGGACATGCAGTACCTTGGGTTGACCATTAGATGGCAGGGAGGAGTGTGAGCAAAGGACTTGACATCAGCTTAGGGCTTTAGATACCGTTGGTCATGGGGGGCGGAGTTACAGTGACAGGGGACCGGGAGTGCTATAAATACTGAGGGAGGGTTCCAGAAAGTTCCAGTCCCCAGGGGAGCTCCAGTGACAGGAGGACTGTGACAGTCTGTGCGCTGTGTAGAGAATCCAAACCAGGGGGACTGAGGAGAGAGAACGTCAGGGGGGTGGTCCTGACAGGAATACCGCAAAATAGACGAGACACAGAGGTTATATCGACGAGGCACAGAGGTTACGGATACCGTGTTAAGAAAGACGTTGTGACCAGTGAAAATTACTGTTGGTTTACGGGCCTAAGGTGGCCACAGTGATGGACCTGTCAAAAGCGTCAACAAGAGTAAAGGGACGGTACGTATATATACATCCCTTGCGAAAGTGCGGTGTTCTGTGGCGTATTGTAACCAGAGAGCCTTGAGGAAAAATTGCGGAGAGCTGTGAGGCTGTCAGGCGGACAGCGAGTGAATAAAGCTTGGACCTGTTGCACCCAGAATCTGTCTCCATCTTGTCTGTGTTTCGTCTCTGCGCGGTAAGAAGAGGGACCACCCCCCCCAGCTCGGCCACCGACCCTACATAAGGACGAGAAATTAAATTATATGGGATGCATGAGGTTACTTAAAAGGGTCTGCTTTTACTTTTTTTTCCTGAAATAGCAACCTATTGTCAAAAGGCTATTTCTGGTATTGATTCTTATGACAAGAGAATCTGTCAGTAGGATCAACCCTCCTGAGCTCTCTATATAGGCATGTAGGTCATAGGAAGTTGATTAAAATGATACATTGATATTGTTGTAGCTGTTTTCGTTCTGACCAAAGTCAGGTCTGCCAGATCACCAATGAGGCCAAATTAGGAGTTTACGCCCTTAATTTACAAGCGCTTGGAGACAAAGGAGACTGCACACACAGGTCGTGGGCAAATCAAGTCAGAACGAGCCTGCCAAGGTGTAGCCAGAAGGCTCCTTGCCTTCACCTCTCACCCACAACAAAAAACCCGCTGACTAAAGTAAGAAGGCCAAGATGTGATAGGCCTCTAACCTACTTTATCAGCCGTGCAGTTGGCTACCTCCTTCGGCTGATCCTCAATTTTCTACAAATCAATCACACAACTAGAAGCAGGTTCAAACACATTTACAATTTCCCTCTAAATTAGGAACAATATTTTACTTTCAACTTCCAACTTCAACTTACAAAATTAATTCCACTTCAATTAAGTACTGTTGCTTTAAAATGCACAAATCTCCTAGCGAGCATTACACCAAGGACAGAAATACAGAGATACTCAGCATAGATAAGAACGGAGAGGAGAAAACACACACAAGCAATTGCGCAACGCTTTCATTGCCCCCTCCCATCAGAATTTTAGAAATTTAGTGTCCTTCACACAGAAACAGAATGCAGCAACTCTTAGACAAAATCAATTTCTACAAAACCCTTAAATCCACGGGATTTCACTGTAAGAGCAAGTAACTGTATAATGTGAGTAACCGAGCCTTGCCCTTTTCTGGCCAAATGCATCCAGGAAACTTTACAATGTAATGCCACGTATAACACAAGCTATATCATTACTCAATTCATTCAGTCCCAGATGTAGATTTGAAATATCTATAACACATCTCTCCGGGATCTTCCCACAAGAACCAGAAAGGTAGCAATCTCTTGACACAAACTGATGTGTGATGATTCATTCATGCATGCTCATTCAGGGATTTTTTTTTCTTTTTTTTCCTTTCACTTTTCAGTGGTGAGTTGATTTTACAAAAGAAAAGAGCAAAAATTCCTTATCTTAATTACTCCGGCTAATTCAGCTCAAAGTGAGTTGAATAATGTCCTCTGTCACATACAGAGGACCACTTCTAACGGAACCCCTCATCAATCAGGGATTTATTTATATCCCTTATACTCAATTAATCATCTCTCATCTCATCCAGAGGTTCTCATAGACATACATACAAGGATTCACACAGCCTGCCTATTTTGCACTTTGAAATTAACACAACTTATAAAACTACAGCAGTGTCCGCTGACAGTCTGAGAACACCAAAGCCAACTTCTTAAACAACAAAAACATCAAAAACCACAAAAACCAAAAACCACAACCCTATACAAAACACAGCCTCATATGATTTACTGCCAATCCAAAAAGACCAAAATAACAACACTGCACGGAGTATCCCAGCTCTGTGCTACACAGTACACAACCAGTTAGTATATTGACAGAACAGATTGACAGATAATACAGATGACAATTATTATCGTATTACTTTATTATTCAACACTCATATGGACATACTCACTGCTCACTGGTGACGTAGGTTCTTTTGAACCATTTTGTACAGCCTTACCCAGAGATATGTAGAGATCCAGAGAGAGATTGCAAATGCAAAATCAAAGTGAAAGAATAAATTTTCTCACTTGCTGCAGCTGGATTTTGCATGTTCAACCTCCCAGGAAGCTCCCACATACGGATTCCAAATAGGCAGGTTTCCACAGTCCCGCGTTCAGGCGCCAAATCTTTTGTAGCTGTTTTCGTTCTGGCCAAAGTCAGGTCTGCCAGATCTCCAGTGAGGCCAAATTAGGAGTTTACGCCCTTAATTTACAAGCGCTTGGAGACAAAGGAGACTGCACACACAGGTCGTGGGCAAATCACTTTTTCTGATGTAATGAAACACAAGGCAATATTTTATACCATTTAAAACAAATGTAAATCTATGTAGCTCATTTAGCCCCCACAGCTTCCCCAGGGTCATACCTTGTTTACAATGTACCCAGAACATGTTGTTGCTGACTATTGAGAACAAATATGATGAAAAGTATAGTCTCCTTGAAACGGAGACTAATAGTCTGCTGTGTCATGAGAATAAAAAAACATAGCAATGAAAAGCAAAAGGCAATTGAAGAATTAAAGGCAGTTAAAGGCATTTACAGGCAAACCATTAACCCTTCTATATCAATATCTGCAATCTGATGTCTTATTCCAGAGAAATCCACATTTTTCCTATACGTAAATGGTGTGGAGACTGATCTGCATGAGAATCTGCCTCCAGAGCTTATTTTACATGAAGAATGAGTTACTAGTGTGATGTGTAATGGCCACTCTCTCTTCTCCTGATCTCACAGCAGAGCTGTGTGTGATCTGTAGGTTCCTCTCAGTTTTAGCTTCCATCTCACAGGTATCTGGTATTGCAATATTGTGTTGCAATACAGCAGAGCTCAGAGAACTGCAAAAAAAAGAGTTTGTTTGAACAAAGTTCAGTTTTACTGTTCTGTCTTAGTTACATTTCTCACACTGGAAATTCCTCCTTTCATTTAAAATAAGCTCTGGATGCAAATTGTCATACAGATCAGTATTCTGTCTATAGTTATGAGCAGCTCAATTATAGATAAACCAAACGTGGATTTCTCAGGAATAAGACATTGGATCACAGATATCAAGGTATCATTTTATTCAGCTTCCTATGACCTACATGCCCATATAGACAGCTTAAGTGAGTTGATCCTACTTCAGATTCCCTTTAAATTACACAAAGCTGCAAAATCAGACACAACACATTATCAAGAGTGGAAGTGGGGAAAAAAGCAAGACCTATTACTGAAAAGTAACCATGAGCCATACGTGAGAAGGCAACAGCTACAGCTTTCAGTGACTCCCAGAGACTGAGCAAAAATAAATTGAGAAAAAAATAAAAATAAAATATTGTTAAAATACATGTAGCTAGAAGTGCATTTTTTAGTTTTATCAGTTTATGGGAAAACTTAGTTACAGGTCCTAGAGTGCTTTTCTGTCCTGTAATGCTGCATTAGTATGATCACTTAGGATGCAACCAATTGGACTGTTATTAATGTTCACACATGAGTTGTCACTCACCTTTCTCAGACTTTTAAGAAAAATCTCTTTACTTATGCATTGGAGATTGGAATAAATTACTGTATTGCTAGGATAATTTCTAAAACTCTGGGGAATCTGTGTGATTACTTCTGTAAGAACTGTAAAATTAGCCATCATGCTCGTCACCCAACTTCCTCAGAAAGTCATTCAAATTGGTAGATCAGGAAGGAAAAGTCATGGAATGATAAAAATCACAGGACTGATAGACATCTTAATGATACGCAAATGATGAACAAATTGGAACAACATTTTCAAAGTATCTTAATTTATTTAACCCCTTTCTGACCTTAGACATACTATTCCATCCATGTGCCCTTGAACTTAATGCCCATGGACAGAATAGTAAGTCATCATCGATCAGCAGTGCTCACGGGGGGAGCGCGGCTGGTGGCGGCCTGGTGTCAGCTGATTATCACAGCTGACACGCGGCACTATGTGCCAGGAGCGGTCATGACCACTCCCGGCACATCAACCCCCATAACATGATCGCAGTGTTCCGGTGGCATAGGGAAGCATCGCGCAGGGAATGGGCTTCCCCCTGCAGGCCCCTGGATCCAAGATGGTCACGGGGTCCTTCCGAGTCCTGCAGGTAGGTGGCTTCTCAGTTCCTGCTGAGAGCAGACGATGAGAAGCCTCCTACACTGTCTGTCAGATCGCTGATCTGACACAGTGCTGTGCAAAGTGTCAGATCAGCGATCTGACTTTGCATAGCAATGTCCCACCCTGGGACAATGTAAAAAAGTTTAAAAAAAAATAAAAAAAAATTAATGTGTAAAAATAATTTTAAAATAATTCCTAAATAAAGAAAAAAAAAGAAAAATATTCCCCAATAAATTCATTTCTTTATGTAAATAAAAAAGCAATAAAAGTACACATATTTAGTATTGCCGCATCCGTAATGACCTGCCCTATAAAACTATCCCACTAGTTAACCCCTTAAAAAAAAAACAAGGCAAAAAACAATGCTTTATCTTATACAGCCGACCAAAAAGTGTAATAACACGTGATCAAAAAGACGGCTATAAATAAACATGGTACCCATATAGAGGAAAGGTCGCACTCAACAGGATAAAATATGACCCGTGGAAGCGCTAGAACAGCGCGAAACGGCCGTTGTCAGCTTGTGAGCACTCTTGTATTTCCACTCTGACCTGACATGTAACTGTGTCAATAAATAAGCCATATTTTATTTGGATAAATATTTGGATTCAATGAGTTGATCGCTGCGAGGTCAAGCACCCAGGAGCTCTGGACGACAGCTTGCTGACAGGCATACACCACCAGCGGATACCTGGTAATAGTGGTGCCGTCCGCAATCTCTATTTTTGTACTTGTATAAACATGGTACCGCTGAAAATGTCATCTTGTCCCGCAAAAAACGAGCCACCATACAACATCATCAGCGAAAAAATAAAAAAGTTATAGCTCGCAAAATAAAGCGATGCAAAAATAATTATTTTTTAAATAAAATTGGTTTTATTGTATAAAAGCGCCAAAACATAAAAAAATATAAATGAGGTATCGCTGTAATTGTACTGACCCGAAGAACCGAAGAATAAAACCGCTTTATCAATTTTACCACACGCGGAACGGTATAAACGCCCCCGCAAAAGAAATTCATGAATTGCTGTTTTTTGTTCATTCTGCCTCCCAAAAATCATACCAAAAAGCGATCAAAAAATGTCATGTGCCCGAAAATGGTACCAATGAAAATGTCAACTCATCCCACAAAAAACAAGAGTTCACATGACTATGTGGGCCAAAATATGGAAAAATTATAGCTCTCAAAATGTGGTGATGCAAAAACTATTTTTTGCAATAAAAAGCATCTTTTAGCGTGTGACAGCAGTCAAACATAAAAACCCACCATAAATAGTAAATCAAACCCGCCGTTATCACCCCATTAGTTAGGGAAAAATAATACTATTTTAAAAAATATATTTATTTCAATTTTCCCATTAGGGTTAGAGCTAGGGTTAGGGTTGGGACTAGGGTTAGGGGTGTGTTGGGGTTAGGATTGGAGTTAGAATTGGGGGGCTTCCACTGTTTAGGCACATCAGGGGCTCTCCAAACGAGACAATTCCAGCCAATTCTGCGTTGAAAAGTCAAACACTGCTCCTTCCCTTCCGAGCTCTGCCATGCACCAAAACAGTGGTTTACCCCCACATATGGAGTATCAGCGTACTCAGGACAAATTGCACAGTAACTTTTGGGGTCCAATTTCTCCTTTTACCCTTGGGAAAATAAAAAAAACTGGACCTGAAATAATTTTTTTGTGAAAAAAAGTTAAATGTTAAAGCACTGCGGAATATGTTGGAGCTATATAAATAAAGATTATTAAATGTTCATTTTTTTTAAACATTCAAAAAATTCCTGTGAAGCACCTGAAGGGTTAATAAACTTCTAAAATGTAGTCTTGACAACCTTGAGGGGTGCAGTTTTTAGAATGGTATCACTTTTGGGTATTTTCTATCATATAGACCCCTCAAAGTGACTTCAAATGTGATGTGGTCCCTAAAAAAAAAAAGGTGCTGTAAAAATGAGAAATCGCTGGTCAACTTTTATCCCGTATAAATTTCTAATAAAAAAAAATTTGGTTCCAAAATTGTGCTGATGTAAAGTAGACATGTGGGAGATGTACTTATTAAGTCTTTTGTATGCCATATCTCTGTGATTTAAGGGCATAAAAATTCAAAGTTGAAAAATTGCGACATTTTCAACATTTTCACAAAATTTCTGTTCTTTTCACAAAGAAATGCAAGTTATAAAGAAATTTTACCACTATCATGAAGTACAATATGTCACAAGAAAAAGAAGTCAGAAACACCAGGATCAATGGAAGCGTTCCAGAGTTATTACCTCATAAAGGGACAGTGGTCAGAATTGTTAAAATTGGCCAGGTCATTAACGTGAAAACCACACTTAGATGTAAAGGGGTTAATGTCAAGAATAAGCTCCACACCCAGAAATTACAAGCACTTTCATATTTTAGCTGCCATCAGTGAACTTATACACTCACTGGCCACTTTATTAGGTACACCTGTCCAACTGTGTGTTAAGACTTAATTTCTAATCAGCCAATCACATGGCGGCAACTCAGTGCATTTAGGCATGTAGACATGGTCAAGACAATCTCCTGCAGTTCAAACCGAGCATCAGTATGGGGAAGAAAGGTGATTTGAGTGCCTTTGAACGTGGCATGATTGTTGGTGCCAGAAGGGCTGGTCTGAGAATTTCAGAAACTGCTGATCTACTGGGATTTTCACGCACAACCATCTCTAGGGTTTACAGAGAATGGTCCGAAAAAGAAAAAAAATCCAGTGAGCGGCAGTTCTGTGGCCGGAAATGCCATGTTGATGCCAGAGGTCAGAGGAGAATGGGCAGACTGGTTCGAGCTGATAGAAAGGCAACAGTGACTCAAATTGCCACCCGTTACAACCAAGGTAGGCAGAAGAGCATCTCTGAATGCACAGTGCGTCGAACTTTGAGGCAGATGGGCTACAGCAGCAGAAGACCACACTGGGTACCACTCCTCTCAGCTAAGAACAGGAAACTGAGGCTACAATTTGCACAAGCTCATCGAAATTGGACAGTAGAAGATTGGAAAAACGTTGCCTGGTCTGATGAGTCTCGATTTCTGCTGCGACATTCGGTTGGTAGGGTCAGAATTTGGCGTAAACAACATGAAAGCATGGATCCATCCTGCCTTGTATCAACGGTTCAGGCTGGTGGTGGTGGTGTCATGGTGTGGGGAATTTTTTCTGGGCACTCTTTGGGCCCCTTGGTACCAATTGAGCATCGTTGCAACGCCACAGCCTACCTGAGTATTGTTGCTGACCATGTCCATCCCTTTATGACCACAATGTACCCAACATCTGATGGCTACTTTCAGCAGGATAATGCGCCATGTCATAAAGCTCGAATCATCTCAGATTGGTTTCTTGAACATGACAATGAGTTTACTGCACTCAAATGGCCTCCTCAGTCACCAGATCTCAATCCAATAGAGCATCTTTGGGATGTGGTGGAACGGGAGATTCGCATCAGGGATGTGCAGCCGACAAATCTGCGCCAACTGTGTGATGCCATCATGTCAATATGGTCCAAAATCTCTGAGGAATGCTTCCAGCACCTTGTTGAATCTCTGCCACGAAGAATTGAGGCAGTTCTGAAGGCAAAAGGGGGTCCAACCCCTTACTAGCATGGTGTACCTAATAAAGTGGCCAGTGAGTGTAGATGGTTGTCTGAGGAGTGTTTTGCCAGGCTGAATGCTCTTGTATACACAAATAATCAAGATCAGCTACTGGCAGCTCCCTTTACTATTTTTATCCAATGACTTCACCCCATGTGCTTTATGGGAGACCAGTCCGGAGACACTGCAGGTCATGGTAGCACTTTTAGGCCTCACATGCTGGTAACAATTGCACAAGCAATATGTGACCTGGCATTGTTGCATTGAAAAAGCAGCAGCTCTTGGGACACTGTGGAGAAATGACCGTACCAGTGGTTCAGTTGTTAGCAGAGGTGTACCTAGGGGTTAAGCTCAGGGGGGCAAAACATCTGAGTGGGCCCCTAACCGGAGGACATATCATTGGTGCAACCTGAACAACTGCACGTGGGCGCAAGAGGTAAGGGGGCCCATTTCTAACTACAAAGAAGGTGCTCTTGGGCTTCAATATGCCCGTATATTGTTCTTGCACAGGGGCCCTTTCTGTCTGTGTCTCCTTGTGGCCCCTAACCAGGTAATCATGATTATAGCTATGGTGATATAGGGGAACCTCTGGAGATGACCACACTGTTATTGAAAATAAATCTCTATATACAAAGACCAGCACTGATATTACTGCCATATGGTGATACAGTGGTAGATACCAGTCATACAGAATATATAAGAATTACAGTACAGTTAGAGATGATGACTTACAGATAACGTTCTTTCAGGTGGAGTCATTCACTTTTCCCGTCTATTCCATGTGGCCCAGACAGACATGTCTACTTCTCCAGCCAGGACTCATCTGCAGAGATTACAACAAAGACACATCTGATTTCTAACATTTCCAGCACCGTTCACATGTAGAATCGTAATCCCCATGTCCAACCCCCTGCTCAATGCTGTATTCACTAAACCAACCCAGACAGATGTCTGTCCAGCCTCTGTTTGAAGACCTCCATTGAAGGAGAACTCACTACCTCTCATGGCAGCCTGTTCCACTCATTGATCACCCTCACTGTCAAAAAGTTATTTCTAATATCTAATCTGTATCTTCTCCCTTTCAGTTTCATCCCATTGCTTCTTGTGTTTCCATTTGCAAATGTATTCCCAACCTGCACAAACTCCTCATCCTGCTGATACCCAAATACTGAGCCGCTGCTGTGGTATGTGTCCCTATTACTGCACCTACTGTGTGGTACAAAAACAGAGCTCCTCTTACTGCCCCACATAGTAATGCCACCACTGTGCCCCTTACATTGTAATAATGCTTCCTTTGTGATCGCTATATGGTAAAATTGCCTCCAAGAAAATATTAATTTCCTGTGCATGTGCCCTCCACATTTTGTCCCTATAAAGTAGTAATACTCCATTTGCAACTTTGATCGTCACAATACTGAGTACCCCATATAACAATAATGTTTAAGTGCCCGCTTAACATTTAATTTTGTCCCCTAAGTTCTCCATGTACAACTCCCCTATATACAGTATGCTGGGCCCACAGCTCCCCTGTACACCATATGATGATCCCACAGCTCCCGTACATACAGTATGATGTCCCCCAGAGTTCCCCTATATATAGAATGATGTCCCAACTGCTCCTCCAATATACAGTATAATTGTTAATAGCATTCTGACACTGTGCAGCGCCTGCACTGAGAGCCCCTCTGCAGGGAGGAAATTAACTTTATTCCTCCCAGCAGCCTTGCTCTTCCAGTCATAGTGGTTGTGCTGGCACGGTTTCAGTCACTGCTCTGTGTATACAGTTAGGTCCATATATATTTGGACAGAGACAACATTTTTCTAATTTTGGTTCTAGACATTACCACAATGAATTTTAAACAAGACAATTCAGATGCAGTTGAAGTTCAGAGTGTAGGGTCAGTGGGCCGGGCTGGGGGGTGGTCCCTCGATATACCGCGCAGTGACGTACAGACACAAGTTGAGGCTGGTTTCGGGTACAACAGGTCCAAGTTTATTCTCATGCCATCCGCCTGATAGCCTCTGAAGTACACCGCACTTCAATTCACTTCACTTATCGGCCCTCCGTTTCCAGGGCCACTTACCGCACACCGTACTTTACACCGGGGATGTACATATACGCACTGTCCCCTCTTCACTCTTCGACGCTCCTGTCAGATCCATCACTGTGGCCGCCTTAGGCCCATAAACCAACAGTACTTTTACTGATCAGTTGTCTCTCCCTCAATACGGTATGCTTTACCTCAGTGCCTCGTCTATTCTGCGGTACTCTTGTGTCAGGACCACCCCCCTGACTTTCTCTCTCCTCAGTCCCCCTGGTTTAGTTTTCCTCACAGTGAACAAATTGTCATAGTCCTCCTGTCACTGGAGCTCCCCCTGGGGACTGGAACTTTCTGGAACCCTCCTGTCAAATTTATATCATTCCTGGTTCCCTGTAACTCCGCCCCCCATGACCAACGGTTTCCTAAGCCCTAAGCTGATGTCAAGTCCTTTGCTCACACTCCTCCCTGCCCTCTAATGGTCAACCCAAGATACTGCACGTCCACTACACTTTCTCAGCTGTTTCCCCACTGTAGTAACTGACACCTGTCTAAACTGTGCAAACCTTCCTTTCTCTATTCTGACAAGTCTGTCCGTCCGTCAGGTCACCTTCCCTACACTCCCCCTTCCTTTGTCTATTGTCGTCCTCGACAATCGTAATCCCTGCCTTCGTCATTCTGAAGCTTCACCTACACTCTGTTGTCAGACCAGTTGTTGGGCCAAACCCACTACCCACGGGGGCCGAACCATACTGGGAGCACCATGCTCTCAGCAGCCTACTGCTACTCACCAGAGCACACGCCACATGACGTCTTTCAAATTGGGCTAGGAACACCATATTCTCTCTATGGCGTGTACCTTCCCCTACTCTCCCCTTCTGTCACCTTCCACTGTCCGGTACGCCATGATCGAGGCCTCACACCTCCCAGATCATTGCCGGCCTCCACCTTCCTCCTTCAGGGGTGTCCGTGGTGTCGGGGACCTGACCTAGGACGGCTGTTTTTCTCATGTCTTCCATCTCTTTTACCTTTCTTTCAGTTACATGTCATGGTCAGCGTCTTGGTCTCCCAGACCTTCTCCACACATAGACCCCTTTCGGATCTCACACTTCCCTTTGGTCCCTCAGACCTTCTCTTACCCGGACCTGTTGCATTTACTTGTGCATATTTTCCAACAAAACAACTTTACAATATCACAAGTACCCCATTTTTTTGTTCCTTTGCTTTTAAAACCAGCATATAACAACATAACATTGCATATCTTCTCCCCCCCCTTCCTTGGACATGGACACTCCCTCTCTTCTTCGTATCCCCGCTCTGTCAGGCAAACATATTTACGAACACTCTCCTTTAAAAGTAACATAGACGAAAGAAAGAAAGAAAGAAAGAAAGAAAGAAAGAAAGAAAGAAAGAAAGAAAAAGGAAATAGAAACAACAGTTAAACCACAACAACAAAAACATTTTGATGTTTTTTTTTTCTTTAACATAACTGTCCATATGACCTGCACAATGGTGCATTGGACTCCCGACAGTCTAACCCACTTTTAGTGGTCAGAAGTGAGGGGCTCCACAGCCGTGGAGCACCTGGGATACCGAGGGTTTCGACACAAGTCCTCTTTACGGGGGGGTTCACATCCTTCGGGCTCTGCAAGTACGGCCACCAAATAATAACCGCGGGGACAGTACTCTTTGTAGTATGACACTAAGTCTCCTTCTTTCAGAGCCCGACCGTGACGAATGGAAGTCACATTTATGTAAACTTTCTGGCCAGTCTCATCCCGAATAAAGCCGTATCCTTTTGCGATGTTGGTATACACCAGCCGTCCCATAGATCTCTTAGCCGCCATACCTGCCTCTCCCTTTGCATGGAGCAGGTTCCATATCTCCTGCTCCCGGGCCTTCTTTTTCTTAATAACCTCCGTGACCCAGACAGAGGGTACAGCGCAGGCTCTGGAGTCCGGTGGGTGGGGCTTCGCCGAAGAAGAGAGCGGGGCAGAGGCGGTCGATGATGTCAGTGGCCCAGCAGCCGCTGGGGCCGGGTGGCGGATGGGAGCGGCCGTGTTCTTAGGAGATTGGGCCACAGGGCCTGTCACACAGGCCGCAGTCGATTCCAGTGCCAGCATAGCAGCCGCGGCCGCAGGGTAGGCCGCACCTGAAATTTCATCCGGAGCCGGGGCAGCGGCCGCCTTTGAAGATGCGGCCGCTAGCGGCAGAGGGGATGCAAAAGTGTCGCCTACGGTCAGACTCCGCAACGGCGACACCGGGCGTGGTGCCACTGGGTGGAGTGGTTCAGGACCAGGAGCGGAGGCCCTGCTCAGTTCCGCGTATATGGTAGGGCCCTCCTTGGCCCGGCTCTCGGGGACATAGGATGCCGCGTGCTGCGGCTGAATGGTGGGGGCCGCTTGCAGAGCCACTGTCGAGGCCTGGGGAACTCTCACCTTCCCTGGCGCCGTGGCCTCTGTCGCGTCATCACACGGCTCTTCCCGCAGTCTCCGCTCTTCACCCCGCCATCCGGCGGGGCTAGCCTCCAGGCTCAGGGGCTCCACAGGGAGGCTCTCCGCTGGTAACTTCGGCGGCCATTCCCGCTGGTTCCGCTTCTCCAGTCAACAACCAGCTGCCTGCCCGTGGCTCTGAGGGGGATGCTTTCTGGTGAAGATTGACCTCCCGCCGCCGCCGCCATCGCCACTCCAGGCGCCCGATGCCTCGACACCCACAGCATCTCATACCGTCCGTTGGGCAGCAGTCGAATGGCGCCAAGCAGCCGCAGCCAAGCTTTTCCTCTGTGCCACTCCCTCTGCTGGGTGGGGCGATGGCAGGCCTCTCCACCCATCTGCCAGGGTCCAGTATATGGGAGCGTCGGCCTCCGGGTACATACCACTTCCCCCTGGGGTACGTTGGAGGGGGTCCCAGTCCATTCAGAACAACTGCAAACACCTGGACCTCTCCTCTGCGCTGAAGCAACACGGCCATACTGCACAGCACCTGGTACCATCCCGGATCCTTTGCTGGCAATGCAGATCCGCCACAGCGTTCCCAATTTGTACTCCACAGGTGGGTAATTTGTAATCCACAGGTGTTTGTAATCCAAGCAGTGTAGTTCTAGTCTTTCTCCATTCTGTAGGCAGGCCTGCTGCAGAAGATGACGTATTAGCGGCGGCGATCCTGCCAACTACGCCAAGTGTAGGGTCAGTGGGCCGGGCTGGGGGGTGGTCCCTCAATATACCGCGCAGTGACGTACAGACACAAGATGAGGCAGGTTTCGGGTACAACAGGTCCAAGTTTATTCTCGTGCCGTCCGCCTGCTGCCTCCGAAGTACACCGCACTTCAATTCACTTCACTTATCAGCCCTCAGTTTCCAGGGCCGCTTCCCACACACCGTACTTTACACCGGGGATGTACATATACGCCCCGTCCCCTCTTCACTCTTCGACGCTCCTGTCAGATCATCACTGTGGCCGCCTTAGGCCCGTAAACCAACAGTACTTTTACTGATCAGTCGTCTCTCCCTCAATATGGTATGCTTTACCTCAGTGCCTCATCTATTCTGCGGCACTCTTGTGTCAGGACCACCCCCCTGACTTTCTCTCTCCTCAGTCCCCCTGGTTTAGTTTTCCTCACAGTGCACAAACTGTCGTAGTCCTCCTGTCACGAGCTCCCCCTGCGAACTGGAACTTTCTGGAACCCTCCTGTCAAATTTATATCATTCCCGGTTCCCTGTAGCTCCGCCCCCACATGACCAACGGTTTCCTAAGCCCTAAGCTGATGTCAAGTACTTTACTCACACTCCTCCCTGCCCTCTAATGGTCAACCCAAGGTACTGCACGTCCACTACACTTTCTCAGCTGTTTCCCCACTGTTGTAACTAACACCTGTCTAAACTGTGCAAACCTTCCTTTCTCTATTCTGACAAGTCTGTCCGTCCGTCAGGTCACCTTCCCTACAAGACTTTCAGCTTTCATTTGAGGGTATCCACATTAAAAATTGATTAAGGGTTTTGGAGTTTCAGCTCCTTAACATGTGCCACTCTGTTTTTAAAGGGACCAAAAGTAATTGGACAGATTAAATAATTGTAAATAAAATGTTCATTTCTAGTACTTGGTTGAAAACCCTTTGTTGGCAATGACTGCCTGAAGTCTTGAACTCATGGACATCACCAGACGCTGTGTTTCCTCCTTTTTGATGCTCTGCCAAGCCTTCACTGCGGTGGTTTTCAGTTGCTGTTTGTTTGTGGGCTTTTCTGTCTGAAGTTTAGTCTTTAACAAGTGAAATGCATGCTCAATTGGGTTGAGATCAGGTGACTGACTTGGCCATTCAAGAATATTCCACTTCTTTGCTTTAATAAACTCTTGGGTTGCTTTGGCTTTATGTTTTGGGTCATTGTCCATCTGTAGTATGAAGCGATGACCAATCCGTTTGGCTTCATTTGACTGGATCTGAGCACACAGTATGAATCTGAATACCTCAGAATTCATTCGGCTGCTTCTGTCCTGTGTCACATCATCAATAAACACTAGTGACCCAGTGCCACTGGCAGCCATGCATGCCCAAGCCATCACACTGCGTCCGCCGTGTTTTACAGATGATGTGGTATGCTTTGGATTATGAGCTGTACCACGCCTTCGCCATACTTTTCTCTTTCCATCATTCTGGTAGAGGTTGATCTTGGTTTCATCTGTCCAAAGAATGTTCTTCCAGAACTGTGCTGGCTTTTTTAGATGTTTTTTAGCAAAGTCCAGTCAAGCCTTTCTATTCTTAATGCTTATGAGTGGCTTACACCGTGCAGTGAACCCTCTGTATTTACTTTCATGCAGTCTTCTCTTTATGGTAGATTTGGATATTGATACGCCTACCTCCTGGAGAGTGTTGTTCACTTGGTTGGCAATTGTGAAGGGGTTTCTCTTCACCATGGAGACTATTCTGTGATTATCCACCACTGTTGTCTTCCGTGGGTGCCCAGGTCTTTTTGCATTGATGAGTTCTCCAGTGCTTTCTTTCTTTCTCAGGATGTACCAAACTGTAGATTTTGCCACTCCTAATGTTGTAGCAATGTTTTTTTTCTGCTTTTTGCAGCTTAAGGGTGGCTTGTATCACCTGCATGGAGAGCTCCTTTGACCGAATGTTTCCATCACAGCAAAACCTTCCAAATGCAAGCACCACACCTCAAATCAACTCCAGACCTTTTATCTGCTTTATTGAGAATGACATAACAAAGGGATTGCCCACACCTGTCCATGAAATAGCCTTGGAGTCAATTGTTCAATTACTTTTGGTCCCTTTAAAAATAGGGTGGCACATGTTAAGGAGCTGAAACTCCTAAACCCTTCATCCAATTTTAATGTGGATACCCTCAAATGAAAGCTGAAAGTCTGAACTTCAACTGCATCTGAATTGCTTTGTTTAAAATTCATTGTGGTAATGTCTAGAACCAAAATTAGAAAAATGTTGTCTCTGTCCAAATATATATGGACCTAACTGTAGAAAGTGGCGGATGTAACAGCACCACGGCACTGAGTGACAGCCATCAGGAGCAATCCTCACATGAGTTATATGGCTGTCTGCCTGCGCCCTTATGCTGAGGCCGGGTTCAGACTTGCGAGAAAGACTTGCACGAGTCTGGCACCTCAATACCCGGCACTGCCGCCGGCACTCGGGACCGGAGTGTGCGGCTGTATGTATTTCTATGCAGCCGCACACGCTGGTCCAAGTGTCGACGGCAGTGCCGGGTGTTGATGCGAGAGATTTGCGTGAGTTTCTCGCATCACACTCGCACGTCTGACCATGGCCTTATACATATCCTGGTTATACTAATACTTAGATATTAACCCCTTATTAATGTATTATTGCTGTTAACCTGTATTGTTATGCTTATCATACTAATACTTATAAAAGTCCCAGCTTGCAAGGATAAAAAGCCCCCTATCTCCAGCCCCCCAAGACAGCAACTTTGACATGTGATGGGAGTGCATATAATTTCATATCAAAACAGTATAATAATCAGCCCCCAGTGCCCTGTCCCCCTCTCCCACAATACCCCCTCTCCTCTCACATTCACCCCCCAGTGCCCTATCTCATCTCCACCACCCCAACACCCACAATACTCCTATCCACTCACATTCACACTACAGCACCATGTCTCCTTTCCCCGTCTTCTCACATTCACCTCTAGGGCTCTAGCCCCCACAATACCCCATTCTCTCACATTATCCCCTCCACTGCCCTAGTTCCCACAATGCGCCATCCTCACATTAACCCACCAGTGCCCTGTCCCCCACTTCAGCCCCCATAATACCCCATCCTCTCACATTCACCCCCAGTGCCCTGTTTCCTCTCCCCATAATACCCCCATCCTCTCACATTAACCCCCCCAGTGCCCTGTCCCCCACTTCAGCCCCCATAATACCCCATCCTCTCACATTCACCCCCAGTGCCCTGTTTCCTCTCCCCATAACACCCCCATCCTCTCACATTAACCCCCTAGTGCCCTGTCCCCCACTTCAGCTCCCATAATACCCCATCCTCACATTAACCCCCAGTGCCCTGTTTCCTCTCCCCATAATACCCCCATCCTCTCTTTCACCCCCAGTGCCCTGTCTCCTCTCCCCATAATACCCCCATCCTCTCACATTCACCCTCAGTGCCCTGTCTCCTCTCCCCTATAATACCCCCATCCTCTCACATTCACACCCCAGTGCCCTAGCCCCCCACAATACCCCCTTACCCCCATTCAACCCACAGTGATCATGACATGCCCAAAGTTAATGAATCTAATAAATTCCATCCCCACTTACCGATGAAGTTTGCAGGCACACGGAGGCAGGACCAGGAAGTGTCCAGTTTAATGCGAGGAGGGCACTAGGACCCAGCATGCCTGAGCCAATCAGAGTCTGCACAGAGAGAAAGTAACTGCAGCTGCTGCAGCCAGGAAGGAGCTTCTCCAGTGAGATAGCAGTACACTGCAGGGACTGAGACTCTGGCTCTGCAATCTGTCACTGTGCGGTCTGTCAGACAGGGGAGCCAGCATTGTGCTGCTCTCTCCCTGCACCTCAGACATGGTCTCATGACATAAGTAACCCTGTCTCCCAGTGGGCCCCTGCATGTTGCGGGGCCCAGGGCGTTGGCCCCCTCTGCCCCCCCAATAGCTACACTACTGGTTGTTAGTATCCCTGGATGTACGCTAGTAGGTTCTGGCTGCCAAACATCACACCATAATTATGGGAGTAAGACCTGAATGCCTCTTCATTGCATTATCCATGTTCTGCAGATGGAGGTAGAAGGCTGGAACCGAGCAATGGAGGTTGGAATGGAGATCTATCCTCTTTGGTGATGAGTTCTACTTTTATCTTGAGCACAATAGTAGCTGAAGATTAGTTTAGAGTCCACATGAGCAAAGCCATGAATAGGACTTCACGAGGGAACATTACTGCAGTTCTACGGTTTGAGTTTGGTTAATGTACAATAACCAATTCCCTGTAGTCTTCGTTCCATGTACACTAGCACCTTGGCATTACATTAAGATGGTTGTGGAACCAGTGGTACGGCCATCCATTTTTCCAGTGTCCCAGAAGACATTTTTCAGCACGACAATGCTAGGTAGCATGTTGCTCATGCTAGTGTGAACAGCCTGCGTGGTTTATAAGGAATCTGCCACCTAATCGGTGAGCCGCATAATGTGGAATCTGAGACTCTGATTCCAGCGATGTGTTACTTTCTGGCCTGCTTAGTGTAGTCTTGATAAAATCACTGTTTTATTAGCAGGAGGTTATTATTACAGGACTAGTAAACCTGCTGCCAAGTAGTAAAGCATATAATAAGCTCTGTATAAAAATGCCCCCATCACTGATTGGCAGCTTTCTATGAATACTGTACATGAGCTGAAAGCTGCCAATCAGTGGAGTGAGCAGGATCATACAGAGCACAAAATTCAGAGAACTGGTAGATCTGCATCTCTAATACCAAGGCATGTAAGTGTGTATACAGTATTTCTGCTCAGGGCACTCATACTTGATTCTGAATAAATCAAAATGTTTTGAAAATTCTGCTTCCACTTCTTCAGCATTTACATATCATTAGCATATCTATTGATCTTGTGATTTCCATAATTCCTTGACTTTTCTTTCTTGGTGTTGCAGATGCAATATTATAGAGTGTGTTTTACACACATATATATCATACCCGATCCGGGGGGCAGACATACCATAGGTGCATCCTATACATGGTCACAAGGACCTAAAATGTGAAGAGATCAATGTCCACCTCAGGAGCAGCGTGCAAGCAACTTCTATCACAGACACATGGGTGGATGCATTATGGTAAACTTTTGGATGACAAAGGCGCACTATACAGTTCTTGCACAGGGGCCCTTTGTGTCAGGAGCAGACACAGACAGAACTTATAACATTCTAGTTATTAGTTATTTGTTCCTTACTCTTGTATGTATTTCTGAGTTAGTTGGGTGACAAGCATATGTGTGTGTAGGTATGTATATATATATACTGTACCCATGTGTGAGGTGTGTGTCTCCAAGTAAAATAAACTCACACACATTTTCTTTAGATTTGCAGTGTGTTGTGTATGTGTGTATATGTAATGGGGACCAGGGGGGTAGTCGTGGCTGAGGGTGGCAATACTGCCGCACCCTGGACCTCCGTCACATAAATACATTGTCCCTTTGGTTGTGCATTTGATGGTTCACTTACTTGCACATCAGAGTCCTCTCTGGTCTGCTGGGGTTCCTCCCCCAAACAACATGCAAAAACAGGCCGAGTCCAGATCCAGTTTTAAACAAACAACTTTACTCAGTTCTTGTCTCAGCTCATCCAGATTAGTCAAAGGTATAACACAGGATCCATCACACATCATAACCTTTCCTTTCCCCGTGCTGTCCCTTACGCCTCCAGGAATATTGCAGGGTCGCCTCCAATACCGCAGCACTCTGTCTGGTCAGCCTAATCCGCTTCTGGAGTTCCCTGTCCGTTACGCCCTGGACATTTGGGGTTGATCCCATGTAATTAGCTGTCACCATGTTGATGCTGCCCTTTATTCCCCCACCTCTTGTGTGACTGTTAGCTTCTAGTCCCTGGACGAGCTGGGATCTTCTGCCTTAACATTGCAGGGCACAACTGCCCTGGCCGGGCTCCCAGCCCCTACTCCTTGAACCCAGGAAGCTCTCTCTAACTTAGCCCTGTTGGTCCCTCCTAACTAACTAGTTCCTATCTAAGTCTATTGTGCCCCCTCTAATGGCTAATCTGTTTCCTACACTTACCCTGCATAGCAACATACAGTTGTGGCCAAAAGTATTGACACCTCTGCAATTCTGTCAGGTAATACTCAGTTTCTTCCTGAAAATGATTACAAGCACAAATTCTTTGGTATTATTATCTTCATTTAAGTTGTCTTAAATGAAAAAACACAAAAGAGAATGAAGCAAAAAGCAAAACATTGATCATTTCACACAAAACTCCAAAAATGGGCCAGACAAAAGTATTGGCACCCTCAGCCTAATACTTGGTTGCACAACCTTTAGCCAAAATAACTGCGACCAACCGCTTCCGGTAACTATCAATAAGTTTCTTACAATGCTCTGCTGGAATTTTAGACCATTCTTCTTTGGCAAACTGCTCCAGGTCCCTGATATTTGAAGGGTGCCTTCTCCAAACTGCCATTTTTAGATCTCTCCACAGGTGTTCTATGGGATTCAGGTCTGGACTCATTGCTGGCCATCTTAGAAGTCTCCAGTGCTTTCTCTCAAACCATTTTCTAGTGCTTTTTGAAGTGTGTTTTGGGTCATTGTCCTGCTGGAAGACCCATGACCTTTGAGGGAGACCCAGCTTTCTCACACTGGGTCCTACGTTATGCTGCAAAATTTGTTGGTAGTCTTCAGACTTCATAATGCCATGCACACGGTCAAGCAGTCCAGTGCCAGAGGCAGCAAAGCAACCCCAAAATATCAGGGAACCTCCGCCATGTTTGACTGTAGGGACCGTGTTCTTTTCTTTGAATGCCTCTTTTTTTCTCCTGTAAACTCTATGTTGATGCCTTTGCCCAAAAAGCTCTACTTTTGTCTCATCTGACCAGAGAACATTCTTCCAAAACGTTTTAGGCTTTTTCAGGTAAGTTTTGGCAAACTCCAGCCTGGCTTTTTTAATGTCTCGAGGTATGAAGTGGGGTCTTCCTGGGTCTCCTACCATACGGTCCCTTTTCATTCAGATGCCGACGGATAGTACGGGTTGACACTGTTGTACCCTCGGACTGCAGGGCAGCTTGAACTTGTTTGGATGTTAGTCGAGGTTCTTTATCCAACATCCGCACAATCTTGCGTTGAAATCTCTTGTCAATTTTTCTTTTCCGTCCACATCTAGGGAGGTTAGCCACAGTGCCATGGGCTTTAAACTTCTTGATGACACTGCGCACGGTAGACACAGGAACATTCAGGTCTTTGGAGATGGACTTGTAGCCTTGAGATTGCTCATGCTTCCTCACAATTTGGTTTCTCAAGTCCTCTGACAGTTCTTTGGTCTTCTTTCTTTTCTCTATGCTCAATGTGGTACACACAAGGACACAGGACAGAGGCTGAGTCAACTTTAATCCATGTCAACTGGCTGCAAGTGTGATTTAGTTATTGCCAACGCCTGTTAGGTGCCACAGGTAAGTTACAGGTGCTGTTAATTACACAAATTAGAGAAACATCACATGATTTTTCGAACAGTGCCAATACTTTTGTCCACCCTCTTTTTTATGTTTGGTGTGGAATTATATCCAATTTGGCTTTAGGACAATTCTTTTTGTGTTTTTTCATTTAAGATAAATTAAACGAAGATAACAATACCAAAGAATTTGTGTTTGCAATGATTTTCAGGAAGATACTGAGTATTATCTGACAGAATTGCAGGGGTGTCAATACTTTTGGCCACAACTGTATATACATACAGCAGCATTGTCAGCCATGGAAGGTAATATAGATATATACAAGCCATTACAAAATATTATAGGAAGCACCAAATATATCAGACATGTCAAATATACATTACATTCCACAGTATACTATATCAAATGTACCAGCTTCTCAGGGACGTGTGTGAGGAGTGTGGGGCATGAGCCAGTCTATCTACTCCCCTTACATATGTATGTGTGTATATATGTGTGTGTGTTTGTATGTATATACATACCTGTGTGTGTCTCCAAGTAAGGCTAGTTTCACACTAGTGTATTTACACGCAGCACACGGCGCCGCTAAGCCCTGCCCCCTGCCGTGCCCCCTCCGGTCATCTCCTCCTACTATCGAACAGTGCTGCATGCGATCTGCGCACCCTATCTTTAGCATAGGGTGCGCTGGCCATGCGCTAGTAGGATTTTGCGTGTGCTGCGCCCTTTTGACGGTGCGCCGAGCGCACCAAAATGCAACATAGTGCGTTCGGCACACATCGGCGCACCGTCGAAAGGGCGCAGTGCACGCAAAATCCTACTAGTGCACGGCCAGCGCACGGTCTGCGCACCCTATGCTAAAGATAGGTTGCACAGATTGCATGAAGCGCTGTGCGATAGTAGGAGGAGATGACCGGAGGGGGCGCGGCAGGGGGCGGGGCTTGGCGGCGCCGTGCACTGCGTGTAGATATGCTAGTATGAAACTAGCCTAATACACACGCACATTGTCTTTAGAGTCACAGTGTGTTGTGCATGTGTTTATATACAGGTGCTTCTCACAAAATTAGAATATCATCAAAAAGTTAATTTATTTCAGTTCTTCAATTCAAAAAGTGAAACTCACATGTCATATATAGTCATTACACACAGTGATCTATTTCAAGTGTTTATTTCTATTAATGTTGATGATTATGGCTTACAGCAATGAAAACCCAAAAGTCATTATCTCAGTAAATTAGAATACTTTATAACAAAAGCTTGAAAAATGATTTTAAAATCTGAAATGTTGACCTACTGAAATGTATTTTCAGTAAATGCACTCAATACTTGGTCGGGCTTCTTTTTCATCAATTACTGCATCAGTGTGGCGTGGTATGGAGGCGATCAGCCTGTGGCACTGCTGAGGTGTTATGGAAGCCCAGGTTTCTTTGATAGCACCCTTCAGCTTGTCTGCATTGTTGGGTCTTGTGTCTCTCATCTTCCTCTGGACAATACCCCTTAGATTCTCTATGGGGTTAAGGTCAGGCTAGTTTGCTGTCTAATCAAGCACAGTGCTACTGTTGTTTTGAAACCAGGTATTGGTATATTTGGCAGTGTGGACAGGTGCCAAGTCCTGCTGGAGAAAGAAATTTCCATCTCCAAACAGCTTTTCGGCAGAGGGAAGCATGAAGTGCTCTAAAATTTCCTGGAAGATGGCTGTGCTGACTTTGGTCTTGATAAAATACAGTGGACCTACACCAGCAGATGACATGGCTCCCCAAACCATCACTGATTGTAGAAACTTCACAATAGACCTCAAGCAGCTTGGATTGTGTGTTTCTCCACTCTTCCTCCAGACTCTGGGACATTGATTGCCAAATGAAATGAAAAATGTACTTTCATCTGAAAACAACACCTTGGACCTTGAGCAACAGTCCAGTTCATTTTCTCCTTGGCCCAGGTAAGATGTTTCTGACACAAGGAATGTGACACTTGAAACCCATGTCCTGGATACGTCTGTGTGTGGTGGCTCTTAAAGCAATGACTCCAGGAGCAGTCCACTCCATGTGAATCTCCCCCAAATTTTTGAATGACCTTTTCTTAAGAATTAGTGTTGAGCATTCCGATACCGCAAGTATCGGGTATCGGCCGATACTTGCTGTATCGGAATTCCGATACCGACTTCCGATATTTTTTCAATATCGGAAGTCGGCATCGGAATCGGAAGTTCAAAGTTGGTTGACAGCCTGACGTCATCATGATGCGCGGTGTGTGCGCATCATGATGCGCCGTCATTTCGGGCCTTCCGGGGGTCTCTGCCGGCCTGCCGGGGGGCTGTGCCGGCCTGCCGGGGGGCTGTGTGGACTGCCCGGGGTCTGTACCGGCCTGCCGGGGGGCTGTGCCGGCCTGCCGGTGGTCTGTGCACCCTGTGGGGGTCTGTACCGGCCTGCCGGGGGGCTGTGCCGGCCTGCCGGTGGTCTGTGCACCCTGTGGGGGTCTGTACCGGCCTGCCGGGGGGCTGTGCCGGCCTGCCGGGGGGCTGTGCTGATGTCCGGGGGTCTGTGCAAGCATCGTCCGATGGGACTACAAGTCCCATCTGGCAATGCCTGCTACCATGACAGTGATTGATACATTAGCCAATGATGGGACAGTAGTAGTCCCATCATCCGGCTAATGTGTTAAATGTTAAAAAAAAAAAAAAAAAAATACTACATACATACTACATGCATGCTACATACATACTACATGCTACATACATACTACATACATACTACATACATACTACATACATACCACATATATACTACATACATACTACATACATAACACATATATACTACATACATACTACATACATACTACATACATACTACATATATACTACATGCATGCTACATACATACTACATGCTACATACATACTACATACATACTACATGCATGCTACATACATACTACATGCTACATACATACTTCATATATACTACATGCATGCTACATACATACTACATGCTACATACATACTACATACATACTACATACATACTACATACATACTACATACATACTACATGCTACATACATACTACATATATACTACATGCATGCTACATACATACTGCATGCTACATGCATACTACATACATACTCCATGCTACATACATACCACATATATACTACATACATACTACATACAATACATTCATACAATACATACATAGACATACAGTACATATAACATAGAGTAACATACTTACCAATACTTGTCACATTGTTCCCCGAAGCCATTGTCTTTTACGGAATAAATATTAACATAACAAACCACAAAAATACTCACCCACGATCCGAAGCAGTCCACGAGTGTGTCCCATGACGATCTTGGGTAGAGAACTGCAGCATCAGCTGTTGCTGCCGTTCTCTACGGGCTGCAGGAATCCAATGACGGTAGGTAGGTATCCTTCCGCACTGTATTCCTCCGCCACTAAAAAAAAAAAAAGTCCCTAGTCTCACTTTATGCCATTCATAAAGTGAGACTAGGGACTTTTTTTTTTTTTAAGTGGCGGAGGAATACAGTGCGGAAGGATACCTACCTTCCGTCATTGGATTCCTGCAACCCGTAGAGAACGGCAGCAACAGCTGATGCTGCAGTTCTCTACCCAAGATCGTCATGGGACACACTCATGGACTGCTTCGGATCGTGGGTGAGTATTTTTGTGGTTTGTTATGTTAATATTTATTCTGTAAAAGACAATGGCTTCGGGGAACAATGTGACAAGTATTGGTAAGTATGTTACTCTATGTTATATGTACTGTATGTCTATGTATGTATTGTATGAATGTATTGTATGTAGTATGTATGTAGTATATATGTGGTATGTATGTAGCATGTAGTATGTATGTAGTATGTATGTAGCATGCATGTAGCATGCAGTATGTATGTAGCATGCATGTAGTATGTATGTAGCATGTAGTATGTATGTAGCATGCATGTAGTATATATGTAGTATGTATGTAGCATGCATATAGTATGTATGTAGTATGTATGTAGTATATATGTGGTATGTATGTAGCATGTAGTATGTAGTATGTATGTAGCATGCATGTAGCATGCAGTATGTATGTAGCATGCATGTAGTATATATGTAGTATGTATGTAGTATGTATGTAGCATGTAGTATGTATGTAGCATGCATGTAGTATATATGTAGTATGTATGTAGCATGCATGTAGTATATATGTAGTATGTATGTAGCATATATGTAGTATGTATGTAGCGTGTAGTATATATGTAGTATGCATGTTGCATGCATGTAGTATATATGTAGTATGTATGTTGCATGTAGTATGTATGTAGTATGTATGTTGCATGTAGTATATATGTAGTATGAATGTAGCATGTATGTAGTATGTAGTATGAATGTAGCATGTATGTAGTATGCATGTTGTATGTATGTAGCATGTAATTTTTTTTTTTTTTTTATATTCAACACATTAGCCGGATGATGGGACTACTACTGTCCCATCATTGGCTAATGTGTCAATCACTGTCATGGTAGCAGGCATCGCCCGATGGGACTTGTAGTCCCATCGGACGATGCCTGCACAGACCCCCGAAGCCTGCACAGCCCACCGGAGCCCGCACAGCCCCCCTGGCAGGCCGGCACAGCCCCCCGGCAGGCCGGCACAGACCACTGGAGCCTGCACAGACCCCCTGGCAGGCCGGCACAGCTCCCCGAAAGGCCCATACAGACCCCAGAGAGGCTGTACAAGGGAAAAACAGGATTTTTCTTATTCCGATACCGGAAGTCCCATAGACTTGAATGAGACTTCCGGTATCGGAATCGGCGATACCGATACTTTTTTTTAAGATCGGGCGATCCATTCCGATCCGATACTTTGAAGTATCGGACGGTATCGCTCAACTCTATTAAGAATCCTTTCAAGGCTGCGGTTATCCCCGTTGCTTGTGCACCTTTATCTACCACACTTTTACCTTCCACACAACTTTCCGTTAATATGCTTTGATACAGCACTCTGTGAACAACCAGCTTCTTTAGCAATGACCTTCTGTGGCTTCCCCACCTTGTGGAGTGTGTCAATGATGGCCTTCTGGACATCTGTCTAGTCAGCAGTCTTCCCCATGATTGTGGAGCTACAAAAACAGACTAAGGGACCTTTGTAAATGCTTAGAAAGCCTTTGCAGGTGTTTTTTGTTAATTATTGTAATTTACTGAGATGATGACTTAGGGTTTTCATTTGCTGTAAACCATAATCATCAACAATAACAGAAATAAACTCTTGAAATAGATCACTCTGTTTGTAATGTCTCTATATAATATGATTTTCACTTTTTGTGTTGAAGAACTGAAATAAATTAACTTTTTGATGATATTCTAATTTTGTGAGAAGCACCTGTATATGTGTACGCGTGTGTGTACATACCCGTGTGTCTGTCTCCAAGTAATACACAAACACACATTGTCTTTAGAGTCGCTGTGTGTTGTGTATGTGTATATCCTGGACAAATGTGACCCAGCCAGTTAATCAGTAACCTCTTTAGTGACAGATCCCTCCATAGCGCTCTGTGACCACAGAGTGTGTGACGCTGCTCGGGTTTTAAGGTCAGAGCTGATGTGCTGATTCTCTTACTGCTGCTTGTGTGTTTGGCTGCGGATTAGCCTGCAATTATACTCCAATGCTCTGCCTCTGGCTGGGAAATCTTACAGGAGCCGCTTGTGGAAATGAATTCTCAGCTCTAACATGTGACTTCCTATGTCTGCAAAGGTAACTCCAAGGGACTTCCTCTGCTAAATCAGCTGCGTCTCCAGAGATGTCATTCACAGCTCATGCTATAAGCCTGTCTCGCCCAGTGGCACATTAACCCAGCACTTTTACAGTCTATTTATATTTGCTTTTCTCTTTTTTTTTTTTCTTCTTCCTGTAGCATGCAAGGATTTACTGACTGCTGCCCGTGATGGAAAGCTGAACACATTTGTACAGATCTCGGTGGCATATCCAGCGGAGCAGACTTTAACCAGATACGCTAACACAGAAATAGTAGAGGTGAGCCTTTTTTTTGTACATTATTTCATCCGCTGCCCGGACCGGTTACAACACGTTTGTATTGGGTGACTCCATCTAGAACTATGTTGGGGATTTCTGCCAGCAAGTAGCATGTATATTCATGACCAGCATTTTTCTCTGCTACATAGAAACAGCTGACAGGTCACTCCATGGCTGACTGCAGGGATATCCCAGCTTACTAATCCCAGGATTGCAAAGATTTCACCCTTTTTTCTAGAATGTGCTTTCGGTTGAAGGCAAGGGTACGTACGTATGCGGAGTGCGGGGGCGATCCTAAACATTGATGGGATCGATGGTAATCGGGGAAGAGGTGGGAACAAGGAAACAGTGGTGGCAGCAGTCAGGAAGGGCACTGTTTCCATTAGTCATGGCACCTCCTGTAAGTTTTGAGAAAACTGTAGCACAGGATACATGGTGTGTAAACCAGTTTGCTTTGCTGTAGAAATAGTTTGCGAGACACATTTGCAGCTCCTAAGGCTTTTATAGCCTGGGATGAAGCGGTCCAGCGTGCTTCCTATAGACGCAGATTTCCAGCTGACTGCTAATCTGGTTGGCAGCATCTGAACCTTTAGCTATTCTGCAAGTGAATGGTTTAAACAGCCTGTTACAGATCTCAGTGCTTCAGCTCTTTACTGTCTGGAGTGTTCTGCTTGCAAAAAAAAGCGTAGACATTCATTTTCGACTTGAAGAATGACCCAGATTTCTTTTCCCTCTAACCTCTTCGGTGTTGGTACACTGCAGTGATTTTATAACCCTTTAAGCATCCCAAGAAGGTTGTTGCAAGGCTCTTGACACTCCTCGGCTCGGTTTATGCTGCTTTTTTGCTGGTTTTCCGTGTACGCCGTGAGATACTGTCATACGGCTTGTCGTTGATGGGACCAGCCTGATATTGGAGTTGATGGTCAATCTGTAGCAGGTATCGCTGGCTGGGTAGAGGATTGCTTATCAGGTTGATACCTGCACTGATCCCAGAGATGCCCAATTCAAAAGCAGATAGTAAAGGAGAGAAAAGAAAAATTATAAAGTCAATGTAACAAAATAGCAAAAGGCATAGGCATGAATGGAGAGTAGTTTCCATAATAGGTAACACTTGGCTTTCTCTGCCTACTCTCTGGACTCACTTCACTTATACTCCTTATCCGATCCCCCTCATGGGTCCAATGCTATCTGGTCTTAATGCTTACACATCTGTACTGTTGTCTTTTTTAACCATGCCACTGATGGTACTGTTGTTGTTATTATTATTATTATTATTATTATTATTATTATTACTATTATCTCTATTATTTGGACTGTCGGTGATGTCTACACTCTTGTTCATTATTACCAGCATTATCTTTTGTTGATTATGATCCTTTTTGTTGTCAATACATATACCGTAACTGGTTGCATACCAATTTGGATCTTAATTTTATTTCTATATGTTTCCATACAGATTTGGCTTGAAAAAGGCTTGTTTATGCCGAAATGTTGCAGATGTACATCTGTTTTCCATTAGGGCCATTTTTTTTTTTTTTTTGTATGGTGGTGGTTCTTGCCTTATTTTTCATATTGCATAATAAACCTATCATTTGAGTGCTGAAGTTTTTGTTACTTTGTTACTACTTGGTTCTTCAGAGCACCATAACTCATTTACAGTGAGCACCCCTTATATTCCATATAGCATAAAGTTTGTGTTGTCAGTCATGCGAGAAATCACAATCTGACTTAAAACCAGCAAGATTCACAAATAAGCAGTGGGAGTTGGCGGATCTGCTAAACCAGGCTAATGGCCGTACTCGGGATGCTTCCATCACTTCACTGGCATTAGCAGTAATGTAGCAGAACAATCCTGAGGAGAAACACTTTCTTGTTCTACTCCATTTCCTGACTGCTTGCCCTGTGGATGTCAATGCTGAGAACAGTACGGGCAAAAAAATACACAGCTATGCGAGATCCGCAATATTATATAGTGCATTTGTTAGGAGACTTGCGAAGATCCTTCTGTAGTTTCCTATTTATAGCATTTATTCTAGTAAATATCTGGCTGTCCGTGCTTGATGCATTTATTACCATTTAATTATATAGCACACGGATAATTTTTAGTATGGAATAATTATAACTTTGCATTTGATCATTTTAAGCGAGCGTGCACTTAGACCTATTCAGAAAGCTTCCAATCTACAAAATTGTTTGTCAGATGTTGCAAAACTGAATTTTTAATTTGTCACATTGATGAATGCGAGTAAATACACTTTATTATCTGATCTAAAAAAAAAGTTATTTTGGTTCAGAAACACACTCATTGTTGCTTTGTCTGCAGATCATTAATAAAGCTGAATGAAAGTGCAGATAAAGTCGATTGTGTGAAATGATGCATCTTCTTACCATACTAATAAATAATGCCACTTAAATCCTTTGGCATTACAGATGAGCAGTCTATTCAGTGAAAAAGGGAATCTGTCAGCAGGTTTTGCTGTGTAATCTGTGGGCAGCATGAGGTAGACAGGAGTCAAAATGCTGAATTCAAGGATGTGTCACTTATCAGGCTGTATGCCTTTGTTTACTTACAATGAAGATTTTGTCACTAGGAGATTATCCCTGCTCTTACTACCTGCCTGGTGCAAGGTCGTCCGACACCCCCCCACATGATAAGCAGTTCACTGCCAATACACAATGTACATTCAGAGCGTGGTCTGGGCAGGGGTAGCTTTGTCAGCTCTGCTGCATTGTTCATCCAAGTACTCTGATTGTGTCACAACTGCTGCACCCAAGAATCTAAGTGATACATCTAAGTGATACATCATTGGATTCAGGGTCTCTTTTCCTACTTTAAGCTTCTCTCAGATGAGGTAGCAAAAACGTCCTGACAGATTCCCTTTTAAAAGTAACATGCTTATCTCATTTAGAAAAAGAACTATTGTCTCAGATTTAGGACTTCACTGTCTTTAATCTTCATTTTTATACTATAAGTTTTAATCCTAAAATAATCAAAACTGTACTGCAGATATGGGGTTATACTCAGTGGTGTAACTACAAAGTTATGGGCCCCGATGCAAACTTTCAAATGGGGCCCCCATGCCAAACTATCCGTGCCCAATCCTGGTATATATTTGTCCCCCGTACTGTCGTTGTTCTGTAATGTATAAAAGAAAAAAAACCATTATACTCATCAGGGGCTTACATAGAAGTCATGGGGATCCATATAAGAAGTATAATGCACTCCCTTAGTCCTCCATATAATATAATGCACCCCCATAGTCCTCTATATAATATACTTCACAGTTCGTAGTCATCCATGTAGTATAATCAAATGCACCTCCATAGTCCCTAAAGTATAATGCACAGCCCATAGTACTTCATAGTAGTAAAATGTACCTCATAGTCCTTCTATAAAGTATTGTGCACCCCATAGTCATATCTATAATAATAAATGCCCTAAGCAGCTTCCGGTTGTAACAACTTCCGTCCAGTTGTAACCGGTGACGTCACCGCACACCTCTTTCCATGTTAACCCTCAACACACCACTCCTCCTCAACACACACACTCCTCAACACACACTCCTCTCACCTTTCACCATCTCCACTCACGTCCACTCACTCTTTCACTCCACATACGACCCCTTCTCTCACTCCGTCTCATACTCACGCCGTCATCGCCGCTGATCCACGATCCCCGACATCTTCCGCCGGCGCCATCCTGGATCCAGACGTCCTCCACGCCGGCGACATGTTCTTGCGGCGATGCCATTTTGGATCGTCGAAATCCCGCGATACTCAAGATGGCGTCGCCGCAAGAACATGTCGCCGGCGTGGATACGGTCGGGATCCAAAATGGTGTCGGCGAAATCTCACGAGATTTCGCCGACGCCATTTTGGATCCCGACGGCATCCACGCTGGCGACGTGCTCTTGCGGCGACACCATCTTGAGTATCGCGGGATTTCACGATACTCAAGATGGCGTCGCTGCAAGAACATGTCGCCGGCGTGGAGGACGTCTGGATCCAGGATGGCGCCGGCGGAAGAAGATGTCGGGGATCGTGGATCAGCGGCGATGACGGAGTATGAGAGACTGAGTGAGAGAAGGGGTCGTATGTGGAGTGAAAGAGTGAGTGGAGATGGTGAAAGGTGAGAGGAGTGTGTGTTGAGGAGTGTATGTGTTGAGGGTTAACATGGCAAGAGGTGTGATGCTATCGCATCCTCCCGATGCGATAGCATCGGGCCATAATCTAGTATAGTATAATGATCTGTCTCCACATCCTGCCCCATCTGTCTCCATATGCTTCCCCATCTGTCTCCACATGCTTCCCCATCTGACTCCACATCCTGCCCCATCTGTTTTCATATTCTGCCCCATCTATCTCCACATCCTGCCCCATCTGTCTCCACATCCTGCTCCATCGGTCTCCACATCCTGCCCCATCGGTCTCCACATGCTGTCCCATCGGTCTCCACATGCTGCCCCATCGGTCTCCACATGCTGCCCCATCGGTCTCCACATGCTGCCCCATCGGTCTCCACATGCTGCCCCATCGGTCTCCACATGCTGCCCCATCGGTCTCCACATGCTGCCCCATCTGTCTCCACATGCTGCCCCATCTGTCTCCACATCCTGCTCCATCGGTCTCCACATGCTGCCCCATCTGTCTCCACATGCTGCCCCATCTGTCTCCACATGCTGCCCCATCTGTCTCCACATGCTGCCCCATCTGTCTCCACATGCTGCCCCATCTGTCTCCACATGCTGCCCCATCTGTCTCCACATGCTGCCCCATCTGACTCCACATGCTGCCCCATCTGACTCCACATCCTGCCCCATCTGTTTTCATATTCTGCCCCACCGGTCTCCACATCCTGCCCCATCTGACTCCATAACCTGCCCCATCTGTCTCCATATGCTGCCCCAGCTGTCTGCACATGCTGCCCCATTTGTCTCCACATGCTTCCCCATCTGACTCCACATCCTGCCCCATCTATCTTCACATCCTGCCCCATCTGACTCCACATCCTGCCCCATCTGACTCCACATCCTGCTCCATCTGACTCCACATCCTGCCCCATCTGTCTCCACATCCTGCCCCATCTGTCTCCACATGCTGCCCCATCTAACTCCACATCCTGCCCCATCTGTCTCCATATTCTGCCCCATCTGACTCCACATGCTGCCCCATCTGTCTCCACATGCTGCCCCATCTGTCTCCACATGCTGCCCCATCTGACTCCACATGCTGCCCCATCTGACTCCACATGCAGCCCCATCTGACTCCACATTCTGCCCCATCTGACTCCACATGCTGCCCCATCTGACTCCACATGCTGCCCCATCTGACTCCACATTCTGCCCCATCTGACTCCACATTCTGCCCCATCTGACTCCACATTCTGCCCCATCTGTCTCCACATGCTGCCCCATCTAACTCCACATCCTGCCCCATCTGTCTCCATATTCTGCCCCATCTGACTCCACATGCTGCCCCATCTGTCTCCACATGCTGCCCCATCTGTCTCCACATGCTGCCCCATCTGACTCCACATGCTGCCCCATCTGACTCCACATTCTGCCCCATCTGACTCCACATGCTGCCCCATCTGACTCCACATGCTGCCCCATCTGACTCCACATTCTGCCCCATCTGACTCCACATTCTGCCCCATCTGACTCCACATTCTGCCCCGTCTGACTCCACATTCTGCCTCATCTGCCCCTTCCCCCTTCATCATGTGCAGTCCCATACAATGCTGCACGTCCAAAATACTGAGGAGCCACAGTCACATGGAGCAGGAGCCTCCACAGGAATGGCTCTGATCTCACCCCACACTTTCCTCTCACAGATTTGCCACAAGCACCAAAAAAGACTCCACCAAACCCTCCTGTAATCTCACTGGAATGGCAGGAACCGGAAATCTGCTGCTGGCTGATACGAGAGAACACTAGCTGCACACAACCAGGAGCTGCTGCACTGAGAGTTGAAGGACCTGTGGGACGTCCCCATCATGTGATCAGGGGGTGGAGCTGATTAATGGTGAAGACCTGTGATAATGATGAGGTCACCACAGGTCCTTCAGCTCTTCCTTAGTTCAATTGTCGGCTGCTGTGCTGAATTGTGTGCACCCTGCAGGTCAGGTGGAGGGCAGGTCTGTCTGTTGCTATGCGGGAGGAATCTCCAGCATGGCAACAGATTTTAACTTTTTGCGGTGTCGGCGTGCGTCTGACCTGCCGGGCCCCTGACTCCCCCCGGGCCCGGTCGCAGTGGCGACTGCTGCGACCGTGATAGTTATGCCCCTGGTAATACTGCAGGTAAATAGCTTCCTGAAGCTGCCCAGCACCCACACTGAGAGTCCCACTGCCAGGAGGAAATTAACTTTCTTACTCCCAGCGGCCTTAGGTTTTCATTCACAGGGGTGCAGCCGTGCAGCTTTAGTCACTGCTCAGTACATCGTGAGAGATGGCTGTAACTGCATCCCCGGCACTTATTGTTTCCCGAAACATGGTTTCGGCCACTGCTCACTATGCACTGAACAGCGACTGAATCCACGCCAGCTGCAGCCCTATGACTGAAAGCCCACTGCTGCCGGAAGTAATAAAGTTCATTTCCTCCCGGCAGCGGGGCTCTCAGTGCTGCCACTGGGCAGCTTCAGAACGCTATTAAACTGCATATTAACCCCATATCAACAGGATAATAGAATTTTTTTTACATGACAGGTTCCCTTTAATAGTGTCCCCATTACAATGCCCATAAGCATACACAACTTTTTGGGGAAGTGGTTATCACTGATCTAAGTGTGAGGAGATGTATTTGCAGACGTTCACGCATACTATATTTGCTAAAATGGGGTTTTTCTTTCAATGTGTTATGCACATGGGCTCTTCACGGAGGAAGAGAGCAGAAGCCCTAATGCTAACTGTGAGCCTCTCCTCTCTTCTTCTCTGAAGGGGCTATTTGCATATTTAATCTTCATGAAGGATTTCATGGCCTATAAGTTTCCTACGCCACCCTGGCGGTCCCAAAAGAATGTGTTTTGCCATGGAGAACATCTTTTGGATCATTGCAGATTAGTTTTCCACATGTCCCCAACCAAGACATGAAGGATGGCAACCTTAGTATTAGGATCGTAAAATTGAATCAGAAGTAAATGAACCTCTGAATGACCAGCTGTAGCCAAAAGTCTTTTCAAAGTCAAAATAAAGAATGGTCTGTAAAGCTGCTATACAGCTGTTTGTTGCACACATCCTGTGTGGGTTACTACTGTAGTTTTAGCAGATCCATATCGCACTGCTGCCTGACTGATCGCTATCACGTGACTCATGATGCAACTGAAATGTAGATGCAAATATTGGAAATAATGTAATTGGCTGTACTGCTGGATCAGCTCTTGTATGGCTGCTCAGCTTTATGTATGCTAGGCACTAACAGGACACGTTCAGGTGCCGGTGTGCCTGGGTCCACTGTCTGTACTAAACGACACATTCATGTGCATCTCTCTTTTTGTGACCAAGTAATTTATCCATTGTCGGCTACATTTCTTTTCTAATCTGAATTTACCAGCTCTAATGGGAAAGGCAAGGAGGAAATATGTAAATATGTCAACTGCTTTGAGTCTGCCTCTACCAGTGCCTGTGTTAGGGGTGTAGACCGGGCAATTATCCGGGGCCACCTAAGTCCCCTTCCACATAAAGGCCCTCAGCCTTTACAATCCAGAAACTGAGCTGATAATGCCTGTCCAATATCAAGGCAGTTTCTAACGTTAAGGGCTCATACAGGCAAGTTTATAAATTGGACTTGTTCTGTCCAAATTCGCTTAGCTCATTGACAGCACATGTTAATCAATAGACCTGTTCAGATGAACTATTCTTTTCTCAGTCTGACGATCCATGAGGGAAAAAAATTGCTACATGCTCTATTTTCTTCCAAGTCTGAGATGAGACTCGCCCGTTAAAGTCTATGGGTGCATAAAAGAAAACAGATACCTCTTGGAACATCCGAGCGGCATCCGATTTCTACCTACTGTATATATTTCCTTTATGAACCTAGGAAATGGTATTTGATGATGTACATTTTTTTATTGTGTTGTGGTAGTATGAAAACAGATCATACATAGATGTCATACAGACATTTCACAGTTGTCACATGAATGTAAAAAACAATTACACAGATGGCACACGGATGAAAATTGGATGTAAATTAGAAAAAGAAAATCATGTTTTATGGATAAAACGCAGACAATTTAACAATTTGTCATACTCTCGTCTGCAGCCACCGTAAAACTATAGTAATGTATCAACCTAAAGAGGATGGTAGGGGGCGGGGAAAAGCATCTGGAAGCAAGACTCAGGAAGTGCTATGTCATGCCCAGAGCACCTAATGTATCATTTACATATGAATTAAATGCTGCTACAGAGAGAAGATATGAAAGTATTAATGGATTAACATTTCAAAGACCTGCATGTCCAAGGGTTGATTTTACTGGCAGATTCCCTTTACCCTATTATACTGTAGGCTTATTCGCAGTTGTCAGGTTATGTGTCCCTCGCAACAGGTCTTTCTCATTGAATATCTTCAGATAAAGGTTTTGTACAAAGAAGAGCAACAGAGGGTTGGTAATGCTTTCACAACAGATTTCACAATCCTTTATGTGCAGAATAATTCCTGTGGTAAGCCCATTTAATAAATAGAGGACTCTGGTGCTACGCATATGGTGGTTGACTGTAGGACACAAAGAATGCGACCGAGTTGCTGTAAATGAAGCTTATATATATATGTGTAGTCTAACATGCACTGTGTGACTCTGCCGCTCTTATTTACATACAGATCACCCACAAAGGCGTGCACGCATAGATTCTTCCCTGGGCTCAGTGGATATGCTAATAGTCCTAGGCAGCCACATTAATTCACAGTATATATTTCAGTGCATCAACATACTCTGTGCCATGCTGATTTTCATTGAGCTTTATTTATAGGAACTGGAGGAACCATTTTAAAATCACAGCATCTGCCTCCAAAATTACAATTCTACCATATTCCCTGTGTGTGTGTGTATGTGTGTATATATATATATATATATATATATTGTGATGTGACTGGTGGTCGCGTGGTTAATGGGAGGTATATGTCACAGGGATGGATGCTCCCTGTGATGCAACTCTGAGTATTTTGTCTTTAGTGCACATGAGCACTAATATGTCGTTTAGTGCACCTGGGTCCGAGTTGTGGGTAGCTATGAGAGATGGGAGGGTCTGGCTACCCATATTACCTCACCTCTGAGTGAGGGTGCTAACTGTACCCCTTTTTTCCTGTGTGTGTGGTTGTGTGTTTCAGGACCTGCAGTGAGGTCAAGACCATGTGACCAGCCCATGTGATCCATACCTCACCTGTGGGTGTGGTTACAAGTTATGTAATGGAGGTGTAGTTAGCACTGGACAGTGAGTGTATGGGAGTCTGTGAGAGTGGACACACCTCACTGTGTCCAGGCAGGACACTACAGAGTGGTATGTGAGATACCTCTGAAGTGGACGGACTGAGAACCGTGAGTGTTACTGACAATGATATTAAGGCCGCAGACTAGGACCAGGACAAGATAACAGAACACCGCTTTCAAACTATTCTAATCCTATGTATGAATGGTCACATGGTAGGAAAATGGGATAAATCAAAAATAGCCCATCCACACCACATGAGAGAGACTGGATGAGTCATCACAGATCAGACCATGCCGCTGTAAGGCCCATATAATACAGTTATACCGAAACTCTGTGTTCGTTACGTAATAATATGAAAGATTAAGAATCAAAGGGTAAATTACCCATTTATGCGGTGACACCTGGTCGAGCTGAGGCCAGGTACCCTGATGCGTGTTTCGCAAGCGTTACTGTCGCTTCCTCAGGGGGATGTCTCATGTGAGTTGCAGGTATCTTCATGTGCTGTTAGTGCCTTTTATTGCCTACCTTTTATTTTTTGTCTCAAATAGCAATATTTTTCATACTTTTAATTTTTGTCTCACCTTTTGTTATGACCTTTTTTGTTCGGTTTGTTCTCATTATATCAATCTCTTTTTTGAACGGACGATAAGCTGCTGCCAGTGGTATCGGCCAATATCTTTCTCCCCTTTTCAGAACATATTCACTTTCGGTTTGATCTTTGTTTGTGTATTGGGAGGTAAGGAGAGTTGGCTGTTACTTTTGTTTGACAGCTTTGTAAAGTGTATTGGATCAGCAGTCGATGCACATGTCCAAATTTTTGGTCAAAGCCTGTCCAAAGAAAAAATCCCTGTATGGCCCAGATTTGATCGGGTATTCATTGTGCACTCCGAGAGAATCGGAGCACACTGTGATCAGAGATTGATCGGAGTGTGATTTGCATAATCTGTCCAATTATCTCAGATGAGAGAGTCTACAGCCATCCGCACCTGCCCTTACATTTACAATCAATTTTCGCTCTTTGGCATGTTTGCTCCCAGTTTAGTTCCTATTAAGCCATCCTTTACCTATAACTCTGAATGCATGCTTTGCTATACGGCTCGGTGTAAAGTGCAGTTTAGGCTACTTTCTGAAATCCACAGAAGTAGTTTCCTCCCATTTGTAAAATTATCACCGCTGTTCAGGTGAATTAAGTGTCCTGACGGATACAAGAGATTTGTTAGCTGTATTTTAAATGAGATGTTCTCATTGGATATTTAGGTCAACTGGGTGTTATAGAATGGAGTGAATGGATAAAAGGCAACTGTCGAGAACAAAGTCGAAATCTGCACGTGAACCTGACAGCAAACAGGGTTTGTCAAAATAGATATCATTGTCCGCGGAACGCTTGGCTGTGTGAATGTAATCCCCAAATGCTGCCCTCATTACAGCTGCCGCCATTGGTGTGTCTTAATCAGAATAGTTTCTGGCTGTTTGTACAATTTGCAGCACACGTCCCTTCAAAAGAGACACAAAATAGTGTGACAGCTGGCCCTAAGGAAACACTTTTTAAAAACAGGCTGGCGTAGGAAATAAACAGTTTATTACGGCGCGCTAATAACGCTTCTGATAAATGATGACAGAGAGGCATTCACTCCGCCACTGAGCGAATGCTCAGACTCCGGCACCATCACTAGACCTGCTGGTAGATAGGAGAGGCCGCCGTCTTTCGAAGGAATGAAAACTGTTCTTTGAAATTAATATCTAGGTTTTTTTTTCGCTTCGCCCTCTCGTCTGCATGCTTGTCTGTCAGTTGCTTTCTGTGCTGCCAGCAGCTGCCACCTCATTGAGCTCAGTCTGTCTGCTTGTGCTATACAGGGAACAAGAGACCCACTGTTTCTGACTGGTGTGACGTTTCCCTCGGAGTATCCCATCTACGAAGAAACCAAAATAAAGCTCACGGTGTATGATGTCAAGGATAAGTCTCAAGAAACTGTGAGTATCCCACTGGCACTTTATTCATTTCTCACTACTTGCCTGCCTCCATCCACTTCAGGGCTCTCTAGAATGACATTAAAGCGAGCAATGGACAGGGTAAGTGGACTGGATGGGCCATTTTCTATTTGCTGAGCTCCCTAATTACACTTTAAAGTGATAAGTGGATGTTTTCAAGCCTGGAAAATGCTGTTTTGGTCTATGTTCAAAGGCCACAGAGACCGAGCACCAGCTCTTTAAAAATGAATATTCTGCATTCATTTTTTATGAACCAAACCCTTATTTTTGCTGCTGGTTTGACTGAGGATGCTGTTCTTTAAGCTTATCTTTGGGCTTAGAAGGGTAGGGGTTAACTGCAGCTGTATTTAAAGCTCAATGGAGCACGTCTCATGCTTTTCTGCAGCCTGAGAAAGAGAACAGATGGATTAAATTAAACACTGCAAATAACCTTACAAGAAATATGGCTTGTACAAATGGGCCTCTTCACAGCAATCTGGTAACCTGTTATATCAATGTTAGCAGACCATTAAGTAAGTACTCGCCCTTCCGAAAAGCTGTATGATATGAACATGTGTTTTTGGCTAGCAGTCTGGAAAGCTTAGTCTACCAGATTTCTTATCGCGTCTGTAACTTTGGCTGACGTCGGGATTGTGTTTTTAATAAGCTCGGAAGACTCAGGTCATTGCCGATTGGTATCATTCTTGCTTTGTAGAGACCTTGGATAGTCAGTTTGGTTCCTTCTCATATCCCTAATTTATTATGTTGTTTAGCTCGTTAATATGGATTAAGTTTGTGTGTTTTCCATATTTTATCTAAAAGAGTATATTTTTTTAGCAATTATATATGCATGGTTGTGCCTATGAGATGTAGCTTACTTGAGTAGATCTAAGGGATGCAGACTTTTTAAAAGACGTTTCTTCATCAAACCAATGAAATATAAATATATACAAACTTCTATTTGTATGATATATAATGATGAAGACTTCTCAACAGCATCCTGGTATCTTTGGTCACTTTTGCATTATGTTTTGGAGATTTATATGAACATGATTTGATGCTTGTCTAATGGATTCCAATCATACCAAGCGTGTCTCTGCGATTATATAGATGGTCTCACACCTCTGTAACACCATCTTGTCTTGGCTTTAAATTCAAGACGAGTTGAGGCTTCTGATAATCGAAACAGTTTATGACAATGTCTGAACATATCCGTTTGTTTGTTTGAGTGTGACCGGTGTAACACATCAGTTAGCGCTTCATCTGTAATATTTGCCAACCTGGCATGACTCTATCTAATGTGTTCAGACTATGATCCTTAGTAGACCCCAGTGTCTAAAAAAATCCTTTATCAGCCATAAATAGTCCTGAAAGCGGTATATTTTATGAACTGATTTTATTTGGATTTTCATGTATAACAAAAACATTAAAATAATAAGAATATTTAGAATTGTGAGTCCTCAGTGGTTGATACCTTTTAATGGCTAACTGAAAAGATGGTAACAAATTGCAAGCTTTCGAGACTACTCAAATCTCTTCATCAGGCCAGACTAATACAAAATCAGATTTTGTATTAGTCTAGCCTGATGAAGAGACCTGCGTAGTCTCGAAAGCTTGCAATTTGTTACCATTCAGTTAGCCATTAAAAGGTTTCAACCACTGAGGACTCTCAATTCTGAATATTATTCTATCTATTGGCTAACACTGTACAAAGATATATATCTTTCCTGTATGAAAATTAATACGTCACTCATAATAATAATAATGGTAGATTAAACCATGATGCTCTGGAAAAGAAGGAAATTTTAAGATGTAGCTTCTCTAAGGCTACTTTCACACATCAGTTTTTTGCCGTCAGGCAGGATCCGGCTATTTTTAGAAAAAACGGACCCGGCGTAAATTTTGGAGAACTGTAGAAATGGATGTTGTTCTGCCAGATCCGTCTAGCAGGTTATATCTGTTTCCTGGGGGCTGGCCAATTGGATCTGAGCATGCGCAGATGTAAAAA